>NC_135036.1:4375000-5000000 GCF_051020975.1 Osmia lignaria lignaria
ACTGACAGGGTTCACTTGTTTTAACGGAGATGATTGTGGCGTTGGCTTTCGGGTTATTGGGTTCGAGTACAGAGCTTTCCTTCTGCCACGAATAGCCTTTGGACTCTCTGGGTCTGACTTGTCCGTGGCGTTCGAATCGTTGCTGAGATCCCTTACCATTCCTGGCTTGATTATTCGCGGCCTCTTTGTTTCTCTAGGTGGTTCCTCCGTGTTATTCGATTCGTCGTCGCTTTCGCTTTCTACCGCGTCGGGATACCTGATGTCCTCCTGTGACCTGGCTGTTTCAATTTCACACTCTGGTTCTGGTACGTTTTCCATCTGCTGTGCACAAGAGCCTATCAGTTTCTTGGAAACACCATTGACGAATTTCATTCGCAGATTTCGTTCCGACTCTGATTCATTGGACACTAAACTTATAGTCTCGCAATCCAGTAACCCATCCTCACCGTTCTCGTCCGCCTTATTCGATTCGTTCAAAGTATTCAGTACAATGGTGGCGTTCTGTTCTAACATGGTTTGGATTTCATCGGATTGAATGTTACGCGGTGAGTCGGATACTCTTTCTTCCATAGTACCTGATGCGACACCGTTCTCTCCCTCTCTGAAAATACACTCTGAGTCGTTCAAGGTTCTTGTGCGATACCTTTCCCTGTTCTTCTTCTGCTCCATGCGGTTTTTGATCAACGTTTTACAGGTGGGAACTTTGGAAAATGTGGGAATAGAGGATTTAACAGGGGATGGTGATTCTAATTTCTCAGCGTTCTCCTGACCACGAGTACTATCAATTTCTTGCTGAGGGTTCTGATCTTGGTTGAAGTCAGGAAAAGGATTTTCTAGTACCTGCGTCTGGAACCTGGCTCTGTCTTCCTGTCTACGTTGCTTAGGCGTCAGCTTGGAAAAAGGTGAACACTTTCCACGTGGGACTCTACTCACTTCACCCTTTGCGTTCTCTCGTCGCTCTGCTTCTTTCTCCTTCTTATCCATCTCAGCTGCTATGGTGTACGTCTTGTACCTCTCCTTGGCCAAATTTCGTTTCTGCTTCGGTGTCAGGTTTCTGTGCGCCCGTTTCCTGGGCGTAGATTCGGCCGAGCTAGTGCCGCAATACTCTGACGAGATAGGAGTAACAGCCTCGTCAGTGTCGTTGCCCACTTCGTCGATCCTTTCTACGATCGGATGCGGAGCTTCTTCCGTGTGCAAATCCACGTCGATGCACAAGGTATCGCTGCAGATCGTTTCAGTCGCCTGCTCCACCGTCGATTCGTCCATTTCGCAGACTTCGTTGAACAAAGAAGGAGGGTTGATGTTCTCCAAACACTCGCTCAGGCTGTTGTTCCCGCTGTTCTGCATAGCTTCGGCGTAACGCATGCAGGTCATGGACAGCACGTTCGCAACGGGTTTCAACAAGTCGAACACAACGTCGCTTCCGGTTAGACTGTGCAAATAATGATCTTTAATCTCTGCAATTTCCGACGTGATACTAGCGACGCTCAGCATGCTGTTCTCCATGTCACCGACGTCTGGTAACTCGTCCATCATCGAAGGTGGTTTGACGCTCTCCAAGTGGGAGCCAGTGCATTCGTTCAACAGATTCTCCAAGCTCCCTGTGTGACTCTGAGTTTGATTAAGAGCTCGCTTGGCTACGACACCAAGGGGAAGGGACTTCTTGCGACAACCTCGAGAGTCTGTGGAGGACACGCTCTTCACCTGGAGTGGAGGAAGGGACGTTGAATTGCACCTGTCTCGATTAACGAACGATTCGCTGCAGTCACCTGAACCAGCGTAACTGGCCGTCAAAGACAACAAGCTACCCATGGAGGATGGAGGCTTGATCGCTTCCAAATCCATGGACGTCATACTGGTCGTGTCGAATTCGTTTTGCCTGTTCATTTCCGCGTCAACCGCTTCCGCCAATTTGATTGCCTCTCTCTGAATGATCTTCGAGTTAGTCATGTGTCCACTCTCGCTGCTAACCGTCTCTACGCATTCGGAGGTGATCGTACCTTGTTCCTCTGGTACGTCGCTCTTGAACGAGGCTATGATGGGAGCGCTGATGCTGATACTCGGAAAAGAAATCTCATTAGGAGAATCTTCGTTCCATGTATCGCTTATTATGCTCTGTTTCATTGCACTAGAGTCCCGTTCTCGTATCGCTTCCGTTTGTTGCACCAGGGTCGCTGTTAACCGATCCAGCGAGGCGATCATGGCATCGGGATCTCGCTGACGACGATACACTTCTTCTTTTTCAACGTACTTCATCGTATCTCCATTTCTCTGTGACGTTTTGTGCTTTGTGCCAATTTCTTCTTTTTTAATACCATCCACTTCACAGATGTCGTTGTATATTTTACTATCCTCATCCGAATCGTTATGCCGTTTCTGTCTAAATTCATTGACCGTATTGGATTTCATCGTGCTGTTTTGAATGTTGTCAATGGTCTTCGTTGGTCCAGACTGTATGCACAATTCTAAAAGCGCGTGTTCAGATTGTTCCACGGAATCGATGGATTCGCTGCTTTCAGAATCTGTTACTTTTGTGTAAGACTGTTGCATGGACAAGTTCTCTGTAACTTTGTCCTTTATTTCTGATGCTTTCTCGTTGTCCCAGTTGATAGCATCGTCGAGGAGATCATTGTGAACCAGAGATGATATATCTTCGTTAGACTGAGTATCTATACCGGACAAATATTGCTGTTGATTCGGTTCAGTATTGAAAACTATCGTTTCCTGTAGTTCTGGACTGTTTCTCAGATTCGAGGGTAAAGAGAAGTTACACAGATTATCGTCGTCCATTATTGAACTCCCTTTATCCAATTCATTCTGTAAAACTTTATTCGTTTCTTTCAGCGAGATTTCGTGTTCCACTATCTGCAAAATAAAGAAATTTTTCTTTGAACTTTTAAGCACACGTATCATCAGAATGCTTTGAAAAAATTTTGGAAATATACCTTTTGCATAAATTTCGTTGTACTTTGGTTATAATCAGATTCAATATTTACATTTGCTGAATTATCCATCATTTGATTTTTACAAATATCTGAATCTGTTATTTCTTCAGATTCCACTTGTTTCATATCAAGACTGTTCATGGTAGAATCGACTGATGAGTTGCACTCCATCTGATCGAGTGCTATGCTTGTTTGGTACCTGGTTAAAGTGCTCTCATTTCGTGGAACCTTCTCAAAATTATTTCCTATGAACGAATGCCTGTGTCTGGAAGAAAACAGAGGCAAGGCATGTAACTAATAAAGTAATTAAGAGACGTAATAAATAAATTAATTTCAATAATTACCTGTTATTTTGCATTCCAATATTAATGCAAGCTGTAAGCAGATCTTCATCGTCCTCATCCCCATCACTGACTTGATCTAAACATTCGGAAGAGGTGTTTATATTTAATGTGCAAGGCATATTACGCGTATCTCCTTTTAGTTCAAATTCCTTACATCCTGAATCATTAGAAGCCTTCAGTGTACTGATCACGTAAGAATTAACTCCGTTTTCAGGAAAATTTTGCTCACATTTTTCATTCTTTTCAAATATAACATTTTTAGTTTCATATTTCTCTTCTGTGACTACAATAAAATTACACATGTTTAAAAAAGGATAGTAATTTCAATGAAAATCAAATTAGGTATACAAGTGATATTAAATATGTTACCTGATTTAATTAGAGTTGTTGAGTTGGATGCTTTGTACTTATCATCATCATCATCATGGTACTGTAAATTACCTGGGGATACTTGCGAAAGTGTAATCCTCAAACTGTTAATAAATAAGAAGAATTTTTATTTACTTCATTACAATTAATTTTCAAAATAATCATACCAAAAATGTACACACCTTACTGGACCATTTGTAGACGAATGAGCATTCTCTTCAATATTATTATCCTTAACATTCCCTTCAAAATAATGCAATCCCTGACTTCTTTTAGCACCCTTTTTCACCGTACTCTGAAATTTCAATGGATCCTTTTCTTGCAACTTATTTCGTTCTTGCAATTTCTTCGAGTTCCTCTGTCGACTCTCATCCTGCAGATCCGAGGCAGAGGCTGCTCTGGAACAATTCAAAGACGTGCCATGAGGCGTTCCCTCGGTGTAATAAGTCTTCAATGTGTCCTCGTGAATCAGCTCCTGCTCCGCGTTTGGGAAATAATGCGAATGTTGTTTCTCTTCATCCTCCAAGCTACGCTCAGCGTAACGCAAACTGTAATCGGTGGGTTGATCCAGATCGGTAACAGCGTAGTCGCTGAACAGATTCCCCTCTGTTCGGTGGCTAACAGTCGGGGAAATAGCTTTTTGTATGGTGTTCAACGAGTTGTGTTGATGAAGCACGTTACCAAATCCATCTTTGACTGAAGAGCTAGTGCCAACGAAGGACAGCGTGGACGAGGTGTCGATGACCGTCTTAGTAGTCGAATATTCTGCTTTTGTGCAAACGTTCAGTTCAGTTTCATCAGGGATACTGGACTGGCTGCCACCTTTCAACGAAATACCCTGAGGCAAATTGTCTTCCACCGAGGAGTGCAACAGATTCTGAGAGCAAGCAGATTCCTGGTCCGGTGCCGAGGACCAAGAAATGGTTGAGTTTGTGCATCTAAGGTCACCCAGGCCATTGAATCCGTCCGAGGACTTCAGACGATCCGGAATGGCATTTTTGTAACGCAGAGTGTACTTTTTCTCAGAAGAGACCTTGTGTCCTTCTTTGGACATCCCGGCGTCGAAACCAACCGCGGCGTGCAACGACGAAGACTGCTGCTTGATCTGAACCTCCGTGGGGGACAATCCGTTCAGGACGTGACGATTCACCCTCTCGAACATGGTGTCGGAGTGAGTACTCGTTATGGAGCGCATAGAGTCTCTGCTTTCGCTTCTGGCGACACCGTTGCATTTAATGCTGGAGGTACTGGGCTGGTTGTGCAGCTGATAGGAGCGCAGGGTGCGTGTATTGATGCCTAAGAAGCTGTGATCTACTTTGAAGGAGAACTTGTCGTCTTTGTTCGTCGGGGACGTGCTCGGTTCGATATTGTCACAAGTCTCGGCCAAGTTTTGATCTATCTCTTGTTCCAGAGCCCTCTGTCTGCGTGCGACCAAGGTGGGCAAAGTCGGAAGGCCCAGTCCTCTTGCCGTTGAATCTAGGTGGACGAGATTGTTACAACCTGGCCTGGCGCTTAGCAAATTCTTCAAGGCTGCGCTCGAGCCCATAGAGATCATTTTGTGCTTTGAGTGGATCAGACTGCGAAGCATGGGGACCGCGCCCAGATCCCAGAGCAGTCGCTGATCCTGCGGACACCGGGCAGAGAGGTTCCACAGTGCTCCGCAAGCATTACTGACGACGGTCAAACTAGGTGAACGTAACTGCTGCAGTAGAACTTGCAGACAGCCCCTCTCCCTCACGATAGCCCTATAATCCTCCCTGACTGCGATGTGGCTGGACACGTTCCTCAGTATACCTCCGGCGTTTTCGACGATGGCTAAAGTCTTAGATGGTGCTTTATAGCTCAGCATGTCGACGAGAAACGCGAGCGCGCCGTCCACAGCGCAGATGTCCACTTTGTTCGTACTACAATGCGCCGAGAGATTCCAGAGCGCAGAAAGTATCGACTTGAGGGTCGATTCCTTCCTGCCCTCCATCGCGGCTTTCATCAGCCCAGTCACGGCTCCAACTTCCCTCAACGTTTGCTTGCTGCTACTATCGGCTCTCCAGGACAGATTCCTCAAAACGCTCGCGGTCACTTGTCTGAGATCGTCACTGGGACTCCTCAGCTGAGAGACCAACGCCTTCATGAACTCCCGAAAGGAACAGAGCAACGCTTTGTTGTTCCCGTCTCCGAAAGTGAGGTTCGTTAACGCCATTCCGGCGTACCTGCGGAGGGTGATACAATTTTGATCGTCGCATTCGCTACCGTGAGCCATGTGGTCCATCTCGATGAGCTCCGCGACCGCGTGCAGTCCACCTAGCTGGCACATGGCGTGACGATGAGCCTCGTCGAAGGAGAGCTTCATTAACGCGGCTATCGTTGGTCCGGGATGCCTCTCCAGATCGTCAGGAACCTGTCCTGTTTCCAACGATGTCCTCAGGGCTTGACAGTAGTCCCTCAACTGTTCCAAAAACCGGAGAACCCTGGCCTCCCTGCGTCCAGCTCTTTCGTCGCTTTTAGCATGAACGATGTTGTGCAAAGCTCTCGATGCTTTTTCCCTCGTCTCTGGATCCTGTCCTGGCGCGTGAATCAGTTGGACCAACAGAGGCAGACACCCTGATTGCCTCATAATCAGACAGTTGTCTATAGAATTGCTCATGGAAAGGAGAGTCGCGCTCATATCCTCTCTGCCTTCCGTGCTACCTAGCATGCCTAACAAGTTGTACACCACGTCCACCTTCGCTCCTAGTCTTCGATCGCCTTGCATCTCCGAGGAGCAGCCGAGAGCCGTGCCAGAATTCGAGGAGAAGCTCATCACGCTGGCTACGTCCTGCGATAGAGGATAAGTGTCATTACTGTATCGCTGCTCTCATACATATTTATATTTTGCTTAGAATTCATCAATTTCATAACTGGGTCTCGGTGCTTGAAAAAAACGATATTATTGATTTTAATAGAATTTATAATCAGCTTTTGATGTGTTATGTTTAAAAAAAAAAGAGAGAAACAATACAATCAGACTGCTAGTCATTTATACATATGCAATAAATGACCCATTTTTGTTAACAAGGTACATTTAGTTCAAATTGTTCTTTTATGTAAATTAAATGTTAAGTAGTTGCATCAGATTAATTAACCCCTGCCTTACACTCATGTTAATGTTTGTATTACCTATATTTTTTGTACAACAATTTCAACATCAATAATTGATAAAACAGTTGTTTTTTTTAAATGGATGTTATTTTCTTCGAGCCCTGCTATACGTATCTCATAGAGAAACGTAACTCACATTATGTACAGTAGTTGACGTGCTTTGTTGGGGGGAAAAGCCCATTTGTTGATTGGCCCATACGTCTCTTCTGATGGGCCAAGTTCCTCGATATGAGGACGGTAATCTGTGGCTCTGCACGGATGTGTCTGGCTTGTTGTCTTCCTCGCTACTTCCACCCTCATTGTAGCGTTTGTTTCTTCTTGTATAAATCTATTGAACACATTAATTAAGTTAATTTATTTCCAAAATTTGTCATCTTCTATCAAAAATAAAAACAGCTAATTGTAAGCTTCTTTTCGATCAGTTTCGTCCCAAAAAGGATGTTTCTCAAGGTTGCTGCAGGTAAAATAATTTCGTCTCCCTCGAAAGCGCCTTACGTTTCCGCGCGAAACCGCAAGAAGGGAAAAAACAGAGGAACACAATAAATTCTCGCGAAAATGTTTAGGGTGGCGAGTTAAAGGGCGGTGAGATAAGAAGGGAGAGAAGAAATGCAATGTACGTGTGCGTACAAACGTGTACACCCGTGCGGGACAAAGACAGAATGAGTTCTCCCCGTAAAATCAATACGAGTCTACGTTGGTGGAGGTGTGTATAGGGAGGACTCGTACTCTCCACAAGCACGAGGCAAACCCAGTGGTTTTCAACCATTTTTTTTTTACCTCCAAATCTCATTCTCACTCAAAACAAAATACACTTACAACGATAAACAAAGTAGAAGAATAATGCATATAGAAATGGCATCCTAAAAATTGTATCGTAACTCATTACGTAATAATGCAGCAGATTATTGCACAACCTTGAAAATTATCCCATTATTTTGAAGCTTTTAACTAATATACGACATTCATTAACAATTAGAATAGAATTAGAAAATTTTCTGTTTTTTCATTTTGATAGATACCTCACTGTTCTATGTTAACATATCTTTTTCTATAGATAATAATAAATGCAGCTGAAGATAAGTTAACTATGAGATGTTACATTTGTTATATAATTAGTGATATACTGATGACAAATATCTCAAAGCATTTGAAACGGGGATTAAGGAAACTGAATGAAAATATTAGAAATGGCAATCTCTAATGATCAATATGAACCACTTAATGGCAATGTTTGAATGTCAAGTATCTTTCTGAAGACTCAGATGGATAGTAAAAATCAGATTTCTTCAAGGTAATATCACTGATAAAACGTCAATCCATCGCATCCACTCAAGTTCAGCTGTTTCAGTGGAGAAACTCATATATTATCGTCATCATCATCCACACCTATACACACATCTGTCATCATACAAACCATGAAAATAATTAAAAACAAAAATAAGGTTTAGACGAAGAGACGAGATCGAGAAGATAAATTTACCTCTGGACTTGGCGTGGACGACCTTCGTTCGTCCTCCTCCTTGACTTCCGGCTCCATAGCATCCTCTTTGCTGGTCTCAGCGATCACAGTGCCGAGGTACAACCTTGGCCTGAAGTTGACGGCATTGACAGGCAGAGATGTTGAAGAGGACGAAGCTGGTTTCAGCGAGTTTTTCACCAACGAGCATCTCGCGGACGTCGTCGCCGCTGCGACGACGGGGTTGAACGCTGCGCCGTCCGCCGACGACTCCAGCTCGTGCGCCGCGACGCTGGCCAGGGGCGTAGGTAGCTCGATGCCGTGAGGGCGCCTCTGGGCCCTCCACGAGCCGGCACCTTCCACGCTGACGCCTATCGCCGAATCGTGAGACACGCGACACTCGTCTGAGAATCTTTCTGCTCTTTTCTGGCACTCTTCAGTGTCCTCCTGCAACAACGCGTTGTATCCAATTAGACTACTTCAAATCTTTTTCCTTTCTTAGTTGTAGCACAATACTGTTGATATTTTAAAGGGTTATATACCTTTAGTAAAATAAAAAAATGGATTTTTCAAAAATTGTATATTCTTCTAGAATATTTTCCCAAATTTTATAGTACCATAAAATTTACCATAAAATATCAAAATGGAGAAAATCAGGGAGATACACCTCGGGTAATTTTCTTGTGTGTGGACATGTACTCGACGAATTTTCTCAAAAACGAAAACTCCAACAGAAAACAATTTATTCTTTTCTTTCGACTTATTTTTGTTTAAAAGATCACCCCCTGTCTGACTGTACTACCCAACCTGAGACACCCTGTACAGTCCAAATTTTCAGAAATTACTAAGAGAATTACATATAATAAGATATATGTACATGTTGAATATGTAATAAACAATAATTCTGCATCTATAAATAAATTTTTTAATTTTTCTTCTTATTTAACAGCTCAAAGGTACGTAACCCTTTAACATACAATCAATTGTGAATAAATCAATAATAATTCAAGGTTCATTAATTGATTTTCAGTGAACAGCCGATGATATTGATACTATACGATATGAAATTCGATTTAGAACAGAAAAATTCATTGTTTACGTGTGAATAATTTATAGCTTCCTATTTATTGAAACAACATCTGCGAACATTCGATATGATCATTTTATAGTAGCAATCAGAATAATGTTTGGGCTATAATTTGTTATGTAACGAGGCGTGGGTGGCAAGTCTTCATCATGTAACATCCTCATGCATACAAGAATAACGAATAACGACGGTGTCACTTTCAATTGCTGGCGCTAAAAATAATCCCCAGAGCAAGTAGATTCTTAGAATGAATATTTTTTTATATCAGACACTGATATAGAATGATTCGAATCATTCGTATCTCTTCCAGAAGACTTCGATATTTCAGAATATCTTTTTTTTTAAATAAAAGGAAAAATAACCACAATTTATAGCTATTAAATAGTTCATTTCGACCCGTAGATACTCGATACCAATCGAGAAATTGAAAGCAGCCGCACGATATTGCTACTTCACAGCGGAACACCATCGAGATTGCTTTCCCGAATTCCACGGTTCATTCATTTTTATCCCACTCAATTTAGGCTTCGTTCACGTGTACTTCTCCAAATAAACATCCCGCCAGAGAAAGCAGCATTAAATTTACTCGAAAAATCGTTTCGGTTGTTACACTTTCTCTTCGATTCGCGGGGCTTCTTTTTCCATTGCGAAAGGGTTAACGACGAGTCATGGGTTTCTTAATTTATATTACAAAAATTATTAACCAGCCATCGTTGAAATATACAGGATGAGACAGATAAAATGTTACAAACTATTATCTTGAAAACTGTAGCAGCTATCGACCTAACTCTTTTTTTTAAATTAACCCTTTTACTCGTATGTCGCCATATAGTATTTATTATACATGTATTTTTCTAATTTTTTCTACTAAACCGGCAAGCTAATCTGTAATATGTTCCCATAAAGATGTTTTCATTTTGATCGAATATGAAAAAAAATTTCAGGTTGATTGGTAGTCTTCTCAAATATAAATACGAGTGCAAAGGGTTAAATGGTGCGATGTGGCTGATTGTGTGATGTACAGGGTGTTCCAGAAGTACTGTTGGTCCCTTGAAGGGGTGATAGCTGGGGTGATTCTGAACAACATTTTCCTTTGGCAAAATAATGTTTGAAGTTTCGTTTTGCAATTATTAAAAAACAGATTGGTCAGTGTTTTTCGTTAATAATTTAAAAACGAAGCTTCAAGCAACATTTTGCCAAAAGAAAATGTTGTTCAGAATCATCCCAGCTACCACCCCTTCAAGGGATCAATGGTAGTTCTGGAACACCCTGTATAGAAAATTTTTCTAAAGTAGCTACCATGGAGTTAGATTAAACCTACGTCGGCTTTTTTAAATGTAATACTATGCTAATTTCTTTTTATTTAAGTAGTTTTTATCAAACTGGATAACATTTACTCAAACCATTTTTTTATATTTCTAACTTATGCAAAAAGGAACGTTGAAGGAGCGAATACGCGGATGCCGCGTATTTTGCCTTAAAATTCATTGTATTAAATATTGAAGATAACAACCATTTACTTGTTAACCGACTTCGAAAAGGAGGAGGTTACTCAATTCGATCAGTATATATTTTTTTTTAACACGTAAAGTACTTATTCGTTTCATAATATTATGATGTACATCAGACAGTATTGTTGCATTTACCAATTGGCAAGCATTTTGTATTCGAATTTTCATATCTTCTTTCGTGGAAAGTGAAATTTTCATTACTTTATACTTCGAATACCCTTACTAGAAAAAATCGAATGCAATATGCTTGCAATAATGTTGTTCGATACGCAATATTACAAGAACCATAATATTAAAAAAAGAACGAATACATGTTAACAAGTAAATGGTTATCACTTTCAATATTTAATAAAATCCGGCTGTTTCTTTCTCCTTGAACGCCTCCACGTCTTCGCTCCATAAATATTCCCTTCGTCATAAATCGTTAGCTATAAAGAATATCTAAAAAATGATTCGAGTAAATGTTATTCAGTTTGACAAACGCTATTTAAATAAGAAATATTAGTACAGCATTCCATTTAAAAAAGACGACGTTAGTTTATCCTGACATTATGATAGCTACTTTAGAAAAATATTGTGTACACCATACAATCAGGCACGTCGCACCATTTAATTAAAAAAAAAAAGAATTGAGTCGATAGTTGATACAGTTTTCGAGATAATACTTTATAACGCTTTATCTAACTCACCACGTATATCGACAACTGATATGAAAAATATTGTAACTTGTTTATATTTGATTTACACGAGAGCGATTTACAATTTTTTGACTCTATTTTTTACATCTGCTGTTTGTCTCCGTTAGTGTAACAAGGATTAAGTATAGCTTTTTTCTTATTTTGTTTCAGTACTTTTAAATGGTTCGTACTTTCTGTAATTTAAAGTATAATGTTTTTACGACCAGAAGTTAAAAAATGCAGATTTATAATGTTTCATTTCTGACAATTAAAAATAGTTCTAATTGTATTAGAACGGTAATAGAATGGTTTCTAGCAGGGTTGAACATTATTTGAAATGATCTTCTGACAGAAATTTCGGCTAAACTGAAGATAAATAAATTATTTACTTGGATAAATTTCAATCACGAATAAACACTTATTCGAATAATTAAAATAATAGTTAAATAAAAATTTAATTAGTTATTTCAAAATAACAGGAAAAATCAAATTGAAATAAAGAGGTCTTTAAATTGAAAGATCTATAAATAAATTTTCATAGAAAGCAACAGTTGTTTCTGATTTGAAAATATTTATATTTATTCAGAAGATTATTTGAAATAGACAAAAAAAAAGAGATTTTTATTTATTTTTATTTGTATTATAGTTGCAGAATACTGTAACAGAAGTTACAATTTAGTTCGTACCAGGTGTCGATACGTTGAATTTAATTTAAAGGAAATATTGATGCATACAACGAGCAATTAACCCATCCTGTTCTGGGTCAACGAAAGGTCATCATAGAGAAGACAGCAAGGTACTGAACAGCGCAGAGGAGATAGTGAAACATCGCGAAAGGTAAATAATAATGGGAGCATCTCGTCGAAAGGCGCATGCATAATTAAGAAATCGCCATTGTTGCTGCTTAGAGCTGCCACTTTCACCCAGGATTTCTCTGGTATCCGAGAAGTTCAAGAATAATGAATTCACTCGTAACACGGAAAAGCATGCGTAGAAATAGCCTTGGATTCTTGAAATTTAATTAACACATTTTTTTTTAATTGCGCTGTGAATGTTATTTGAACATTGGAGTGGGTAGATGAAAGTTAGGGAGAGCCTGGCCCCTCAGCATTTTAGGCTTTTAAGGTTCTAAACTGTAGGATTCTAATTTTTAAGTTTCAAAATTCTATTGTAAAATTTTTACTCTTGAAGTCTGGGAGTCTGGGTTCTAAATTAAAATTAGGTCTCTCTCCGCGGTCCGCCGTCCAAGGGTTAAGGTTCTAAACTCCTAAACTACTAAAATTCTAAAATTCCAACATTCTTAAATTCTAAAACTCCAAGATTCCAAATTTCTAAAATTCTAAAATTCCAAGATTCTTAAATTCTAAAACTCCAAGATTCTAAAATTCTAAAGTTTAAAAATTCCAAAATTCCAAAATTCCAATATTTCAAAGTTCTAATATCTCAAATTTTTTAAGATTCCAATCCATTTGCATAAACATCTGCATTGCATTGATAACAATTATCGTGAGAATGAAGAGATAATAAAATGCAGATGCAAAATTGAGGCTAACGTCTAAGCGTAGTGAATGAATCACGAGCCAATTAAGGATGACTCATCAGCATGCAAGAACGTTAATTCGTTACTTAACGTGCAACAATAAATTGAATAATCTCTCAGAACGATGATAACCTGGTTATCTCTAATAACAGATGTAAAATGAAACTCTTCCTGGAAAATAATTGAAAAATAGAAGAAAATTGATACATTTTATTTCACTACACCAGCCCTGAACTCGATGCAAAACAATGATTTAATGGATATCAAATTTATGTATTTTGATTTAGAAACGTGCAAAATGAATAAATAATTTGACCGTGCAATAAAAACTTATTAATATGTATATAACATAGCAATTGCATATTCAATTATTTTAATTTCAAAAAAATTCGTTTACGATATGAATTAATAAAAAAATTATTTAAAAATCGAGGGCAACTGTTTATTCAAGAGAGGAAAGAAGTGGCTATACGGTTCTTCATTTAACTAAAAGTAAATAGCACTCGAGCATTTTAACGACTCTTCAAGATATCATTATTTTAATGTATGAACATTCTAAGATTCTTCAACCGGCATTTTTATTAATGAAGACTGAATGTATTAATCGTGTATAAGAATTTTGCTATTTCAGAACTTTAAGACTACACAATCTTAGAATTTTGCAATAGAATTTTGGAATTATAAATTTGAAAAACTTGGAATCTTAAAACTCTAGAATGTTAGAATTTTAGGACCTTGGGATTTTAAAACGTTGGAATTTAAAAAATTTGAAATATTGGAACGTTGAAATTTTGAAACATTGGAATTTAAAAAATTTGGAATATTGGAACGGTGGAATTTTGAAACGTTGATTTTTTGAATTTTAAAACTTTAGAATTATGATACGTTGAAATTGTAAAATGTGGGAATTTTGAAACTTTGAAATTTTAGGATTTGAAAATCTTAGAATCCTAGAATTTGAAAACCATAGGATATTAGAATTTGAAAATCTAAAAACTTTAGAATCTTAGAATTTTAGAAATGTAATAATTTAACGTTGCCGAAAATTTCGAACGTGAAAACGAAAACAGAGTATTCAGAATAAAGATTGAGAATGAGCCTGGTTAAAGCTATTCCATGTGTACCACGCAGATAGGTCCTCAGGTAAAAAATAAATAACAGAAACAAGAGCAGTCTAGGAATTTATCTAGCTTTCACCCTGAAGAGAACTTCCTTTCTCCTTTCAGCTTCTTATCCAACAATCTTACGCTACCATTGGAAAGATAAGGCACTATGTAAATAAATTTAAATAGAAAAGACTCTCTGATGAATGAACGATCAGGTTAAACCGTTTATCGTTAAACAGACAGCTGTTTTCAATATTATCTTGATAAGTAAAACTCGTAAATCCGATTCTGACTCAGTTCTACCTGGGCAAGGTATTAAGATAAGAAGGCTGATCTGAAAATAAAATAAAGACTAAACGGAGAAAGTGGAAATTACCAATTGAAAATGAAATCATTCGTTTGTTCTTATTTAATGGTTACAAATCTTTTTATTAATTAACACGTTCAATGACATGGAAATCATTGGTAACTGGTACCGCTAACGTGAATAATTAAAAGAGAACAATAGAAAAATATTACTTTAAATAATATTTCTATCGAAAATAGAAAGATTAAAATTTGAAATTTTTTAATTAACTAAACTCCTATTTTTAATAATTAGAGTTTCAATATATCCCACAGTAAATGCCCATTTTCACTGTGACAGTCAACCTGTTAAAAGTTAATTTTAATTAAACTTTCTCTACCGAACAAATTGATATTAGTTGTGTTAACGTTTAATATAATAACACCTCTGTTTTTGAAGTTCTACCTAATTAACTTCCGGTCAATTTTGAACAGTGAGAGTTCACCGATTCCGGAACATTTGAATCAATTCCGTTCAAGTCGTATTTTTATTTTTGACACGACCAAGGAAGGAAGTGTATTTTAGTCACGTGCAGCACGTACGCGTACAGAACACTACACGTTTCGTCGTTGAACGTTCTTTAGGTTCAGAAAAATCCCTCGTTATCAGAGTTATCAAGGAATAAAAGGATTGTCGCTTTTAATAAATCTGTAATAAATCCAAATACTTTAGTTATTTCGTCTATCGAAAATCTATTGGAAAAAAAAATCTTCAACGTATTTAAAACGCTTTGGTAGCTCAATAAAATAAAATCCATCGAGTATTCTTCTTCTCTGGCCTATTTCGGTTCAATTGTAAGAAATAAAACGACAAAAGCAAACGTGCTACGCGTACTCCAACGAAATAGTGTCATCGTGAGAAACGATCAACAGCCTCCACACAATACCTCGTAACAGCCTGTTAAACTACTTTAAACCGACATCTGAAAGTCTTCGTTCTTAATTAGAAATTTCTATCTCGATGGAAGTACGAATAAATTCACTGTGAAACTATGCGGCGATAATTGACGCTCATCAAATTGTGCAACGTCGAATTCTGTTTCATTTAAATTTTTGAATTTTATAACGTTGGAATTTTTTAATTTTTAAAGTTTAGAATCTGGAGAATTTTAGAAATTTGGAATCCTGGAATTTTAGAATTTAATAAATTTTGATTTTAGAATTTTATAACGTTGAAATTTTGAAAATTTAGAAGTTTAGAATCTGGGAAATTTTAGAATTTTAGAAGTTTGGAACCTTCAAATTTTAGAATTTAATAATTATTAAGGTGTTAACCTTTGATCAACCGGCTGGATCAATCGTGACCCAAATTTATATAGAGTTTCTTTACTGGAAGAATAATTTTTAAAGGAAAATTTAAAAGTAAAATTGGGGCTCTCTCCATGGTCCGCCGTCGGAAAGTTAGGCAATAAAATAAAGGTATCGATATGAATGTAATCAAGGAATACCGACAAACACTAAAAATATAGAAATGATTAAGATATTAATAAATATATCTGTATCCTGAAACCTGAGTGTATTAAGTCACACTTTTCAAACTTTAGAGGGAGAGCATATCAAAGGTGCAAAAGCCTTGCAATTTTAAAAAGATAAGTATGTAATTTTTTTTAATACAGATGATGTATCGTTTTATTGTTTAAAAGTGAAATCGAGTACTGGACGTTGTTACTTAAAAAAAAAAGAAGTGGATTTCACACTGTCTGGCTCTGACGATGGACTTAATATTTCAGTGACTTAATATCAACATGTCTTCACTAATTACTGTCCGTTTCCAATTTTGTATCTTCTCTTATGACTCAATATCATAAACCTAGACAAAGTGTTAAATGGCTCTGACGTACCTTTTGAAGCAGATATCAAATACAAAATTATTTTAATCTAACACTGGACTTGAAATTGCTTGGCCTTGAAATTTTTTCTAAACTAATATTAAGAGTCTTTAAACTGTTTGACTCGGAACAAAATATAGACTAAACTTTGAATAAAATAATTTTTACCATCTAGAAGAATGAAAAATTTGATACAAGAAACATGTGAGATGTCATTTCTTCAAAAAAGTGGAATAAATACACTCTGACTGTGGGGTCCAGATATTAAACAGGAAAATATTTACAATTATAAACGCGAGCAAAAAACAGAGCATGCTAATCAGTAGTGCGAAAAAGATGAAAGCAATCTTCCGGTTGCCTTTTCGAAAGATATCACGATAAGAATGACTCATTATTAAATGAAAGTATTATAAAGATTTACCAAAAACTTGGAATTTTTAAATCATACAAAACAGAGAATTTTCAAGAAGAATGTTATCTCTATAGATCAGTTTAATTGAACTGAATCAGATTGGATGAAGAATAATTGTCAATACCCTAAATAAATGTATTAAATAATTATAAAGAAAAGAAAAGTTGTATAAACACTATATGTATAAAATAACTTGGTTACTGGTAGTATCAGCCTATTAATAAAGTATCGATCTCATCAGAATCGCGAAACCTATAAGCGTGAAAGAATATTAATAAAACTCTAATAGAAAATCAAATTAGATATAAATTATTTGAAAAATTTTCAAAATACCTCCTCTACTTACTCCTTTTTATAATACAAAAACAAGATTTATTATTATTTGTTGGGAATCAATTGTAACAACAATAACATAATTTTCTATAATTTTATCAAATCTTTCCTTCAACTTTACTAATTTGATATGTAACACAAAATTCATCAAATTTTAACTTGCATCACTTTTCCTTTGATATGTCAACAACCATCAACGTAACATCATAGCAAAAGAAAATAAATTTGAAAAATACCTCTTGTCGCTATTTACACATGCAAAACTTTGCATACCCTCAAGAGCCTTGTAAACACGAAATAAAAAAGTCACCTTTCGCACAGGACATCGATACACGTTGTGGGATAAGTCGCAATATCTCGTGCCAGAGTCATCCTCCTCGTTGATCCTTCGTTCTTTCTCCGCTCCGTCAACTTGTCCTTTATTTTCCATGATCAATCTCATTCGATTCTTCTCGGTTTTCACGGTTTTCGGATTCTGCGAGGCGAGTTGCATCGCTCTGGGGAGAGGAATCATCGAGCCGGCTCGATTCCTCGTCTCCGACTCGCTCGTCTTCACCGGGGATACCTCTCTACCCGTCGACGTGGTTTGTTTCACCTTTTCTCCCGGCATTATTTCGAGAATTCAATCGATTTGATATTCTCTCGATCGCGACACGCCGCATCCACGCTCGACGCACACGGTGTCGCGTCGGAAAGCCTCTTTTCAGGGTTTCGACCCTTTCTTCATCCACCGTGGGGCAGCTCCATCGCGCTCCATCGGGCGTCGAGTGCGCCGCGCCGTGCCGGCGCGCATGCGTCGCAGCAAAGATTTTCAAAATGTCCCTCTGGCATTTCAGCGACCCATCTCTTCGCCGCCACCCTCGATAACCAACCTCTTTCCCCCTGATTTTTATCCACCGACTCGAACTACCGGTGTCGTGTACTTGTTGCACAGTACTCGAAACAAGACGCTTAATTGGTACGCTGACCTTTCGAGAATTTCTGGAATGCGTCGAAGGAACTATTTCTTGAGGCTCGAAGGCGCCTCGTAGACGGACGCGTTCGGAACGAGGAACGATTTCGCGATACGCTTCGCGGAACCGAGCGTGTATCGGCGTGCGTCATTCGATTCCGCCGAGTCTTTGTCAGGGAGTAATCGATAATTCGAAGAAAATCGAGCTTCCGTTATGGGAGAATCGATCTAGACGTCTGTGAGTTTCTAAAAATTCTTTATTTTTTTTTCTGTACGTTCAATTTCTATATGTATTGGTAAATTTGTTTTAGATTGCATTGATTCTCATTTGAATTTTCTTTGCGACACACCATCGACGCTGTACCACTACAAGTTCCATTTATAGTTATACGTCGCTAGTTCGCGGCCCACGTTTTGCCATTCGTTTCGCAAATTGACCGGACGCGCCTTTTGCGACCATAGATAAAGAAGGAAAATCTATTTCCCTCCGTCTGTCACGGTTGATCTCCCGGCCAATGTTTCTCGATTCCCAAGAAATCAACCGAGGATAAATTTCTCCAAAAATCTTCCAATCCTCTATCAAACTCCTGACTATTATAAAAGAATAAATTTTGTCTCTTTGATCGGTAGATTTACCTGGAATAAAATTCCCAGCGAGTCTCTTCAAAATTCACCACCCTCGTGGAACTCTCATTTCTCATATTACACTTTTCCTATGATAAAAGTCGCTCGAGTTCAAACATACTTCGAAATCTCCTCTCTTCCAAATCTTCCCTTGACATCTTCCCAAAGAATCCCCATTAAAAACTCCGCAGTACATCGAGAACAGTCGTAGCACTCGTCTTTGGTACGAAACAATGACGTTCACCACTTAAACGCGCGATATCACGATCGATTCGTTATTTTCTCGCTCGAACGAATCAAAGGGAACACGGTTCAAAGGTTCCTCGAAAGGCAGATAACGAGATGGTCCGCGAAGGGACACGCACGTTTTCAATGGTAAGCCCGGATGCACAGTGGGGAGAGACGAGTCACCGGAAGTACCGTGGAGGTTCCAATACCGATGAGGTTCACCGTCGAATTCACAATCTTCGCCTTATTCTTATCATTTCTCACTCGCATTTTTCATTTTATTTCGTACCGTGCGACGAATCGGGAAGGTCGATCGAAAGCGGAAGTAAGATCGCCGGATAAAAGACACTGCGCGTGGTAAAAGAGAAACGCGTTTGGGACCACGTAGCGTGTTGTTGGTAGCTGAAATAAACTGGCGTAGGTTAGGGGATCGAAGAACAGCTGGGCTCGGCCTGGCTGCTGTACGCCATCACTGACTCACTCGATTCGTTCTGTCTTTCTCCAGCTTGTCCCTTTGTGCTATCGTTCTTTCTCTTTCCATCCTGTTCCCTCTCTATTCTCCCTACCGCTGTTCCAGCATACTCCATGGATTTCTAGCCGTCTCTCTTACGCTTTTAAACTCCGCTATCTATGCTCTTTCTCTTCTCTCCCCAGGATTGGCTCCCGGGTCTTTTTTTTCATATTTCTCTCTGTATCTGTTTTGGAATACAAAATTGTATTGTCCGGTGCAGGAGGAAATACTGCGGGGCTCAAAAGTATTTTCCTTCACCCTTTAAAGGGGAATAATTTTGTCAAAATTAACAAATATGGCTTGAATTATTTTGAGGAACTAGAAAAATGAATTTATCAAAATTGCAATTTGATCAAATGTTAAAAAAGATATTTCTTCATCACCAATGTTCCATCCTTTTTTGTTAAAATTGGAACTAATGGCTTGAAATATTTTGAGGAACTAGAAAAATTAATTTATCAAAATTGCAATTGGCTCAAATGTTAAAAAAGATATTCTTTCATCACCAATGTTCCATCGTTCTTTTTATCAAAATTGGAGCAAATGGCTTGAATTATTTTGAGGAGCTAATTTGTAATAATTTCAATTGGTTCAAATATAAAAAAAAATATTTCTTCATCACCAGTATTCCATCCTTCTTTTTGTCAAAATTGGAGCAAATGGCTTGAATTATTTTGAGGTACTAGAGAAATTAATTTGTAATAATTACAATTGGTTCAAATGTTAGAAAAGATGTTCCGTTATCATCAACCATGTCCCATCGTTCCCCTTCATTTTATCTATCTGATCCTTTTTTATTACCCGTACCCTGTTTCATCCGAAGACGTCTGAATGGCTTATCAGAATGTATCTAATCAGAATCTCTTTCATGTTGCTCGTTAGAGGAGAATTCTCCGAGGCTGTTTGATTACCAAGAGGATTGGCGCCTTGGTGTTCAGAAACGAGTTGACGTTGCTTTTTAATATGTTACTGGTTATCACTGCACTTGTTCAGTTATCAAGCACTTGAAAATATGCTTGCCTTCCTTTTTAGATAAACCGTGGTTTCGTTTTTATCAGTGGCTTCGCGGTTCTTGCACAAGTCTATCTATGTTGCGCAACTTTATCGCCACTTTCTAGGTGACATTTAACGCGAGCATATGGTAATATATGAAAAGATAACAAAAGGATATAATTCGATAAAATTCTATCAATAGGATAGCTCCTTACCAAATAATTTTGTATCTTGTCTTGATAAATAATAAATTAAATTATAGTAATCCGGGCAAGTTTCATCTTTTCATTTTCAATTAAGAGAAAATTGTTGATTTATTTTAAAAGGAGGCTATTAAAGAGAAAAGTCGGGAAGTATTTCTTTGCCACAGCTTCGAAAAAGTTTGTACACGTGGAAAGAATCGAGGCACGATTCCCCATGGCGTGATACACTTGAACCATTTCGTAGGACAGAAGAAGCTCTGATCAATAACATCACCCCAAAGAGAGGCGGCAACCCCTCTGCAATAACTCCCTCATGATGGTGGCGCATGCTCAAGAATTAAACGCCATCCCTTCTCGCTATTTCACCATGCTTTTTCCCCTCTATGCAACCGAGCCAGGATGCGCGGAAGTGCATACGAGAACGGACCAAGTTCATTCATGCTAATCAGCTGCGGTGACCTTGATCGTGAAAATATCCCATAGAAAAATGGAAAAAATGATGAAAAATATTTTTTAATAAACTAATTAATGATTCGAATGTTGCTCGAGTTCGGAGGAAATTAATTTTGAAAATATTAAGAGGGTTGGCATTTTGGGCGACCAAAAATTGAAGTTTTTAATTTTTTTATTTGATAATAGACTATATTTGACATTGAAATCTATTACTTAAAACAATTTTTCGAATGCTATAGAAAAAAAAAAAAGATTTTAGAAAAATGCTCCCCCTGTAAAATCACGTTTTTCGGCACTCGTGTTCCTTTTTCTCGATAACCATTCGACCGATCGAGTTGAAATGATGTGTGCTTTTACTACTAAGGGTATCGCGTATTTTAGCCAAAGACTTTTTTGAAATTTGGCCTGCAGCCAGATTGGCAGCATCTTCTGGGTTAAAGTAAAAAAAGCCCACACATTGATAAGGTTGTACAATTTCTCCTATTCAACATTCCCTTTAGCTAAAATATACATCTAGTATGATAGTAGATATTCTAAAAATTTGAAATTGATAGCTGCAGTAGATTCTAAGAAAAAAAAAAATATTAACCCTTCCTTGCATTCTGTTCAAAAGGGTTGCACTTTTACGATATAAAAATGAAATAAAAATTTCCACCCAGTTTCGATTAGATTTCCCAAGTTGATTCGTTTCACTTTAAAAGATTCCCTGAAAATTGAATAAAGTCCTGGGAATCTGTACGCTAGATGTAAAATCGATTTTCAGCTAATTTCCAATATTTATTAACGAACTAGTATCGATTTTACGTTAGCCCGAAATGTAGATCTTCGTCGATGGCGAGCTGCAAATTGCAGTGGGACAGTTTAGCGCGGATGCTGCGCATTACCTTGTTCGCCACTTCAGCGTATCATCGTCATTAATATCGCCGCGCCGCATGTGTATCAGTTAGCATAAGTGCATTAATGCACTGGCTGTGACGAAGGGAATTTTCAGTGAAATTTTCATGTTCGCATTGATAACGAGCATAAAGTGACGTGAAAAACACTCGACGAGTGATACTTCAATCTGGGGCCTCTCGTTAACAGTCAATTATAAATTATTACAGTGGACTCTCGTTATATTGCCATGTGAGTGATTTGACTTTCACACGGATTTTCAATAGCACTGTCGCTCTTACACCATCATGGTCTATTTCTATCTCCCCTCTTCCTCTATATGAGAACTTGGAAGCTTGAAAAATTGTCCACTTCTACAGCCTTGTCCGAGGCAATATAACGAGAGTCTGTTGTATTAAAAAAAATTCCTAAACATAAACGGGATGTAACTAAATTTTCTCTTACATATTTTATTATAATTTAAAGTACCATTAGAATTCTGTAAATTAATTAGATTAAGTAGCCAATTTCTGACAGAATTTGATAACATAAAATTATTGCAAAGTGATACTTGTGATACATCAATTTAAAGCTTAAAGTTTAATGAAAATACCTATATGAACGCTTCGCTAATATTCCTAGTACAAAATGGCTGAGGGTCAGTTATAGTGAATAATTAATCAAAGTGAAATTTCTGTACAGTAGAGTCTCGTTATATTGCTAGACGAGTGATTTGACGTTCATATGGATTTTAATGCATACCAGTGCCACTCTTCCACCATCATGGTTTATGAAAATTATACGTTTCTATCTCCCCTCCCCCCTTCAAATGAAAGCTTGGAAGCTTGACAAATTTTCTACTCTACAGCCTCCTCTGCGGTAATATAACGAGAGTATTTCTTTACCAAATTGTAGGTTAAAATTTTTTTAAAATTTGTTGGATACAAGAGATATTTGCTTTTAAATATTGGTTGTTCAATAAATAATGAATTTGAATATTTAAAGTATTTAAAATTCCTGTCTCTTGTTGGACACCCTATAGATGGAATATCCGTTAGCTTCAGCAAGCTATTTACCATGTGAATTCGTTCTGATCAAAAGGAAATATTGAAGCAGCTCACCTGCAGAGTCGTTGGTCGATGACTTCGATTTCTCCAAGTCAAAAGACGGCTGGTCAGCTCTCCAGCTCGAATACCTTCGGTGGATTCCAAGTTCTGACAGAATCGTGGTCGATAGCGAAAATTGCTGTCAAATAAAGTAAATCCTTTGATACATACGTATCCTCTTATTGAGCTATTTATAGAAGTAAATTGAATTAAATCCGACAAGTTAAATCGACTGATTTATTTCCTATTTCAAAGAGAAAATATCTGCTAAAAGTTTCTTTCTTTCAGTTCTTCTCACGCTATTATTACCACAATCTCTTCTCTTATTAAATAATTAAATAGACAAACGAATTGAACCTCTAATAAAATCAGAAACAAACCCTGGATGCATAATTTTCTTAATCTATTTTTAATCGAAATCGTAATTAACATTGAACTAGATTTAGAATCCAGAGTCAAAGTGTATCACATTCACTTTTTTGAAAAAATGACATTTTATCTGTTTCCTGTATAAATTTTTCGCTTTTCCAGATGATAAAAATTATTTTATTCAAAATCGTTTAGTTTTTAATATAATAGTTGAAAAATAATAATGAGTCCATATCTTGCACCGAACAAAACAGTCTAAAAGACTCTTGATACTAATTTACAAATAATTTCAAGGCCAAGTAATTTTAAGTCCAGTGCTGGGATAAAATAATTTTGGAATGCCTGCTTCAGAAGATACGTCAGAGCTATAACTTTGTCCAGGTTTATGATATTATGTCACACAAGAGGAGATACAAAATTGGAAACAGACAGTAATTAGTGAAAACATGTTGATATTAAGTCATTGACAGTATTCAATGTATTTTTTATTTCAAGAAACAACAATGTCCAATACACGATTTCACTTTTAAATAATAAAACGTAACATTCTTTATTTGCGTTTAAAAAATGACGTACCTGTCTCTAACGATTTACAAGGCTTTCGCACTTTTGATACACTTTTGCACTCTAAAATTTGAAAAATGTGACTTAATACACTCTGACTCTGGTATCCAGATATATGTAATTGAATTAAATAGAATTTCAGTGTTCATTAAACGCTTGTCAGTGATATTTAGCAAGGTGAAATAACCGCGATAAATTGCACGCATTGAAAGACACGTTTCTGACACGGTGAATGCAACTTTGATGCACACGCGGAAGTGCATATGACTTGAAAGGTATCGTTTAATGCAGTACTTACTTGTACTCGGTCAAAGGATTTTGCCCCGTCTCGTTTTTCTTATTCTTCTCAAATTGTCGTATTACGTTGTCGGTCAAATGTTTTCCTGAAACATACAATTTCATGGAAAATTAATAATTTGGCGTTTAATTAATTAAAGCCACAAATAAATCACTGCGTATGGTAATTCTCGAGTGGCTGAGCCGAAACTTTGCATCATTTTTTAATTTATTTTTAATATTGTGTCTCCAGTATATAAAAGTTTCTTGTTTGAAAATTTTAAGTGTATTCGATGCATCGTAGTTAATATAAAACTGTTGATAAAATAATTAATTCATTTTCCTCAATTTACGAATTAATTACCACAGTCCTCCACAGTTTACAAGTAGACACAATTTAGTCTACTTGTAAATTGTGGAGGACTGTGGTAATTAATTTGTAAATTGAGGAAAATGAATTAATTATTTTAACTTCATAAATTTTCGAGTTACATCAATTGAAAAAATATTTACTTTTTGAAACTTTTGAATGACCATCGTGCAAATTTGTACTTGCTACTTCAGATTCTAACTCTTGGCCCAGGGACACGCAATATTTTCTACATTTTCCCCCCCAAAAAAGATTTCCCCTTTCGTTATACTTCGAACGGAACTGAATGTTTCCAAGCCCTTCAAAGTTTTCGAGTGCACTCGTTCCATGAGCAACATTGCCTCCCTGCTACCTATCAACGAGCTTCACCAAAATAACCAAATTCTCGAGGAGAAAAACCGTAAACCGTGAGAAGATGGCGAACAGAAAAGCGCAGTCAGTTGTGACGCAAGTAGTGAGAAGTAAAAAACACCGAGGGTGCAACAGACCAACGAGTGTTTCGTGATTCCGCTGGAGATTACGCATATGAGCCAGAAGATAAAAGCTTCAAACAGCATGTAGACACGAGAGTATTAAAAATCATTTTTTACTTTCGCCCCGTTAAGTCGGTGTAATTTACGGATCGACGATCGATTTCCTCTTTAAATATTCATTTGTCTCAGTTTCGTTCAACCATAAGTCGAGACTCATTGTATGCTAAATAATGCAGAAGCTTTGAACGTTGCATCAGTGACGAAAGTGCATAAATATGCACATCCTTCACGCGTTCGTGTAATTGAATCAGTTACAGACACGTACCTACTCTTTCAATAGAACTATTACAATAAATACATTCTATAAATAGATTTCCAGCATAGAAATATAATAATAATAAAATATTTTATTTAAAAAACGATTTTTTGTGGAATTTTTCTATAAGTATTGGCTAAGTGAAAAACTTCCATCTTTTTGGAAAGTATACATATAAGTTTCGACTTTATTCTGTAATTTTTTAAACTAGAAATATTGCAAAATGGCAGAGTTATTTATTAACTCCAAAACCGCATGCGTTAGAAAATCGGTTGTTGGATGCCATCGCCGGTAATGATTGGAATGTTTAAAATGACAGATTCTGTTTTATATACAGATAAGAATGTATTACCCACAATGTAGCCTAGGTTCTTTAACAAATTTTTGAAATAATTGAAATATCGAAAAAATTGTATTTTTTATTTTTACGGAGAATTTCTGAAAATATGGCTAATGATCTTATATGAAAATTTAGGCACGAACCCATACAGATGATATGGCGAAAAATGGCGACACTTTGAGGACGAAAAACCTATTTTTATTAGAAAAAAATCAGCTTTAAACGGTTCTAAAAAGATAAATAAATAGAATGTCAAAAAAATCCTAGTCCACATTGTAGAATACTTTATAGAAAATATTCCCTGAAAGTTTAAAGGAAATCGAATGTATTGTTCCGAGGATTTTCGATCGGCTATTTCAAAAAACATAGTTTCGAGAAAAAAGTGAAAAAAGCTTAAAGTTTAAACTTCGTCAAACATTCAAATTTTGAAATATCTCTTTTACATGGTATTCTATACACTTCAAACTTGAATTAAATTAAAAAATAGACAAGTGCACCCCTTTAACCCTCAAACGGCGGTCCATAAAGAAAGGCCCAATTTTAATTTAATTTTGTATTTCATATTAAATTCATTTTCTAAATTTTATACTGTTACAAAGAAATACCAATTTCTTTCATAAATTATAAAATCCATATCATACTGTAGGTCACTGAGCCCAACTTAGAGGTTGATGCAACATTAAAGAAATAAGAACAATTAATATTCTAAATAATCTGAGCAACAACATTTCATCTGACGTTTACAAAGTGTAGAAAAACAAGCATAAAGGCTCACTTAAATAGTCCATCAGAAAAGGTATGCTCATTTCCGAGTGCGTGTTGCACGCAAATAAAGACTCCCTCCAGGCTCCCTTTCAAGATCTTAATTTTTAAGATTCCTATCTTTCATTCAAAGTTTCTTCAAGATCTTTCAAGGTTTCTTCAAGATCTTTCATCGTTCTTGATCAGCAAAAAAGAAACGAGATAACCTCGACAAGTTCTTCGAACTCTATCGTCGATGATTCTAGTCGTTCATTGTTCGCTAAATAGAAGCTGCAGAGTGGTACTGAATTTATTGCCGATTAAATGTGTCCCGGAAACCGTTCACGACCCCTTCACTGATATACGAAACGAATCTCTTTCTAATTTTGAGACTTTAATGGTAACATCATCTCGCAACTGTTTCGCGGATACGAACTGAATTATGTTGTGAAATTCTGCGTGGAAAAGAAAAGTCGAAAATGCGGGATAAAATTTTCTTTATAGAGGGTGCATTATTTTCAATAAGAGAAGTAGGAAAGTTTTCTCATAAGTAGGAAATTTTGTTTATATCATTAACATAGTAGAAGATTTATACATGCGATTTTTTTCACAAAAACTTTCATCTACCTCGATTTAAATTTTAATATACCTATCCACTGCGGTGATTTCAATATTAAATTAAAAATTTTGAAATTTAAATTCTGGAAGAGTGCTGGTGGAGCACGATATTAATTCTAAACTTAAAAATTTCGAATTAGAGTTATTTAAATATGAAATTCTAATTTTATTCTAACTTTCTAAATTTTCGATATTATTTAGAATTTTGGAACTTTGAAATTTTAGAATTTTAGCATTGTATCAATATTAAATTAAAAATTTTGAAATTCAAATTCTGGAAGAGTGCTGCTGAAGTACGATATTAATTCTAAAATTAAAAATTTCGAATTAGAGTTATTTAAATATGAAATTCTAATTTTATTCTAACTTCCTAAATTTTCGATTTAGAATTTTAGCATTGTATCAATATTAAATTAAAAATTTTGAAATTCAAATTCTGGAAGAGTGCTGGTAGAGTACGATATTAATTCTAAAATAAAAAATTTCGAATTAAAGTTATTTAAATATGAAATTCTAATTTTATTCTAACTTCCTAAATTTTCGATATCATTTAGAATTTTAGAACTCTGAAATTTTAGAATTTTATAATTGTATAAATGATGATGAACCAAGTCCATATTTTTCAAGATTAATTGATTACAGTAATATATTAGAATATAATTACAAAGATTCAAATTAAACAAAATTAATGTTATCGTATTAAACCAACATGCACTGCGTTTAATCCAAACAAGGAACGCTTCAATTTAAAAGGTAATTGTCGCTTTGCAATTTAACGCACTGAATATCGCTTTAATTTAAACGCGATGCATCGACCGTGTAATTCGTAATTCGTTATGCATCTGATTGTCAACAGGAAAATTTATTATTTATGTCACACGTTTGCGTAATGTGTATCGCTCAAACTTTTACATGAATACATTTAAACAAACAGGTGCATACAACGTTGCCAATTTTCAGCTAAGGAAAACCTGGGGATTGAATTATGGATAAAGAAATAATTTTTTATGGTAATCTGTACAGTTATTAACCCTTTTCCTAAAAAACTAGGAAAGATAATATAATACATTTCTTACATAATAAACTATAATTCTATTCGGAACAAATAGTATTTGAGCTACGAAAAATCATTATATTTTATTATTTAACTCTTGAACAGTGGAGCCTGGGTCGCTTGTGACCCAAACAAGGAAATTAACTTAAAGTTAAATGTACAATTTTTCAACAAAAGAGTTTCATGTATTGGAAGAATAATTTTTAAGATGACAGTGTAAAATTTAGAAAAATTAGAATTAAATTAGAATTGTGGCTCTCTCCATGGTCCGCCATCCGCGAGTTAAGAAACGCATTATATTAATTTCTTACCTTTTTAAGACTGTAGCGATCTCGTCGCTACCATACCTTTGCTTTGTCCTAAATTTTGCATTTTTAGAAAGTTTTATTGAGGGAACTTGTGCGAGTCTGGTCAGTATCGGGTCGCGCATATGGCGACCATTCACACAAGTCAGGATTTTTCTCGTGGGCTAAGTGGTATGAAGTATTGTTATAGCCAAGGATTCCTACTTTTACCGGGGTTTCTTTGCGCCCTTTTGCTGGGAATGGCTAGCTCCCTGTCCTCTTTTAAGACAGAGTATATAACCCCGGTAAAGTAGAGAAGCGAGAGCAGTTTTTCAAGGAATTTTACTGTGTACGCATAAGAATAATGTCCTTTAACCACGCGCTTCGTACAATTATCAAATATGTTATCCTGCTAGATAAACTGAATGAGGGAGTCAGGGCCGGCCCTGAGATTTCGGGGGTCTGAGGCGAGCTCCGAAAAAGGGTCCCTTTACATATATGGCATAAAAAAAAGTACCTCAAATAAAATTTATAAAATTAACATTAAAACTTGTATAATTTAGATTTGCATTTGCATCGATTAATATTCAAGTAAACATTACTCTTATGGGGGCCCTAGGCGGCCGCCTAGTCAGCCTAGGCCCAAGGCCGGCCCTGGAGAGTGTATTATTTACCCTTCTCCTCAAAACAAAGGTGAAACATTGTATAGGGGTCAACAACTGTATTCGTTACCCTAATTAATTTCTTATTTTTCATTTTGAAAAATTACAAAAGAAAGAAAATGATTTTAAAAAAGAAGTTATATTTAGGTGAAACTTAATATAATAAATTAAAACACTCTTAACGAATCATATGTATAAGAACAATTTTTTAATAATTATCTTGCTATGTATTTTCTATTTTAGATTCAATTGCAATATCTTGCAGTCATTAAGATTGCACTTAACATATTTAGAAAAAATTCTCTATGCTTCCTGTTTTCCCAGCACGCTTTTGCTCGTGAATGATTACGTGAACCGTTAAGCGGGAAACACCTAATAATCTATCGGTGTTTGATTTCCTTCTTACAATTCTTTTTACTGTAAATAATTACGTACAAGTAAAATTATCTATCCTCAGTGTAATGCTCCTTATATTTACCATTTAATTACAAAATGATTTCTGAATCAACTTGCAACAGTTAATTAACCCTATTCTTTTTTTATATGCATATGAAAAACAGAAGTGTTATAAATTGAATAAAATGTGAAATGTGTCAAGAATAGGTCAATGAAATATTCAAATTTCAAATTTGAAAGAAATTGTACGTGGAAGGAATTTTCTTTTTGTTCTTCAACGGTATAGCATTAACTCTTATCGGAAGGTCAATGCACTCAGTATGTACCTGTGTATGTTGCAGGGAAAAAGAATCAGCAATGCGGCAATTTTTACTGAGAATAAAGGTACTACGAATATCAATTCGTTTAAATAATATTTTTCATGAGATAGGAGCCAGTGTTAGTCTGGGCCCCCCAAAATATGAATTAACCCCTCACCATTTTAATATTCTAATATTCTAAAATTGTAATATTCTAATATTCTAATATTCTAAAATTCCAATATGTTAATATTCTAATATTCTAAAATTTTGAAATTCTGAAATTCTAATATGTTAATATTCTAATATTGTAAAATTCTGAAATTCGAATATTTTAATATTCTAATATTCTAAAATTCTGAAATTCTGAAATTCTAATCTTTTAATATTCTAATATTCTGAGATTCTATCACTACAGAGTCCTAGTTACGTCAATGCACGTGATACTTTATTTCAAAATAGAAACAAGTACTTACCGTTTTCATAATTCTTCTGACCAAGAGAAAAATTGTGATTTACATCCGGAGGATCAGCATTGTCGAACAAATCGGAGGATAACTGTCTTTGCAAACGGATAGTCTCATGCGTCAGCTCTCGAACCTGAATGAGCAGCTCCTGATAATTCGATACCGGAAGCGTCATTGCTGTACTCTGTATCCTTCACTGCGCTGTTGCGCCCAGTTTTTCCATGAACAGCCATCCGATTAGAATTCTGTAACAAAATAAATACAATTTTGTTAATATAAGATTAAATCTACATGCAATATAATTCAATCAAATGGTCAATTTTGAAACATAGGAATAGAAAGTCTGACATGATTTGATGACATAAAAGTATTACAAAATGCCATTTATAATACATCAATTTAAAGCTTAAAGTGTAAAGAACATGTCTGCACAAACGCCTTATGAATATTCTAAATTTAAATGACCGATTGCCAACTGTAACAAAGAATGACCAATTTTCAAACATGTAATTTTAAAATCCATTTTGATAACGATAATTAACTTAAACAAAAGAGTTTCATATGAAAAAAATAATTTTTAAAGGGACAGTGTAACATTTAGAAAATGATAATAATATGAAGGAGAGAATTAAATTAGAATTGTGGTTTTCTCCATGGTCCGCCGCCTTTGGTCTCTCTCTATGGTCTGCTGTCCGTGGGTTAAGAAACGCATTATATTATATTTCTTACTCCGTCAGAAAAAGTATCAATCATTGTAAAGGGGTCAACAACTGTACAAGTTATTCTATTCTTTGTCATCGCCTTTCTGGCTTTGAAATACTATAACGATAACTATTTAGTCTGATACGATTTGACGACATAAAAATATGACAAAATGCCACTTATGATACATCCATTTAAAACTTAAAGTGTAAAGAAAAATACTATATAAACGTTTCATGAATATTCTGAATTTAAATGAACGAATGCCAACTATAACAAACGATAACCAATTTTCAAACATGCAGTCCCCAAACCAATTTTTATGACAATGATTAACAATACTAACGGGCAAAAGCATCTTATTGTCATAAACAAACATCAAAAACCAAAGTTCCAGAGCGATACTGGCATCGATTCCAAGCTACTCAAACACGGCCACCCTTTTTGCTTGAAAAGCTTGGAAATCAGAGTCGTTGCAATTGCGAGACTCCGTTCCACAGCTATGCATATGCAGGCTTAAGTGCTGCACTCGTTCGTGCTTAAAAGAGCTTTTGTCGATGGGGACTGGAAAGCAACCCCTTCTTCCCTTACCGAACACTCGCCTAACACGTGACAAGCATGCACATGCACATGCACTACTAGCCCCTTAAAATTCGCATTAGTCCGCGTCAATCAGTTTGTTTGCGAATCGTCCAGCTAACCCTGGTCAAACAGCTTTCATCATTCATTTTAATTATTTCTTTTTTATCTTGAATGGTCCACACATCGAATGCATCGACTTGCACATTAGATACAATGTAAGATTGCAAATAAAGAGGTTGTGAAATTTGAAAATTAACTATTTCTATTGTTAGTAATTAGTACTTAGTACCCATTTTCACAGTACCAATTAACTTAATCACAAATCAGATGCAATGTAAGATTGTAAATAAAAAGGTTGAAAAATTTAAAAATTATCTATTTCTGTTGTTAATAATTAGAACTTAATACCCATTTTTCATGGTGAAATCAACGTAATCACAAATCAGATGCAATGTAAGATTGTAAATAAAAAGCTTGAAAAATTTAAAAATTATCTATTTCTATTGTTAGTAATTGGAACTTAATACCCATTTTCACAATGCAAATTAACCTAATCACAAATTAAATAAAATATGAGATCGTAGATAAAAAGCTGGAGAAATTTAAAAATTATCTATTTCTATTGTTAGTACCCATTTTCACAGTGCAAGTTAATCTAATCACAAATTAGATACAATGTATGATTGTAAATAAAAAACTTAAAAAATGTAGAAATTATCTATTTTTGTTGTTAATAATTAGAACTTAATACCCATTTTCACAGTGGAAATCAACGTGTTCATAATTCGCTTAATCCTTAAAAATTGTGGCTCTCTCCATGGTCCGCCATATGAGGGTTGGAAGTTCTGTAATGTCTTCATGTATCACAGTAAAAAATTCAACGTGTATATACATTTGGAAAACGTTCTTTGATGTCAGTGCAGTAAATCGGTTTATTCTTAACCTGAAAGCTTTGTGCTCCATATAAACGTGAAAGAAGAAGTACGGTTCATAGAAAATAATGTCGCGGAATGATGGTGTAGCGGATCTGCCAGAGCGCGTCTGTTTCGCTTCGTGGTCCATGACTGGAACCAGTCTAGATTGCAGCAAGAAAACAGGTAGAAACTTTGCTTGAATGCGTCCCTCGAAAAGAGGGAATTTCGACCCTTTTACCAACACCACCGAAGAAACAAATCGACGAGGAAACCTTAATGCCTCTCATCAACCCTAACACTGTTTTACAAAATACTTTAAGGTAAAGTTTATTGGGTCATCGAGTGGAAGATTAAATTCGCCTCTAATGTCAATTTGTATCCTAATTTACTTTCTACCAAAATTACAACAATTTTATTTTCACGATAAATTTACTGAAAGTTGCATTTTGTTTGTGATATATTATATTAAAAATATTGCAAATAAATTTTTTAATCATGTTGATTGGGTTTATTGCGACCCAAACTCATAGAAAATTGAATAAATAGATCAAAATCTATTCTAATATTGTAAAAAATTTTTTACGGTTAGTATAAAATATTTCCAAATTTAAAATAGATCAAAAGACTTCTCATATATTAGAAAAATAATATTTGATAATAGAAAAGGGTCCAAAATTAATAATAATAATAATAATAGGTAATTATCGTGGAAATTAATTGCCAATGTAGCTGTAATTAAGCCTCTACATTGCCACCGTTTAAACAGTAATCAACTGCTGATTCCAAGTTTCAATCTACTATTTGCAGACTATGATTGAGTTCAAGACTGTGCGACGCAAAGATGCAACGGTGCAATAATGCGCTTCTTGCAACGAAACCATTTCAGTGCTATCGTTAATAGAATCACACGAATGCCCTTATATAATTTCCCCGCAATTTCTAATAACTTGTATTATAAAACTGTATCAAACACCAATTAAATGCTTTGATATTGAAATTATAAAAAATTCAAAAAGAGAAATTAGATTATTAATCCTCCACTGGCATTACGAGTCGTTTAGAGTCTTGCCTTCGAATTTTATTTTTATTGCAAATTTATTAAACGTTTCGCTTAACTAACGATTGTATATTAAATTAGAGACTTCAATAAGTATCTCAGAATTTTTGTAGATTTTTTTACATCCTGGAACAATAAAAAATTAGGCCCTGGAATAAAAAACTCATAATGCTGGTAGTGTTAGCAAAAAACCATATTGGCGAAGGGTTAATTACGAGCTACTTAAGTTAATATTAATATTAAACGAGGAATATGAATTAACAATAATGTGTAACACGTTTGACTAGCGTTTGTCAATGTTTCTCTAAAAACAACATAGTTCCTCGAATATCGAGCTTGACCAGGTCACGTATGCAACGTGTATGCGCAACAAGAACTACATAGCAGAAGGCTGAATTTCACCAGTGGTTAATGCCAAAATGATGATCCAAAAATATATTTTCTACAGCGTTGTCCTCTTTGCCGGATTACGTGGAATTTTATTAAAACTCGGTCAATCGCGATCGTCTAACGCGTCGGTTCTCTCTTTGAAAGCGGTTCGTAAAAGAAAATTTTCAAAACGAAGTTAAACGAAAGAAAAGGAAATTTAATATTAAATAATTTAAGATCGTTACGTTTCGATCTACCTACACTTTTAATTATATTATACACAGGTGAGATGTTGCGGCAGACCGTAAACTCATTATCAAACGATTAACATTTTATGATCTTATTACACTATATTCAATTTTTACCTTGTACACCGTTATGTATTTCAAAGAAAAGTGCACTGACCGCATTGCAAATGTTATTTAGAAATTTTTTAATAATTTTTTTACTCAATTCGAGTCGCCTTTTTCAGCAGGTGTAAACAGAGTTATTAATAAATGAATTGTGAATTGATATTGATATATTAATTAACTCTTATAGTGATTTAATATTAAGGGAATTGCATGTGCTATAAGCCCAAAATTATTAATTAAAATTTGTTAATTTCAAATATGTAATACCAGAGTTTGTTAAATATTCAACGCATAGACACTAATTAATGTTTACTTGACGAGTTTGAAAAATTACGAGCATATTTATATTTGCTGTAAAGTAAGATTTAACTTTATAGAAAAAGTTGATTATTTTTCAAACACTGAACATAGTAGTTTGGTTCTTCTATGAAAGATACATAATCCAGGAATATTAATTACACAATCATATAATTATCTTCTGAAAGATGCAAGTAATTAATTGCTTGAGAAATTGTCTAGCACCATGCAACAGCCTTCATAAATATGTAAAATACTACATTTGATTAGTTAGTCATAATTAAGATGCAATATTGTTTGTCTATTTTTTCAATCCATTTTAAACACACTCTCCAGCTATTGTTTGTGAAATTATTCCCAATACAAGTGTTTAATTTTAAATAAAAATTCTCTAATTTTTAAGAATTATTCACACAAAGAGGATAATCAATATTTTGATAAATTAACAAAATCTAATTACCTCTCAAACGTCCACTACAAGCACTTCAAATGTTCAACAAAAATCCCTTCGATTTGGAATCAGATCCTTCTCTGGCACACTTCATTTAATAATAAATAATCACAATTCGTACAACGAATATTGTTAAAATACACGGACACGATAGACACAAAGAGAACCTTCTCCTTTCGCTGCCGTACGAAAACTCATGGTGCACGCTCGACACGACCACCACCGACCCTTCATCCCCCACTCTCCACGATGGAAGTTAATCGTGGTGGAGAAACCCCTCGTGTCGTTTCTAGCCTGTATTTAGCTAGGGACTCGCTTTGGACATGGTGACTAAGACCTTCTCCAAGTGTTATTCGAAATTAACAGCCCTACGAACCTTCGGGACCTCGGATGACCTAACTTTCTTAATAAATCTTTGGACCTTCGATGAGATTCCTAAATTTCTCCTACCCATTACCTTCTAAATAGTCGTTTCATTAGACTTCTAGAAGCTTGGTAATAAATTTGGTATGTGGAAATTAGAAAAATTATTTATGCCATTTGATTTCTATTAAAAATATTTATTTTAATAAATTATAAACTTCAAATTAATGCAGAATAATTTCCATAAATGGCACACATTAAAGAGGAACATAGAATAGAGAATAGTGATAAAAAAAAGTGAAAATTAGTTCTACTTTCCCTCTGGTTCATGGAAATTTGAAAAATTATTTATATCAGTTGGTTTGCATTGAAAATATTGATTTTGATAAATTTTAAACTTCAAATTGATGCAGAATAATTTCCATAAATGGCACAGATTAAAGAGGAACTTAGAATAGAGAATGGTGATAAAAAAAGTGAAAATTAGTTCTACTTTCCCTCTGGTTCATGGAAATCTGAAAAATTATTCATATCAGTTAGTTTGCATTGAAAATATTAATATAAGGTTTTGGTAGATTTTAAACTTCAAATTGATGGAGAATAATCCCCATAAATGGCATAGATTAAAACAGAACATAGAATAGAGGATGATAATGGAAAAAGTGAAAACTAGTTCTACTTTTCCTTGAAACAATGAAGGTCATCAGCATTTTCAATGACTCATTACAACTCTATATGGTGTATTGAATAGCAGAATGAATAAAGGTAATTCTGAGGTCAAAGACAAACCTGAGAAATGGTAATTAAACTGAAGAATAATGAACATTGTTTCAGTTCTGTGCTTTCTACTTCCTCGTTTCTTCATTAATGTAATTTGAGTTAATGAGACACTAATAAATAGTAAAAATGTTTAATTAGTTATAAAATAACATTAATTATTTCCTATCTCTTTTATTCCAAGAAAATTGTTATAGAAAGAATTGTTTTATTCCACTCCCAAAATATATAAATATATGCAATATTTATGCATATCACGAGAGAAAGAAAATGAATTTCATTGAATTCTTTGACAGTTAATTATAGTTACAAGGTTTGCGACAAAAACAGAAGATGCCTTGGCGAGAATGTCTACCGGTTTTTCGAGGAATACCATAAAAGTACAAAGCACCATGTGTGACCTGCATCTTGGTTAGTCACGAAGAAATGCCACATTCGTTTTACGTGGCCTTGTTCCATCGTATTTGTACACTTGTGCCGAATGCAATTAGTACTATGCATTCCTTGCATAATCCCAAACAAGTAAATAGAGTGTGAACATAGAATTTCTGGTTTATTTAATATTCCCTTCCTTCTAACATTTATTAATTGACTCGTTCACAGACCAAAGTAATTAACTCGAATTTTTGAACATTTTTAAAATTTCAATGCCAAGGTACTACATTGATACTAAATTTATTTTATTTTTTCTTTCTTTTGTGGAATTAATCAATTTGATAAATGAGCAAGGCCAAATTATTGAAGCTATTTCTAATCTGATAAAAATTCATAACATAAAAGTATCATAAAATGGTACTTATGATACGTCAATTTAAAGCTTAAAATGTAAAGAAAATTACTACATAAAGATTTAATCGATACTTTTAATATAAAATGTCTAATTAATAAATAAATTAACAACTCAGTATTGTACATTAGGGAACGTTCAATTTTAACAATTATCCAATTTGTACTAATATTATTAATGAAACCTTTATACAGTCAATTTTATTAAACTTTAAGCTTTAAATTGATGTACCATAAGTTCCATTCTGTGATACTTTTCTGTCATCAAATCATGTCCGACTTTCTATGTTTCGAAATCGTCTAATACATCTCCAGTGAAGCTAATGCGAAGAGGATAAAATAATTCATGAAACGGATGAAAAATTCAACAAGTCGGCTCGAATCACAGCGTAAAGGATAGCAATATCTGAAACAAGTAGAAAGTTGCAAAGAATACTATGCGGACGACTCACCTTCGCTAAACTTCTGCACGTCCTCCCAGATCCCGTATCGTTCTCATAATTTCCCTCTTGATGCGGAGAAACAGAGGAGAGCGTTCTTCAGCTACATGTAAGTACAGGAAATAGAAATCCAATATGTTCACTCTAGTCTCGACCAACAGAGCCAGTTCGGTGTTTCACCTTATCCTGCAAATCGAAACTCACCTAAGTATCTCATTTGCAAAAAAAGGAAAGTAGTACATGTTTCTTAAAAAGTTTCAATACTTTGATTGTTAACACGTTGAATGCCATGTCATTTGAATTGTCAAAGGAAGCCATTGTCTATATTATTAGGAATTTGATTACTTATCTAATTAGAAATATTTGAAACAACGGATAATGGAAATAACAAAATATTTGGAAAATAATAAATAAGATTTTAAAAAAATATCTAATGAAATTTTCCTTTTCTTAAAAAAATAGAAAACATAATATAATACGTTTCTTACATAATAAACTATAATTCTATTCTGAGCTATAAATCTTTCTAAATTCTGAACAGCGATGTCTGGGTCCATCGTGACCCAAACAGAGATATTAACCTAAAGTTAAATGTATAATTTTTAATTAAAAGAGTTTACTGTATCAGAAGAATAAAGGCAGAATGTAAATTTAGAAAATGGAAATAATATGAAATACAGAATTAAATGCAAATTGGGCCTCTCTTCATGGTCCGCTGTCCGAGAGTTAAAGGCAATAAAATAAAGGTAATGAAATGAATAAAATCAAAGAATATTGACAAACGTTAAAAATACAGAAAATATAAAATTAAATTAGAATTGTGGCTCTCTCCATGGTCCGTTGTCCGCTGGTTAAGAAACGCATTGTATGTATTATATTTCTTACTTATTAACGATAACTATTATTTTACTAATTAACATGGTTAAATATTCTTTAAGTCCTATGTACTAACTGTTATAAATGTTAAATGTTATCAGACTACTGATTAAACCATCAATGAATTCCTTCAGTTTTGTTATCACTGGTAAACAATTAGTATTCATAGTCTTGTTTCATGTACTCAATCACAATCACAGTTCGAAAGTCAAATAATAAAAAAACAAGATGAACATATTGTTTCAAATAACATGCAGAAAGAAGAATGCACTCATTGTGTCATATTGGGTATCTCGTTATCTCGACAATTTTAATTACAACTTGAAACAAACAAAGAAACACCGTGAGACTCTTATTTATATCGTTCCAGTAGCTTGACATTAATAAACTAATAATTCATTATGTTGCTTGTTTGATTTTATACACGTGAGATCAATTTATGACCCAAATGGTCGTACATGCACCTCTTCTCTTATTATCTCGTCTGATTAACGAGTTCATTAGCTTGATAACAATCTTTTCGACTGCAGACGTGTAATTTAAAGGGGATCAAAGGAAGAGATCGAGTTCATATTCATGCGAATGGTAATAATGGAAATAAAAGCAATTATATGTAGGAACAATTGTGGAAAAGAAATTTTTGCAAAATTCTTTCGCTAAAATTTCAGAATTTCAAAATTTCAAGAATCTTAGGTTCTAAGATCCTAAAATCCCAAAATTCTAAAATTCCAAAATTCCAGAATTCCGGAACTTTAGAATTTTAAAAGTCTAATGTTCTAAAATTCCCAAATTCCAAAATTCCGAAATTCTAAAACACAAAATTCCATAATTAAAAATTTGCAGAAGTCTAATGTTATAAGATTCTAAAATTTTCAAAGTTCCAAAATTCCAAAACTTTAGAATTTTAAAAGTCTGTTCTAAGATCCTAAAGTCCCAAAATTCTAAAATTCTAAAACCAAAAATTCCATAATTCAAAATTTGCAGAAGTCAAATATTCTAACTAACAATAAGATCCTAAAATTCCCAAAGTTCTAAAATTCAAAAATTTTAGAATTTCAAAAGTCTATTATTCTAAGATCCTAAAATCCTCAAATTCCAAAATACTAAAATTCCAAAAATCCAAAATTCTAAAATTCTAAAAAATCCTCTGGGGCCACCCCCAAAATATCCTAGTTATTATATATCAAAGCATATAAATATAATAAAAGTGGGAAAGTCAGTGGTACATAATAAAGAATCCAATACACAAAAATGATTAACCCAACTAGTTTTGTAGATCTTATTAAAATTTTCTCGTTTGCATCGCATGATGAGATTTCACAAGGTGTCTACACAAGGAGAAAGTTTTCCACAGAAAGATAATGCTATTAGATCGGCGATTCCGGTTATTCATTTAATTGTACATGTCGCTTTCACACTTTTTGCGTACATTAACAATTCCCTCATTGCATACGCACAGTAATTGTCTTTGCGTCCAATTTCATTTAGATCAGATCTTTTATCACGAATGTTCATCCAATTAGCAGACCAGCATAATTGCTGAACAAAAGATTTGTTTCTAAATTATTCTGTTATCTGATTCTCTAAACATATTATGTATCAACCTACTTCATTTTCCTGGTAACATAATAACGATAATAAATAGTATTCAGGGAAATATTTTTAAATAATTAAAAAAGAAATGGAAAAAGAATTTAAAAAAAAAGAAGAATCTTCTACGTACACAGGATTGTATACACGTAATAGGCGCACACCATGTTCTGCGCTAAATTAGCCAGCCCAGAATAAAAGCTGGCAGCGAAGCATTACAAATGGCACGTTTCTTCCAATCTGCATTGGCAGATTGCCTGCTAATTATTAACCGACAGATTCACAATTATCCGCCAGGTCGTTGACCTGTCCATCCGCGAATGTCGCGACGGTGAAAACTAGAGTTTATCGGACGGACAGTAAAGATCGATCGAAACGTGTACGTAGCATTCACGTGCAACCAAGTCTAGACAGTTGACTGCACCGTTTTATGACCGTCTTACGCCAAAAATCCTATTCCAAGAATATAACCGCACGGATGTGCTGTACACCCTTTTATGACTTATGCGAAATTTATTCTCTTGCCCGGCCGCTTTACCTCCGCCATACACTTTACGATATTTCTATTTCTCATGAATTTCAAGTAATTTCTTCTATTATACTCTATAAACAACGAGACATAATTTATTAATCGGTAGCTGAATGCACTTGAATAATGTATTAACAGTAGAACTAGCGAACCAGTCAAAATGACTGACTCCAAGTTTCTTATTTTAAATTATAAATTTTATGAAGGTATTTTTGTTGAAATGTATGTTGGCTAATAAATAAATTAGTCTGTAGTTTACGATATTCGGCCAATTAAATGAATACTCCAAATATTCTAATATTCTACTATTCTAATGTTTAAAGACTGGAGAATTTAAGTGTTCTAATACGCGATACTCCAAATATTTTAATATTCTAATGTTCTAAAGTTCTAAGATTCTAATATTCTAATATTCTAATGTTCTAATGTTCTTGTGTTCTTGTGTTCTTGTGTTCTTGTGTTCTAAGGTTCTAATATTTCAATATTCTAATGTTCTTATGTTCTAAGGTTCTAATATTTCAATATTCTAATGTCCTAATATTCTAATATTTTAATATTCTAAGGTTCTAATATTCCAATATTCTAATATTCTAATGTTATAATGTTCTAAGGTTCTAATATTCCAATGTTCTAATGTTCTAAGGTTCTAATATACCAATATTCTAATATTCCAAAACTGGAGAATCTATGTGTTCTAATACGCGATACTCCAAATATTGTAATATTTTAATATTCAAAGGTTATAATATTCTAATGTTCAAAGGTTATAATTTTCAAAGGTTCTAATGTTCTAATGTTCGAAGGATCAAGTTTCTTATTTTAAATGAAAAATTTGATCGAGGTATTTTTATCGAAATGTATGCCGGCTATTGTCGAGGTAAAGCATAGATGTATGTATTAAATTATGTTTCATCCTCTATCTATTTAATTTTCTACATTATTTTCACCTTAAAAATAAGTGTACATCAAACATCAGTTGTTCTAATGTTAACGCTTTAATGACCATTCTCATATTCTTTGCCTTGTAATTTTGTAAATTAGTAATTTCATCGGCTAACACTAATTTTTTTATTAACACGTTGAATGCCATTGGGTCACCGCAAATTACACATAACTGAATAATTAAAAGTAAAACAATAGAAAAACATTATTTTAAATAACATTGCTAGGGTAACGTATACAGTTGTTGACCCCTATGCAATGATTGACCTTTTTCCTAAAAAAGTAAGAAATATTTGACCTTAACTCTCAGACGGCGGAATATGGAGAGAGCCCGAAGACGGCGGACCATGGAGAGAGCCACAATTCTAATTTAATCCTGTATTTCATATTATTTTCAAGCTCCGCTGTTAAATAATAAAATATAATTATCCTTTGTAGCTCAAATACTTTTGGTTCTAAATAGAATTATAGTCTCTTATGTAAGAAAGGTATTATATTATATTTTCTATTTTTCTAGGAAAAGGGTTAATCATTATATAGAGGTAAATAACTGTATACGTTATTCTATTGTACAAATAACATAAAATAGTAAATAAAAAGCTTGAAATTTGAAAATTAACTATTCCTATTCTTAATAATTAGAGTTTCAATATGTCCCACAACGAATGTTCATCTTCACTGCAGCATTCAAAAAGAGGCTTGTCATTGTAAGTTATAAATTTGATAAAATGTGAAGCAATCAAAGTGTTAATATTATACTATCATAATAAGTTTTAAATTACATTGTTATTGTTTAAAAGAATATTGCATCACGTGTTATTTTCATCTGAAGTGGTACCAAATATATTGAGAGCATAAAGGGAAACTTATTAATATAACCGCGTATTTCAGTCACGCGTCCGTCAACCTTGCTTCATTTATTTGCTATATTTGACTATTTTTAACTTTCGTTATAGCAACCTCATTTACCATCTAATCCATCACTAGTTTCGTTGGATAATCCTGGAAAGTAGGAAAGAAATTGAGAAAAAAAGATGCGACATCAACAAACTGATTAAAGCGTTAATGTTTTACAATTTAACTATTTTTTTCTTTTTCTAACAATTTTTGTTGAATTTATTTTTAAAAGAAGTCATCTTGCCTGTTTGCTTATAATATCCTGAATATTTTAAAATATCGTTTTTAATATTTATATAAATTAGTAATATTAAGTGTAAGTAGCCATTCTCATGTTTTCTCAATTTCTTTGGTATACTAATACTGAACAAAAAAAATTAACATCCGATACCGGAGAAACACTGGATCCAGTATCGATTTCGTCCGAAAGTGAAATTTGATAGCAAAATAACACCAGAACAAGAAGAAAAAAACTATTCAGAAATATACCAAAAGTATCTCTACTCAATAATAAAATATTTAAGTCTTTTCATCCCTTGTAATTTGTTTTTATTATTATTTTATAATAATCAATTTCAAATATGTATATCACTTAAAAATAATGAATATTAATAATATAAACGTGAAAAGTTGTAAGGAACTAATTTTGAAAATTATTTTTCAAATAAACTACGATTTTCTACGCTGGCAGAGCATGTTGAAACGCCACGGAAGTCGAGCAAGTGACTTTGAAGAAGCCTGTTCTACAAAACCACTTAAGATCCTTTGTTTGTTATTCTAGAAGCACATTCAAAACAATATTCAGCGGACAAAACGCTTTTGTATACCACGAGTTTAATTGTGAATAAGACAATGCCTGAATTCCCAAAGGTCAAAGGCACGTTAATCTATAAGCAACACAAATTCCTTCGATACCTCCTTCACGATTAAATTTCGTTCCTGAAAATGTATTATACAAATCTAAAGATCGAATATTTCTCAATCACTACGTGAAACAATATAATAACTAAATCGGTTCTAACCAACGCAACGGTATAATAGGGCTCCTAATATTCACAATATTACCACAAATAAAACAGTTTACAATAAAACAGTGTTACAAGAATAATTTATATAATTAAATTACTTTCCATTTTTTTCTTTCATCACACTCATCATTCATATCAATTCTCCAACCGATCCTCTTATATTTAATTACATAGTCATGCGTTTAAATAAATCATGAATTATATTGATATTATCAGAAAAATTATGATTTATGTTTTCTTTACTTACCTTATATTCACAACCGCGGAGAAGATTTTTCAAGTTACCGACCTACGTTACACCAGATCATTTTTAATTTTCAATAGTAACAGATTCTTCCTTCCACACGTATACTATTGCTTACGAATTCCATTTGGAAGATACACAAAGTATTCACACACGAATTTGCAGTAAACGCGCGAATGGAAAATTCAGTGTGTTTAAATAACTGATTAGAAAACGAGAGGTATACGGAAAGAGATCCGTCTCTTACCGTTGTCGTTCGTAAACTCATGGTGCGAGCTTGATGCGATCGTGTGCTCTTCCCCCACTCCGTTCGAGTTAATCGTGGCGAAGAAACCCCTCGTGTTGTTCGTATTTCGAACCTGACTCTTCGTGTATACACGGATACACGCGTGTACCATACACCATCGTTCAAAAGTTGAGCACTGGCAAAGTGTATTAGAATGTTACACATTTAAAGAAAAAAATTCTTAATTCTACCAGAGTGCTTCCTCCCCCTCCCTCCGAAAACCCTATCTACGCCAATGCATAATAATCCTCAATATAAGCGTGATAATATTCTGATCAACTGTAGGTATTTTATGAGAAAAGAATAGTGGTACATTTTAGTATCGATCGAAAGTTTTTGTATCGATTTCATTTTTCGATATAGCAACACGTTAAATTTAGAACTGCTTGCAGATATCGTTAAGCATCATTCAGGCACGCTATGCGGAGTTATCAAAAAATTCACGAGCATTATTGCCATGCCAGAAAGAGGTCTAGATTATGCGATAAGACGTACATACATATACACGTAAACCGTACCGTATTGCATTACACAGATGCATATGTATATCACTGCACCTGCACCGGTTGTCTATACAATTTGATCTACGTAACCGCAATGCCATTTCATTTGTCTTGATAAAATCAATCTTGTACCAACCGTAACTTAAACGAGTGCAATTAATTATCATTAGAAAATAAGTTTTATATAATATGCTGAATATTTGAATTTATAAGTGTAAATGTTCTTAGAAATATTTTTTTGTAAAAAGAATTCTTTTCCTTTAAATAATTCCACAAAATTTTGTATTCGTATAAGACAATCCTTGAGGTGAGGTAGAATTTTTCGTGCACCGCCATGCTTCGTTTTCTTTTGCAATGAAAAGGACCTTTATATGGTTCTCCCTCTTTTTGGCTACCCTTCTTGCCCTTCGATACACGTAACTTGTTCTGCAACACACTTCCATGAATAAGTAACATGACAGACAAGGAGACTCTATTAAAATAGAAGGCGGAGCTTTAGGGCGCCTCACGCAATACCGTTCTATGTACATATGTACACGTATATACACGTGTTTGCTTCAAGTATTAAAGCCCTTTCCTACTGATATGTACTATACAAAAATTACAACTCAGCTATCGGTATATTTTATAATAGACAAGGATGGATGTAGGGTGCTCACATTTGTAAGAATGAAAGGTTGTATACAGAAGCGATTTGTAAACTTTTCAATCATTAAAAATTGAATAAATAATTGAAATAATTCAACTTATCAGTGGACGTTAACTAGTCGCTTACTCTAACGAGAGGGATATTAAAAATTGAAATATCGATATTCCTAAATCAACTTCCGGTTTTTAAAATAATGCGACACACGTAGAGGAAACTACTTAATATTCCTCTAACTTATAAGCATATATTCTTGTTAACGATTTAAAAACGTGACAAAACTTGTGTATTTATTTACAGATAAAACATTAATTTATAGATAAAGTTATACACAACTGAAATTATATGAGTGATTTAAATAACAAGAGTAAATAAGAAGAGTACGACAAATTTTGTTTTTAAGTGTGGGGATTATTCTTTAAAAATATTATATATAATGTTCAGAACAAAATAGGTAGATCAAATTAAAATAGATAACAAATGATCATTTTTGTTCTCGCGCGTCTTTCAAATTTTGATTGCAGAAACAATATGAATACTTTTTTAAATTAGACGTCAATGCAGTCAATTCCGTTTGAGTGGCGCTCTTGTCGTATCCGGCCACGTTAAAATTGTTTGGTTAGAATATTTAGCTAGAACCTTGGTTGGCTAATTGAATATTGTGACCTATAGTCTTTCGAAATTAAATGTGTGTAGAATAGTGGTCAAACTATAACAAATAAAAAACTAAGAAAAAAATGAACTACTGGTCAATTTGCTTGCTATTACTCTCGCTATTTGGTACAATATTACGTACTGGTGGCGTCGAGCTAACCTTTGAACTTCCTGACAATGCGAAACAATGTTTCTTTCAGGAGATTGAACAAAATGCAACAGCAATGCTTGAATTTCAGGTATATAGATCCTGCATCATTGAATAAAACAATCTTTTCGGTAACAATCGGTTACAAAACAGTATTCGATATTACTGTAATTTGTTATCACCTTGCAACTATTTTGTCAACTTACTGTCAAATCAAACACGTTGCAAATTATCATAATATCATTGCTTAAGTTATTTGTTTAAAATACCATTGTAGGTAACATAGAAAAATCTGTTTGAAATTAAACAAATGGTTTTGTAAATACTTTTCTAGGTTGTAACAGGTGGACAGTACGATGTAGATGTAATGTTAGAAGCCCCAAATAAGAAGATCATTTATCAGCAAATAAAAACTCAATTTGACTCACATCAATTCACAGCACCAATAACTGGAGCTTATCAAGCCTGTTTTAGCAATGAATTTTCTACATTTTCACACAAGCTTGTTTATATGGATTTTCGAGTTGGTGATCAGTTGCCACTTACAGGACTTGGTGAACATGCAACTGTTATGACTCAGGTAAAAGAATTTATCTTAACAAGTTTTATATTAAGTAAAATACATTTAAGGCAATTGTATGTATGATATAAATATTACATTTTAGATGGAGTCTTCTGCACAAGAAGTATATAAAAACTTGAATAGTATCTTGGATTATCAAACACACCATCGATTAAGAGAAGCTCAAGGACGTAAACGTGCAGAGGATTTAAATACCCATGTACTAGCATGGTCTATCATGGAAATGCTTACGATCTTAGTTATATCTGTATCAGAAGTGTTCATTTTAAAAACCTTCTTCACAGAACGAAAAAATTAGTACATTTGTTAGTATATTTGCGAATTATAATGTTTACTTTGTCCGCAATAAAATAACTAATCTGTCTGAGTAACGTGAAACAGTATTACATCGAATGTTTCATAAATCAGTCATGGTGCCATGTTATAACTTTGGCCAGTTGTTATGTCCATCCTCGTTTTGGATACAGAAATACAACTCCAAACAGACGGTATATTATAGTAAGTGAAACTTACAGCCGTTTCCTTGCGTATAAGAATGTTGTGTATGCGCGTTCATGTGTATATCGTTTAATATTAAGTTATATGAACAATAGGACGTTTTAATATCGGTACCTGTTTCATCATGAACAATAAAAAAGAATGTGAGAATAATTGAATTGTTATCTGTTCTTGTAATAAATTTTTAATAATCGTACTTTGACACTGATAGTGTAACATTGTCATTAGAAACAATTTTCTTATTGTGAATGTGTAATATAATAAAGTAAATTTTTGCGCGTAATGACTAATCTTTCTTTGCTGCATCACAAACATTCGAATGAAATACAGTTAAAAGGTATAGGTATGTCATAGAATGAACTTGAATTCTTTACGGAAGTACGTAAGTGGTATCATCAGTGACTACAGATCCAACAAGACTGGAGAGCATGATTTTGGGAATTCCAAATACCTCCAGGTGAAATTAGGTCTGCATGTACAAAGCACAGTTGGTATAACAGTCGTGTCTTACTACTCCCTCTTCTACTACACCTCACACTCACAACTGAAGAAACATAATTTTGACTGCCTTTGACTCTATTGTTTATAAATCGATAAAAATCGTACAATACCGTAAAATTATTAAGATAATTGTTTGACAAACTTGTATTTTAAAAAAACCGCCACAAATTATATTTAAAATTCGATTCTAGCGCCATTTATACAAGAACGGCAGAAACTATTCAACAACTTATCAACCGAGTTTTCGAACCAGGGAACACAATCGCCATCTATTAAAAGGCGGCTGCAATTACTCGACAATTTACTGACTGAAAATCCGAGTTTCGAGAAATCAGTCGGTAAATAAATAGGCATGCAAGAAAAAAGAAAACTACTTCTTTTTTTTAAATATATGTATAAAATTTAATAGTAAATACATTGAATGGAAAATCAAAATACTTTCTATCCACTGGGTATATTCTCTCGACGTTCCGATCGTCATAAGAGCGCTTGTGTATTTACCATATATTATGGAATGTGTATACCACAGTTCACCAGAGCCCATAACTGCGAAAAGACCAGTTTTCGTTCTTCACGCATCTCCAGTACGCATCTTCGCCCTGATTGGCGATACTCCCAAACGAAGTGGAAAGCGATTAGCAGAGAACTCGCTGTGTTCCCCCACCATCTTCCAACCTGGACTCTGATGAACTGCGGATAGATCCTAAATAAAGTTATTATGCGCAGAATGAGCAAAACTCTCGTCATTTGGAACTAAATAAATATTAATAAAATAAGGAAAAAACATACAGGATTATACAAAATCCGTCTCTCATAAAACATCCCTTATATTGGGGAAAGAAACTATATTTTATATATGGCATATATGGTTGTATTGCATGGTTTAATATTAAAAAGTAATAAACAGTAGTTTGTTAATTGTCGTTGATAGTAATGTAAATAACAAAAAGAACGTAAAATGACAAAAATTGTTGAACTACGTCCTAACAAAAATTTGATAAATACGAAATTTGAAAAATACCAGTTTTCAACCGAAGAAATTCCCATAGATACTGAGATAAATTTAAAAGCAAGTAAGTTTAAACAAAATGCTACATTTTTATTTTAAACATAAATTGTTATTAACAATCACGTTTAAACAATAATCATATTTATTAAATTTACAGATGTACGTAGGTTAGAGTTAACAACAAACCGAGATTCTCTATTAGAAACTCGATTATTTGCATTCCATAATCATTTATTTAAAAATCCTTATGATACATCATGTTGGTTTATTGATGAAAATTGGTTTGTTTGGCGATTAAAAATAGATGGAAATTTGGAACAAATGCATTTAATACATAATTCAGATGCAAATGTACAGAATGTATTGTACAATCCATCAATTGGATTTACTAGTAATAATATTGTTGCAATTTCTGACGGAGGGGATTGTTTAAAATTATTAATAACAGATACTCAAGAGCATGTTAAAACTTTCACGTTAAGTGATGCAGAACCTGGAGTTATATTAGATATACGTTATGTGAACGATACATCTTCCATTGTTATTGTAACATGTGATATTAGAAGTACAGGAGAAAAGAAATTTACAAGATTGGTATTATTAACATATTCTTGGAAAAATGCAGGAGATACCTGTGAATCGTTTGAGCTTAATAATAAAGAAACATTAAAAGTAAATGGTGCTGTTGAGTATCTGTATATAGAAGACTCTGGTAACTATTTGCACTCTATTTGTCAAGACTATATTACATTTGAATGCCCAAAAGTACAAAAAACTACTGACGATAAAAAAGATTCAGAAAAAAGCAAAGAAATAAAAATTCCAAAATATTGCTGGTCTCAACATGAAGATTCTATCACAGTTTGGCTTACAATAGATAAAGAGCATAAAGATAAAGTCAAAGTAAATGTAACACCATTAGAATTGTCTGTAACAGTGAATGATAACGCACTGATCCAAGGACAGTGTCAACACAGACTGGATGAAACTTTAACAACATGGAAATATGAAGAAGATACATTTAAACTAGAATTATATAAATTTGAAAGTGGTTTAATGTGGAATGAACTGATTAAGGGTGATGCTGGTGGAGAATGTTTACCTAATGAAACATTAGCTGCTGAAATTCATTCAAGGTATATCATATGACGTACTTGTTAGAATTAATCTTATATTAATGCTATTTTGATTTTAATATTCTATTTCGTTATGTTTAGATTAGCACATTTATGCACAGACCAAACAGATAATAAACAAGGTCAACCTTGTTTAGGGTTCAATGCTGAACAGCTTGAAGAATGTGATCTTGAAGGAAAAGATAGTTTGTTGCAAAGGGTTGATCTCAAAACACAAGAAAGTACACACTTAGCTATGCTCGGAACAAGCAACCATGTATTATTTACATATAAAACAAAGTCTGGACAAGCGATTTGTTTAAGACACGATAATGATGGTTGTTTATGGATAACTGGTCAAGTAGATGATACCAAATGGAATATGGAACATTGTTATACCTTTCCTGGTTTCGGTTATGTTGAAGCAAGCAAATGCAACAAGAAATTTTGTGTCTCTCCTAATGGTAAATATTTAATTACTGTACAAATATAAATTTAGATACATCTGAATCTTTTATACTTTCTAGATGGTTCTTATGTTGCTATATTGGAACATACAAGATACATATTTCTTTATAAAAGGCCTGAACCTAATATTCAAGTTGGAAAACAATGGATCGTGGATTTAGGTACTGAAACTTGTCCCATCATGGGAGCTGTTGCCACAAATAAATATTTAATTGTTCTTACTAAAAACAAATTATATCGACTACATATCTGTTTTTGAAATTAATTATATTCGCTTATCGTAACTACATGCAGATACTTCATAAATATAGCCTATGATTTTGCCCGGGCTGTACCACACATCATGTATGGTACGCCTATCTGTTTACATAAATGTACATCTGTTATTTTCTTATAAAATACATGTACGCATTTTTGTAACTTCAGTAAGAACTCGCAATTCTTGTATTTGTATATTTATAAAACTATACATGTATACATACATGTATAGGAATTAATGTCATAATTATAAATCATTAATAAGAAGTTTTATATTTACCTTAATGTTTAATTTACTACCCTAGTATTCTAAACCCTCGCTATGCGACGGGCATTTGTTACTAATATGTTTTGCAACAATATCAATTGTGAGCTCCTCATCGTTAGGCCAATACCAAATAACGCGATTTTCAAACGATTGAATGAAATTTGCTTCTGCTTCCGGTGGTCGATGTTTGTCAAATATGTTCTTACCCGTTTTAGAATTAAACACATACGTTATAGAATATCTTTTACTACAATGCCGGGTCCAAGGAGGGGCAGTACTTTTTAAGAAAATTACACTGTTTGGTATAAAGTATGGTTTATCGTTATCAGAATTGTTGCATTCTAAAGAAGTTGTAGGAATTTCATATACTAAAGCCAGTCGATTGTTCTTCATTAGACGTTGCTTTATTTGCAATGTTTCACGTATGTTTGGATCTACTGGAAGTAATTCTTTAACACGCACACGAGTGTATGTACCGCCGACAGGCTTCCATAAAGCTTCACAAAATAGCTTTGTGAGTTCGTGCCTATTAAAAATTGTATATATCGGTAAAAATATTGATTTAACAGTAAATTTGTAATATTCGTTTCATTACCTGTCTCTCAAATATTTGCAACTAACGTTTTCAGCTCCTAGGATGAAAGCGTCTAAAATATGTAATGTCTGTACTTTTTTCTGATTTCTGAACTCCTTTGCCATCTCGTAGACGACCTCAGCATACACAAGTGTATCTGGTGGTAACTCTACATTGATATCATTAATCTGCGTCCAAATACCTCGTATCAAACGGTACACGTTACTCCTTCCCATGCCCATATAAAATGTAGCATTTTTATTGGGTTCGGTCGAAAGTCCAGTACTACAGGGCATACAGAACCAATCATAAGGTTCAGTCAACATTGTACTTTCCATAGTTTCCTTCGTCAATCTTTTCGCAGGAGTCGAGATAAATTTAGTATTATTTTCAAGAAGAACTTTCAGTTTATCTTGAGGCTTCATATGCCTCGGTATTGTTCTGCTTTCGTCTGGAATCTCCCAATATTTAAGACACTCTTTACGCATATCCGCTTGCTTCGTTTCAACAAGAGTATTGTCTTCACAAAATGCAGCAATTTTGCGCAAACCTATGATTTGTTTCCTTCCTAAATCATCGTTTGATATACGCAAATATTGTACAAATTGTTTTTCCTTTTCTAATTCATCCAGTGATACTAACTGTAGAACGTCATTATTATCATCGCTTTTCAGAAGCAAATTGTTAACGTATTTAAGATAACGTAAAACGTCTTCTGTACCAGAACGTTTAGTTTTACATATTAAATAACGTTCTGAATTTGCTGGTCTAGAGGAATTTGGCTTGAAAATAGAAATTTCTTCGAAACAACGATACATTAAGTAAATTAACCCAGCACTGAATGGTGTGAAAAGGTCGAATAGCTTCGTGACAAAATGACCCTTCTCTCGTACAATCATCAAGGCTACTAAACATTGGCAGAGATACAATTGTTTTGAAAGAATCTCTTGTATATTTTCTTGACCTTCTACTGAAAATCCTCCGTCAGACATCATAAAATGTACTCCTTTGCCATGAGTATGTGTCATTACAAGATCTCTGAAAGCTTCCTGGTTGATGGGATCAAAAACATCACCGTTCTCTTTTGGTCCATAATATGGGTGAAATGTTTCACAAGGACCTGCGTAAAAATCAGCTAATTTAAAGTCGTTTTCATTCTTCAAAGTAAGACCAAATCCTTTTGCATGCCATTTTTTTCTCCATAAAACATATTCACTGAAACCACCTGGCCCAGCACATACGTCCGCGAAATATAACAATTCATTGTCTTGTAAACCTTCCGGCTTGGTAAACATAAAGTCGCATGCTTTGTCTATATTTGCCATTTTAACAGCAGCACGATTTAAAAAGAACGCACCGCGAATAGTTTCATAGGGATTACAACGTGTCCTCGCACGACGTACTTCTATTTCGTCTAAATGATCAAATATTGATTTTGCATTAATAACATTTATAACTATATCTTCATCACAGAATTGGGTTTCATCGTCTATAATAAGCTTCTTAGGTCCCTTTTGCAACCAGAGTTGCATTTCTTCGAACGATGGCAAACAATTATCTGGATTTCTTATCCATTCCATGTCTTCTTTAACTTTTATTTCTTCTTCTTTAGGATCCCATTTAAGACTTGAAGCTTCGAGTCCTGGTACATGATGTCCAAGACCTCTACGACCATGTTGTTTAGGGGCCTGTACTGGTTCTAAGCGACCTTGTTTATTCTTTCCGAGACCATGGCCTTCTTTATATCCCATCATACGCATCATTCGTTGAGCCTTATCTTGCCCATCAAGAAAATTTTTAGATTCTTGTTTAATAAAATGTTCTCCTCCATCGTACTCTCTTTCCTCCTCATTTGTATCATCGTCACTTTTTTCATTTGTTCTTTGAATCTTTGGTAGTTTACCGTAATGATGATAAGGATCATCGTGTGGTCTTTTCCTTGATTTACTTTCCTTTGCATCATCATCCATACATGCATTTTGTACACTCTGACATTCCTCACCAGAGTCTTGTTCACAAGATTTATACATATTATGTCTAAATTTCATATCGTCTTTTTCGTCAAAACTTTTATCATAATATTCTTCGTTACAATCGCTATCATTTAAGTCTGAAGTGTCATCTGTTAAAGTAGTATTACTTCTTTTTCTACCGCGTCTTTCAATGTAAGATTGATTAGAAAAACTGGTTGAATATTCATTTTTCTCTTCAATTGCTTGGTCATTGTCTTGATTACTGCAGTTTTCATCAGAATCACTTTCATCTGAATCTAAAATATTAATATGACTGGAATACAATTAAACTTCTAACGTGATTATAGTAAAGTTTTAATATATTTATACAATAGGAATGAACTACATTTACTGAAAAATTCTTTTTGCTTTAAATAAACAAAGTTAATAATATTTTTAATTTACACAGAATATAAAATGACATTGAAAAACGACAAGAAATAATGTTACTTACTGTTTTTCATGTTTGCTATAAATTTATTTAACACTTCCAACCAATAATGTTCAATTACTTTAAACAAATAGTTGCAGAACGTAAACAGGAACTTATCTGCTTAATAAATGCGATTATTTCTATATTATACAACTTTTGTTTAAAGTGCTTATGTTACAAAACATGATGTTATCATTGCAGGTTATGTTTCTTATTATTACCATCATGAAAATATAATCTTATGCAACAATTATTAATATGATATTTTGAAATAACTGAACAATCAGTATCACAACGAATACAATGACTATATTTAGACAAACATAATTAAACTAAGAGGAAAGAACAGTACCGATTGATGAGAAATATACACGAACATTTTGATTTAACACTAGGATTCGGTATTGCCAACTAAAGAAATATCGAGCACAGCAGCACAGCAGACTCTAGTCAACCCCTGTGGCTTGGGGGGATTCAGGGGGATTAGAATAAGGCTACGGTATGCCCTGCCTGTCATAAGAGGCGACTAAAAGGACACACACAAACAGACTCAAAAAGTATGGCAAATGTATAGAATGAGATTTGAAAAAAGGCGTGGAAAGCGCGCGTGGCCAAAAGTGTTCGTTGGGCAATAGAGGGGCGGAAAAGTTCCTATAATACGCCAGCTCTAAGCGATAAAGGATTAGGGATGTGTGAACGCATCCCTTATTTGCCCAAAAGGGCAAATTTAAGATGAAGATGAAGATAAAGATGAAGCAGACTTTAGTACTAACCATGCTGAACATAGTGGCAACACCGCTCACGTGACAATCGGGAGTCCTATTTTCAAAAACAGAGTCCTGTGCTCGTTTAATTAAAAGCTGTAGTAATATACACTATTTTGTATTAATTATGTATAAACAATACATAAACGTTGCAACTATGGCAAGTAGAAATGATGTTGTAGTATAAAATTCTTATAAATGTGATATATACAGGGTGTCCCACGCAACTGGAACAGGCTGTACCTCCTAAACGGTTGGGAATAGAAGATGTTATAAATAATAGTTAAATGGTATCGGACGGTGCATAATATGCAACTAATTTTATGCACTTTTGTGCATCGGTGCATCAGAAAAATGCAACTGCACTTTTTTTTTTAATGGAAACCTATGTTTTTGACTGCACCAGTCGATGCAGTTTCTTGTGCTCTACATAAAAGTACTAACATACTTATGCCCTAAACTTATTCGTTAGGAAGTTTTCGAAGCTAAAGCTTCTCTGAATTATTTTGGGCTCTCGGCAAGTGTTCCGGATTATTTACATTATGTTCCATTACAATGTTTGTAAACATGAAGCGGCTGCTAATACTAGTCACTGTAAGATTAAGAATTCCATGAGTAACAATTCACTACCCGTGTGCGATCGTTTGCCGACCCGATTTTATATCGATTTTAGCTTCGATAACTTCCTAACGAATAAGTTTAGGGCATAAGTATGTTAGTACTTTTATGTAGAGCACTAGAAACTGCATCGACTGGTGCAGTCAAAAACATAGGTTTCCATTTTAAAAAAAAGTGCAGTTGCATTTTTCTGATGCACCGATACACAAAAGTGCATAAAATTAGTTGCATATTATGCACCGTCCGATACCATTTAACTATTACTTATAACATCTTCTTCTATTCCCAACCGTTTAGGAGGTACAGCCTGTTCCAGTTGCGTGGGACACCCTGTATTTTGTGTACAGAAGTAGTGTGGTATTGTGAAGCATGATGGCTGCACTTCTTAGGGGACCAAAAATTTTTGGTTAAAAATTATCAAATGTTATAGTTTTTGACCTGAAAAGTCCGAAAATGCAAGTTAAAAGTTTAGGAAACCAATAGTTTAAAAGATACGAGTACATGAAAATGTGTGTACTTGGCGTACTTTGACAGGTCAGTACGACGCCATATTGTCCAATGAGTGGAGTCGCCGTCGGTAAAACAGAATTATATAAGTGGCGGCCTAAACCCGGTATACCTAAGGTTAGTTTTTTTTTATAAACAATATCCCTTCGAATTTGATAGGAACTGATGGTACTCACACCCAACAAATAGAGTCCAAACAAAGGATTGGATGCAGGGAAGGGTAATTATTTAGATTACGGGCGGTAACTCCGATTTCGATGATTTTTGAATATGTTGTAGAAATCAACATTTTGAACAACTTTTTCCTATACATATAACCGCCGCTCGGCGTTAGTTTTCGAGATATTTTCGAAAAACTGTCGAAACTAATACATTGAATTCTGCCTGTTCGTGTGCGTCCGTGTACTTCTTACGCGTCAGTGTGCGATCGCCGTTTTTCTATTGTTTTTGCAGGCAGCAGTACGGTGACCGACACCAATATATAACAGGTGGGCTTAAAAATTAAATTTAACTAATTTTCATGATTTTGAATCTCAGTATGTGTGTCTGGTCGCCGTTAGGCGACCAGAATATCACTTTACCCTAACCTAACTTAATTCACTGATTAGGTAGAGTAAATTGGGTTAGGTTAGGCTATATTAAATTCCCAGCTGCCATCATAGCTACGATACATTGAAATCATGAATGCAGAAGTACACAAGGTATATATGGTCATCGGTCGCCGTGCTGTTGCCTGCAGAAACAGTAGAAAAGCGGCAATCCCATACTAATGCGTACGTTGTCACGGACGCACATAGATGGCCAGAATTCAATGTGTTAGTTTCGACAGTTTTTCGAAAATATCTCGAAAACTAAAGCCGAGCGGCGGTTATATGTATAGGAAAAAGTTGTTCAAAATGTTGATTTCTACAACATATTCAAAAATCATCGAAATCGGAGTTACCGTCCGTAATCTAAATAATTACCTCGGATTTTCGGACTTTTCAGGTCAAAAACTACAAGAACACAAGAACCACAAGTTTGACCAATTGAAACGTTTAAGAATTGATAAACGTGTATATAAGTTAATAAAAACTTGAAACAAGCGAAATTATTGAAACGAAACCAAAGAAGTTATGTGAAGAGAGCAGCCGGGAGTCTGACGATGGTGGGAGCCTGGGAGTCCAGAAGGCAGATAAAGTAGGATAGGTGTTGATATACATACATATGTACATATTCAGACCGGACTTCCACGGTGTTCAGTGACTACAGATCTAACAAGACTAAACATGCCTTTGTTGATTGTTCTGGAAGGGCCGTGAATTTGTGCTTCGAGAACGAACGCCATCTGCTCTATCCTAGTACAAAAATGTGAAACACTTCGCACTGCAATAGTCTACGATAACGGAAAATTGCTTCGATACCAACGGCTATATCTCTTTGGTCAGTGTCTCGAGCTCAGTGTTGCCATATCTCTGAAGAGCAAGAAAGAGAATTGTGTAACGAGATAAAACGAGATAGAGTATGTCAAAGGGATATTTATATTATATTTATATATAATGGGATGAAAGCAGATATATGCTTGTGTGAAGTGCGAACACCAATTGCCATGTATATGGAAATAGATGTAGCAATACTGCAAAGTATTATACATGTATTCGTTTCTTCAGTCGATAAGGTAGTTGTGCCATGCATGCTCCTGCGAGGTGTGGTAAGAGAAGAACTGATAAAACAGACACAACTGTTATACCAACTGTGGAAACCCAACCTCACCTTGGGGTACCGGGTACTCCAATAATGACGCCCCAGCAGTAACAAAGGCATGTTTAGTCTTCTTTTTACTTCAGCACGGCTAGTATTAGAGTTGGCTGTGATAGTCGACATTTTAGATAGAAAAATGTTGGCTTCCCTAGGGAAAATGGCGATGCCCCCACCCCGTCCAGGAGTTCGTGGGTTCCGGGCCCCCGCCGTTGGCTGCAACTTTCCTGAGTTCTCGGCCACTCTCGTAGAATTCCTGAGTTCCGTGGTTCGGAACTTCTGACTCATACGCCGGCCACCCGTTTTTCCTAGTGGGCGATCCCGAATCCCAAAAAGAAATAACGATGTAGGCGAAGGGGAAAAGGCCCAATATATATGTACATACAGCATCAATGATAGTGTCAGATCGTCTAGTGAAAAAGCACTAAAGGGAAAAGTGCCCCCATCATCAGGTCACGGGCGAGCGCGCAGCCATTATGCCTCATTCACATGAGAAATACCTTTATACATATAAGGTGTCCCGTAACTTCTATAACTCCCGGAAATGAGGGGTTGCTGAGGTGATTCTGAACAACATTTTCCTTTACCAAAATGTCGTTTGAAGCTTCGTTTTTGAATTATTAACGAAAAACACTGGCCAATCAGAGCGCGCGCTGAACCACGAAAGCGTTGGCTTTCAGCCGCGCTCGGTCGTGGTCGTGAACAAATGGATTGGCACAGCGTGGGTATCAAGGGAAGCGTGCGATAAATGTTACATCGTCTTAAATTAAGAACAATGTGGAATTATTCGTTATTCATGAATAAGGGTGAACTTTACTTTACCGGACCCAAAATTTTGGACTTTTTTTTTTGAATCTATAGTTTTTGATGCGGAGAATCTAAAAATGCAAGTCTCAACTTTAGGAATCCAATGGTTCAAAAGTTATAAGCATGTAAAGTTTGATATTTTTAGCGCATTTGCTACGTTACTGTGACGCTATATTGGCTTCTTGACCAATGAACGGTGTTGCTAGCTGCAGGCAGCTTCACCTGGGTGCCGACTACTTTGGCGGGTCTAATCAAACCGTTTTAGCTAAATGTGTTTTCTAGATGTTTAGCTTTTTGCCTTTTCAATTATTCTGCAGCCAACAAGTAACAGATTTTTCAGAGTTTCTTATACGTTCAAATTTATATGTAAATTTGATACTGTTTGAGTTAGTTAGGTGTATATTTTTTTAAAGAGAGAGAGAATTCAATTTTATGAATAATTTAAATACAGCTACTGATGGCACCCATACACAACAAATAGAATCGAATTGGCGCCCGGCAAAGGACTGGATGAGGGTGGGGGTCGTTTTCACGACGACGAATTTGCTCATCGTTTATGTGAATTTCTGTGGCGACGGTTTTGCCGTCATAATAAAATAGATCTGATGAGATCTATGATGGAGGCGATTCGGCGACAATATGTTTTTCGTTAAGGTAAGCAGAAGTTTAGTTCTAGACTATACGAGGACCAATCAGGTTATACATCTAACGCAATATGGCGTCGCAGTAACGTAGCAAATCCGCTAAAAATATCAAACTTTACATGCTTATAAGTTTTGAACCATTGGATTCCTAAAGTTGAGACTTGCATTGTTGGATTCTCCGCATCAAAAACTATAGATTCAATTTAAAGATAAATAAAAAAAAAAGGTCCAAAATTTCGGGTCCGGTAAAGTAAAGTTTACCCATGAATAACACTACATAAGTGTCCCGACCACAGCCGACTCTAGTACTAGCCGTGCTGAAGTAAAAATGGCAACACCGCGGGAGTCTGGTCTGAATATATCAACACCTAGCCTACTCTATCTGCCTCCCGGACTCCCGGACTCTCAGCCAATCAACGTCGTCAGACTCCCGACTACTCTCTGGACTTCACATAACCTCTTTGGTTTCGTTCCAATAATTTCGCTTGTTTCAAGGAAAGATGGTTTCATTTTGCTTCATACCTAAATTTTCTTGAAACCACTGTAAATATTTCAAATATCATGCTTCACAACACCAAACTACTTTGAAAGTACACAAAATATATATCACATTTATAACAATTTTATACTACCACATCACTTCTATTTGCCATAGTTGCAACGTTTATATATTGTTTATACATAATTAACACCAAATAGTGTATATTACTACAGCTTTTAATTAAAAAAGACGTTAATTACAATTCCGAGCACAGGACTCTGTTTTTGAAAATAGGACTCCCGATTGTCACGTGAGCGGTGTTGCCACGTTGTTCAGCATGGCTAGTACTAGAGTCGGCTGTGGTCCCGACCACAGTCCCGACACATTTACGAATTTACCAGAATTTACATGAACTCCAATCAGCAGCGACAGGTTGACAGAATATATGAGTTTTTTATTGAGTTGACTCTCACGACACCCATCTCGAACTCCCACCCAAACAGATAATTAAGAATCTTAAAAATTTGACATCAAATCAAGAATTTATCACAATGATCCCGCTGTTCCCAGCTTGTATGTAAATAGATTCATTCTTCGTTAGACAGTAGGTACAGACTGCAAATAAAAGAAAAAATAATAATTAGCATGAATATACCATTTTTATGATTACGTACAAATGTATTTGTATAGACAGTATGTATCTTGTTTAGCATTGAGAATGCAAATGCGTTTGATTACGTAAATACAAACTTTCAAATAAATGAATAATTTCGTTTCATTGTTTTTGTGAGAATGAGATTTTAGTTATTATCAAAGAAATTAAATTATTAACAATAGTACATATATCTTTAATTGTTTCTTTCAAACGTTAGGCGATTTAAATATTATTATTAACCCTTAAGTAGCATGATAGGATAAGATTCGACCTTGTCAAAGTTAAATACTTAATTTTTCTACTCAAAGATAGGTAATTGTATAAGTTATTCAAAGAATAGTTTATGTAAAAAATAGAAAGGTGAATTGTTTCATGTAAAAAATATGTTAACAAATATGTGTATATAAATGGAAATGATAAAACACTTACTTATATATTTAAAATCAATATAACAAATATATATTTTAATTTATGGCAGTTATAGGCTAATAATAATATATTGTTACTACGAATATTGCAAAGAAAGAAGGAGAAAATTATTAAAATTCACATTAATAAATATTAGTTGTATATAATTCAAAGTAACAAATAAATTCTGTAAGTGACATTAGATATCCAAATAATACTGTAACTGATTTTAAGATTAGTAAATTTAAATTTAATAAAAGTTCATTTTTAAAATGATTCATCACTTTTAAAGAATCATTTTCTAAATGAATTATTCTTTAAATTAGTGTAAATATTATTGATTTATATGTATATTTATATTCTAAAATGTAATAATGAAAATTACATTTCATACAATGAACCTTAATTTATTGTATGAAACTTAATATGAAACTTTATTTATTTTTATGTGTTGTAATTGGGAAACTATGATTTCTGTTAGGTACATTCTGTGTACCGTACATGACTATGGGAAGATGCTCTCTTTTGTCACTAATTCGTACATACAAATTACCTAAGAAAAGATACAGTTACATTTGTGGTACAAAATCATATTTATTTCAAGGTGCTTTCATACCACTACCTGTACTTCGGTTAAATAGGTAGTATATTTGACTACAAATTTAAACGATATTTATATTCTGTTTCTTTGTTGAAGAAAGTATCTTAAATTTTGATTTATTTACATAGAAATTACTGTATAAGAGTATTCCATAAAAAGCATACATAAAAATGATATTAGTATTGATCTAGTAATAGAAATCATTTTTGTTATTTGTTTACAGTCATAATGTATTAATTATATTGAAGTTATAGCATGTGCAATCAATTTAAAATAAAAGGAATATTAAACTTCAATTTGTTATTTTTCCTGAAAATATTTAGTACAATATGTGTAACATTTTTTTCTTAATTCATTAAATAATGGTTTACATGAATTGATTTATTATTATAATTTAACTTTAATTCTAAATTTGTTGTTATATGTATTACATGTATGTATACATAAATCAATCACTTTATAGGATAGTTCAGAAGTCACAGACTTTTGTTTCAATGTCAGCAAATATGGCTTCAAGCAATGTTGAAAATCTGGCACAAAAGATGAATCGACTAACTTTGGAAAAGTCACCTTATTTACTACAGCACGCTAAGAACCCAGTGGATTGGTATCCATGGTGCACAGAAGCGTTAGAAAAAGCAAAGAAGGAAGACAAATTAATTTTTTTATCTGTTGGATATTCTACTTGCCACTGGTGTCATGTTATGGAAAAAGAATCATTCAAAAATGAAGAAATTGCTGGTATTATGAATAAAAATTTTGTTAATATAAAAGTAGATAAAGAAGAAAGACCAGATATAGATAGGATATATATGACTTTTGTACAAGTAAGTAATTGATGTTTCATTAAATTTTAAGCGAACATGATAAATTAAAAGTTATTTTATGCAGGCAACGACTGGTCATGGGGGATGGCCAATGAGTGTATTTCTAACTCCTGATTTAAGACCTGTAGTTGGAGGTACTTATTTTCCTCCAGAAGATACATTTAGACAAACAGGATTCAAGACAATTTTACTCAATATTGCTCAAAAGGTAAAAATATTTTTATTTATTAATAATACTTTGAAAAAGTATAAATATTTCTTACATTTTGTTCATTTAATTACATCGAATTTTCATATTTTTTCATCTGACATTACCATATTAGGATAATATCTCATATAAATATGTAAATTTTTTACTTTCTATATTATTTTGCAGTGGAATTCACTCAAAACCAAAATTACAGAAGTTGGCTCTGCTAACTTCGAAACTTTACAAACCATTTCTAAAATTCCACAAACATCAAAGGTAAAATAATAGGTACTAATTATTTATGTCCTCTTCTTTTTTTTTTTAACAGAGCTGTATTATTGCTCAGTGATTTTCTGATGTAGAAACACGAAGTACCTTCGTTAGAATGTAGTGATCTATGTGTTCAACAACTAACGAGTGAATTTGAACCAAAATTCGGTGGATTTGGTTCTTCATACAGTATGCAGGCACCAAAATTTCCACAACCAGTGAATTTGAATCTCTTGTTTCATATGTATGCTCGACGATCCAGTGAAGAGATAGCACAGCATTGTCAATATATGGCTATACATACTTTAAAGAAAATGTCTTATGGTGGTATTCATGATCATGTAGGTCAGGTAAGTTTTTTAATCCTTGAATAATGGATGGTTTGGTAATATATTATCTAATATCTTTTGATGATTTGAATTCTCAGTTCTGTTAAACAATATATTTCTTTAAAACACAGTTGCCTTTTGATTATTATAAAACAAATAGCTCTAGATTCAAATGATTCTTTATATATTAATATTCATTCAAGCATTAGGTTTATTTAATATTTGTTTTTTAATCAGGGCTTTTCAAGATACTCTACTGATGGTGATTGGCACGTACCCCATTTTGAAAAAATGTTATATGATCAGGGTCAAATAATGAAGTCTTATGCGGATGCATATCTTGCAACTAAAGATAATGATTTTGCTGAAATTATTGATGACATTGCCACATATGTGATAAGGGATCTCCGACATCCGGTATAATTTTTCCTTATTCAGAATGTTGTACCTATGTTTACGTTTACTATTTATTACGTTTACCTTAGGAAGGTGGCTTTTACAGTGCTGAAGATGCAGATTCCTATCCAACACACGATGGACATGCAAAAAAAGAGGGTGCTTTTTACGTGTGGACTGCTAAGGAAATTAAATCACTTTTAGATAAAGAAATTTCTGATGAAAAGCATATTAAATTGTCTGATGTATTTTGTTATCATTTCAATGTAAAGGAATCGGGAAACGTAAAACCGTATCAAGTATGTTATATGTTTTTAAAATAACAGTATTGTGTTATTATAAGTAGTATTGGTTGAAAAAGGAAACGTTACTTAATCGGGTGAGATCAGGAGAGAGTCTGAAAGTAGATATTTCCTACGTATGAATACTGGGGATTCGAAAAACTTTCGGGTACCCAAGACTTGATTTATGATAGTGTGTGAAATGGGTTGTATGTAAGTAGATGGCAAACCCAAGATTTGTTTATATCTCATTCGAGTTTTTCCAACTAGAACCAAAACTCGGGTATCCGATATATCTGCCTACTTGCATATTCCTAATTGTCAATTATAAAAAAGGTTAATCATTAATTTCAGGATCCACATGGAGAATTGACAGGGAAAAATGTATTAATAGTATACAATGGAATTGAAGAAACGGCCAAGCATTTTGATTGTACCGTTGAAGAAATAAAAGATTATTTGAAAGAAGCATGTTCCATTTTATACGAAGCTAGATTGGCGAGGCCGCGACCTCATTTAGACGACAAAATTATTACAGCGTGGAATGGTAAAGAGTTATAAACAAAATTTCGAATGCGCAGTACCGAGCACGGCAAGCTTTTCTAGGAAAAGTAATGTTTAAATTATAGAGTGCAAAGTTTTGAAATTTAGAATTTTAGTTTCAAAATTTCTAAAATTGCCAAGTTTCAAAATATATTAATAAAAAAAATGTTCCCGAGTAAACATTGATGCGCAAAAAGAGGAGTCTTTTCCCTAAAGAAATCTACTTGCTATGCTCAAAGGTGTACAATGTATTAACGAAATCCGTTGAATTTTTTACTAAATTATTCGTGTTTAGGTCTTATGATAAGCGGTCTAGCGTATGGCGGAGCAGTAGTAGAAAATAAGCAGTATGTCGAGTACGCGGCAGATGCCGCGAAATTTATCAAGCGTTACCTTTTCGATGAGGCTAAAAATATACTACTTCACAGTTGTTACCGGAACACTGAAAACCAAATTACGCAAATGTAATTGTACAACTGTTAATATCACATTATGCGAGCAACATGAATTTTAATGTTACACTTTTAGGAGCACACCTATACCTGGTTTCTTAGACGATTATGCGTTCGTTGTAAAAGGACTGTTGGATTTATACGAATCTAGTTTAAATGAACAATGGCTAGAATTTGCCGAGAAGTTACAGGACATACAGGACAAACTATTTTGGGATGAAATAAATGGTGGATATTTTACAACAACGTCAGATGATCCTAGTATAATTGTAAGACTTAAGGAAGGTATGTTTAGGTGCTTTCAACATCATTTTAACTCATTTATCAAAATTCTCACCGTTTCACATTGCACACATGGTAATTGTAATAGTGTTGTACTCTCAAAGAAACCAACATCATGCAGTAAAGCTGAGCGGATCTAAATATTTATAGAAGTGTTTGCTCCGTGTTTTATTGCGTTAAGTTCATTCTGTGGTAGTTTTGGATTAGCATACCATTTGAAAGTAAGCAGATTTATATTTTTCTGTATAGCTTATGATGGAGCAGAACCATCCGGTAATTCAGTTGCTGCCGAAAATCTCTTGAGATTAGCTGACTACTTGGGTCGTAGCGACCTCAAGGATAAAGTTACACGTCTCTTTGGAGCATTTAGACACTTGTTAACGCAAAGACCTATCGCAGTTCCGCAATTAGTATCAGCGCTTGTTCGTTATCACGACGATGCAACACAGGTAGCTATTAATTTACATATTCACAGAAACTATATAAATTGTGTATTCATTTTTTAATTTATTATTAGATTTATATAATCGGAAAGCGAGATGCTGAGGATACCGATGATTTACTTCGCGTTGTATATAAGCGCCTGATTCCTGGAAGAATTCTTTTCTTAATTGATCATGATGAAACAAATAGTATATTACTTGGTAAAAATCAGCATCTTAGAAATATGAAGCTTGTGAATGATCGAGCAACAGCCTACGTATGTAAACATCGCTCTTGTACTTTACCTGTTACAAATTCTCAACAATTAACTGCGTTATTAGATAAACAGCAATAAAAAAAAGTACATTACTCAGGGATAATAGTTAGGTACAGTATCGAGAATGGTAGTTATCAATAAGTATTATAAAATTTTGAAGTTCCGAGGTGCTAAGTTTCAAAATGCGAATTTAAAAATTTTAGAGTGCAAAGTTTCAGAAAATATTAAATCAAAGTTTCTGGAGTAAATGTTTACAAGCGAGTAGTGGGGGTCTCTCCCTATAGCGCCATTTTCCCTAGGGAAGCCTACCATGCTTGGCAGTGTACATACATACATTAATATTACTATGATTCAGGTATGTATATTGCATAAGTAGATGTATGTGTAATTAAATGACATTTAATTATGTATTGTACCTTTTATTGTAATTATAAATTAACAGTGTTGATAATACTGTTACATAAATAATCGTTGAGAATTCATGTAAACACTCTCTATTTTAATAAAATAAAGGTTTGAAAATAAATATGCATTATTTGCTTCAAATTAATTGTTATGTTTTGAAGTAATATTAAGTAACAATGGATTTAAAAACTTTAGTGAATGTATTGGTTCATGATCATCGACTGATTTTTGTTAGCAACGATGTAGTACGGTGTCTACCACAAAATCTCGTGTCGAATTCCAACCGAAAATAGATACGGTATATAAACCAGTAGAGGAAGAGAGAGAATGAAGGAGTACGAGAGAGGAAAGCCGGAATGAAAAGCTCCAGAGGTTCAGTTTCAGGGAAACAGTCATAAATGTATCCTTGTTTCTTTAAATAATATCAACGTATCTATAACATTGAACTTCTATAGTTACGAATATCAATAAAATTTCAGATGTCACTTGTTAAAGTTAAACCTGGAGAAAATCTGATAACAAGCTATCAGATTTATCTTTTATAACATGCCGTAATTAACGAGGAGCCTTTGATAATTACTCGGTGAGATTAAAATAAAGTCAGAAGCTGGAGGCCTGACGTTGGTCCAAGCATCGTCGAGTAAGCACGTCGCCTTGAAAGAGAAGACAGAAGAAAGCACGCGTGGCACTTTATTGGCAATGAAAACGAAAGCGACAAGATCTCTCGAGAAGTCTGTAGAGGTTGCTTGCGTCTTCCTTCTCGTTATCTCTTACCTTTTTCCCTACGCTCGAGTACTTACTAGCCGTGGAGACGTCGGCTGGCGCAGAGGGGAGTGTAAAGGCGTAGGAGAAGGAGGGCAGAGGAGAGGATCTCCTGATCTCGAGGGTGGATGCAGGAGGTTTATGAAGCGGACAAGCGAGGGACGCGTAGACAGAAGGGTCGCGCATGCGTTTCGTTTCGTCGACAAGGATGTTCGACGTTTTTTTCAGTCACCGGTCGACGCTGCGCCGGGCACCGTCGACGCGCAGATTCGCGAACTGATGTGGGCCGTAGTTCTTGACGGTAATTCCTCTCCAGGCCAGCATCAAATCCGACACAGTTAATCGGCTGCGATCTCAGTTGACGAGTTACCGAGGGGAGGAAGATACGTTTACAGTGGATAGGCGATTCGGTTAGTTAACTCGATCAAGGGGAGCCACGCGACACACCACGCGCTTCTCACGCGCTTTGCCTTTTCCATCTTACTGCCAGAAGTGTCTCCCTCGAGCACGTATCTCGTACGTTCTCCAGGTCAGGTGCTCTCGTCGCTCGATGTTTTCCACGATCAAAGGTAACTCGCCCCCTGTCCGACCGTTCGCTGTGCCGTGAGCGACCACACGGTTGGTCCAGGTGAAGTCGGAGGGCACAGAAGGTGAGAAACTGCAGGTGAGAAACCGGGCAAGCGCATCGCGAGGTATCACGATTACGCACCTGGATATCACCGCTATCGCTGCCTACGTAAAATGCGGCCAGTGGATGTGCAGCAGTGTCTTCGATCCCGCGATTGTGGTGAACGGCATGGTGAATGTTTTAACCGGTAGAGTGTACGAGGAACGTGTCGGTGTGTCGTCAGGGCGATAGGGAAGAAACGACTGAATTACGGGTCCTCGATGTTGTTCTTACCTGTCCACCCGGTCCCGTCGACACCAACGTTGTCGCAACCGCTCAGGAAATATCTTCCCTCTGACGAATCTTCCAGCAGTCCTTTCTGGAAATCCACGGAGAGCCACGAGCCATCAAGTCGCTGAGCGCCTCTCGAGTTCATCCTCGGACGAGACCCAAGCCCGGGAAGTATGTCGTTGCATTATCCTCAAGGATATCGGTATCGTCCGGCGAGCAAAGCCGTTGGAGGTGGGAACGTGGAACAGGGGTCTGACAGTGACGTTGCCGAGCTTAGCGATCTCGAGGATGACGAGGACGAAGACGGGGCCGGACAGTCGTCCAGCAGACGCATCATTCGCCAACGGAGGGACGACGACGATGACGACGACGACGATGACGACGAGGACCAAGAGGACGAGGATGAAGAGGAGGAGGATGACGATGAGAACGATGATGACGAAGGGGAGGACGAGGTGGATGGCGACGAGCTACCCTATCCTGGTTTCGTGTCGGTTGCCTTGCGATACCTTGACCAGAATACACGACCGCGCAACTGGTGTCTGGCGCTCATCACTAATCCATATCCTTTTGGAACGGAACGATAACCTTATTGTTTGGAAACGATCATTATTTTTTATTACATTTTGTTTACGACAGCTCTTTACGACTGTTCCAGCTTGGTCCAAGATGTAAAAGTAAGTTGTTTCTAGCTGTACTCAATTTAAGGATTTCGAGTCACTTTCTCCAGGGTAAATTCTTGAATTTCCACTCCTATTTTCTCTGCTCTCACTCGTGAAATATTTTTATTTATTATGCAAAGTTTAAACGTCGAAGGAAGTTTCTGTAGGAGATTTAATTTTACAAATGTGTTTCTTGCATTTTTAGCTTAGTCGTATAAATATTTTTATTTCAATTTTATTATTGCATGTGTGGGATTTCTTAATTTAAAAGCAGATATCATTGGATTATTTAAATAATATTTATATTTTATATAGGCGTTGTACAATACACAGAACGTGGACAAAATGGAAGCACTAAGAAATTTTAGAATCATTTTTTTTAATTAATATAGTTACTTTCTTTGAATATTACTGATTCAGTTTGATCAGTTTTTGAAACTGTATCGAAACATAGATAAATATCTTTAATACCTCTAGATATTCATCATGAAGAAGATTGTAAAATTCTAGTAGAGTAGAGACCATTTGAAACCTGTAGGAGTTCATTCCATGAACTAGGATCGTATTGCTGGCAAAACGTGGTCCAATATCTACTGCATTAAGGGGGTTAAACTACCCTGGGAAATTAAAAAAATACTACATTTTTGGAAATTTATTTCTAACTGATGAAGATACTTTTTTCATCAAAATTTTTAATAAAGCCATAAAAATGTGTGAATAATGTACACATTTGTTTAGAAACAAATATAGTAGTTCAACGTGTATATCTGGACGCTGCATTGTGATTTCTGATGAGCAGATCTCTGAAACAAAATTTAAATGGAATATTAAACAAATCTAGCAATAAGTTGTTCATTATTTGATATTTTAACTTTTATCTAACTTGTGTAATAATAAATGGTCATTTTCTTAGAAGAGGACAGATTTTGCTTTAAAGTGTCGTTGTTTTGTTATTTTTAACTTACAATAAACAATAGATAATTTTTTGTTAGATTTGTTTAATATTTCATTGTTCAAATTCTGGGTTAGAAACTTGTTCATCAGAAATCCCTGCAACCACTGTCTGTTTCATTTTTGTTTATAAAAAAAAATTGGATATAATATTTATACATGTTTCTGTTTTATTCCAACCTTTTGTTTAAACAAAGTGTCTTTGTCATTTTGAAATAAATTCTCAGAGGTACGGTATTTTTTGAACTGGTCAAGGTTGTCTAAACCCTTGACACATTTAATACCACAGAGGTAAAAACTAATTTTGTTAAATAATTCAACAAAGGAAAAAATTGCAATTGTGAATGTTAATGATATTACATCGGTAATATAAAGTAGTAAGCTCAGGAATGCAATCGAAAAATTGCACGTTCGTATGTAGGTATATGTTTATTGTTATAAGAATTATTATTGATCGACATCATAAATTTAATATATTCAAATAATTAAACAGTAAGAAAGAAAAGTTTACGAAAATTTTGAATAGTTTAAACATTGCATTAATAATGTGAAATTACAAAATTTTAAAGTTCAACTATAAAAAGAATAGTTGACATAGTTAAAACAATTATAAATAATTATTACAAATTAAATAATTAATAATTATTATTACAATATTTTATAGAAACCATATACAGTTAATAATTAGCACGTTGAATAGACGGTCGTTTTGCACTAATTTTAATTGCATACACATTCACATGTATACTCCTTTCGGTGTGTTTATATACTTCGTTATAATTAAATATATTTTACATGTTGTATACAATTATAATAACATTATTATGGTCATTCATAGAGTCAGTCATAAAGTATTCGTCTTCCAAGAGTTAATAATTCATAATGTGTCGTAGCAATACAGTTGCTTTTATTGCCTGGGTTTCATTATTATATTCAACCTCAGTCTATTACGAAAGTAGTAAAATTGATTTTTAAACATATTTTTCTCGCCAACTTTTCTGTAAAGTGCTCCTTCATAGCCGCACGTTTTGAAGTAACATATTTTTAAGGACCCTCATTTTAGCATTAAAAGGGTTCTTCTATGAGTTGTTTTAAGTGGTCATAACATCCTGAATATTTTAAATATGGTGAAAATGAAGAAACTTATGGAAATAAGAATTTTTCGGTTTTTGATTTACTTTTACGGAAAAGTAATTTTTGAATTATTTTCTTTTATTTTTCTTTACTGAATGTACAGAGTATTTTCGTATTTGGGATATTTTTTAATTAATTTTTTCGAAAAGTCCATTAGATACCATTATTGGATATGAGCGACGGAAAATTGGATACTTTTTAATAGACAGTATTAGCAACGTTGTAAATTGATTGATTCGTTATTTGTTTCAACGAACAAACCGTCAATTTGTATTAACAGTATCGATGAAACGTGTAGGTAGTCATTTTCAACAAACGTTAACACATTCACCATTAGTGTCACATGTGACATTTTCCTTCTAATTTCTTTTTTTTTAATATGCAGTGGAACCCGTTATATGAATCTTTAATTAATGAACAATATATCTTCTATTATAGTACTGTATGTATCCTCGATATCAAATCCAGCTTCTTTAGGAAAAATGACATTACCGAGGAAACGGGAATTCTCAAAATTTTAATTTTAACGATACTCATAATAAATGTGATATAAAAACAAAATAACATAATTTTTAATTATTAAATATTACAAAATTCAGTAAATAATTAAGAAATATGAATAATAGAAATATCAATTCAAATTTTCCCGCGTAAACGTTCACGCGCAAGTGGTGGGAGGTTACAATCCTATATATACGGGACCCTTTCTCCTTTTCTGCCATTGTCCTCAGTGATGCCTATGGTTTAGGGCGAGGAGTCGCGGAATCAGCATTTTTTCTGGGAAAGCGTGATTTGATTGCAAGTGTACATTTATGTATTGTTTACATTAAATAGGTTTTAATTGTTCCTACTTATATCGATTTATTTAATCGGCCCCACTGTAATCTCTAACAATTGCATTTTGTTTTAAGAATTAGATATAATCTGACAATAAGTGCTAATTGCTTGTTGTTCTATTACGTGAACGAGATTAGTTATTTAATAGATATACAACAAACTAATTGATGTAGGCGTTATAGATATTCCTGTAGTTAAAAATGTAGAAATTACCATCACATTTATACATAAATTTTCAAACTTTTAGAAATATGTTATGTTATATCAATGGTTATGAATTTACAACCACAGAATAGATGAAGCACAGATAAAAAATATTGAAGGTTTATAAAAATAAACACAAGTAGATGTCTATCTGTTTGTAATCAGAGGATCTATATAAACACACACGTACTCGATGAGCTTTTAATATTGCCTTCTTGGGAAACATTTATTTCATAATTTCCACTTATTTTTATACGAGGTGTTACTATTTATGGGTCATGTTCGTTAATTTTATTAAGCGTGTCACATTTGACATTGTTAATATTTAATATTAACCATTGTTAATATTGCTTGATTCTAACTTAATTCTAGGGGTCTCTTAAGTTCTTTTATTTATAATTTTGCATAATAAAAAAATTATTAGCTGATTTGTTTTTAATTAGAACTCCGTAATTAAATCTCTGGAAAGCTGGTATTCTATAATTTTGGAATTCCGGAACATTAAAATTTTGGAATTTTATGATTCCGGAATTCTGGAATTTTAGAATTTTAGAACTATGGAATTCTGGAATTATAGAATTTTAGAAGTATGAGATTCTGGAATTATAGAATTGTGGAATTCTAAAATGTTGGAATTCTGGAATTATAGAATTCTGGAATTCCAAAATATTTGAATTCTAGAATTTTAGAATTTTAGACCTACGGAATTCTGGAATTCTTGAATTTTGTAATTTCAGAATTTTAAAATGAAGGGGGCTGGGCCAATCCTGGCACAGCACCCCAAATACAGAATTACCTAGTTGCATCAATGGACAATGGTAATATTAAAAAAAAATATTTTCATGATATTATTATGATATTATTAACTTCTAAGCTATATAAAAAACTTGCACGTTTATACTTCTTTTATGAAAATAAAAATAAAGTTATTGATTTTGGAATTTATCTTGATTAACTTTACTCTTCACGGTAAGCGGCTATAAGCTTCTGAAATAAGTTATAGATCTTTTCTTGAATACCTTGTATATTTGAGAATGGTTCGTGTAAGAGGAAGTTTAAGTTTCTTGTAAAAATAGTTTTCTGTTTCATTTATGAATCATAAATTCCACTTGATTTCGTTCATTGTCATTAGAAATAATTCTGAAAGTACAATTACTGGAAAGAAATTAATTAATAACGAGATAAGAAATTACCATAGATTTAATAAAATAAAATTGATTGTAAAAAGAAAATTTCAGTAATTTGAAAATTCAAAATGATTTGAAACTTTGCAGAAATTTTGTTCTACTGATTTTAATAAGCAATCTATTTTTGGGGGAAATTGAACGGTTCTAATACCAAAAGCACCTCCTAAAAAAAATTGTGAGTTTTCATACTATGTATTGCGAATATTTACGAAACCGTACAAAATATGGAAAGAAAAGTTAAACTCAAAGTTATATGGTTTCGATGTCCTACAAAGGCATGATGAAGAAGTTTTCAAAAAATGTTTCTCTCAAAATAAGTAAAATAACGTTTCATAAAAATTCTTTATCACACAATTTGAGACGTACAGTTATCTAAAATTACTGAACAAAAATGAATTATTTTTGAATTTTGACTATTTTGAGAGTCACCAGTGATCAGCACCATAAATATAATATAATCTAGTATTTCAAACAAAAGTAATAGTTAAGAAAATTTTTAATATGACAGTATACTCTTGTTATATTGCTACGAGGGCACTTTGAACCTCTCATTTAGCAAATTGATTAACTCTACAAAACAAAAACAAAAAAATGTATGAAATATAAATAGTTAACCATTGATCAAGTGCTTTGGCATTAAAATTTTAAATAATTCAAAAAGTGGAGTTAATCACTTTTGGTTGAGTGGCTCATTTGACTTTTACATGAATTTTCAAACATACTAGTGCCGCTCTTCCACTATCATAGCCTATGTAGCTGATATACTTATATCCTCTCTTTCCTCCTCCGAATAAGAGCTTGGAAGCTTGAAAAATTTTCCACTCCTACAGTTACGTCCGTGGCATTATAACAAGAGTCTACTGTATAATAACAACGCAAGGTACAAATTGAAAAGCTTAAATTGAAGAAAGAAATTATTATACACAAATTTAAATACCTAAATTAGTTTTATGAATTTAATATAATCGCATAATGAAAAGCAGTAGCGTAACTGGAGGAAGAGGATCTGAAGGGTTAATTGACCCCCTATCTGGAAATTAAAAATTCTTTATTTTAATAAATACCAGAATATTTTTAAAAATTTCAAAAAATGTTATTGGGCATGAACAAAAATGAAGGAAATTAGTCTTAATATTATGATGATAAAAAGATTTGTTAATCCCCATTGAACAATTATGATTGCGCCACTGATGACAAGAAAGAAGGTTAAATAAAATTTTAAGTAGCGCCTAATATTAATACATTGACTTTGTAAGGCAGGAAGCGGAAAATTTAAATTGGAAAATGAGACGAATTTATTCTGAATAATTATGATTATAGGGTGCCGTCCGTTTTCACTGCAGTATTTAACGTGTTAATAATTCTTATTAAAGTGTGCCGTACCATGTACGGACATTTCTACTGTGGCAGTCAACGCGTTAAGTCTACTGTTCTACTTATATGCTTTCATTCTATGATATGTACTTGAAACAGGTTATATTCATCTGTTATACTTTTTAAAATTTTCAAACGATTTATTTTTAAAAGCGAAAAATTTAAATTCATTGAATATTAAGAAGAATATTAATGTTATTGTTATAAACAATTTTTGTTCATACCGTATTAGCATTATTATAATATTATATTTGTCAAATTTATCAGTTTTTTACTTTCAAATTTTTCTATATCTAATAAGAATTATCTGAAAAAAATTATTTTTGAGAGCTGCATTTAATACATGCTTGGAAATTACTAATTTTTAAATTGCAATTTGCGTCTAATAGAATTGATAGAAATAATGCGAAAAGTAGTAGTGTTAAAAGTTAAATATTAAAATCACGAATATCTGACAACGGTCGTTAAAGCGTTAAGAATATTTTTTGTTTATTTCGGTATTTATTGAAAAAAGGCTTTAATTTTTTAATAATGGGCTTAACTAACCCTTCTGCCCTTCTCTAGTTGTACTACTGTCTTATGGAAACTTAGTTTTTATTTCGAATTACATAGAGCCAAGAATAGTAGGGTTAATTTATCATTAAAAAATTGTTGTTGCATAAGTGTGTGTAATGAAGAGTAATTTATATGAAACATATAGAAACCTATATGTATAGTGGTACAAAAATTGCAGTAATAGAGGAAAACACGATAAAAAATACATAAGAAATAAAAACAGAGGACAACAATAGATTATTTTCAGTCATTAAATTAATGAAATTACTTAAATCATCACATTTGGGTATAATTTAGAATCCGAAGAAATATTAGCAACATAAATAAAAAAATTGATATACCATTTACAAAAAATCATCAAAACATGTTTACCGTTGTTATTTTAGTGCATTCTGAAAGGGTTAATAAATATTATTACATGGGAGATATACTTTCCATCTTCAAAGCAAACATTGCTGTTAGTGATCCACAAGATGAACGATAGGAAGGTTAAAATAGTAGTTTGACACGTGTTTTAGCTTCTCCCTTTCAACGTTTAAAGGATGCCGCTGTCTGTTTACTTTACTACCCTTTATGTTGATACCTGATACCTCTGTAGGTCAGTGACTGTAGCGTTCCTTGACGATGGCGCTTCTTTATCACCAAGGTCTCTATGATTCTATTCCACTGTAAGCAAGAAATAAGGCCACCTGGTAATTGAAAACCACCAAAGTTTGCAAAATTCTAACATTTTATCCTGAAAGAACAGTAATATACAATATGGCTCGTTTAACCCTTTAACAGCAGAGCGTGGGTCAATCGCCACCTAACAAGGATATTAACTTAAATTTAAATGTAGAATTTTTAAACGAAAGAATTTCATATATTGAAAGTATAATTTTTAAAGGAACAATTTAGAAAATGGAAATAAAATTAAATACAAAATTAAGTTAGAATTACGGTTCTCTCCATGATCCATAGTCTCGAGGCTTTTTCCATTGTCCGCCTTCTTGGAACTCTCTCCATGGTTCACCTTCTTGGGATTCTCTACTCCGTCGTCCGAGGGTTACAACTTATTAGCTTGTTAAGAAAGTTTGTTACTATGAAGAACCCAAATATCTTTGCGTTATTTGAAGGTACAAGGCATTAGATATTGGAATCTTAGGTTCATACAATTTTTGAATTCTGAAATCTTGGAGTTTTTTGAATTTTGAAATTTTGAAATCTTGGAGTATTTTGAATTCTGAAATTCTGAAGTCTTGGAACTTTAGAATTCTGAAATCTTGGAATTTTTGAATTCTGAAATCTTAGAAGTTTAGAATTCTGGAATACTTGGAATTTTTGAATTCTAGAATCTTGGGATTTTTGAATTCTGAAATTCTGAAATCTTGAAAGTTTAGAATTCTGGAATACTTGGAATTTTTGAATTCTAGAATCTTGGGATTTTTGAATTCTGAAATTCTGAAATCTTGAAAGTTTAGAATTCTGGAATACTTGGAATTTTTGAATTCTGAAATTCTGTAATCTTGAAAGTTTAGAATTCTGGAATACTTGGAATTTTTGAATTCTAGAATCTTGGGATTTTTGAATTCTGGAATTCTGAAATCTTGGAATTTTTGAATTCTGAAATTCTGAAATCTTGAAAGTTTAGAATTCTGGAATACTTGGAATTTTTGAATTCTGAAATTCTGTAATCTTGAAAGTTTAGAATTCTGGAATGCTTGGAATTTTTGAATTCTAGAATCTTGGAATTCTGAAATCTTGGAATTTCCAAATTCTAGAATCTGTAATTTTAAAATCCTGTAATTTTAAAATTTACAAATCTCGTAATTCTAGGATTATAGAATTTTGAAATTGTGAAATTTCATAACTTTAAGATCTTAGAATCCTAGAATCTCAGGGGGGGAGGGGGGGTGGGGGCGTCCCTCATCTTGTGGCACTTCCCTAATCACGCCAATGTTTAATTAAGAGATTACGAATACTTCTGTCACTAATTGTACATAAATTCAAAGATATCGTGGATGTTATGGTGGCAGATAGTAGGTCGTTGCGCGAGGTCGATTCGAAGGTGTTTTAAATAGGTCATTGATTGACCTATCCCTAGGCGGAACCGTGTTCCCACCACCACCATTACTACCACCACATAGAACACGAATTTCAGCTTGCTCTTTCTTCGTCCGTTACAGCTGGGCGTGTATGTGTGTAGGTGTCTGTTTGTGCGCGAAATTGCGGAGTGTGGAGGATGCACGTGGTCGACGGACAAAGTTTAGTCAGCCAGCATCGGAGCAACAAGCGTCGCTAGAAAGATTCCCATTGTGTGTGGCGGACAATGGACGACTGGAACTACTGCGAATGCAGGCCAAGCATTTCGCAATTCTCCGCCGCTTTTATCCCTCTCTCGTTTGCCCGTAGAAATTGAACAAACGTTCTCTTGTACCTGTACCTTTCCCTTCGACGAACACTTATCTGACCCAGTAAGAATTCCTTACGTATCTCTGGCGATTGCTTCTTCCCTTTGATCGTTCTTTTTTCTTTTCTTTTCAACACAGTATCCTAGATGAGAGTTTTTTGATGAAATTTTGTTATACAGGGTTTATCAAGATAAGTGACGTTTTAATTATTATCCCTGTAGATGGCTTTCGGGATCATTATTTTATTTAAGCACCATTTTATTGAACTGACGTCGGTTATTGGTGACTGACACCAGTGATGGGCAGATTAAGTGGTCGATGGAAAGCTCACGTGAGGGGTGTGAGAGACATGTGGGAAATATCAAATTTTCAAATTTTGTAATTTTGTAATTTAGAAATTTGGAAGTTTGGAAATTTAGAAATTTAGAAATTGGATAATTTGGAAATATAGAAATTTATAAATATCAAATTTTCCATCCTCAAAATTTTGAAAGATCAAATTTTCAAATTTATACATTTACAAATTAGCAAATATATAAATACCAAATTTTATAATTTTCTGAATTCCAAATTTTGAAATTAAGATATTTGGGGATTTGGGAATTCTGAAATCTTGAAATTAAATTCTGAGATTTCTAAAATTTGGCAATTTGAAAATTTTAGAATTTTAAAATATTACAATCTTTGAAATTTAAAGTGATGAGTGGGTAGTCCACAATTTATTATATTCTAGTAAAATATAAAGCAGAAAGCTGCTGAAAGCTTGAATTTGAAAATTAAATACGTTCACCGTGGCAATTAACATGTTAACATCGTCAATCACCGGTGACCCCCACGGCATTCAACGAGTTAATTACGCAAGGTAACAAGTGGAAAGATTAAATTGAAAAATGGAATGACTGTATCCTGAATAATTACAATTATAACGTGTTGTATTATACACGGTCGTTTTCACTCCGCTATTTAATACTACTTAACGTTAATACTAATAGCCAAAGTGGAAATGACCATGACCATGAACAACACCTTGCAATAAAAGTTTGTTTAAACGTAAATGTGTTATTTTTCAATACAATTTTTTAATCTTTTACATCGTCATGTTAACACTAGAAGTTCTTAAGGCTAATGTAACTGTCGTGAGACGTTAAAAGTAATCAATAAAACCACTTTGATCAAGAAAAATGATCGAGGGAAATGATAAGATGATCCGGAAAGCAATAATACTAAATGAATTAAAGTGTTTTTCTAAGTATATACAATACATATTAAATATGTAGGACATTATAACTTTGCATAAAAGGTGAAAAATATATGAAACTCGAAAGATTTCAAAATATCTTAAAAAATGAGAAAATGATAAATAAAACACTTTATTATAGACGATAAAAGGAAAAATAAAGAGATACTACAGTGATGTTAACATTAATCTTGAGTGAATTTTAAAATATTTGAATTTTAGAATTTTGAAATCTGAAAACTTTGAAATCCTAGAATTTTGGAATCTCAGAATTATGGTACCTTAGAATTTTGAAATCTTGCAATTTTGGAATCCTAGAATTTTGTAAACGAAAAAGATTGGAATTTTAGAATTTTGGAATCACAGAGTTTTTGGACTTCAGAATTTTGGAATCTTAGAGTTTTGAAATCTTAGAATTTTGGAAATGCAAAAGTTTTGAATTTTAGAATTGTGGAGCCTTAGAATTTTGGAATCATAGAAGTTTTGAATCATAGAATTTTTGGACTTCAGAATTTTGGAATCTTAAGAGTTTTGAAATCTTAGAATTTTGGAAACGCAAAAGTTTGGAATTTTAGAATTGTGGAGCCTTAGAATTTTAGAATCATAGAAGTTTTGAATCATAGAATTTTTGGACTTCAGAATTTTGGAATCTTAGAGTTTTATAATCTTAGAATTTTTGAGTTAAAAATTTTAGAATTTTTGTATTTGCATTGTATATTGAACTTCGATCTAAATATTTATTCTCATTAAAATAAGATTTTATGGGAAGGAAGCCAGTTCGCATTTTCGAGCCAATCTTGATCGATACCTAATTACTTCAGTGTATTTACCATAGTTACTGCAGATATTCAAGTTTTATTATTTCAACAATATTCTATTTCAGTGGTAGTCCGTATAAAAGTCTTGATTCTTACCATTCCGTTGAAAATTTTCCTCTTACTACTTCTTTTCACGCACTAGCAAGGGATTTGGCTAATTGAAACAAACAGTCTCTTTCTGATATATGCATATATTTTCACTTACTGTTTCTTTGTACAGTATCCAGACATTTATTACGGCTAGATTTAAAATACTATTATGTAGAAATATACTCAGCCATGTTTATTTATTTTTACAGGGTGTATAAATCTTTAAATGTATTTGGTATTCTAAGAAAGTCGTAGAAGTATTTACTTGGAAATTTTGAAAGAAATTTTTATCAAGGGTTAAAATAATTAAGTATACTGCTTAATTAGAGAAAGTTTATGAAAAAGAAAGAGGAAAACAGAAAAGCATTTGTAAAATTAGGTTTTCGTATATTTTAATAAAATTCAGGAAATTTCAGGGAATAAAATTATAAAGAAATGTTAAACAAGTCAATTTAAACTAATTGTTTTATCCAATTATAAGAAAACAAATGCAGCTGCAAATCATGTATTTATCTATTTTTTTAATTTTTTTATAGTTTCGACTTACATATATTACAGCGTTTTAGGTATTTATTATTAATTTCTATGAAAAATAAATAAAATTAGTCATAGGTCAAAACTAAAAATTATAGAATTACTGTACGTCACTCTTGTTAATGCTAGTAGTATTTTCAATCTTCTATCTTTCTTTTTATCTGTACATGGTTGTAAAATTCCAGCGTAGACCAATTAAAGTGTTAATAAGAAGTTGCTCTCAGGAGAGATGAGAGTTAAATACCATAGAACTTACTTTGATAATAATAGGACAGTGAATAATGTGGTTTTAGTCTCCTGCATTTTAGCATATTTCTTTTGACTTTAATGAGAATTTGATGGTAAAAGGACTGAATTATTTAAACTGTTTTTCAAAAATGACTTTAAATCGTTATTTGTTATTAATGGAATGGTATTTTTATTACATAAGAGGAAAGATGAATTCATAATAAATAATTTAAGTATAAAACAATAGAATATAGGAAGATGTTTCAAAAACAATTTGAAAAATTCAATTTTTATTCTATCTGATTATTTGTCAGAAGAACAAATTTTTTACTATTGGTTTTAGAAAAAATTAATCGTTTAAGAATTACTTCAAAGAATACTTGGGATGTTTTGGGATACTTCATATACTTTCAAATTATGTTATGATAAAATCAGTTTGAAAAATTCTACTAAACATATGGCATCAGAATATATATATCAACAAAATTCTACTAAAAATAATTAGGATTGCACTAGAATGCAGCAGGAACATAAAAATAAGATATTATCAATAATATCTGATGAAAATATGAAATTAGAGGATTCCACTAAAGCGCAACATAAGTGCAATAATAATAAAAAAAATGCATTCACCATTTTTTGACGTAGTGAATAGAAGGTTCAAAAGTGGGCCATGGAAAATGGGGCCCAGGACTGTAGGCTCCCTCTTAAACCTCCCCTTGATCCGGTGCTTAATAGATATGTAGATAATATACAATTTAAAAAAAAGAATAAACATTTGAATAATATATACTGGAAGTATAAAAATGGTACCATTCCTGCAAAAGAAATTAGATTTTCAATACAATCTAGAAGATATGTAGATCAATGTAAATTTTACACTTTTGCAAATTAGATTAAAATTTTAATGATACATAAGAAAAATATAGAAAATTCACAATTTTTGCAAAAAGAATTAATTATTCAATGTATCTAGTAGAAACATACGACAATCTAATGTTTAGTAAAAAAAGACAAAGGTATTATTATATTTTTGTTGAATTTTGAATTTATTATAAAATATAGAATCATAGTCGTACAAATTTGATATACGTCATAGTTTTCGTTTTTATAACGCATCGTTGTTACAATCTCGTTTTATATGGAGCGTGAATGGACATTGCGTGACGTCTGCGTAATCGTTCAGCTGTACTACTTTACTGTCTGATAAATGATTCACTCGTATTATTGCTACTAGCCGTCACAAACACGCCTGAAATTATGTTGACGTTTCTCTTCATTTTGCTCTGATACTAGGTCATCCCGTAAGTGATGTTGTCTCAGTAAATCAATGATGCATTCTTGTTGGTTTTAATAATTAATATAGAGGGTGTTTCTAACAAATACAAATGAATAACTGCAATTTTGTCCATTTTTATTTTGTCACAAAAATAGACTTTAAATATAATGTTTTAATCCTTAATGACCTAAATTTTCTATGTTTGGAAAAATAAACCATAGAGTACTTTTAGAGGCACTTACATGTACTTCTAAATCAGTAGTTCCTAAAGTGGGCAATACCGCCCCCTTGTGGGCACTGAAACGATTCATGAGGGGTGGTAACAGCCTCAGGTGCAACTAGGGTTGTAAATTTGTCACTGCATCTTTCTGTTTCTTCACTTAAAGGAGATAAATATTCAGGGGACACTGAGTAGGAGAGAACGAACTTACCGCGATCACTTATGGCAAATTATTAATATCTTTATTTGAAACTGATATTTTTTCAAACTTTTTAAGTACAAGTGAAGTATAAGCTTTTAATTTCAAGTAAAATCATCGAAGACATTACAAACAGTTACATAAGGAACAGTGTAGGATTTAGAAAATGAAGAGTATGAAATACAAAATTAAATTAAAATTGCGGCTTTCTTTCTGGTCCGCCGTTTTATTTAACACGTTATCCACTGGCCATAAATAAAATTGATACGCGTTACCACCTTATAATTAACAATAACGGGGAAAGATTTTTTCGTCCCCCCTCCCCCGGGCTAATTGTTTAATAATAGTACATGCCTATGAAAATTTTCTGTATTGTTTATTACGCGTTTTTTGAAATTGGGTTTTAAGTGTCCTTGGATCCTTGTCACCCTGGGTGGCAGCTCCAACTCACCCCCTCCCAAAATCGAATTAAAATTTCTGGGACCTGGGGCTATTAAACCTTCAGGAGCCCTATTGGTTGATAAACTTGATCCAAGAATTGATATTTATTCTAAATAAAATTAAATAATATTTAATCGTAAATGGAAGGCTTATAACGAAGCCTCCTGCGAAGTGGGGCCTGGGGCTGTGACCCTCTTAGACCTCCCCTTAATTCGCCGCTGCCCCCTTCCCAAAGCCGGTACTGCATAGAGGGCTAATTGTTACATGTTTGAAAACATTGCACTATTGTACATATAGTTCATACAGTTAAACTGTCATGTTTGAGACAACGTCGATTAGAATCTTCGAAAACATCGATTTTCTATATCTAAAGTGTTCAATTGAAAAATGTTTTTATCTGTTTCTACTTTCCCTTTGTTGATTTTTGAAATGGTTAGTAATAGAAAAAAGTTTATTGATATGAAAAGGTTTGTTCTTTTACGATTTCAGTTTTTTTATAAGTGCATAAAAAAAACTATACTCAATTGCAACTGTACTCATTTTTAAATAGATCTGCATGTTATATTTTAAGATTGTTACTTAATGAATCTTATTAAATGGATAGTTTAAATAAATTAATAACCATGATATTGGTTAATTCTAATGAATTTCTAATTTCATATAATTAATATTTAATTAGTCTAATTAAAATTGAATACATATTTCAATAATTATTGAAAGACAAACATTAATATTCTGAATATCTAATTATTAAAAATTAAAAATAAGGAATTTAAATTTAAAATTTATTTAAAATTATAATTATTTTGATTTATATTAGGAATAGCTAAAAATGATTCTTTAATGTCAAAAACAAAAATTTTTGCAATTTAAAAAAAGTGAAAACTTAATTATTTCCAAAGCGATTTTTGTTGTATAGTAGACTCTCGGTATATTGCCACGGAGCTTAAGGGATGGAAAATTTTTCAAGCTTCCAAATTTTCAGTTGGAGAGAAAACGATGGATAGATAAAAGGCACTAGTATGCTTGAAAATCCATGTGAAAATCAAATCACTCATGTGGTAATATAACGAGAGTCTACTGTACGTTGATCTGACTGTGTTGCTGCAGTGGAAGAGAATTTCTTCAGCAACGATAGATGTCTTTGTATTAATATAATACTTTTTACACTCCATCAAACTGTCAGCTGCAAATATCATTTTCATTGAACCCCTTAATCCAGTCATTTTTCAAACAAGAAACAGTTATTTCTCTGTTGGATGGTAATAAGAAGTGACAGAAGAAAAGTTGCTTTTTATCTGCAATGCACGATATTACGATGTATTTTCCTTTTATCGTAAATGTAGTAATTTTATTAAAGTAAGACAATGGAATATTATTAAACATTAGTGATAAGAATCTCGTTCGAAAAAAATTAAAGTTATTTTAGTGAGTACACTTTTCAACTCAATTTAATTTTTTTACACATGAAAATGTCAAGGATGTTACTTTGGAAAATTCTGCGCAACAAATTACAAGATTCTATATTTATAAAGCCAACCATTTGTAAAAATTTGAAATTCAAAGTGAAATATTTTGCATGAAAAATTTAAAATATTTCCTCAAATTATTAATTTTTGTAATATTATGAAGAATCGGATTATGTAAAAAAGGGGTAGTTTTATTTAAAAGAAAATATTATAAATATAAAAATATTGTATTGAAATATCATCATCTGTCTTATCTAATAAATAATTATCGTTTTATCAGAAACTGCCTATTTCTATAGAAATAGAAATAATTGAAAAGGTATTGAACAGGGTATTTTATAAATCGGTTCATTACCAATAAGGGAACGAGCAAAAGACAATGAACGGAGCAATTTACCATGATGTCGCAACACTTATAGGTGTTTCGTTTCATCGATATTGTTGAATGTAGAGCCTGGTGACCTGATTTCCTCCTTTTTCTCGTCTCTGGTAGCTGAACTCTATTACAAATGGGTGAAAAATAATCGAATGACCGAAGTGTCGAGGAGGCAATCTTCGACAGCCTCGAATGTCGTCCGGAAGTAGCAGTCGATCGAAACAATTTGCCCAGCCGCTTCGGCTGGCTGATTGTCTATTAAGCGTCCCGTAAATGAGATTCGAAGCATCGATGAGAAACAGGGTGACAGAGGTGACCGATGGATCGTTAGATAGGCGGAAGTAATCGATGACACGCGTTCAACTTACTATACGACGTCTTGTTCCAACTAAGCCTTGAAAAATTTCAATACTCGAGTAATTCGGGTAATTTCGAATGCGGATTTGAAATTCAAATCATTCGAGTACTCGAATATTCATCGGCAGAATCGAAGGCGAGCTACGTGGTACGATAAATATGCGAGAGAGGATTTATTGCATTTCAATATTCGAATATTTGAATTATTCGAATTACTCGAAAAAATTGAATATTTGAATATACATCGACAAAATTAAAGGCAAATCATGGTTCTCGATAAATACACGTGAGAGGATTTATTGTATTCAAGTATTCAAATATTTGAATTATTCGAATTATCTGAATTATTCGAATATTTGAATATGCATCGGCAATATTAAAGGCAAATCATGGTGTTCGATAAATACACTTGAGAGGATTTATTGTATTCAAGTATTCAAATATTTGAATTACCCGAATCATCTGAATTATTCGAAAATTTGAATACTCATCAGGTGAATTAAAGGCAAATCATGGTGTTCGATAAATACACGTGAGAGGATTTATTGTATTCAAGTATTCAAATATTTGAATTACCCGAATCATCTGAATTATTCGAATATTTGAATATGCATCGACAAAATTAAAGGCAAATCATGGTGTTCGATAAATGCACTTGAGAGGATTTATTGTATTCAAGTATTCAAATATTTGAATTATCCGAATCATATGAATTATTCGAAAATTTGAATACTCATCAGGTGAATTAAAGGCAAACCACGGTGCTCGATAAATACACATGAGAAGGTTTGGGGTATTCAAGTATTCAATTTATTGAATAATCTGAATTATTCGAATATTTGAATATTCATCAGCAAAATTAAAAGCAAACCATGGTTCTCAATAAATACACGAGAGAGGATCTATTGTATTCAAGTATTCAAATATTTGAAACGTCCAAATCATCTGAATTATTCGAACATTTGAATACTCATCAGGAGAATTAAAGGCAAACCACGGTGTTCGATAAATCGAGAAATACACGCGAGGGGATTTATTGCATTCAAGTAGTCAAATATTCGAATTCCTCGAATCTTCTAAATTATTCAAATATTTGAATACTTATCCATAGGATCAAAGGCAAACCACGAGTTCAAATTATCCATAGTATTGGAATTATTCGAATTCTGAACTTGAATCTATTAGTATTCGAATCTTTATTCTATTTCATATTTTAAAAATATAAATCTATTTTATTGCTATCGAGTGTGATATTTGACCAATTCTTCATAAACAGTTTTTTTAACCCTGAACTCTCTTTGTTATACAATATGAATTGGAAAGAAATTTTTTTTTCTCACATTGGTGTTCATTTCTTAAGATTGGATATACATATGCACGTAGATGCAATTGTATTGGAGGAAGCGGAATTTTTCGAGATTACAGGAACATACGGTATAAGGAGGAATAAAGGAAAGTAAGTCAATGTAAAGGTGGATTTTCACGGAGATTTAGGTCTCCAGGCTCACGGAGTTCGTTGGATCGATCGGCCATATCGCGAGAACAGTAAATTCGAAAGGAGTTATAAACTCTGATTGACGTCCCTGACATTTTCCTCGGCTTTGTACCGCGCATCTTGACGAGAGACCGTACAACAACTAATTTTCGTATTTTCATAGATGTAAAATGAAATTCTTCAAAGATTTAATGAAAAATATATAAAAATAATTTGATTTTCTTATTTCTTGAAGATTTTATTCAGTACCATGTAAAAAATAATTTATTTTTGCAAATTATTTGTATGAACCAAAATAGTAGAAAAAAGGATGGTATTGTATTTCTCTTCCTAGTAATTTAACCTCTTTGGCAATTTTCATATTATAACAAAAGCTTCTCGCAATAAAATTCAGTTAAATTGTTTTCTTTTCAGATTACTTTATTAGTTCAGGTGCATCTTAAGCAAACTTTAAAGCAGTTTCAATTATGAATCAGCTTTTAAGGAGAAATGTAATACTGGGGCGTCATATTGTTCCTCTTTTTTTCTCATTTATACTTTCATGCTTCACCTATAAGTTTTGAACTCACATCTGAATACCAATTTGAAATAGCAAATATAGTAAAGATTAATCTTCCCTATCAATGTAAAAGCAAAAAATTGTAATTATATCTTTTTTATCTTAGAATTTTTTAATACATGAATAGCTAAATTACGGAGATTAACTATTTGTATTTAATAACATTAATAAAAAAGAGGGCATATGTAATAGCACGATACCACCATTAATCAATTTATAATATATGTTTGAAATTACAAGAAGGAAATTATGTTTGTTGAAATTGTCTTAACTGATTTATGTCAAAACATGTTATTTGACTGATGTGAGATAGTTCTACTCATTTGGCCGACAGTGAATACTACCTGAATTTTCTTTTTAGATAGAATTCTTAATACCCTTTCTAATTGAAGCTTCTATCACCCCTTTTATCTTATCAATTATAATAATTCTAATTTACATAATTCATATCTGTTTACAAGGAGAATATTGATAACTGATATGATAGAATATGTCGTTTTTCAATTAATTCTTCGCATATGTTATACATATGTTACACAAAACAATATTTTATGAAGTTCTCGTATTTTTAAAATAAATTTTGTTTTATACAATATCGAAATTGTAGTGTTATACTACTACATAAGTGTTATAGTGTAATACCTTTCGAAATTAAAAAAAACTATGTAGAGAAGGGTTAAGATGTATTTTAATTGCTTTTCTTTTGTTTATAATTTATGTCAATAATTAATTATTAACTCTTGAATGAAATGATTTCTTTGAAATTATAAATAACTAGGATTTTTAAGCACATAATCTCCTTATACGAATATAAACTTAACAATAATGTAGAAAAAAATGTATGATAAAATAATTTTATCATTTGAAAAAAATTATTTAAATGTAAGACCTGTTTAATGTTGGATTACAACATGAAGGGGCGAAGATTTTTCATTTAAAAAAAATGCAAAGATTTCTGCTAGAGTTTAAAGAATTACATAAAAATTATTTTGATTACATATGTATACACGTACTATACTTATTTTGAAAAATTTATTTCACAAAACATCAACCTAATATATTGTTAAGAGTGTCGCTTTCTTCTTCGTTCAGTCTCTGTTAGATTCAGGTTACTCAGACCCTTATCCAATCCCTTCGATTCGTTTATCCACACACGTATCTTCCCGGGTTACGTATTGGCAGAATCATCCTGGATAAAGATACTGGCCTGAATGTTTGCAGGTGTGAAGGATAAAAGTTATCGATGTCAGTGTTCTCGGCGAAAGTGTTACAAATCCAGCGTGTTTCCCTCTTTGTGTTAACAGTTCACGAGGCTATAAAATGTCGAGATTATAGAGTAGGATAGACGTACTTCTGCCAATGTATTTCTTACCAATCTTTTTAGATTTGAATATATAATTTGCTGATTATTATATCAAATGCAAGATGCATTTAACATATTGAATCAGTAACATAACTAGGGAGAAAGGGGTCAAAAGTGTCAGTTGATTCTCTATTAACAACTAAAAAACTGGATTTTTTTTTTGTTAAATACCAGAATATTTTCATACATTTTAAAAAAGATTGGAAATAAACAAAAATGAAGAATATTAATGAGATATTAAAAAAATTTATTTATAATTATGGTTGCATTAAATGTATTAAATGTTGCAATGAAAGTGATCATCTGTAAGACATATTATAATACTAATTAATATAATCGGTTAATTTTCAAATTTAATCTTTTAACTTGTTACTTTACATTATTTTCTGAAAATAACGGGGAGATGCTCAAATTTTATGTATCATGGTAAGGTCAAATTTGACTTTGTCAAAATTTAATCTCTAAGTTTTATACTGAAAAGTACATAGCAGTATAGACTGTTTAAAGAATTATTTATTACTATTTAATGTAAGAAACACTTCAACCCTTCTTTGCATGATTTCTTTTTTAAATCTAAAAAGAAATAAATATAGTTTCAAATGATACAAAATATTTTTCTATTTTGGAAATTTAGAAAATTTTCAATATTATATAAAACAAAATTAATAATTACAAATAATTAAAAAGTACAAGGGTTTCGTAGCATATTGTTTTATGTAGCAACATAATGTAACGAAGAGTTAACAAATATATAATAATAAAAATAAATTAGGGATTAATTTTTATCTGGACAATTACAGTTATTTGTGGTCTATAAATATTAAATATGAGATTTTGATAAAGAGTAGATACAGTTTGATCATAGGATAAATTTTTAAAAATACTCAGAACTTTTCGGTAAGTTAGTGAATTATATTCAGAATGAAATAAATAAGAATTGGGTGCCTGAATTCATCGGTTTCACCTTGACCGAACAAGGGTTGAGCACCTCGAACAACGCGTGTAAGACATTTACCCTCTGTCATATTTTGTCATCCGCTTAAGCGTTTCAAAAAACACAGCACCCTTCTTTTTGTGGACTATAATATATCCTATTGTCCTAATGCTTGATCCTGTTTTATTAGGTCATCCTTTATATTCGTGTCGTTTTTCACGCTCATATTGACAATAAAATATTGAATTTATGTTTGGAGTTATTGTCATTTTTTGAGTGAAAATAATATGGCACAAAGTTTTTTGCTTTTTGTCAAAATATTATATAATTTATAGAAACTCATATTCAAACCCAAACTCATTTCTCACAATTTTTATTGCCTAGGTACGTGTTTGTAGAAACAAATCTATCTGTTAATTTGAAATAAATTGAATGAAATATTTTAGAAAAGTGATTCTGAATGAAACCAGTGTATTAAGTAGAATGAAATGAGTGTAATAAAACATAAGTTTTATCATTGGGTTCCAACTAGCTACAATTATCAGATTTGTTCAAAAGTTTGTTCTTATGGTAACGTCCTACCAGATGGGGGTAAATTGATGTTGCCGTTAATTTGTAGAAAAAAGTGATCCAGTAATGGAAAATATGAAAAGGGGTGAAAGAAAATGAGAAGGCGGCTCCCGCTACTTACTCATGTCACTGTTGGCTGTCATCGCTGCCCCGAGGTTTATCTTCGGGCCATACCGTGACACCCTAAACGTCCAAAGTATTTCAGGGATAGATCTGAGTTAGACTTTCTTTAGTTAGATTATCCAAACTTGTGAACAGCTAACTTCGACGCCCCTTTGTCCAGAATTAGCATAGAAATTCTATCTTCTCAAATACAGTAAATTCTCGTTATATTGCCACGTGATTTGACTACCACATAGATTTTCAATTATACCTGTACGTCTATCAAAATGATACATTTTTATTCTTTTCCTCTACATGAGAGTTTGGAAACTTGCAAAATTTTCCACTTTTACTGCCCCATTTATAGCAATATAATGAGAGTTCACTGTAGTCCAAAATCTCTTGATTTTAGTGCTTTAATTATTTATCAGTTACAATTTTAAATATTATATATTTGAAAGCAAAACCATCTATGACAATAATTATATTAATAGTTTACATTTAATTAAAGTTATTGTAATTTTTTAGAAATAAATCTTCCATTTTTTTCAGGCTAAATTAATTTGTCAATTTAATATACAGAGTGAGTCACGAAAAACAGAATACCTAAATATATCTGTTAATGTTGAAGATAAAAAAAATGTTAGAGAGGGAAGTTATACTGTTTAAGAGGACAAATATAAGGGGGGATAATACAAAAAAAGTATATTTTCACGGTCTTTTGGAGGTCATTGTTGGTTTTTTAAATGGAACTATATATTTTTGACTTCGTTGTGCAGTAGCTAATTTCAAGACGAATCTAATGGTATATGATACTATGGTCTTGAAATTACTTCTAGAAGACTTTGAAAAAAATATCAATCAACATTTCTCCCTTGTTCCCATCGAATATTTTTTCCTGTCTTATTAACAGGATTTTCAAGATTCACCCTGTATAGATTAATAATATTACCTATTAAAGGGCCCCAGGGCTACCAAACCTCCGAGGACCCCCTTACTCGATAAACTTGGCTCAAAAATTGAAATTTATTCTAAATAAAATTGAATAACATTTACTCTCAAAGAAAAAGGGTAACAGTAAAAAAAAATTGGACATAGAGAATAGAAAACTTATAACGAAGCCCGATGCAAAGTGGGGGCCTGATATTATAGCCCCTCTCAGACTTTTCCCATAATCCGTCGCTGATAAAGGGTTAAACGCATAGCGATTCTTCTGTCACTCGCGATTACAGTGGACATTAGTATCCACAGGTCGTTTTCACGGACGACAAAAGACTTAAGAACAAAGGGTTCCAGGAAACAATTGCTGCCCGAGGAATCACCTCTTTTTTACAGTCTGTGTGTTCCTACTACCCGTCTGTCCAAATTTACTTTTCCCCGACTTGGTTCAACCGAAATGTACATAATTCACCGTGTGCACGTTCAATTATAAATAACGTCGTCGACTCGTGACATCCCGGTTGGTTTGACCGAATTTTTACATTGTGCAACCCTCTCTGTTTGATGTCGCTCGGTAGGCTTTTGTTCCAGTTTGTTTTCCGGCTGCGTCGCTTCGCCGCGTACACAGAGACAGAGGGGGCTTCGGCAAACTGTTGCTCGCGTTTTTATTCGAGCATTGTGACATCCGCGATTTAACAAACCTTTTCGCAAGGTCTGCAGCCTTTAGCTTTTGCATCCGAGACGCGTGGCAAGATTCGAGGGTTACACGGAGGAGAGAGAGCCTGGCGGAGGCCGGCAGTTTATTGATCGGACACACTCCGCATGTTTGTGGAAAGTAGATAACGCGGCAGGTTTCTCGCGATTTGTTCGAGGAAACGTCTCGTCCAGTTCCGTTTGACCTTCGTTTTAAATCAGCTGCCTCGTAAATCCGACTGTGAAAACTAACTATGACGACGCTATCCGACGAATTAATGAGCTGTAGATAATTTATTAGCTCGTTTCAGAAGGTGCTGCGCATTTTCTTCGCTTGCGTTCTCACTTGCTCCAACGCTGTTTCCAGTATGCGTGTTTCGTATTCATAAATTCTTAACACTTCAAGAGTGGTGGCCGTGTCAATCGTGACCGGAACCATGAAACGCGTATGTACTCTCGATTGCAATCTAGGCTTTCTTTAGTGAAGAGATTTTAATTCTGGGGGAATTTAGAAAAAACCTAACTTAGATGTGCATTACATAAAGGTCCTTTGTTCAAAAGTTTCAATACCTATTATTTTAGGTAATCTAGTTTCGTAGTTATAGATATGTATCAAGATTGACCCAATTGTAGTTCGAAGATTAGTATTTGGAAATTTTGTATTTGAATACTATTGAGTATTTATGAATAACCCTTAGGTTATAGAATGGTTGTCAATTTTATAAATATAAATATAAATGGTTTTGAAATTTTCAAATACAGAAATATAGAAATATAGAGATATAGAGATATAGAGATATAGAGATATAGAGATATAGAGATATAGAGATATAGGGATATAGAGATATAGAGATATAGATATATCGAGATATCGAGATATAAAGATATAGAGATATAGAAATATAGAGATATAGAGATATAGAGATATAGAGATATAGAGATATAGAGATATAGAGATATAGAGATATAGAGGTATAGAGGTATAGAGATATAGAGGTATAGAGATATAGAGATATAGAGATATAGAGATATAGAGATATAGAGATGTAGAGATATAGAGATATAGAGATATAGAGATATAGAGATATAGAGGTATAGAGATATAGAAATATAAAAATATAGAAATATAGAAAATCTCTAAAAGTATAGAGATTTTAAATTTCCTGAAAATCTGTCATTCTATACTTTAAAAAAATCTTATTTTACTAAACTCAATCATGTTAAGTAATATTCAATTTCATAGATGGAACACTTAATTCAATTTCGATGGAACATTTGAATATTTGGCCAATTGAATGGTGTCGTGCAATCAAATATCGGTACTTACGCTGTTAACCTCTCGTTGGCAATTAATGCCGAAGCTGATGGATCGGTACCACGACGATGTACACTCGCCTGTTATTAGAGGCGAAGGACAGTTGATCGAGTTATACGTGTAAAGAACCAATAGAATCGATAACTCCTATTGCAGACAGAATTGGGAGCAATTCGGCTAAAATTCAATAATCACTGCTATTTTAACTGTTCGGTACTTATGGATAATTGGTTATTAGGAAGAGATAATTTCTGAAGATAATTGCAAATTGTAATTAGTTTGTAGGAAGATTACTTTTATTAATCATAATTGTACGTATATTTCTTAATTATAAATTACTTAGTAATATAAGAGATGGGATGGTAACACAAACATTGAGTATAGTTTTAATTGTTATACACAAAACAGGCTGCGGGGAGAAGAAAGTAGTTCCAAGGTCGTGGACGTATTTTGAAAAAAAAAAAAAAAAAATAAAGGAAATATGTATTATATTGTGAGATGTGAAAGACTGAACGCATAATTATTAATTTTAATATTAATAAACTGTTATTTCACACAAATGTTAAAGTAATAAGTACTAGTTACACATTTAATTTAGTACGTGTTTACAAGTACAACTCACGCAAGGAATTATGGAGAGCCTTTCCTGCAAGTAGACTAGACTGAGAATCCCTCTCCACTGGACAGTTACTGTTAATACAATGTCCATTTACGAAATATACTTTCGATAGATTCTCGTATGAGTTTTACTATCCAGTGGACACGCACCTTAAGTGTAGCAGGAGAAGCTTCCCACCAGTTGCCTTGGTTTCTGGGGAACCTAGGAACCTCAGGAGGGCTTAGGGAAAGCCTAATCTATATAAAAGCTCCTATCCTCGCACATAAAGAGCATGGACAAAAGAAACTAAGGAAAGCCTAAACTTCATACGACCGTACACTTGGGTGCAACGTAGGCTTTCTTTAATTAAGGGGGGTATCTTGGTTATGGTTTCTTTGGGAACCTTTTGGTCGTCCCTGCAATCTCCTCAAACTAAAGGTCAAGAGTGAGAGACTCCTCTTTTTATGCTTACTCTTAGTCAAAGGAAGCCTACGTTGCATTTGAGTATCAAGCAACACTAGTCTTACCTATGGAAAGAGATCAGGGAAGAAGGCATCAGCAGTGGAAAGCCCTACTAGTGAAAGGTCTCACTAGTAAAACGCCCCACTAGTGGAAGGTCTCCACCACTGAAAGGCTCCACTACTTGAAGACCAGACAGCCTCACTAGTAAAACGCCCCACTAGTGGAAGGTCTCCACCACCGAAAGGCTCTACTAATTGAAGACCAGATAGCCTCACTAACCACTAGTGACTAGTGGAAGGTCCCACTAGTAGACAGCCTCACTAGCCACTAGTGACTAGAGGAAGCTTCCACTAGTAGAAAACCCTACCAGTGGGAAGCCCTAAGTGAAAGGCCCCACCAGTGGAAGCCCCCACCAGTGGAAGGCCCCACCAGTGGAAGCCCCCACCAGTGGAAGCCCCCACCAGTGGAAGGCGCCACCAACGAAAACCCCACCAGTGTAGGGCCCCACTAATGGAAGGTCTCACTAGTAGACAGCTTCACTGGTGGAAAGTTCCACTAGTAGGAACCCCCACCAATAGAAGATCCCACCAGTGAAGGGCTCCACCAATCGAAGATCTGACTAGTAGACAGCCTCTACTAGTGGAAGGTCTCATTAGTAGAAAGCCCCGCTACTGAAAGGCCCCCATCACTAAAAGATTCCACTAGTGAAGGCCCTCACGACTAAAAGACTCCACTAGCGAAGGGCCCCACGGGTAGAAAAGGCTACCGTGCTCAGTAATGTACACTAAATATAACACCTTGTATAAAAACAGCTTTCTTACAATAGGATTATTATATCAAGATTCGTACGAGTTACTCAATCGCTCGTTCAATATTTTAATGATAAATATCTGATGTAAATCACGGACAGTGTCTGCCTACAAATTATTTAGCGGCGTTCCGGATTTTACCAAGATTTATTTTCCAACCGATAGAACGAATAGCTTCCCCTATGTACCGCGTCAGATCTAATTCATTTGATGTATATATCCGTGAAAGTCAGAGCTGGAAAACTGCCTAGCCTATTGGAAATTTATATCCGGAGTTCCGTCACATTTCCAATCAGTATTAGTTCTACTTTGGCACTAGCTGTTGTAAACATCAAATATTTATCCTTTCAATTAATTAGTAATTTATCAGATATGTTGAATTATCCCCATAAAAATTGTACACATATATACTATCGCTAAATAGATGCTAAGGACATTTATTAAATTTCACTTGACAAAATTTATGAAGTCGTTCAGAGAGTAGAGGCTCATAAAATATATGGCTGTCAACAGCAGGAATTGAACCCAAGTCCGCTGACAATTCTATTATTATTTGGGCTTGGAGGTCCTACATTTGATTGTCCTGCTCTGCCATTCATCTTTCTCTCACTTGCACCTAGCCTCTTTCACTGCTATATGCTTTTGTTTCGAGATACATCTTTCATATAAAATGAGCTCGTAGGCGACTATTTTTCTTTTCACTGAAAATCTCACTAATTTTTATTCTTTTTAAGTTACGTCGTGGTTATTGTGTACAGACGAGCCATGTGGTTAATGGCGTACATATTTCTTTTTACCTCTGACTAGCATCCAAATTGTAAGAATTCGTGAAAAACAGACGTTTGGATTGTTTTTTAATACAAAAATTTGAAAATTATCAGTATTGTACAATTTTAATTAGTCTTAATAATAATGGTAAATTTTTCTGGTTTCGGGCATAGTTTATGACTTCGTAGTCATTTACATGTGCTTTGATCATTAAGCTTCTGCATTAGGTGCTCGATAATTCCTCATTAGGAACCCCTGGTGCTTACACGCATTATTCATACACACGTGTGCTTGGCTCTCTCGCCTAGATAGCCAATAAACAGCTGTGTCACATAAACAAATTAATAACTAATAATGAATATATGATTGTGTCACAGAAATGCAATTGATGCTCGATAATTCTCCGTTTCCTAGAAGTACCCCTTTCTAGAACCCTATTGGCTTTGGACATGGTTTCTTGTAGTAAGCCTCAGGGCTGTTTCCCTACTGTAAAAATATTTCCTTAAGGTTTGTATCTGCTACGTATATCAATTAAATCTCCCACTTTTCTCTCTGTTTATAGTAATTCTTTCTTTTCACGACTTGGAATGCAGTTTAGGGAATTTGGTAAATTCTTCACGGGTTAGTGTATTAATATCTTCTGCGTCTGTCTTTGATCATTTGATTATCCTAAAGGTATACAGTATCGTTCATAAATTTCTGGACACCTAGTGAACTCAGACAAGGTGTTAAATGATACAACACTTTTCTAATACAATTAAAAAAGTACGTACACATGAAACTCGAAAATACTTAGGTGATTCTAACATTCTTTTTCGCTTGTAAGTATTTGACAAAGAGATCTTAATTTTATTTTCAAATTTGTTTTCCTTTTTTTGTTTTTTATGATTAATACAGTAAATTCTGTGTGAACTTTACTCTTTCATTTTTATCAGAGTTTTGCATTATATCAAATAATTTTTTAACACAAATTTTGACTAAAACGAAGATATTCAAGAATAAGAAGTAAATTACTTATTCGAGTAAATTTTTATCTTGAATAATGAAAATAATTTAAAATTAAATTAGTTATTTGAAAATAACAGAAATTTTCAAATAATTTGGTTTTATTCGAGTTTTATATACAAAGATCTGTAAATAAATTATCAATCAAAGAAAAAATCATTTCTGATTTTTAAATATTTTCATTTTATTCAAAATATATATCAAAAGATGATTTGATATAATGCCCAACTCTGATTTTTATGTATTTTATGATTATATTAAGAATTATGACTTTTCCTTTGTATACTTCAATGCTATTGTTACATTCTCTTCATTCTTTAGTTAAAATATCGTTAACATTTTTCGAAGTGTATTTCGAATTTTTATACACTTCTCTCATCATTATTTTATATTCTTAATAAACATGTTATAGATTTCAGGTTTATTACTGTTTTGAAATTATTTCTATTTTGATTGCTGTTAGGAATTTTGAAAAATGTTCTGGATTTTCAATTTTATTGATTAAGTTTACAAGCCATAGTTGTAAATTTTTATACAATGTGTGTTTTTAATCATTTCTGTTAGTTTTTCTGTGATTACACAGTGTTCTGTTCCAAATTATACAAAAGTCATAGAGAAAAATTTTACACTGTTTGCTAAGCTTTTTTTTTCACAAGTGCATCGATGCACTTGCAAAATACAAACACACATGTTTTTTTAATGGAACTGCATATTTATTTTCCGTAGATTGGTTTTTTGGGACACTTTGAGTAGAAAAAGTATTAGAGTGCAATATTAAAAAAATAAATGTTTAATATAAACATTAAAAAAAATAATGTTTAATATAAATATTAAAAAAATACTTGATAGATATTTACATTAGAATAGTAGAGCCATTTTACATCAACGTTTTCTTTAGAGAATCTTATCATCTTCGATGCTGTACTATATCATTACATTATAGGTGCTGCATTTTAAACGTTTCCTACTACATCCGCAAAATATTGAAGTTATGGAACGTTTGCTAAGTATAAGCTTTGCATCGTTAGGTAGCTTAGAAGGTTGCTAATAGCATGAAATGAGTTTTGTGTACTCTGTACACAGAGTAATCTGGTAATCCCCTCGAATTACACCCGATTGACAACACGCAGCTCATCCCAAAACTAGGTCTAGCTTACCAGTGATCCCATTTTAGTAAAGGTGCCTTTATCCAAAATACTCCAGAAGTGCACCATAATAAAGAATGATAATAAAGAAATGTATATAGATCATTTCAAAAATTATCAACAGTGAAAAAAAATCATATAAAATATTACAAACTCTTTAGTGCGTCCATGTCTAAAGGAAATATTGTAAATTATTACAAATTATCACAAAGTGTTACAAAATATTACAAATTATTGTATTGCAGGAGCATTTATTTCGTTTAACCCTTGGACAACGGACCATGGAGAGAGCCCCAATTTTCATTTTCTAAATTTTCCACGATTCCTTTAAAAATTATTCTTCCAATACATGAAATTTTTTCGTTTTAACCTTAGATTAATATCCTTGCAGATGTTTTGTAAGTTTGAATCGCGATTGACCCAGACTTCGCTGTTCAAGGGTTAAATATCATTTTACCTAATTGATAAGAGCAAACAAATTGAAAGGAATAAATTTTTAATTTTATATAAATTTTCAAGAATTATAATTATGTCAACAAGTATCAAAGCATGCTTATTACTGTTTGAAAAATTTACAAAATCCCTAATTGCAAGGTCCCCTAATCTAAAGATACGATACCCATACTGTTACCTTTTATGAAAACAAAAAGATATAAATAAATAATAGACACTTATAGAGCAGATCTAGCCTACCCCCTAAGAAGAATTCTATTTACGTTAATGCATGGCGCTCGTTTCCAGATAATTTTATAAAAAGATGATTGCAAGTGAAATACCACTCGAACCTTTATCTGATGTTAAGTAACGTTTAAGTTACACATCGAGGAGAAGAGTGTTTAGGTAATAGTCACTTGGCAACGGTGATCGATTCGTAAGATTACACTTGTACCCTGTCCATCGATCGATGCTTCATTGACGACACGATGGTGAAATGTTGTAACAGGAGTTACATGTGGTACGACAGAGGGTGGTGATAATGATTTCAACTAGTCTCAAGGGTATAAGATATATCTATCTACATGCGGTCGGTTATTGACAGGAATAGAGCAATTGTGGAACAGAAATAAAAAGGGAATGATTAGTTAGAGTTGATGTGTTAATTAAATAGGGTGAAAAAAATGACAGGCTATTGTACCACACAACGTGTTATTATTTTGTAATTGGATTACTGTATCCTTAATTTTAGCTCAATTATGGTGGAATTCGTTCAGCCTTTTGTTTTTCTTACACAAGGTGATTCAACTAATTTATTTCATCTAACTATTAGAATTAAGATGAGAAGATGTTAATACTTTTTTATTTGGAACTTAATATTCCTTCAAATTCTAACATAAAAAATAAAGTTGATGTTGAAAATTTTGAAATTCTTCTATATACAGAAAAATTTGACACCTCATCTTTTCTTCCCCTAGAAATTGTATACAATTTCTTTTTATTGGATGCATAATTTAAAAGTTATTGAGGTGTGCAAGTTAAGTGAATCACCCTGTATAGAATGCTTTCGTACTGATTTATTATGGGGTAGCATAGTATCATAAGGTTACTATAATCTTAATTATTAATATTACAGTATAATGATTAGGTTACTAATTTTTTTTTTATTGTAAGTGGATTATTGTATTGGTCACTTTATTTAATCCTAATTAAACTATACCATTATATTTAACCAACCATTTCTATTATTAATCCAAAAATTTTTAAAAATGCATACCTATGGTATTAAATACCTCGATTAATATCAATATTAAAGTACAATGTTTAAACTGTTAATATTATATTTAGAAAAAAGGAAACGATAATAAAACATTCATCTATGAAGTTAGGCCAAAAAAAATATGTTATGAAGTACCATGTGCATCTCGTGTTCTTATAAAAGTTAAACAAAAAATTGTCAAATAAATGGATTGTTTATGTAAGTCCTATTTCTTGAATCTAAATCTATTGGGTTTTCATTTGTATAGGCACTTGAAATCCATTGTACACAATGCCTATAGAAAAGGTTCAAGTACTGCAACACAGAATTCAACAAGGTGTTCAATAACTTCGAGTAACACTAGAAAACATTAAGAGTGTGGAAATAAATGACAAACGTATACAGGTGTACATACACTGAAATCGAGGGTATGTATATGTACGTAGTCATTCTGAGTATCTTCAGTGAAGATAATAATCAGATATGAACTGATATAATACAAAACTTTTTTAACAACCGAGGATGTTGAAAAAGACAGAAGAGTTTAAACATTTTTTAGTGTTTCTATTATTCCGTTCACTTTCTGTGTTTCAATCTTTTATTCTTATTCTAAAATTTTAAATATCTCATAAAGGGTTGATTTTTTAACATTACATCCCAATACTTTGCAGGAAAACAGTAAATATGCAATTTCATGAAAAAAAAATAAAAATAAATAAAAAATAAAAAATGCAAATGCACTTTTTTTACACGGAACTATATATTCCTTTTTTAAATACAGATCTGATATTTCTAGTTTTTTTATGTATAAAATATCTTACTTTTGAATTAAAAGTATTTCACAAGTTTAATATTGTTGACCTATGTTAACAAAAATATACAATTTGGTTTAAAAAAAGCAAAGGTCAGTGTGAAGTTTTAAAAACTATGATTCTGAGATACTTATATCATCGTGGCCTAATTTTCCTTCGAAAGCGTTTTTTTTTTCATCTCTATAAATAACAAAATAATTAAGACTAGCAGAGTTAGCTGCGACACTTTATATATTATTGTTAATAGAATCCTGGTTCTGTTAATGGATTTTATTGGAATGTTCCAATTTTGTATTTCTCCTCTCTATTACTGGAACTTCATTTCTTTTTAATGGAAATTTATATTCCTGCTACATTTTAGTGAAGTTCTAAATTTTTTTATCAAAATTTTATTATAACATCTCAATTTTATGTTTCTGTTTTATTTCAGTGGAGTCCTGATTCTTTTAATTAATTTTATTGAATGTTAAAATTTTCAAATTTCAGAATCCCAGAATTTTTGAATTTTGAAATTTCGGAGTTTTCGAATTTTTTACTTATATTAATTTCTCGTACAAAAATAAATAAATTATACTATTTTTTTGAGAAAAGTATTATCATAGGCAAATACATTTGGAGAAAGTATTTTCCTTAACACAGTTATCACGTGGTTCGAAAGAGTGAGCATGATGGTAATTCTTTTGAACTGTATCACACTCGGTATGTACCAGCCGTGTGTCGACGACCAATGTGTAACAAACCGCTGTAAAATATTACAAGTACGTATACATATTTTTAAATGTGTTAGACATGTGGAGATTAAATAGTTATATCGTGTTTTTCCTGCATGCACAACGTGAAATTTTAATTACATCAAAGAGAATAAGCGTGCCATTTCACGTGAACGATTTGAAGCTCTCACTGATAAAATCTCTCTGCTTATGCTATCACATATGAGCAATTGTGTTAAGTTATTTTAATTAATGGTACGGTTTAATTACCAAGTTGTACAGATGGCGAATAAAAGTCAGAGCTTGCAAATTTATCCATATGTATTCACGTTTCGGATCTAATTTAATGTTTATTTTACGTGTAACATCGAAAATATAATATTTCTCATTAGGATAAAATATACAATGATAACAAAAATTGAAATTTGACAATAGTACCTATTCGTATTGTTTCTGATATTACAGAAAACAATTATTCTTTGACTGATTAATGTTTTCTTGGATTATAATATTCAATAATATTTTGTTCCTAATATAATATTTACTTAGTTAGTTACACAGGTACAAGATAACCCTTTGATATAAACATAACAATGCTGTTTATCTGATGTTGACAAGTGCATACAAATTGGAATATACATCAACTTCATTTATTAAATATGTTTGATGAAAATGTTATTTATGAAAGAATTATAATATGCCACGAATGATATTTTTTGAGTAGGTAAATATTACAGATTTAAAAATCCTTTTAACCCTTTTTCAGATGTATAGCTTTCTGAAGTGTTATTTTATTATTATTATTTCATTTAATTATTATTATTCTGGACATTATTTCGTTTAATAATACATAGAATTTATCGAATTGGTAAGTGTAGACAAATCCGCTTTGCAATATTTAAAAGTATAATAAAATAATAGAGAATTACATAAATTTTCAAATAATTGCATCTACATGCATTACAGTGTTAGATAATCTTACATAATCTGAAAAAGGGTTAAGTGACATGTTATATCTTTCGTCGTTACTATTAGAGCAATAATGATTGTTTACATAATCTTAACAATATATGTATTAGATGGCGAGATAATTTTCTTAAAATTTTTTATTAGGTAATTTTTTATTAATTAGAATATTATAATTTTCTAACTCACTCCCAGTTATAATATTATTCACTATAAACTAGTTGATGAGATTTTGTTCATAATTAAATAGTTTTCCATGAATATTAATAAAAAAAATTTTAAAAATATACTGCGAGTAATAAGATTACATACTGCATTCTATTGACCTTTGCCAAGTCGTCAATACGATAAAGGGTCTGACGTATCATGCAGCGATATTACATTTTGTCGTGAATTCCATGGTTTTCTGATCAATTTCTAGTTCAAGTGTCTCATTTGTTGACCGTGTCAATCTGTAGTACCAGCTTGGCCTGGTTAAAGGTAGTTCATAATACAAACCCCATGCATGTACCACCAGATATGCACACAGGAGTAGGGTAAACTGTACAATAATTGGCACTTTAAGCTAAAGCTATACTTTAACCCTTTGGGGACGGAGGATTCTTAAACTTGCACAGAGTAGGTATTATTAATTTAAATTAAAGGAAGTAATAATTTCATTCTTCGAAGCATATATTATAAAACTTTACTGTCTACATTTATAGCCGAGTTTTATATCAGGAATACGACTCAGTATGTACGAAGTTATAAATTACTATCCCAATTATATTTGGACACACATATGCGTCAATCGTCCGCAAAGGGTTGAAGAACCAAATGTATCTTCTCCTCGTTAGTACAGTAGATCAGGGCTCGGAATTAACTGCTCTTTCGGCCAGTTTTCAGAGGCTACGCCCCTTTCTCCCACCACTCGTCATGCCCCGCGTGAGGGCCTTAGCCCTCGAGGCACCTCAGGCGCGTGCCGTATGAACTTTTCAGGACGCATTGGGGCTACACTCGTATCAATAGGTTTCTACATCACCCATGGGGTACGATTCATACGGCACGCGCCTGATGTGACCCATGTCTCTACTGACAAGGGGAACTACCCAAGTGTTACACTCACTTATTAATGAAACATTGCCAGCTTGTAGAGCTTGTCGAGCTGAACACGCCTATACCCCGTTTTGTGCGCAGACGGCTAATTGTTTAAAAGATATTAATAATTAAAGTTAGTTACTACTTACATTGAGAAATATGACAGACTCACACATACAACTCGCAATCTAGAGATCCGCGGTTCAAATCCTTGGTTCCCAACATTTTTTTTTTTCTTTAATGATAATTTGTCTCTTTTTGAATAACTATTACCTAAAAATTATTATTATAAAAAAAGAAAAAAAAAACGGGAACTCAGGATTTGAACCGAGAACCTTTAGATTACGAGTCATGTGTTTAACCACGGAGCAGATGCGTGAGTTGCAATTTAAAGGTCCTCGGTTCAAAAAAAATTTTTTTTATTATGATAATTTTTATGTAATAGTTATTCAAAAAGAGACAAATTATCATTACAAAAAAAAAAAAAATGTTGGGAATCAAGGATTTGAACCGTGGATCTCTAGATTGCGAGTTGTATGTGTGAGTCTGTCATACTTCTCAATGTAAGTAATAACTAACTTTAATTATTAATATCTTTTAAACAATTAGTCGTCTGCCCATAAAACGAGGTATAGGCGTGTTCAGCTCGACGAGCTCTACAAGCTGGCAAAGTTTCATTAATAAGTGAGTGTAACACTTGGGTAGTTCTCTTTGTGAGTAGACCCACGTTTATAGGTCTCCAGAGGCGGGCAATCCAGAAAACGATCAAATACCGCGAGCCAATAACATCTGGTATCCTTGCAGCTCCTATGTTTAATGTTTTGTTATGGCCGTTCTTTGGAAAGACCCCACCTGAGGGTCCTTAAGAAGCGTCTAAGCTCGGCAAAAAGGTTCTAGTAGGCCCTATTAAGTAGGCTATCTTCCTCATCCCAGGGTATTAGCCGATTCTTTCTTACCAATATCGTTCAGATTAGACTATTAGGTCCGTACCTATTTGGCGGAATAGCCTGCCAAGGAGGCTATTTTCCTCTTCTTCGATCTTCGGTCTGGGTCCATCCCCCCTTTCAACTTACCAAGCTTGAACGCTCCATGTGATCCAAGGGGTGATTATCTCGCAGGTATTTAGTGCGGGTCTACTGTAGACAGGTCACATCATTACGCAGGTGTGGATGTGAAATCAAGTGGGTGTGGTGGAGGTAGCTAAGTAGGAGGGGAGTAAAGGCCGTGCGGCCTGTAGGCCATCCAGAGGAAAGTGTGGTATTATCAGAGCCGGCGTTTGGAGGAGGGGGGGGTCAGACAATCGTCCAGGGCGCTAGATCTGTAGGGGGCGCCACAACCCGATGTCCCTACTTATATCCGTTTAGATTAGTAAAGCTGTTATGTAGTTTAACAATTTTTACAATCTAACTACAGATTCATCGTTTCATATTATTACCTTGTCTTTTTTTCTTAAAAATTTTGGGCCCCTGAGTGGGTGCCACGATAATCTTGCACAGGGTGCTAATATTGCTAAAACCGGCACTGGGTATTATGGCTTCCCTGATCATTTTCATATCACACATTTTTACCGTCAAATTTTCACCTTCTATCACAAATAATTTTATTAGTTTAAATTATGAAAAGGAATATAAAACCAGGGGGCCATATTATCACCCTCTTTTTTACCATTTTACTGCATTTTATAGTATTAAATGACTCTGTAATATCTTATATTGAATATTTTAAATGAATGAAGTTGATGTTTCAATTTGTACGTCTAAAAATGTTTTCAAACGAACTTCTTTTGACGTTAGAATTGGAAATTCGTGGTTACCTAAGGACGAAACAAAATCTTAACGTCATGACACGGTGGTTTGATTAATCGTACTGTTTGTCTTGCTTTTCACGTCGACTATTGCACATAGAGTGGAAAAGGGAAGTAAACACGAGAAACCAACAACCGTTGTTGATCGGTAATGGAACTTGCGTCGAGTGTCCTCGATCAATTACACTCGATTGAGTTTAAGTGTCCTTTAGCCTAATCAAGCGATGTTATGTTCACGTCCACAGATGTTCGACGACATAATTTTTGCCTTCTTTTCCTTGGAAATGACAATCAAAATGGTCGCGATGGGGATATACGGCAAAGGGACTTACCTCGCTGACTCCTGGAACAGATTGGACTTCTTCATTGTGGCTGCTGGGTAAGTGCACTCTTTAATTACCGTTTCATTCCTACAACTCTTCAAACACTTCCACTAATTCTACACAAAAATATCATTTTTTAAATTTATAATTTCCATCATTTGTATTTTGAACGAGTACAATTGTGGCTACTGCAGATTTCTGGGGTACTGAGGCTATCAAACTTTTCAGAGCACCCTTGGGTGACAAACTTGGCCCAAACATTGAAATTTATTTTGAATACACTCAAATAACATTTAATCGTCAAGAAAAAAGGCGACAATAAAAGACATTGAGACTTTTAGTTTCCTCGTGTTTACGTTAAAATTACCATCTATAAAAGTGTACAGATATTCTTGGAACTATTGACTCTGCTATAGACTTCATAATTATGTACTTTTAGCTAGTGATTCATGAATTCCTACTGGCTTTATTTCGATTTTCAGCTGATCAATTGCTATAACTACATCTATAATATTTATGCTAAGTGTCCCACCTTTTACGTATTGTTCCTGATTTTAATTTAAAAACTGGCAATTTTGTGACATACTTACGTTATAAAAGTTGTCAACTATAATTCTCTCAGTAATTCTTTTATAAAATTATGAAAGTAGTTAATTCGATTAAATAAGTGACTATCAAAGTGTTAAAGAGTGGATTTATAATTATTGGATGCGAAAAATGATTCAAAGTGTGTCATTAGAAAATATTTTCTTTGCCTAATCGCAAAAGTTTGAGCTCGCGTCAGAATTACTGGCTATGAAAGTGTAAAGATATTGTTGAAACTACTGACTTCGCTATAGACTTTATAATTACGCGCTTCTAACTGCTGGTTCATGAATTCTTGCTAACCTTATATCGACTTCCAGCTGGTAAACTCCAAACTCTAAACGCAAACGCATAGATTAATACCTATACCAAAGACTACTACTCAAGACAGATTTCATTGACAAAATTGATTAACTCCACAAAACAAAGTAAGAAAAATTGATAAAATATAAAAAGTTAAGTGCTATGTTAATCAATTGAGTGCCATGGTACTAAAATTTTAACAGATTCAAAAAGTGGTCTTTGAACGGTTCAAATAACAAAGGGGTCCTTTTTAACCATTTATGCATTCATAATGTATCCCAACTATGACAAAAAAATCACTTTTATGCAAAAGTGTAATCATAATTGTCCAATAGGAGGATCAAACCAATTTTTGATCGCATCTTATAAGTATCGTCACAATATAGTAAACTCTCGCTATATTGTCGGTTACGGGACTAGGTAATATAAAAAGAGCTTCTTTCATGCGACGCTTGACACCTGTGTAAAAATTCGGATGGAGGGGTAATTGATTAATCAGTAATATAAAGAGTGGCAATATAGCGAGAGTCTAATGTATTAAACTTAATTTTCTTCAGTATTTTTTTTTTTATTTTCCTTCTTAGTTTTTCGTGATCAGTAATAAAAGTAGTTCTGTACTATAAACAATATTAGCTATTAAATTTGAAACCAAGATTAATGAAATAAGCAAGGAACAAAAGTGAACGATAATGGGCAATATTACAGGCTATGGGGATCGTAATGCAATTATGTGAAATAGAGGAAAATGGGATAACATGGTGTATCTAATATTTTCTTTTTCTTACGGTAAAAAAAGATTTCATATTATCATGAATATTTGTAAAACAGTGTAAATATTGCTCTCAAGTCCCACATCGTGGTAGTAAAAAATTAAAAAAAATGTTATTCAAAATTTCTGTTAAAGCGCTTATTTTGAATGAAATACACAACTACCCTTATTTATATTTCAACCAGTCGCATTGATTCTACAACAGACTGTGTGCAGCAAATATTTTGTTGTGTTCGAATTACACGAATATACGTATTTTGATGCTGATTAACACAACGTCCTAACTAAGAGGATCAATATCATGTTGGTAGTTTCGATAATTAATAGACCGAGAAGTTGCTGCAACTTGAAATTCAAAATCACCGTTTTCATTCATATGATTGGCCTGATTTTGCACAAATACAATTCACATGTACAGTGAAATATACAAATATAAAAAATATGCTTTCTGTTTTTCTATTAATATTAAAATTACAATGTGGAGGGTATTACTATTAATATTAAAATTGCAATGTGGAAGTTATTACTACTGACATTAAAATTACAATGTGGAGGTTATTGGATAAGCTCCAATTTTGCTATGAGAAATTTTCCTATTTTCCTATTGGAAATTTAGAACATTTTCCCGTTTAAAATTTTCCTATTTACATGTCGGAAATTCTCCTATTTCCCTATTAAAGAATTATTTATTTTTCTATTGAAAATTTGAAATACTTTCCCACTAAAAATTGTCCTATTTACCAGTTGGAAATTGTTCTATTTTTCTATTGCACATTTAGGACAATTTTCTTGTTTACTTGTTAGAAATTTTTTTATTTATTTATTACAAACTTTTCGTACTTTTTTCCAAAAATTTGAAATATTTTCATATTGAAAATTTACCTATTTACCTATATGAAATGTGAAAAATTGGGATGAAAATGAAAATGAGCTCCATTATTCATTATTATATAAATTTCCACAATTTTTTAATATTCTTAAAGTGTAGGCATTTTCATTATAAACTCTATTTCTGAAAAATACAAGACCTTTTGAAATGAGGACGTGACTTTTGGGTCAGCCTGTATTATATTTCTGGAGAAAGAAATGAAATAACGCTTCTGATACACCTAATATAACACGTGAAATTGCAGTCTGCCGTATGAATTTCAGCGAACGAGATATTATGGAAATGTTGATCGATCGAAAGCAAACCGAACTGCTGTAACCTGTATTCGAGACAAACCGAACGCGTTAGTTATAAAGCGCTTTTCATTTCCATACAGCGCTGGGTAGAGTCGCGTTAAGGTTTCGGTTAAAACTGTCGATACCGCAACCGTGAACGGTGAAAACTGTTGCACCGAGAGCTGCCTGCGAAATTGAGTTCGCCAAATTGAACGGCGCGTTGCGAATAAAGTTAAATGCCTGAATTTCGCAAAAATACGATTCCACAGTTTGCGAAACCGGTGAACGATAATGCTTATTTCATTTTACGTGTACGAACTATACACATTGTTCCGATAATAGTACAAATGGAAAAAGACTAATTTTTTTTTTTGAAAAATTAGCATAGAATTATTCTTTCGTCATTGGCGTAACTAGAATATTTTCGGGGGAGGAGGAAGGATTCCTTAGAAATTTGGAATTGGGGAATTTTTTAATTTTTTAAGTTTGGAATTTTGAAATTTTAGAATGATAAGAGGATTAGTCCTCATTTTTGGGGATGGGGCCAGATCCCTACAAAATTTATTAATTTTGGAATCTTAAAATTTTAGAATAGTGAAAGGGCTAGTTCTTATTATTATTATTTTTTTTTGAGGAGGTATCTATTAGAAATTCTGGAATTTTGTAATTTCGGAATTAGAGAATTTTTTAATTTTGGAATTTTTGAATTTTGGGATTTCATAATTGTAGAATGATGAGAGGGCTAGTCCTCATTTTTGGGGGACAGGCCAAGTCCTTTAGAAATTTTGAAAGTTTGGAATTTTGTAATTTCAAAATTTTAGAGAGGTGAGAGGATTAGTCCTCTTTTTGTGGGGGGTCAGGACCGCTTCATTCCCTACATATTTACGCTTATGACTAAACTGCGATCTGACGATTAATGAAATGTAAATTGCAGTAATTAAGACTTTCAAAGTAAGTTTTTTTACTAAAAAAAAAGCATATGCCATATTGTCCCAAAATATCGTAAGCTGAATTATTTTTTAGTGGCCCACAAATTAAAGTAATTAAAAATTTTCTAATCGTAAGATATTTGAAATTCAGAACTGAAATACTTCTTTCAACAATTCTTAGTATCTCATGAATAAAATTATTAGTTACCACATTTATTTATCTATCATTTAGTTATTTAAATCTATCTGTAATTCATTATCTATCACCGAATGAGAATTGTAACAGTGCCTTAGCCCCGTTATTCCTCAGACTTCAGACTCTCTGATGTTCTTTTAATTCCCAAGATTAAAAATCATCTTATAGATGGTCGTTTTCATACAATTGAAAACATTCGAAAGCCCGTGACAGAGCAAGTGAACATTCTAAAGGAGGGAGACTTTCAATATTGCTTCAAGAACTTGGAAAAACGTCTTCACCGGTGTATAACTTCCCAAGGGAATGACTTTAAGAGTGATCACTTTGATTCTGAAAAATATTACATAGATTAACTTTTATACACAAGGTGAACCATTTAAACGAGAACGCTTAAATATTTCCATTATTTATCAGTTTCTGGAAAAAATGCTCAGGACAAAGTTGTATTATTTTAAAGGGCGCATGTAACAGTAAGATTAATTTTTGTTGAAGGATTTTGATAATTAACTAAGGCCCAGTTCGGAAAAACCCTCGCCGACACTTTGGGTCTGGTTTTCGTCTTTTTCTCTTTTATGGCCCTCTTTTTGCCTTTAGAAATATAAACTACGATACTACAATTACAATGTTGTTCATATTAGGTGTCGTTGGGGTTGGTTCCCTATATCTACATAATCATCAAGATTTTTTCCAAAAAATGATAAATAATAGAGATATTTATAGGTAGAACGTTAAATATAATGAAATATACTTGCATCCCTTTGATTTCCCATATTATAGATAGTCTTTAATGTACACAATCATATTGCAAGAAATTTTATTTCGAATTAAAAAAGAACGCTACAAATACGATATCCTATATACAGGGTAGTTCGTAACTGGTGGTACAATCCAATACAGGGTGTTTCTAAAAAAAAATTAGTCGAGTAGAAAAGAATTAAATTTCTTCTTCCGATACTTCGTTTTCGAGAAAATCAGCTTGAAAGATTTATCTAGCATATAGATTTAAGTAAGTAAGACTTGATTTACCAGTCTTATTTCGTAGTTGTCTATACTACTCTCAATGCTTATGTTTTTATATATTTTTATTATCATGAAGGGCATTGAAATTTTGTTACTTTAGGAACTATTGGAAATGTTTTCCATTATTTTAATGCACAGTTGATTTTTAAACATATACTGCTCGGTGAAATATAGAGTTGACTTTCTCGAAAACAAAGCGTCGGACAAAAACATATGATTTTTTTCTTCGACTTATTTTTTTTCTCTTAGACGAACTACCCTATATACTTTTAACTATAAATCATCAATCACACGCATTGCATTCATTTTTTATGACTTCCGTCATAAAATACAATTTTGAAATGGTGGCTGGTACATTTAGCCTACAATGTAAAATAAAGAAAGAATTCCGGTCATTGTTCGTTTCTCTGAAACCGACTGGATCGAAACAAAGGTTTGCTTTTTTTGTCCCTTTGTAGTAGTTCCTCTACGAAGTTCGATACGTGTAGAATGGCAAGTTGAAGATCAAAGGGTGCGAGTGGAAAAGTAGTCGAAAGTGGGCGTACAAGTTTTGTTGCCAAATGTTCCGGATGGTATTGACCAGACCTGCACAGAACCTTGAAGAAAAATTGTAACGCAATTTAATTTGTTGAATTTTCTTTGGGAAAAGATATTTTGTTTGATTTGCACAACTTGGTGTGTTTTGTGGAATTTAATTGTAATAAAAGTTTATTTTCTTTGATTTGTACAACTTAGTGTGTATGATGGTGTTTGTAAGTCATGAAATATGAAATTTACGATGGTTTCCCATTTTTCCATCGAAGATTTAACTTCGCTTGCTTTACCTTTGTGAAATTGAATGTAAGTGAAGAATGTTAAATGATTATGGAGTATGATTCGAGGACGGCTGGAGACACGCGAGTGTTTGATTGATTGATATTTTTCCCTCGATTTTGAGAGCGGCATTATCTAAGGGGCTAACGGCCCCTTTCTGCCCAATGAAAGTTAACGCGTCCACGCGCACATGTGCGCCTTTTTTTTCAAATCTTGTTTACCTTTAGCTTTTTAACATTATTTTTAAGCCGTGGTCGTAATCAAGTGCATCAGCACCTCGTCGGTATAATAGGATTCGAATAATGAATTTTTCTTTAAAAAAAGAAAGGAATAATAGTATCGAATTATTGGTTGCTCATGAACAACGAATCCTATTACGCAGAGCATAGCCATTGTTGCGGTTCAGCCTGCGCTAAAGGCACGCTCTGATTGGCCAGTGTTTTTCGTTAATAACTCGAAAACAAAGCCTTAACCAACATTTTGGCAAAGGAAAAAGTTGTTTAGAATCACCTCAGCAATTATCCCTCCACGGGTCCTACCCCAGTTCTGGGACACCCTGTATACTGTTTTCTCAGAGGCAATCTTGATAACTTCAGCGCTGAATCAAGGAGGATGAAAGAGAGGTGTAAGGGGGGATATAACCCCGGGGTCCCATTTTCCATAGAGTTTCCGTTTTAAGCTTCCATTTATTATAATCCACTCTAATTTTACAAATTTCAAATCCAAATGATATTGCAAAAATAGATCCTCTTCTTTAAAACTTTCTATATCTGTCCTTTAGTACACTAGAGGTACAGAATGAAATAGCTTTTAACACCATTCAATATTATCTTACCTCTTAATATAATGTACGTCAAATAGGATTTAAACTTTCATGGAAAAAAGGAGGAGCAGCAAGTATTAGATTTAATATACAACAGCCCTAAAAATCCGTAAACGTTTATAAATTAAAGGAAACATGTAAAATTTAATACGTCTATTTTATACTGTTACTCTACTGTGTTATTTTTCTTTACGATTAAGTGTTATTTAATTTTATTTAGAATAAATTTCAATTTTTGAATCAAATTTATCAACCTTGGACCCCAGCCTTGGGCCCCAGAAATCTTAACTCAACTATAAATTAAATCAAATCTGTTGAGAAAAAAAATTTTTTTAAAAATTTTATTTAACCTATTAAAAATCAATTTTTTAAATTCAATTTTGAATATCAGTTAAATAAGTTATAGTCGAGATTTACATAAAATATATATTCTTTTTAAAAAGTTCATTAGAGATTAACAATAATAACTGTGCATAGTCTATGCAATTAAAATTTTTTGTTTTTATTAAAATGTAAATAAAATACATATTATTGTTCATAAAATTTTATGTACAATGAGAATTGTTTTTCATAAAGAATATGTATTTTTTTTTATTGACAAAAAAAGGAAATAATTTCATTTAAAAAATTAAAAAATTGCTCAGCTTATAATATCTTCTTGTGTATTCTAGAATCATCACCACAGTGACGTATATTTTCTTTTTTCAAAGCAATTTGTTTCCTAGTATCAATTTTATTGAAAAGTTTGATTCACGATTGAATTTGATGAATAAAGCCTGACAAATGTTGACGAGAAAGCAAGAGAAATTTTATTTCCTTTTTTATTGCAGAGCTCTGGAATACTGCTTGAACGTGGAAAATATGAATTTGTCGGCGATAAGGACGATACGAGTCCTGAGACCTTTACGTGCCATCAACAGAATTCCAAGTGAGTATGGAAACTACCCTATAAAATTTTATTCCTTCAAAGCTGTTGACCTCATTATACCCGAAAGATCGTGTTATTTAATTTTCCAGCGAATTATGCCAATATCAATAAAAGAAAATGAATTCGGTACATGTACTTCTTTAACGCGTAAAAAAAGTCGTTATCATTATTATAGGAATATGCAATTGTTTTCATCATTTCTAATCCCACCTACAGCGCGCTTTAAAAAGGAATCATCAGTATTTTGTCCTGTGATGTGTCTACGATTATAATAAAACTCTGTAGTGTTAGAAATAAAAAGTAAAAATATTACAACTCCTCTTAATATTTAATTATTCGATTGGCTGCAATTTCGATTTACAAAATAAACAATTTCAAAATTCTATCTGTAACTATTCAAATTCAAATTATCTACAAAATTAGGACGATTATTAATTATTATTGTAAAAAATTATAATTATAATAATAATAGTTTCTTAATGTTTTACCAGTTGCTTTTTATAATATAAAATGGTAAATTTATATTGTGAGAAATGTCATGTTTGCTCTAATTAACCCTCGGATGGCGGACTGTGTAGAATGTAGAGAACCCCAATTTTAATTTAATTTTGTATTTCATATTATTTTAATTTACTAAATTTTACACTGCTCTTTTAAAAATTATTTCTCCACTATGTGAAACCCTTTCGTTTAAAAATGATACATTTGATTTTAGGTTTATATACATATTGTAAGTTTGGGTCACGATTGACCCAGGCTCTGTGTTCAAGCAGAGTTCAAGTTAAAAGTTACTATTAATATAATAAAAATACTTCGTACTGCTATTTATACGTGGACGATGGAAACATTTGCATACCCTTGATACGTACATAACGAAACAGTTTTGTTCGTGCAAAAACAAGCTCGTTACCGGGAAAACCAAATTTAAATTCTTTTGTTGGATACGCGTATGGTGGAGTGCAAGTTAATCTTCAAAATAATCCGAAATTGCACTTCTTCACTTCTATTTATGGTACAGTGTTAATGAGAGAATTAATAGAAACATGAATTAAAAGGTACGAAAATAAAAAAAAAAATAGAATCAACGAGTTAGTTGAAACATATAATGTGGATGTATTATGGTTTTCTCCATTACTGTAGATTGCAGAACATAATAACTGTGCAAATATTTTTGAAAAATCCAAATTTACAATCATTTCGTTTTTTTTTCACTATACACAAAATATCCATATTAATTATCTATTAAAATAAATACCTTATCACATTAGGTATGTGACAACTACTTCTTTAACGTAATCATAAATGAATACAAAAAGCATTAACTCTCGGACGGCGGACCATGGAGAGAGCCACAATTTTAATTTAATTCTGTATTTTATATTATTTTCATTTTCTAAATTTCTTCTTTCTGTATCTTCCGCCACGTAGCCAATAATTCATAAAATCTTATAAAACAATAATTATTGCAATATTAATGTAGGTCCCTATACACTTTCTCTTAAAACTACATTTTCTAATTTGTTATTTTAACTGCAACCAATTCTATTTTAACTCTGAACATATGCTGTTCGGATATTTTCATATACCAATATAGTATCTAAAAGAATGACCTTGAAATTTATTCCCTAACGATTCAGATGAATAAATAACAAAGAGATTAATTTGGAGCCACAATATACCGATTTGACCTGGTTGTCTATAGCATCCTTAATTTTCCTTGGGATTTGGTATTTATACTCATGAAAACACGCTCCTTTTACCGGATACGCATGTAATTATTCATCCCCTCAGAATGTGAATAGAAACGTCCTAAAGAGGAACAATGAACAGAAGATTCATTTTTCTTTGAAGATGTAACTTTATCCTTGTGATGTTTGGATTTGAACAGGTATGCGGATATTAGTGATGCTTTTACTCGACACTCTTCCTATGCTGGGCAATGTGCTGCTGCTGTGCTTCTTCGTCTTCTTTATATTCGGTATCGTCGGTGTGCAACTGTGGGAGGGCATCTTACGTCAACGGTGCTTCCTAAAGGCTCTACCCAACGTCAAATATCCCGAGTAAGTTGGCAACAATCATGATTTCTATCTCATTTCACTTATTGCTCTTTTAAATAGCGACGGATTGTTGCAAATTAAATGCCCAATTTATTTGTTCGAAACAATGTTCATTAACACTTAACGGACAGGTTGGTTTCCAATCCTCTTTCTCCATTGCTGGGAATTTTTGAAGGCTTTTTTGAGGGTATTTTTGAGAGTATTTTTGCACATTTAAAATATGCGCGTCTTAAAAAGTTAGCATGAAAAATCGTAAATCTACATGTTCCATCCATTAGGTGTTAATTATTCCTCCGACGATATACGGGTTTACTGACAGGTGTATAAGAATTCAAAAATTCCGGGTACCCTTTATTAATTTTTGAATTGTTATTAATATTCCACAGAGTGGATAAAAATAAGGTAAAGAATAATCTAGTGAAAGGTTAAAAGTATAAACCACGAATATGTGACATTAGTCGTCAATGCGTTAAAATAACCAATCAGTCTATATTAAAATAATTAATGAAAGGGTCCCGTAGTTACTTTAAATTCTATAAATTTATAAATTAAATTGAATTAAATGGTACTTTAATGTGGCATCAGTGTTATTTTACAATACTTTTATAATTTATGTCATTAAATTGGATATTTAATATGCAACGATTTAATAAATTTGCTTATCTGTATCATCACGTTTAACCCTTTGACGTTAAATGGCGTTTAATATGTAATGAGATTCGAAGAGCTATTTGATAAATTTTAGCTTACATTTCGTTCTGTTTATAGCTAGTAGTAATTACAGTAACAGTAACAGTATTTTGGTGTATATTCCCATAATATTTAACTAACTTGTGTTTCTTAAGGGATCTCTTTATTATAACAGCTTTAAAAAAAAAAGAATTATTGAGCTTTTTAGTAATTTAATTTCATAAGTTCATTCTTATCGGTTTTAAGAATATTCAAAATTTTTACCAAATAAAAGCAATTATCTCGGAGGTTGAGGGGGGAGGCAAAAAGTATCCTTCATATAGGAATTGCTCGAAACGAAAAACTTAAAAAAAGTATGACTATAAATACCTATGCTTAAGATAAAAGAAAATTATTGGAAAATCAAAAAAATGGCGACACGTGACAAAACCCTTTACTTCTGCAAATAAAAGGTATGCCTTTTGAGTAGCGAAATTTGAATTCTGTAAATGATTGACCTAATTCTGGGTGAATCGATAAAGCAACAAAGGGACAAAGGGATAAAGCAATTAATTGTACGATTGGTTTTTGTTACTCAATTAAAAAAAAAGAATTTAAAAAATAATCTTATCGCACTTACTATTATTGTGTAAGTTCAGAATGCCTCGGAATAATATTTTTGAAATAATCGAATTGCAAAATAATGCAAAAAAAGAAACTAGTTTTTTAAAGGTGCCATACTAGAGAGATCCCTTCAAAGTAGGTATCTTTATATTTACATTCCGTTTTAAAACTACAACGTCATCTATAATTTTGGCAACTTAGCTTTTTCTTCTTTAAAGAAGACATATTGCAATTTCATCATTGTTTATATTAAATTATTAAATCATAGTTCATTTTGATCAGAAGCCAATTTTCACTGTTTCATCAGTTTAAATCAGTTTCATTAGTTAAAAACTAACAAATAATAATTTAATATACAATTTTATAAATTAAATTTTTATTCTAATCGTCTACTTTATTTTAATCGAAAAATGTGACTTTTTTGCTTTTTATTCATTTTAAATAAGTTAAAATAACTTAAAATTACATATATTAAGGATTATTTGCATAAATGTTCATAGTAATTCTCAATAGTTTCATAATCGGATTAATGTCGGAGGAGAATGTAGGATATTTCAAAATTCGAGTATCTAAGGATGGAAATCCAAAATAGGAGAGATAATGAATGTTATTTTTCTGTCAGGAATAATTAGTACTACTTTTTAATATTAGAATATCAGTACTTAAAGTTTGGAATTTTAATTTGTTGTCCTTAGAGTAAATATGTATAATTTAAAACATTTAAAAACAAAACAAAAAAAAGTGGAATGAGACATCATGTATAAAGTATACGATATTAATCCTATTGCAACAAAAATATTTTATTGTACTAAAGCTTCTTGGACTTATATTTCTTTTTCTGATACTTCTTTATTATAAGTATTCTTGTTTTGAAGCGAAGTATTTTTTTTATTTTAGTTGTTTGCTTCTTAACATATGAACATTGTGTTTTTCAATTTAAAAAATGTGATTTACGATTAGATCATTTTTTTTTTTTTTACCACAGAGTTAGATAACGTAGATTGAAGTTCCAGGCAATAATAAATGCTTCTGAAACGATTATATTCCCGCCTAAACACTGAACAGACACGACTGATTGTGAGTTTATAGTCACGAAACACTTGAAAGACAAATTCTAATCAATCATCTACTAAAATTCTCAATTTATAACGAAAGTGTCTTACTACGTAATCATTTTTGACGTGATTGATTCAAGTTATAAATATTACTTTAATTATATATTCTGCAATAGCTATTAAACTTACAAAATCATAGATGACGTTGTAAGTACTTTTGCAGGTACATTACGTTTTGAGTGCATGTATTTATATTTATATTTTCAATTTTCTGTCATGAACTAAAATCACATACAATTAAATATTGTTAATCATTATAAAAACTTATCGTTAGATGAAGTTGCTAAATTGTATATTGTCTACAAAGAAATGACTTTTAACCTTCGAACAGCGCTGACGGGGTTAATTATGACCCATACCTGAGATAAGTATACAATTATGCATGGGTCCAAATTTCCTAATGAAGGACTTTTATAAATTAATGAGGTAGTATAAAATTTAAATAATGAAAATTAGATTCAAAAATTGTAATAACAATAATATTATTTCCATTGATATTAATTACTAATATTAATAGTAATAATATACATTATTGTTATTATGATTAATTATATATATTATTGTTATTGAATTATAATTAATAATATATATTACTGTTACTATAATTTACAGTTTGGATCTAATTTTCATTAACTAATTTTCTAATTGTTATAACAATAATAATATATTGTTAAATTACACATCGAGTGAGTGCAGATTTGTATCTGCCATCCGAGGGTTAGTTAAACAGCGCGTCAAGGGGTTAACCTGCATCGAATTCCTGTCTGTCTTCTTTTAGCTTTCTCTGTGTTTCTTCTGTCTTTGATCCAATTTTTGCTGGTAGCACCGTCTCATCGAGTGAACGTTAACACGTGTACGTACAGATGCTATATCGCGTACGGATAAACGTTGGCCGTACTCTATTTCCAGCAGATGGTGCAATACAAGGAATCGCGAATGTACAGGTCGTATCAAAAGTAATGCTCATGACTTCCAAAGATGATTTTTCACGAAATATTATATAAATATTCACAAAGATAGAGCCAGATATGAAATTAATTAATTAACATTCTGAAATTGAATTTCTCTGTATTTCATTTCTTAAGAGGATAAAAAAAGATTCAAGCGGAACCGCACAACGGAAATGAACCGTTCTCTCAGAATAAACTGTTCAAATTCCACAGAATTTCCACGCTTCTGTTATGATGCGCTATCTACAGGGTGTGTTAAAAAGTTTAAATATTAAAAATGTACAATTAAATTTTTTAAATTGCTCGAATATGCGTTAGGATAATTTTATTAAAAAGTTAGAAGTGTTGAATTGAAAATTGATAGTGATTTGTCCTTTTGTTAATGATTTACAAATATTAGGTGGACAACCAAATTCGCTTCCATTTTTAAATATTTTGATTCAAATTCTGTCGCAGAGAAATGAATATTTCAAGATTGTTTGTTAATTCGAGTGACGGTGACTTGGTCTAAAAATAATAATTTATAGAATTTTAATAAATAATTCTGTATGAACAAATGTGAAGATCGTGAATTTTGTACAGTGAAAATTTGTGTGTAAGAAAGAAGACACATTTTCAGAAATTTTTACTACAATAAAACTTTTGTCAATACTTACTTATTGTAAAATTTGAATAATTGAAACTCATTGAATGAGAAAAAGATTCATTCAGTCAACTTTGACAGAAAAAATATTATAAATATTTTTTATTATTGAAGAAGTCATATCTCACATTTGCATATATCATATTTTAAAAGATATTGATTTCTGGAGAAGAAAATTCTGCAAAATTTAAATAGTTTATTTGTACTGTTTCATTAGAACTTTTTATCTTTCTATAAGTTATAGAATATGTAGAATTCAAAGACAACTTCGAGGTTCAAATTAAATTTGTGTTAGACATTTTCAAAAATTGTCCATTAGACATTATATGGAAAATCATTTCCATAAGCCATGATCATTGTTTTTTGTACACCATGTATAAGTATCAACTTAGGCGTCGTACGTGCGTATGAGCACGCCGAATTACACATAACAAGTCGCTTTTTATACTTTGCTTCTCCTATACATTTTTCTTTTTCTGCTGTTTTTGTTGTTTATGTAAACGACTTTTGGAATATTTTTTCAATGAAATCATTGGTACTGTAAATTTGGTTTTTGAATAAATTTCAATGAAAAAATGAAGGCTGATACAATTTTTAATTAAAATCAGAATTATATCAATTGATGTGTGAGTATTTGTAATAATTTTTCTTTTAATTTTATTTTATATAAGAATAACAATCATCAGATATAATTAAACTTCACAGAGAATCATGAGATTTTCATGATGAATCTTAGGTAATGGAAGTTTCATCCATGGACCGAATTTGTTAATAAATACATTGAATTTCCTTTTTTATTCATTTTTTATATTTTTAATTATAACGAGGAGTAAAGCTAAACCAATGAAACCAGTTTTCCAGAAAATTATTACACAATTATTAAAATTGTAACATTGTTATTACACCTATTTCAGCTTCAGAAACAATTAATGTTTTAATTTTATTACATTTAGTTTATTAGTTACAATATTTTATTTTCTATTCCAAATTTTTTGTCATGTTTATTGTTGAATTTTTATAATATTTTTAAAACATTTATAACATTTTTTGGTGTCGATGATAGTACTGAATTGTTTAACTAAAAATTACTATTGTTTCTTAAGCTGCAAGAGTTGTAAAATCATATACAAATTGAATTTATAATATGATGTTAATAATGAAATATTAATTTTAATGAAAAACAATATTATTGGCTTAGTTTCGTTCTTCACAACATTTTTACAAAATACTGTTGAACAATTTGCGCGAAGAATATTTCAGCGTTAAACCTTGACTGCTTTTTTTGCAAAATGTTGTGAAAGACACACGGTATACAGGAACTACTTCAGAAGTAGGTGGCAAAATGTTAAAAACTTCAAGCTCAAAGAGTCATATGAAGAAATGAGCAAAAATACTTTTATAAACACTTTTTCTTTCCAAGAAAGTTCGAGAAGAGCACTTCGTTAAAGAAGTAGACTACTTCTCGAAAGTTTTACGATATTTGTCACATTTATAAAAATTCTGGAATTTTACATACGCAATGAATTCAGAATGACTTTTATTGCTTACAAAGAAAGTTTGCTAGCCAGAAAATTTTGATTAATGAATCTTTGTGGAATTGTAGTAGACATTGAATTATGCAAGAAATAGTTTTCCTTTTTTTCTTGAAATTCAATCTAAAAGGGTGAAATCATTCCTTAAAGTTTTTTTAATTTAAATAAAATTTTTTAATATATTGTTCTTTTGCAGTTTAATTTCACACTGTTTTCATAATTGTAATAAAAAAGTGATAAAAGATAGACTGAGAACGTAAATAAAAATTAACGAAATAGCAATAGAAAAATACATAATAGAAATTAATGAAATTGCAATAAAAAAATAAATAAGTGTGAATGATAATTTAAAAGATTTCCTGCGATTTTTCTATGTGCAGTATCGAGCATGGTAGACTTCCCTTTGTCCCGGGCAACTGCCCTTCCCCATAGGGGGGCTCGGGGAGACTGACGATATAAGAGAGAGGGTCTCATATATAGGTCTGTGGCTCCCCACCACTTGCGTACAAATATTTACGCGGGAGAATTTGAATTAATATTAAATAGAGAAGCCTACTTTGCTCAATAGTGTACCAGTCCACTGATCTACTTACAAATACTATTATCTTTTGTTTTAATTAAGAAAAAATTAAATAGACGTTCATTTTTATAAATACTATGAATAGAAATTATTTATAACTTGAAAAGAGAGTTTATAATTAAATTTTGTTGACTTGGCCACCTATTTTTGAATCATCCTGTAAAATATTTGCAATCAAAGCTTGTATAGCTTGTATAAATTTTCAGTATTATTTATCTACTTGAGTGTTTAACATTACATTTATAATAAATAATATTCGTAATATTTCAACTATGATTTCAATAATGTTATCAAAATTTGAAAAGATCGATTAAATGGAAATCTCATTCGTGTCGATAGTTAATTTAGAAACGAATTATTTTTCATATTTATCGAACCAAAAGCTCAGCGAAATAAAAAAAAAAGCTCGATGAATTCTATTAGTTCATACAATATGCATCACTTGAAAAATCATAAAACTCGGTTTCAGCTCTTTCAATCTTCAATACTTTTTCGTGTTTATGTTTTCCTTTTAATATTTATTTATAGACATTCATCTAAATAAAATCGATATCCATAGCTGTTTTTTACGTGCAATCCGTTCGCTTGAAAAGTGAAATATTGTTAACTCATTCTGTAATATAGCCATATCAAAAAAATTGCGAAAAAGTATCAACAACAAACAATTAATCAAAGTTTGAAATTTAAATATGATTAAATTCTTTTTAATTCACTGTTTCGCGTTTCATCCCATAGCAAAATTATTTTATAAATTTTTTATAGAGAAAGAAAAGTTGCATGTACAATGATTAGATGAGTATAAAAATGGTAGCTTTGTTAAGTTTCAGAAAAATTGTTTCCAACGTAAAAATTAAAGCAATTTATTTATTTTACTTCTTTGTGAAAAAAAAACAAAGGAAGGATGAAGGGATCTGAAAGAACTGTGTTTTCTCTGTCACGATAAATCGAAAGTTAAATATTAAACGTAAGTACATGATCGTAGGGGACTGTGACAGGCTATTGTTTCGCTGTTGCAGGTTACTTTCGGACGAGTACTCGGTTCGATCACGCATTTAGTAAGCTCTAGTAGAGAACAATGTGATATGCATATCTAAGTCTATATATTATAAATCGCATAATATGCATAGACATGCATCCATATGTGCATATATGTATATACATGCGTCCGCCACATGCATATGTATATATTTATTTCTTTGCCTTAAGAGAATCGAACACTGCAACAGGTTGAAAAAAAAAATACAAATTTTTGTTTATTAAAGATCATCCATATCTTTGATAATTTTTTCTTAAAAATTGTTATGAATATACGAAATAACTGTTATAATTAAACATTTTATTTAAAATTTTATACATATATCTTGGATAGTGTTTTCCTGATAATTTCTAAACAGTTATAGATATTTTACATAATTATTGAAATTAATTAAATATGTTTCACGACTTTAAAAACTTATTAAATTATAGAAATGGAACTCTGAATTTAAAAAACTGATACTAATTATGTTTTTAATACAAAAGTAAATTTCGGTGTAATAAATTGAAAATTAAGAAACAAAATCTTTAATTTTCAAACGTGATTTTTTGCTTCTGGATTAATTTAATTTGGAATTTTTATTGCACTTTTTGCAAAATTCTGTACACTTTATTTTACACTATTTATTTAATTAAACTAATTTTTTTGATACAAGACAGTTACAAATATTTTTTGTCGCAAAATGTAGTAATTTTACAAAATTAAACGAATAATCTAAAAACTTAATTTCATATCTTTTCAAAACAATTTGTTCAATTTAGAAGAATGGCTGCATTTGGTGACAGAAAATGAAAATATTCAATTTTGTAAAAAGATACACTCTCTCATATAAACTTTTTTATTATTCTTCAGTAATAGTTTTCTTATATAGTAACAATGAGCCTACAGTTAATGAATGTTGTTTTTTCTTGCAAAATCAATTTTTATTTTTATTTAACAACTTTGTTAGCTAAATGGGTTCGAATTTTCATTTTTATTTAAAGAAGTTAGTAAATATATTAATTTTCTTCAAATTTCGTTAGCATCTATTTGCATGCTCCTCGGTTTTACATACTTACTGTCTTTTACATGTACGACCCAGTTAATAGAATTTGTATTAAGATCAATTTATATGCAGATTGCATTATTTTTTTTAGAATCAAAATTTACCGAGTTGTTTTTTATGTATATCAACCCTCATTAACACAATGAAACACTGTGTTTTTGTTTCTTAATTACCCTCCAATTACTAAACCAATTAATTTGATAATTGTTAGAAATATAGTTTTATTTGTTACCTTTTAATTCACATTCATAGTATTGAAAAATTGCTAAAAATGTTTTTAAATATGAGCATATCTTTCATTCCCCCATTGCTGTAATAATATTTTAACCCTTGAACAGCGGAGCCTGGGTCAATGGTGATCAGAACTTACAAAACATATAAAGGTAAATTTATAGTTTTCAACCGGAAGAGTTTGATATATTAAAAGAATAATTTTTAAAAGAACAGTGTAAAATTTAAAAAATAAAAAGAATATGAAATACAAAATTAAATTAAAATTGGGGCGCTTTCCATGGTCCACCGTCCTAGGGTTAATATAATATTCTAAGGATTTACATATATGATAACTAGGATTATCTGACGTGTATCGCCATTAATAATATATCCCAAATTATATGACATAACGAATAATAAAATTATTTGTTAATGTGAATAATGACCTATATTTATGATAGTTTATATTATTCACCATGTATTACAATTGAAAGTACATCCTAAACTAAAAATATATTTTATCGGACTTCATTGTAAGATACCTGAACAACGCTGGGTAATTTTACTAGCTCTTAATATCACTAAACATTATAATCAATTTATATTAAAAAAAATGATGTTGAATTTAAACCGTTGATTTTCCGCCTGCCGCAGTGTTCGCTTCTCTTAATCACGGTACGAGTGTACAAACGTATTTATAGTATGTACCAACTATAGAGCATGCCACCTTGTTCAGAGGCGAATAAAATACTGCTTCGAATTTCAAGGAGAACTTTCGATTCGAGATTAAAAGGCAATTTGCGGACGTAGACGATTAAACAGGGTCAAAATAACGTGTATTATACGTGGGTTATTTTGAGACGGCATTTTACTTGCCTCTGCATTCAATCTGTCGTAACACCGCCATTTGGTATACTCGTGTCATAACCCGACGCTGCGGTTACCGCAGTCTCCAGTGATTCTGAGTGTGTGTACGTATGTATGTGTGTGTGTGTGTGTCATTTGCAACGTATGACACGAATGTGAACGATCTGAATTTTTCCTGAAGGTTATACGTATATGTGTGTATGTATCTCGTTCGCACAATGTCTTTTCTACTTTCTCAACGACATATCAACTTTCTTCGAATCCGTCTCGATGCACGAATCGATGTACTCTATCCTCTTCAATACTCGATATCGTGTTACTATTTTTATGCTACGCGTTTCTACTTCTCTTTCTTTCGATCTTCTATCTAACTAGGGGAATGTACAGTGCTGAGCATGGAGGCTCCATAGGGAAAATAGTACTATAGGGGTAGGAGGCCCTACCATTCGCTTCTAAAACGTTTACTCATACTCAGAAAAATTTTATTTAATATTTTTTAGTTAGGTACATATTTAATTTCATAAGGTGGAGTGGGATAAGTTCGTAAACGTGGCAAGTGCATATGTATACCGGTTATTTTTATTATAATATGAACGAACTTTCCTTATATTATAGGCTCATATTAACATTTAATTTTATTATATTATATTATAATAAAAATAATATTGCCCCGTTTACGAACTTACCCCAATCCGCCTTATTACTTTTGCCCAAATTAAGCTTAATATTAATAATTTCACAATTAAAATTTAGAGAATTATTATTTCTTTATTTGATTATTTAGATATTTTTAATCCTTTTATATAGAGAGAGGTTTACTTATAGTGTATAGTAACTTTAAAGTTGTTATAGTGGTAGAGTCTTTTTCCACTAGAACTCCATTTTCTCTAGGGCATCTCACCATTCTCGGTACTGTACGACTTTCGATATACCGATTGGATTTGAGTTTTGCATAATTACAGGCTACCCCAAAAGTAATAATTCTTTAAAATTATAGCACTCATCTCTTGAAAATAAAATAAAAATTACATTCAGAGTTCTTTAACACCTAGTTTACTGTTCAAATTGTATTAAATGCAAAATCCACTGCAATCGAACATTAAACTAGCACCTTACTATTAGACTATAGTAAAGTGTCCATTTAATTCAATTGACACAGTTAATTAGACGTTAACCCCTGAACAGTGGAACCTGGGTCAATCGTGACCTAAAATTACAAAACATATACAAGGATATTAACCTACAATTAAATTTATCAAAAGAGAAGTATACAATTTAGAAAATGCAAATAATGTGAAATACAAAATGAAATGAAAATTGAGGCTCTCTCCATGGTCCGCCTTCCGGGAGTTAAAGAACATTGGACGCTAATTTCTTTTTATTTTCGGAAGGTAGGTGCTATGATTTTGCAAAACCCTTACAATTGTTAAATGCTGGTGTTTCTTATAATTGTACAAAGTTTAAATCAAATCAGTGTTTCGATTGTCGTGCACTCTCTTTATATTTGTCTGTACAGGGTGTATCAATAATTGTGGTACAAGTAAAATGCATAACAGATTCCTTTAAAATATCTTCAAATAAAACTTTTTTACGAAGAAGATCGATTATGGAAGTTCAGATACAAACGTCACTCGCTAATATGTTTAAGTCTGGGGTAACAGGTGTAGTTGTGAATTAAATTCTAAGGGTACGGAGCTCTTTTGACGACCGTAGTCTATTTTAGAGCTCCATTTCGGTATATTGCATAGAGCACACTGACACTGCGGTTTGTTTCGGGTTCCATTTTGACATACTGCATACAGTACACTGATACTCTACGAAACATACATCCGTGAAACCTTGATCAGCCGTTTCAGAACCTCATCTCCTCTTCGAGGTTCGGTTTCGTGTTCTTTCACGCTCGAGCGAATATACGACCTCTTTGAATCTCGCTGCCTCTTTCCTATGAGTAAATTCACCCAACTGGGTCTGAACGTGTTAACAGAGGAACTGAACGAGTTACGCTATATACAAGTAATTTGTTCCATTTTGTAAATAATAATAATTTATACGTTATCATTTCTACATTCTTAATGGAAATATCTACTATGCCTAATTACAATATTGTAAATAAATGTACTTCGTTTCAGAAGTATGAGGAAACACATAATTTTCTGAATTTAATATTTGTTTGAAACAAATCAGTGTGTTCAAAAATTATAGTACAGTGAAAGATTTTCATTATAGGTATATTGGAAAATGATGAAAGGTTGATTAGAATTGCAGCCTCGAGTGTTTCAGAACTGGGTTCAGTGCTTGAATGTTAATGTAACGATTGGAAAAGCATTCAGTTTGTAACTTGAATTAGTCTTATCTAAAATGAAAAATATTGATTACATTGAAGTTCTTGAAGTTCCTTTTATCAATTTCCACTTGATAGTATTCACGTCAGTAGAGGGACGAGAGAATGGTCTATAAATTTAAATTTCAAAATGGACTGCATATTCACCAACATAAATCACATTGAAAGGTTATGAAAAATTACAGTGCCTACCCTGAATTTATAAAAATAGTCGTCAATATAATATTGTAAACTACTACAATAACCTGATTTTAAAAATTGTTGGAATATTGACGATGACACTGCTTTAAAGTTAGTAAAAAGTTACAGATTTTTACACTTTTCAACTAATAAATCATTTAAGAGGATAAACAGATTAGTATAAATATTTTAATTTTTAAAAACCTACATTCTATACCTCGTAAAAAAATACAATTAGGTAGATTGTGAAAATTATAAATAAATGTTAAAGTCATAAAAGTGAAGACTTCTGAATTTGTTAAAATTTAATAAATTTTTCAAAGAATGATCAATGGTGGAAAATGGACAATTTTGGACTTCATTGCCAATGTGTAATTTTTACAGAGTAGAAATATATTTGTAAGTTCGAAAAAATCCAATGGCATAATATTTCGATATTTCTATATTCTGAAATCCATCATTTGATGTGTTACAACTTTATACATAGTTTTCATAATTGCATTTAAAATGGCACCAATCAAAATGATTTAATGAATTTCGTGGGATTAAAATCGTAATACGAATTTTAGTATTATAAGAATGTAGCCCATTGATTTTATGATGATAGAAGTCATAATATTTTGTGTCCCAACAGTAGAAATCGTCATTTACTACCTCGTGAAATCTAGTGTTATGATAATACGACTTCTCGACGATGAAAGTCATAATTTTTCATGTCGTGACGGTATATCCTAATTTACTGTCACGTCTAATCGTATTTAATTTAACGTTTCTTAACCCTCTACACTGTATTGTGTGACTTTGAAAAGATATATCAAACTTCTATAATAAATTCCAAATTTTCCCCACTTTTACTGTGTACCATTGTAATTTACATAGATTATATCGTAATAAATGAATTACATATCTATATTTTTAACTGTTTAAAAAACAAATTGCATTTTACATATTTTTTGTATCAAATTTTTCGCTCTTACTAATGGTAAAAGTTATTAATATAATAGTTTAAAAATAATATCGAGTCCATATTTTATTCCGAGCCAAACAGTCTAAAGGGCTCTTGATGCTAGTTTATAAAAAATTTCAGGGCCAAGCAATTTTAAGTCCAGTGTCAAGTTAAAATAATTTTGGACTTGAAGCATGCTTCAAAAGATACATACGCCAGAGCTATACACTTTAAAGTCGATTTTCTCGAAAATGGAACCCCGGATGAGAAAACGTTATAACAAAATATTTTTTTTCTTTTTAAACGTAGAATCACTCTCTCCCCGGTTGTACTACGATTTTCGCCCCACCCTGTATAAGTATATCAGATTCTTGATAACTTTCTGCGGAAGCCTATTGTCCTTCACACGTACTTTTATCAATTGCACCCTTAGATGTCCTCGTCTGATTTGTTTAAACATTTAATTATTTTGGAAATATTAGGTTAATCTTGTCTTTATTCCTTGGTCTTCTACGAACCTATATGTATATCTTTCCAGCTCACTATTTTACGTTAATCTTTGTAGTGGGATCATCAGTTAAATTTGCATTTCCCAGGAATTTCCTCTCTTACAGCCACAAGCAAGGAAAATTATCAAGAGTCTACCGTAACTCTAAAGTTATTTTATCATTTTTCACGATTTTAGTCAGTCGTATTATTACATTATATAATAAATTCGCAGAAATTGTAGATCGGACCTATCGTTCGAAACCATGTATCAAGTGATTAAGTTGTTCAATATGTTAAAATTAAGTAACCATATTTCATGTCAGTTCATGTTTTGACATGGAAGTAATAACCGTTTTTCAATTTAAAGAGCTTCAAATGTAAGACTGACAGCAGTTTGGCACGGATAGTGTAAAGAATTTTCTTGATCGCCTGATCTACAGTTTCGAATGAAACGTATAGTCCGCAACTTTTGCAAAGTTATTTTATTATAAATGATTAATTTAAGACGTGAGTTAGGCTTGTGTTAGGCCTGGAAAAAATGTGAAGTGTCTTCTTTATTTAAGATTTTAAGATCTAAGATTCTATGATTCTAAGATTCTAAGATTGTAAATTTCTAAGATTCTCAAATTCTAAAATTCTTAAGTTCAAAATGTTATAAAATCTAATATATTTAAGTTGAATATATAACAAATAATTATTAATCACTCTTTAATATATAATTTTCAAAACTCTAATTTTGAAAATATGAATAATAAGAGTAATTTTTCAAAATTTAATACGATCATTAATTATTAAATATTATAAAAATGATGGAAAATATTAAATATTGAAAATTGCGAATATATAACATTTAAATTCATCACAGAATAAAGCACTCGTAACCAGTGTACTTTATAAACGTGTTACATTGGCAGCGAGGTTCAAAATGATCATTATCTACCATTGTTTTTTGATTCCACAGTTTCAACTGCATTTTACGCTCGCTTGTACTACAATTTCCGATACACCCTGTATTTATTTATTCTTCTGTACCTCTTCTATTTGTGTTCAATTAACACACCGAATGAACTCTGTCCACCATTGTCGTTAGCCGTTTGATGGCATCAGCTGTTGTTCACCGTCAGACAGACTCTCGGATCCCCCATTTATTTTCCTAACGCTTCGTTTCCATTCGCACTGGTCATTCAACCACCGAACAACAGCAAACGTTTGTCCGAGTTAGATGAAGTTTATTCATTCGAAAAGATCCAGTTCTGTTCCTTAACCTGTTTACTGAGGAAATCAATTAATCATTTCAACGTGAAACCTAATAATTTGTTTACTAAAAAATTATCGTCTTTATTTATTCTATTATTATAGCTCCTTTTTGGTTAAAGAACAAAATTCAGTCAACAGGTTAGGTTCTATGCCGTATCGTGGCTGGCAGTGATTCGATGAATTTTTGGCGGGAAATGTTTGAATTCGGAGTTATTGTGGTATAGAGGTTAGGGATAAGCTTTCTAGAGGTTCAAGTCTATTCCAGAGCTAATTAAACGCGCGATTACTCGCACAGTCTCTTCTGGATTACGCGGTGGCTATTTCGAACTGTTTATCGACTTCTGCACCGACGTTACGTACTTCCGGCTTCGTAGCACTGATCCTGCACTGGAGAGCTTTCCACGGCTTAGTCGTTGAGTAACCAGTGCACCTACTACGTGTTTCATATACGGCATGTTTCGTTCGATGCGTACTCGTACGTCCAATTGCACGGACTAATGGAATTGATACTACAGTTTATGTATTTGATTGGATTAAAGTAGCGTATAAATTCTAGGATATGGAGGAAACATTTTATTCCTATAGGAGGAATAAGTTCACTTTTATGTAGTCCAATCACTAACACATAAAGATGTTAGCCATTTGTTTAATTTTCCTTTGAAATAATGAAAACAATACGTTACCTTTGGCTAATAATAAGTCCCAAAACTTATGGAGCACTCTCCTTCCAATGGTGCTCCTTCGACGAGGTAAGTTACTAGGAAGGGAGGATAGGCCAGTATTAGAGGCATATCAGGAAGGCTATATAAATACCTTCTTCTTCGCTCCTAGCTCCCTCTATGCCAGTTACTAGCCTTGTTTGAATAGTTCTTTAGATCAGGGCTTCGAATTAACTGTTCTTTTTGGTCAGTTTTCAGAGGCTACGCCCCTTTTCTCCCACCACTCGTTGTGCCCCGCACGAGGGCCTCAGTCCTCGAGGCACCTCAGGCGTGTGCCCTATGAACTTTTAAAGGGGTAATTCTTTTATTGTGCTAGGCCAGATCTGTCTAGAAGCGAAAGAGCCACTGCTCCCACTCTTACCGCTTCAGACTTCCCCCACCATCCAGTAGTGTCAGTAGTGGGGCAGCGGTTTCTAGCAGCTAGGACTAGGAATGTCGGGAAACTAACTGGAAGAGTGGGGGTAGTCGAGCGCGAGCTGCGTGGTAGAGGAAGGAGCCACGAGTGGCCCGCGGGCCGCAGGTTAGACAGGCATAGCAGCTATGCCAACTGGGTGCCAAGCCGTTCGTGCGCGACCTATGTCAAGCCCGGCTTTCGTAGCCGACGCTGCCGTTCCTGAGTCCGCGCGCTATGCGCGCTCTGATTGGCCAGTGTTTTTCGTTAATAATTCAAAAACGAAGCTTCAACCAACATTTTGGTAAAGGAAAAAGTTGTTTAGAATCACCCCAGCATCCTCCCATTTCCGGATGTTACGGGAATTATGAGATACCCTGTAGACTAAGTAGAAGTAGAGAAGGTATCTGACATCATGCGTCCCTATTTGCGTTCTTACTTCTGGCAACTCTACCTATACCCAAGTGTACCTCAAAAATGAAGGTCTAGATTGCGAAATGTACTTTTTCATTTCTGTTATTATGGAAAATTTGCAGTTTCCATAATGTATAACTTGATATGTAGATGAATTAATAATAATTATGGTGATCTATAAAAAGATTTTTCTACATATTTTTATTGCTCAAATTTCAGTTCAAAGTTCAGTTATACATTTTGAAATAATGTCACATAATTAGCCTTTACGCTGCTTTAATCCAATCAATTGATTTTTCATCTGAATTATACATAAGTTGTATTACATAAATAGTATATGATTAGAATGATTATGTGGGTACGCAAAGTACGGTAACATTGCCGCGCATTCAATGCTGTGACAGGCCTAACGGACCTTTGTATCTATTTGTTTAACAACAGAAGCACGATCAGCACCATGATGAGCACATACGTAGCCGTGCTGTGTTATAGGATCGGTCATGTATATTGACTTATTTCAACACAGCATACAAATTTGAAGACATTAAATTAAAAATTTTCTGTTTTGAAATTAATTGCAAGTATAATATCAATGATGCAAATTTTATTTTGCATTAAGACTATTTAAAGCCTTTGGGTATAAGTCATGTTCAACAGGAAAGTATTTCTGACATTTCACCAGCATTGCAGCATTCACCAGTGGTTTGAAAATGCAGTAATACCGATACAGCGGACTTGCGCTATATTGCCGGTGTTAAAATGGAAAATATAGCAGAAGCCTTTTATATGCAGCACTTAACATCTTCAGCCCAGGAGATAACTCAAAGGCACTTCTGGGATCTGGGAGAAAACTGGGTGACAAATTTTTCCTGGCCGCGATATAACGAGGTCGTAAATTAAAGCATTTAGAAGCAGCGTCGATTGATATCACAGCTCTCAGAACCATATACTGGCCGTTAAAATGGTCAATATTTTCACCGCGAGTTTGTTGTATCGATCGTGATATCTTATGATGGCATCCGTACTGAAAGTATTAACTGTGAATGGCATTTGACATAACGTGAGGCAATATAAGCAGAATCTACTGCATTAATTGTATCTGTAAATATTAAACCCTTGATGAACATAGCTGTAATGCTAACGAATATTTTGTTGGGAATAATTCTACTTTGGACTAACCTTACACTCTAAAACTTCAAATAGTATTAAACCTCCACGAAATTTTCAAAACTCTTTATTTTGTGTTTTTCTACAGTATCGTGTTATATTTTCAAATTTAGTGTCTTCAAATAGTGATGATGGGCTGAAATAGGTTATGGTTAGTCTGATGGTTGCACGTGCGCTATTGCTGATGTGGAATTATTCAAAAAACCAGCGTGATGTTTTAGGTGTTAGATATTCGACACTGAATCGTGACATTAGTTCTGCATGATTGTGTAAACAAAGATGAAATGAAATGATCTGAGATGTTTTATGCAGTGTATGAACATGATTATGTTCATCATTTTAGGTTAAGTTTCTTCCAAAGAAATTTGAAACTGACTCTATCAACATGTACCTAATATTGATTCTTTAAATATCAGCTGATTTAAAAATACATATCTTTATTTAAAATATTGTTATAAAATTCTTTTAATTTATTTAACAGTATAATACAATCATAATTACTATCATTTTGAATGTTTAATATTATTTTGAAATAAAATTAAATGAAAACAGACAATATGAATTTTTGGATTATAAACGGTCTGATTTTAATTTATTAAAATTTCTTTTTAATTATCACACGTTTTGCTGATTATACAAAAGAATGCAATTAAAAATTAATTTTATATTTAAATGTATACATTTTATACATTTGTTTATCATTTGATGTTCTTTTTCTATTATTTATCTATGTACCTTTATCTATTTCGACGATTTCCAAATCATTAGGCTGAAAAAAGTAAACAATTATTGTTACATCAAGATAACGTTAATTTTTCAATACATAACTTATTTTAAAATTAAATATAAAACGTTGTAACTTTCAACTCTAATCAGAGCATTCAATTTTTATATTCTAATGTTCTTTTATATTTTGAAATTAGCAATATCTATGGGTAAAAAATATAATAACACATAGAATTTAAAGCTGTATTTAAACGACAAAATTATACTTTAATTTCATAATAACTAAAATATTAATTTATCAACAAACTTTACATTGGTGTCAAGATATTATTTAAATAATCACAACTTAAATGTTGTGCACATTAACTTTTTTGCTTCTAAGAAATGAAAAATCTTATTCTCTATTATAAAAATATTTAAAATGTTATGAAAGTTATAACAATCATGAATAATTTCAAAATTTTGACTTTTGAATTTATATTCGAGATTTTCGATTATCATTAACAAGATTTCGAAGTACTAAATCAGAGTTACATTTGTGTAAGCTATAAATTATAGAAGCATTCTGACCTGAAAGTTTACTATTTACAACTTGGCTAGCACGTGGTAGTGCTGGCATACTTCTAGGGCTATAATTTTCCGGATGTAAAACCGCTCTTAAAAGATATGGAGGAAAGCAGTTACAATGAAGCTGCTTTTGCGTAATTCGAATTTTATGCTGAGTTAGCATTTGATTTCGAGCCAAAATAAGAAGAAAGGAATTTCACTACCGGTCAAGAATTTGAAGCCATCACTTTACAGAACCTTGTATTATATTTTTATTCAATTTGAATAATCATAATTAGTTGGTTTATTTCATTTAAAATTCTACATGTTTCTCTTTTAAATTTAAAAAGGAAATTGCATTTAAATATAAATATTATTTTTTTAATTTTTTAAAGGTAACAGGAGGTTCTAGAGAAGTAATAGTGAAACACTGAAAAGTAATTCACGACCTTGTCTTTTCATGTAGGAGAGACAAGGATCATTGAGATATTTCTGTTGACGCTTATTGCAATTCGTAATTTTCTTACATAGCTTTCTGATTTCATCATTCTTTACTCCACTTTGATCTTGTGCAGTAATTGCAATTTGGAAATTAGTAATTTTACGAAGTATATTAATGGAAACTTTCAAATATAATCTTATCCATTGGCTTTTTCTTATTCATTTATTTAATGTCAGATCCCCTGTTATGGTATTAGTGATCACAATTTACATATTAATTACATATGATAGAAATATATTTTGAGCAAAATTTTACACTTGCTGTAAGAGGTCTATTTCTTTTTAAAAAATTAAGGCTTTTTTACACTGAGTTTTTGTTCTTAAAACAGTCTGAATGTCGTTACGAGTTTTGATTTTATTACTTGCAATTTGGTAGGTTCTTATTGTTAGGGCAATAATAAAGTATATGTTCTATGGTAATGTTAGTGTTGCAGAAATTGCAGGCTTCAGGTTCTTGTTTTTGTATTTATTTATCTGCAGGCTTTGTTCATATATGTAAAGAGAAATAAAATTACAAAGGTCTCTGTAAGTAAATAAATTAACAATTATGAGATTACAAAGGTCGACATTTCCATGGAGCTTACGATCGTATTAGAATTTCAACATCTAACTACACATATCCCTTTTTACTGCGGTAGTAAACGAAAGGGAGTAGAAAGCCTGCTTATGTATGTAGGTACTTTCTTCTTTTATTTCCTCAGACTTATCTTTCCTTTCAACCTGGATTGCTTGATATTTGTTATATTTTATTGTCTTGCTTCGTTACACAACTGGTGTTGTATAGGGTGTGGTATAGTCATTAATATACTTGATAATTACTTGATTCAATCAAATAATAATTAATGTATGAAGATTGAGTCGCCCAGACCTAAATTAGATTTCAAACTTTTGACCGGTAGTGTATATAATTTAAAAAATGACAAGTGAAAAATTATCTGCAAAAATATAATAAGCGGTAAGAGAAATGGTAAAAAATAATGAAGGAGGTAATTTGTAAAACTTCATGTGAAATACAAAAATTAATATTTGATAATTAAGTGATGATTTGATAAATTACAAGAAATTAATTACAAAAAAATTAATTACTTTCAGGCTCAGTTTTTTCCAGTCGATAAATTTTGAAAAATCTTCCTTCATACTTAACAAATTTTAATTAAAAAGATTCATAATCTTTTTATAAAAAGTCTCATTAAAAAATTTACACAGCTTATGATTGGGAGTTCTGAAAAATTAGTATTCGTATAAATTACATTTTTTAATAAAGGGAGGTTATTGATTTTTAACAATTGTTCGAAAAAGCCGGAAAAGTATAATTTAATAAATTATTCAAATTTACCATATTTTCATTAAAAAAATCTGATTTAAAAAATTTAGATGTCTTATAAGACATAAGACGTAAATTTCTTTTTCCAATCTTCGAAACATATTCATTTAACCTTGAGAAAAAGTAGTCTACGATCGTAAGTTTACCCTTACAAGCTAAGAAAACAAGATTTGCTTGCAGAAAGGTGTCGTAAGGATCCGATAATTATGATAGCATTGTTTGCGATAGCCGCACACCTTTCTTTAACAAGCTGTGTACAAAGATGCTAGTAGTATCGAGTATGTCTCTATTAAATGTTTTCACGTGGTACTCGAGGTTGTTTAGTGGCCGTGCTACTTCACACGATGAAAATGAATAGCACGTCGATAAGCGCAACCCTCGAACTTGAAGAAGGGCGTTTACTTTCTTGCATGCAGGAAAGGGTAACATTAGAACGGCCTTCTTCACAAACGTGTGATCGGTTTTCTCTTTTTTCTAAGAAGACAGTATTGTTTCATTTTACCATGCCAATTGCGTATACGCAAACTCAATTCTATTTTTGCACGTTAAAAAGCAGACAAAATTTTAAAAACAGTTGCAAAATATAAAAATAAGTACAGTTAATATAAATAGATGCAGGGTATAAATAAATGCAGTTATTTATGTAAATACTAATATTTAAATTAAAAACTGGAAAAAAATAAAAAATAAAATCATTAACAAAGTAAATACAGATAAAAAATAAATACAAAGTAAAAGGGGTAAATGTAATTAACTATGTAAATAAATACAGAAAATATTTATTTTTAATAACTGCTAAATGGTAAATAATACAACGAATTTTTTTAAAATTATTTCTTATTCAAAATGTGATTGTGTGAAACAAAAGTTTGCCAAGGTCACTTGGAGATTGCTTTATGCTTTCTTGAATGGTACGCTAGATTTTTGCTTCAGTGTGATGAAGGAGTAAAAAAAGACGAATTCAAGACATTACTTACACATGACCTTGGATGAAAGTAAAGTCGCTAAAGAAAAGATAAGGTAGAGCATATACTGTCGTTATGCTAATATTTGGAAAGTTAATTTTTTTAGATATTCATTTAATATAACTTTCGAATGTCTAATAGTTAAGATCTTTGCCTTATGCCTGGAATAAATTAATATTTAAAAAATAGTAGGTAAAGAATAGTAGGTAGTTAAATTTTGATACCACTGTGACTTTAAATGACAAATTTTTATTTTACATAATCATATTCCACATGAAAGGCATTTGTAAATTTTTTTTGTATCATCTGCTGTTTAGCAGTTATTTCAAATACCAAAAATTTGTAGACACCCTGTATATTACCACTGGCCTGGTATTTTGATCACAGTATTGATTTCATTCTTTCTATTAATATTTTTGGTGTAAAATTAAGAATTCTTTTTTTTTAAATATGTAGAAGGCATTAAAATCGAAACTTTACTTTTTGAAGACTTCAAACTAAGAGGTTATATTTCGAAAACTTGTAACTGAAATCTTACATATTAAAAGCTTAAAATTAAAAGTTTACATTTTGAAAATTTAAAAGTGGAAGCATAGATTTTGGAAGCCTAAAATTGGAAATTTATGTTTCGAAACTTTAAAACCGTAAACTTTAATTTTGAAAATTATAACCAGAAGTTTAAAACTAAAAGTTTACAGTTTGAAAATTTTAAACTGGATGCTTAGATTTTGGAAGCTCAAAATTGAAAGCTTACATTTTTCGTAAATATGAAACTGCAAGCTTGCAATTAAAAATTAACATCTTAAAAGTTGCAATTTTAAAAGTTCACGGTTGCACTTTTCGTTTGCAAGATTTCTTTTTAGAAATATTGAGAAAAAGGCAATTTCATTGATCCGTTTTAGATTAAAACACATAATGTAAAAAGAGAATTGGGTTTTCTCTTTTTAATCCTATTAAAAAACAGAATGGAGAACAATTGCCTTTGTCTTCATCTTTCTATAGGGAGAACAAGGACCGTTTAATTGAATTATTGGAACAGGATTCGGATTGAAATTTTTCGTTTGTTAAAATTATTTTTAATTTAGTTCCTATCTGAGCTGTCGCCAAATTCTTTCTCCCTAATCTTCTGAAAATCAAGTGATTGCCGTCTACGTTTCTTATTGTCGATTGCTGCACATCTGTGTTATGGAACACGCCTATGTACACGCCTGTGTGCGTGTGTTGTATATTATATATTATAGATATATTATACATGTATATTTTATACATAATGTAGTCAATCATGAAACAATGAGACATGAGGTAGTTCTGGTTAAATATAAATAAAATAAATAAAAAAATACTTATATGAGGCTTTTTCAAAGAAAAGATTGATTTTGAATGGTGTTGATTGTGTTGAGTATGTATTAAGTATTGATTGATAGGAGGGGTGATCTAGTCATTATGGTACAACTGACAATGAAAAGGGGCTGATTCTTCTTGAGAAAATTAAATTTCATTTTATTCGTTTAATAACCATAAACGATGCAACCTTGAAAATTAAAAAGAAAAGTAATGTGACTGAATTTTGTATGAAGCAGTTGTATTATAATAAATTATGATTTTTTAAAATTAAATTTCTTTAAAAACATACAAGAGTATAATAAAACTTCTACATTTTTAAGAATGAATTCCATACATTTTTTAAAATAAATGGGTTGTATTGAATTTTAAATATTGATGAGGGCTACTGGTATTACTCCACCATTACTTACTAGTGGATTCTAGAATAATACTATCTAGCATGCTTTTGCTTTAGACGCAAGAAGGTTAGGGCTTTTCTCTAGTATCTAATGTGGGAAGAGACACCTGGAAGCCATTGTTATCTCTTTCTCTGAAACAGTTCGCATTAAAAACAGATGTGTGAATGAGAAAGGTAAGAACCGAAGTAAGGTAACGGCAGAAGAAAATTTTCAAGCACTCTGTAAAGAGATAATTAGCAAAGTAGCTACATTGTGAAGAAATAAGTTAGATGAAGGGAGACAGTCATCTGGTACCGAGGGAGGGTTGCCTCCCTAACTTTACTTTCGAAGTAAATGGAGCCTGTTTTCTACTTATGTACCGAAGTTAGAATCCTAATAAAGCCGAGTCAAACAGTTATAACTTTTGATAAAAAAAAGTTATTTTATCCATAGTTTCCTTTGAAAGTTAAAGTTACCCTCCGCTTGGGGCGAGAATAAATTTTTTTGTTCACATACTACAAAAAATTTCTTTATACAGTGAAATTTAAAAATAAATTATTTTAATACTATTTATAGATTTGTAAATAGTAGTTTGTAATAAATTTCATAAAACATCCTGTATATTTCATAAAAAAGGAAGAATATAAATGGGCAAATACTTTTGAACAATAGTGTATGTTCACTTATTGTTAGCTAGTGTCGTAGACATATGAAAAAAGTGTAAAAATTGAGTTATGATATTAGTGAAATAAGATAATCAAATTACTTTTATTCAAAATTTGTAATTGTGTAATATATAGCAAAGATTAATCACTAGTACAATAGTTGATGCATAATAATTCTATATTAATTTGACAAGTTCATAAAATTTTTAGCAAATGTCAAAAACCACACCCTGTTGATGTCGGCAATTAAATAAAAATTAACCGAAAGCTTTAACTTATAAACATAACACGTTAAAAAATAAATAAATAAACATATATTTAAGATGAATTCTTGCTGATGTGGGAAGTGTAAATGCAGTGGCAAAATTAGTATAGCTTACTCTGCAGCATTTGATATGCTACATATGTTCACTTGCTAATAATTACAGTATACTCTTGTTATATTGCCGCGGAGGGGACTGAAAAAGTGGACAATTTTTCAAGCTTCTAAACTCTCAGTTGGAGAGGAAAAGAAGGATGCATGAAAATCTGCATAAAGGACAAATCGTTCACGTGGCAATATAACGAGAGTCTACTATACTTAACATACTCAAACACCTAACTCGTATCATCTCCACAAATGTCTAAAATCAATTTTATTCTAAAAGAAAGCCCCGTATAAGAAAATATATTAACTGCACGAAGAATCGTTTCATGTCTCTCCTCTCTTTCTTGTATCTTCCATTTCTAATCGTTGCACCGTCATTGCAGTCATATTCTGTATAATATGTAGACATTTATATAATATATAATATATCGCGCGAGACACGCTGCATATACACGGTGTACGTATACAAACGAAGCATGCAACGAGTGCATATAAGATATACAGGGTGAGTCAATGAAAACTAATGTCTAAAATAACTTATTATCTCTTGCTTGTATTAAAAAGTAATTAAAATGAACCATGTAGCATTAGAAGGGGTACATCATGTGCAGAACTACATTTGCTTATATTTTATATTTTTTGAAATTTTAAGGTGACCTCAATTTGTTGCATGATCAATGTAATTTTTCTTTTTTTAAATGCTGCTTTCAATTTTCAAGATTTTAAAAATATAAAATATAAACAAATCTGATTTCATCCATCTAATGCATCTCTTCCAATGATATAAATTGTTTTATGATACAAGTGAAGGGTAATGAGTTGCTTTAGATGGTAGTTCTTATTGACTCATTCTCTATATGGAATCTTTTAATTATAAGATAGCTGACAAGATAAGTAGCTTCATCGAGATCGATTTTAGTCGTGGTTCGATGGTTTTTCAGCGACCTTGAGAAGTACTTCGAGTATCAGGGTCAGGACTACATTTGCTCTCGTCCCGACGACAACGGAATGCACTCTTGCAGTAACTTGCCACCGCTTAAGTTTGGTGAGTGCACTTTTTTTCCCCTTTTCTTTTCCTATGAAACTTTTTATTTTTCTTCGATACGGTTGCTCTGTTTCATCGAAACCCTGTTGCACCGATCAAACTTTCAGGATATTTTATTATATGGGCCTTTTCACTTAATAATTTACCAAATAATAATATTATTGGTAATGATTTGTAGATTTCTGTTGTACAAATAGTTTTGTAATTTTACAAGATAAAAGTCTGACGTTAGTACATTTTCTAAGTGTGCATTATAAAAATGTATTTGCATAATTTTTACAATTCTTGAAATAAGGCTAATAATTTTGTTTACAAATTAAAGAAATACATTGCCAAAACAATGTTTAATTTTAATAAATACGTTACATATTTTTGGTAGAAGAAAATAATAATTTTGCACTGATAGTTCACTTTTATTAAATTATCAGTAACAATAATAAAAAAATCATCGAGATTCATTGAACAGTATCGAGCAAAGTAAGCTTCCCTAAGGAAAATGGCGATATAGGGATTTTCAGAATTTTAATTTTGACGATATTAATATTGAAAGTGATTTAGAAAGAAAATAATATGATTTTTATGTTACAAAATTTAGTATAAAAATAGGGAATATGAACAATAACATAAATATCGATTCAAATTCTCCCGCGTCAATGTTTATACGCAAGTGGAGGGGAGTCACAGGTCTGTATTATATGGGCCCCTTCCCCTATATCGTCATTATTCGCAAGAACGCCTAAGGGGTGAGGCAGGAGTCCAATAAATGGGAGGCTTACGTCGAGGACCACGAACCCCCAAACCCAGAAACTAGAAAAAGTCTATAGGAGATCAGGAACCCGAAAATGCGGGAAAATCTACTACGGGGGAAGAGGGATCACCACTTTCCCTGGGGAAGCCTACCATGCTCGATACTGAACGTCAGCTTATTATACTTAGGTGTCCATAATCTACCAAAAAGTGGATTTCATCATTTTTCAAATCATTTATTATTTAAATATTGAAGTATACCCAATCGTGAAATTTTTTACTTAAACTTGAATAGAAAAGCAACAAATATTATTCATGATTTATTGAAAGTGTCCTAATAAAATTATTGTTCGCAAATGAATGAAATGTTTGAAAAAAGTAAAGGTGTCAATCAAAGATGACGAACAAAGCGGTAGATTAACAACTTCGATTGACAGACCCGTTTTGAAGTGGTTCAGTTTTCACCCACCCTAATTTTTAGGAAGGGTTGAACAGAGGGCGGCACTGCATGGGAAGTTAGCAGGGCACCTTATACGATATCGGACAAACTGTTTCGTTCATTTCGTTTTTATATTAGGTCGTTTCATAAATTCGAGCCATTTTTCACATTGACGTTCAGAATAAAATATTGAATATTATTAAAAAAGTTTTTTTTCATGCATGTTCCTCCCATTTCGCGAGTGAAGTATTATGAGCGAAATTTATTTTGCATTTTATCAAAATATTTTGTGATTTATTGAAACTCATAAAACACGAAATGTCAGATATAAATATTCATTTTATTTATGATTTTTCTCTTAATTGATCCACGTACTCGTTTATAAAAATCAATTTACCTTAATTTGAAATAAATTCAATTATATACTTCCTAAAAATATTGTGAAAAATTATATTAGCAATTCTTTAAACAAACATTTAGTGACTGTTTAATGGAAGTTTATAAAAATTGGTAATTATAAATATAAATTTCTGTTTCAAATATTATTATTCCTATTGCATACATTTAAAAAAAGAAATAGTGAGTAGGTACTTTAAAAGTTATTAATAACGGGGATTTTTACAAATACTACGTAATGAATTTAGCACAGAAACTTATCCAAAAAATGACTACATAATTACTAATTGTTTGACAAAATTATTTTCTATATTTTTCTTTTTTTTTTAATAATATACACTTGCGGATAAAAATTAAGAAACAAATAAGTTTCGTATAATTCAATCAATATTTACCACCAAATGAGAGATTATTAAATAAATTAATAGTACTTAAACCACGAAAAAGGTATGACTTTATAGATTAAGGGCTGATAAAAATGATTTCAAATATGCTATATAATAGCAATATTTAATTTTTTAATTTATTGTGAACAATGTAGAAGATCAGCATTACTCTTTTTGCATTTTTTAATTTTGAAAATTGAATGATAATTATCATTATTATTGTACGTTTTTAAATACAAAATTAAACACAGAATATAGATTTATTTGAATAATGAAAAATCTTTTCAATTTGCTGGATTTTTCTATTTACACGTTAAAAATACCACGATAGTAATTCAATAATATTTAAATGTAAAAACTGTTTAATTTTCAATTGCAGAATTTAGAAATAAAGATTCTATTTGGAAGTGTACCAAGAATTCTACAATAATGAAACCGTTGGAAAAGGGTCAAGGCTATATAAACCATATTCTGAAAAAACTATGTATTTTTTAAGATTTATTTTACAAAATGATATTTCATATGCACCAACTTAATGCACTATTGAATCGAAACAGATATTGAATAGATGAATCACTATGTCTTGATACTAGGACGACAGTCTCGAAACAATTCAAATGTTCTTGGTTCTAGGAAATGTGGTTTGCAACAGTACCGCGTTACCGAACAACAATACAACGTTTATCACCAACGACACCTGCGTTAATTGGAATTACTACTATACGGAGTGCAAAGGTCAGGGTAACAATCCTTTCCAAGGGACAATATCGTTCGATAATATTGGTCTTGCCTGGGTCGCAATATTTCTCGTGAGTGTCCTACTTCTTTCACATTCACCAATGGAAACATCACATTAACCGCATTTAATTTGAACCCTTTACGCTCGTCGAATTTTTTATTTAATTTTTAACATTCCATCTTAATATTTAGTATAACATTCGTTTTGTATTATTATATACAGAGCTGAGAAAAATTTAGAGAAAAAGTATTTAAAGTATTAGGTACTATAAAGTTTAGATAAAATAATATTTTAAATAGAAAAATAATTTTGAAGGATTTATACGTAACAAATTGCTACAACTATGAAAATAAAATATTTGATTTCTTAGAATAAGTTTTATTTTCATAATTATACATATAATGTAAAATAAAATTAATTATTTATTAATTACCATTTGAAATATTATTTTACCTAGCACTGAGTGTCTAATACTAGGTGATGATATATATTTTTAATAATTCTGGATGATGGCGTCACTAAAAGCTGACTACACGCATTTAATTCTGGGAAAATAGATAAAACTATGGCCAAATTGCGGAATAATTTCTAGCAAAATAAAAATTTCTATATGGACCCTTACCTTAATAAAAGTTCTTATCGATGTAACCTTTGTTAAAACTTTTAAAGAAGATCAAAGGTAAAACGAACAGTTTTTCGTGAATATCTCGTTATCTATTAGTTCTACAACAAAAGAGCCTATTACAAAATTTGTAGCTTAAGAAATTTTCTATAAAAAGGGTTCTATAAATCTTTTTCGTAAAAGTACTCCTTTCTGAGATATTATCAAATGAATTTTCCAGTGAAGATGTGATCTGTTAAATATGTATATTGCAAGTAGCTATGAATTTGATGAAACATTTCCCTATATTATTTTTGTTCAATGTTTATAAATATATTTTAAATAAATGCACTCGAAAAATAGAACACAATTTTACATTTTGTTCTTGATAAATCCAAGAGATAGAAGCAAAAATAGCAATAAGCGAAACTAGCGAATTCCAACAGGTAAAAAGTCTTGCAAAAGGCAGCAGAATCAACTCGTTTTATCCTTGATAAAGGAATTGTAAGTGATCAGGTGTGTAAATATTGGATATTGATCTGAACGACAAACTACGTGCTGTGGCCTCGCAACGAGTAGAAACCAATGATTTGCTACGCTTAATGGAAGAAGATCCAATTCCGACCGTACAAGAACTCACAAATCAATTAGAAATTATTCACAGATTTGCTGCCAATTATTCGTATATACGGAATAAGAAAAATTCGTAAGAAGAGGGAAATGTATTTCGTCTCACTCAGTTATTAAAGCTTAATTTACACACAGATGTAATTCAGTAACAATTGTTCAAGAAATATAATTTATTTATATATTAATTGCATTGTAGCCCCCGTTAGGCCATCCCTTAATCTGACGCTGAGCTTTACTTAGGGATTTTTTATTTTAAATAATTCAAATAAATAAATAAAAATGTGTGTGACTTGCATTAGTTTTGCAATACTACTGTTGTGTATATAGTGGTTTTTTTATGCAAGATTATGTATTTGGAATGTATTTAGAGCGTAAAGGGTTAAAATGTAGTATACATTTTGATATAGCTGTCAATACAGTCAAATTTCATTTAAATAAAAATAATTAATTTTAGATTTAATATACTGAACAATTAAAGTCTATATACTAAGCAAAATTAATATGGTAATGATATTCTTCTAGGTAATCAGTCTTGAAGGATGGACAGATATTATGTATTATGTACAGGATGCTCATTCTTTTTGGGATTGGATATATTTCGTCCTTTTAATTGTGGTACGTGTGAAGCTCTACGTAACTGATTGTTTCGTGGGCTTAATTCAGCTGAAGTTCAATACTGATTGAAATTTTAATTAATTAGTTGACCGTAAATCATCTTTTGGAAATAATTACAATTCATAATTAGTTTGCAAGAAGGTTACTTTCGTTAATTGCAATTACATGTTAGTTATTAATTTTTGGCCCGAATAAAGTAAATATGAATGCAAAACATTGGTAAATAAATTAATAATTAATCTAGATTTGTAATGAATTTCTAATTTACAAACAACTAAATTGACCAGTGAATTGTTGTATATACGATGAAAAGCAAGACTTTTTGTTATGAGACTATCTTTCATATCACTTTATTTTGTGAAGAATTTTTGAGTTTCAATTTTTAATTTAAAAAGTTTTCATTTAAATTCATAACTGTATTCATAATTATCAGATGGGCAAGGAGGTCAGAAACAATTTTTGTCATACCTTATTAGCATTTTATTTTTATTTATTCCAGATAAAATTTTCTGGAATTTTCTAAAATATTTCGAAATTAATTCTTAATGAGAAATCCTTCTGACCATCCATCCCTTAATTATGTTACTAGTTTTAAGGTAATTAACCCTTGAACAGCGGAATCTAAGTCAATCGAGACCCAAACATACAAAACATATAAGTACAAGAATATTAACCCAAGAATTAAGAATAATTTTTGAAGGAACAATGCAAAATTTAGAAAATCATAATAATATGTAATACAAAATTGAATTAAAATTGCCGTTCGAAGGTGAAATTCGAACATGATATTCCGACTTTTAATCAAAATAGTATCATTTAATAACGAATTATTCAATTAAACAAATTTGAATTACAGATTGGTTCCTTCTTCATGATTAACCTTTGCTTAGTCGTAATAGCAACACAGTTCTCAGAGACGAAGAAACGAGAGATGGAACGAATGCGACTGGAACGTGCTCGGTTTCATTCTACATCAACCCTTGCATCATCGACAAATACTTCCGAACCAACTACGTGTTATGCAGAAATTGTCAAGTGAGTGTTTCGTCTGTTATATAACAATTTCAAATTGTTTTCCTGAAATTTTGGAACAAAAACAAAGGGTGGCAGAGAAATTGTCTTCTTATCGCGCATTTTATAATTTAGTATAGTGCTTCCCAAAATGGGCGATACCGACCCCTTGTGGGCACTAGAACAATTCATGGAGGTGATAGTAGCCTCAGGTGTAATGGGGGAATGTAAAGTCACTGCATTTCTCTGTTCGTTCATTTAAAGAAGGTGGATTTCCAGGGGGCACTATGCTTTACTAAGCATGGGTGGGGGGGTTAAATAAGTTTGGAAACCTATGGCTTAACAAATTGTTAACTGGTGTTTGCACTTGCCTTGACTACTTTAATTTTCGAAACCCAGGATAATATGGAATATTATAAAATTTTTACAATATCCCATATTATTATTATAAAATTGCTGGTCAACAATGTGTTAATACCTCAAAAACATTTCAAATAATTTGCATGAATGTAGTCTCTGACCTCTACCTACGCCAATGACCCTTCTTATATATATTTTTTAATTAAATTTAAAAGTCTAAAGAAATCTATTTCATGCACTAATGACAAACATTTCTATGGGAGCCCCTATTTTCATCAGGTCCTGGCATGTGCCCATTTTTCCTAGAGCCCTTAAACGCGTCCTGAGTTTTATATTAATAAATATGATTAAATATCCGTAAAATGCATTATCAGTCAGTATCCTTTGTAATATATACGCAGCTAAATCTCTAAAATAGTATGTACAGTAGACTTTTATTATATTACATGGATTTTACCAGTGCCACCTTTTCATTATCATAATCTATGAAAATGATACGTTTCTATCTCTCCTCCCCCTTTCAAATAAGAACTTGAAAGCTTGACGAATTTAGCACTCTACAGCCTCGTAATCGGCGATATAACTAGAGTCTACTGGGTAAGATAGATAAAAATTTCATTAGACAAAGTTAAATGATGTCAAATAAAGCATAAAAATATATTTAAATAAATTTTAATTTATTTTATAAATTTATTCCGTTAAATTTTCCTTAATAAAATAAAATAAAATAAAGGATTGGTAAACGTTTAACTGAGAAATAATCAATAATGTCAGATCTTTTCCTTCTTTCATTCTCACGTAATTGTATTGTGTGTTCTCAGATATATTGCACATCTATGGAGAAGAGGGAAGAGAAGACTAATGAAGAGATATCGGGTATATTTATACAAAAGGCAACAGAAACGTGAGCAAAATTTACTTAAAGAACAACGGCAACACGGACATCCGTTTCGAGGGAGTACAAGCGGTGCTGATTCAAATCGATCTGCAGGTAAAGGTAGTGTATTTCTTGAGTAGAACACAATTACACACTGGCAAATTTAATTTTCATCTTTCTCAGTAATTTTTGCAAAAATATTCTTTCCATTTTACCATCTAATTTCTATGTAATCAATTCTTGGTGTCGTGACTAATTATGAAATAATGGGATTGTGCAATTTAATCCTGGACACTCTGTGTATTCTGTCACTTATAATTACATAGCTAATGCAAACCATTTCGGTGATTGCCGTCCACAGACGCAAACAGTATGCAGAATAGAATATGTTATTTATTGGGCACCATTGTGTACAGTATTAATTTGTCAGGTCACACTGCAGGTATTTTCGTACTGTACGATACATTGTTAATTCTCATATCAAGAGAAAATATTTCATATTTATATAGCTATGTTAATTGTATAGAATTCAGTTTTGCATCTAATATTTCTGTGAATTAAATCTCAATCAACATTAGAAGTTTTTACAAAAAAGGATTATGTAAATAATTTGGACTGACAATTTGGAAAACAGCTATTTAAGTAAGGTTCAGTAAATTAAATTTTGATCAGAATTAGAAATTTTTGGAAAAAAATATTAACACTTTAACCCTCAGATATTGGCTGATTACTTGTTTCTCCAGTATAAAAAACAGATACTTCGGATTGTATTAATATAATTATACAATGCACGAATTTCCCCACATATATTTTAACCCTTGTACGGCGGACCATGGAGAAACCCCCAATTTTAATTACATATTTTGTATTCCATATTATCATTATTCTCTAAATTTGACACTGTTCCCTTATAAATTATTCTTTTAATATATGAACCCTTTCATTAAAAAATTATTAATTTTAGATTAATACATTATCAAATAATTGAAACAGATTTTAAATAAGTGATATGTAAAAGTTGTATCAAAGCTCTTTTAATCTTCAGATCTAAATTTAATTGAAATTTTAAAGACTGACGTCAAAAAATACGTCAAACTTAAAGAACTAAAAAAGTTATACGAACTTCGTATCATTATTGAAGATGGATGGACTGTTATTGACGGCTAATTTAATTAATTTCACGTCGTTACGAGAAAGTTATTCTTCAAAAAGGCAAAGCGACACATTATTAATAACATCTACCTTCTTTTTATAAATTAAATTTTTGCTTTTTACTTAACTAACACAGTTTGTATTAATAATTTTAAACTCATGTGACTTTAACTAATTGCATTACAAAATTAAACGATTCAACTTATTATGTTAGAATTGTTAATTTAATTTTTTTTTAATTAATTCAATTACTGTAATTTAACATGTTAAATAATTTGCTTTTTTGTTACATTTATTGTATTTACTTTTTAAAAGATGAATTTTTTAATTAGTTAATCCTCATATAACATTGGGAAATAAATTATAGGATACGTCTAGAAGTTGATGTAATTTTAGATAATCTATATTTTTCAGCATAATTTATAACATTTCAAAATTCTCATTGATGTTATTCAAGATGATCACGTTAGATGAATCACCCTCTATATTGTACTTGTTATAAATAACCTCTAAGATAAACTACTTTCCTAAACTGATATTACGTAGTAAGATGCAAAAGGTTCTGGTCTAACCTTGATTTACAAAAGAACATTTTTAAAAATCTGCAATATAATCTGCCAGTATTATGAATATCTATTGAGTAACACTTCTATTCTTTCATAGCGAACCAATGATAAAACAACAAAAGGTTAAAAGTACTGGTATTTCTAAATTGTAAGGAACAATTAAAACACAATATTTCTTTTCTCACTGCGCAATTCGTTATTTTTTAAATCCATAATCTGAAGTACCTGATACGAGTATTTCTGATTAGATGAGTCAGGGAATTTCTAATGATATGGAAATTGAAGCTTTGTTAAAAAATAAAATACTTATGTATACGGATTAAATTTTAGTCAGAATTAAAAAAAAATAAATACATAAATGATAATTATGACAATTACCTAAAGTTCTCAAAACAACACAGTGTAATTTGGCTTTTATGGCTAATCATACTTGTCCTAAAAAAAATTAAAGCAGAAATAACTACTCATAAGTCAAGGAAAACGAGAGGACATTCTATTACATGGTAACCCTCGACCACATGTTATAAAACCCGATACAAAAATCATCATAAACTTAAGCTAAAATGTTCTACCTCAAGCCAGTTATTTATCTACTACTATTTAGGTCAAGGAAGCATTTACCATGGGACGGCACATTGCAAATTTTAGAAATATATGCAAACTTATTGGCGAATTTACTGCTTTCAAACTGTAATAGTATCTTTCTTACACGATGGAATTTGCAAATTACTCAGAAGCGATTAAAAGTGATATATTGACGAACAGTTTTTATGTATAAATTATGTAACGTCACACAATAGGTTTTTTAAGTTCTTTTACTGCTCGAGGGAATTTATGAAAAATTACTCAGAAGTTTGAGCAATTTTTTTCTACTTTTCGTTTTTGTTTTGAAATATGATATCTGCAGCACAATTTTTCATAAAACAGTGTCCTTCCTTCCTTTTTTGTTCATTTTCACATATTACTCATGGACATGTACAGTTTCAAACATTTTTAAATTCCGAATCTGAAACCTGTTTGTCTCCATCAAACTCAGTTTTTGAGACATTCAATTTGAAAAAGAAGTCAAATTTTTTATGCATTATTTGTAAAAGCTAGGGAAAATAAGATTATGTAATTATTGTGACATTTTTTACACCAATTTTAATTTAATTTTTTATTTCATATTATGATATTTCAATTTCTAAATTTTACATGGTCTCGGTTAAACATACTTAAACAATTTTGAAAGTGGTCAAGATTCGTCACACGTGAATTTTTCAGATATCTTCTATTTTATTTTGAATATTAAAGATCTAAGACAAAATCTAACTGCTTCATTTTCTCGTAAAAATCGTCAAATAAAGTTACAAAATAGATTATTTATAATTGAAAAAATAAAAGATTATTAAAATTGAAAATTTTACTTTTCTTTCAAATTTAGTTTTTTTTTTAAATTGAGATCAATGGAGAAACATAGGTTTCCGATTCATAATCAATGCATGAAAACCGATCACCCATTGATTATTACAACACAAAATATGTGTATGTAGGATAGTGTAATTCTGTTGTAAGTAAATGTAACATCATGCACATTAATATCATTATTGTTCATTTAATTACCATCCACTAGATAGGAGACTTCACTATGGAAGGTGTCCTCGGTTGTTGGCGGCACTCGAGTACGCGGAACAACAGCAACAACAGCAGGGTATCGGCAGCGGTGATGGATCGCTAACTGATTTTACGGCCAATAGTCCACCATCGCAGGGTGCAATTCTGGCTACTGCAGGTAGCAATAATGGCGGGAGTAATGGAAATTTAGCTGTTGCACCCCGCGCTAGTCCTGAAATTTCCGAGGCAGACGTTTCTTCGAATGTGGGCCATCGCTTAGGTCTCCATCGAACTTCATCGGTCTCTTGTAACGGAAGTGACAATGTCGTCTCCAATGCTACTGAAGCCAGCATACAGGTGTGTTCTTTTTATATTTTATACCAGCAAACTCACCCAGGGTGTGTATTTGTCAAATCTATAATATTTGTGATATTAAGTCAAAGGGTTCGGGGATTCGCGAGTTTCATGGCCTTGTCATAGAGCCACTCCTACTCTAGACTTCCCCTACTCCGCCATAGGCGATCCCGAAGAGTACGACAACATAAGGGAGGAGACCCCTCTTGTGGGTGGTAGGTGGGGTGATTTTGAACAACTTTCTCCTTTACCAAAATGCTCGTTAAGGCTTAGGTTTTGAATTATTAATGAAAAACACCAACCAATCAGAGCGCGCATAGTGCGCAGGCGCGGGAGTGTCAGCTACGAACCAAGCTTGACGCGATACCGAGTGGTTTCGGATGGTTCTCGTACTTACTCCCGCGGTTGAGCCCGCCCACTGTGCGCGCTTTGATTGGTCGGTGTTTCCCATTAATAATTCAGAAACTAAGCCTTAACGAGCATTTTAGTATAGGAAACAGTTGTTCAGAATCACCCTAGCTATCACCCTCTCAAAGGATGCCGACAATCGATAATCAGTTTATTATTAATATTTCTTAATTATATACGAAATTTTATAATATTTAGTAATTAAACATTATATTATCTTTTTTCCTAAATTACTTTTAGTATTAATATTCTTGTTTCTTCAGTAACGCCATTTTCCCTAGAGAAGCCTACTTTGCTTAATACTGTACATTAATTAAATTCTAATTGAAACTTTCTTCATTCTTTCTAATGGTAAATAAATAGCTTAAAAATAGACAAATAATAATTTTAAGTAATTTTTAACTTCAGATTACTATTGACTTCCTTAGTTCCACTATGACAAAGTATCACTCTCCTTTAATATAAACATTCTATGTAGATATTAACAAAACCTTTCTCTGAAGAAGTCAAAAAGCGTTAAAAAAGACTTTTGCTGCATGGAACTAACGTTAACAAAAGACGGTCAAAAGGCTTTTGACCGAGCCAAGCCACCATTTAAATATTAATTCACGAATAAACAGCATCAACATCTTTTGACTTCATGAATATTAATCATTCTTCTTCAGACAAACAACGCGCTGCTAAGTCCACCTTGTACGCATTATCGTAGAAGAAGTAGCGTGATGTTCAACGACGTGGTATTGTTGCATGGCAGCAATAGCGTGGGAAATGCATTGCAAGCTGGATCTATAGTGTCACCTGGCGAAAGGAACGTGTGTTCGAGCGAAAAAATGACCCAAACCGGAGACGGCAATGTTTGGTCGAGTCCACTGCCAGATCACATACAGGTATCTTTTACAACAAAGTTTCATTCATACTATAATTAGAATTATATTGAAATTTTATATCAGACTTTTTCAAGTAATGTTTTATAGATACTTCATATTAGGTCTGTACACGAAATTGCCCGTAGGGTACACAAGTGCCCGCGGGCTTGTTATGGGCTCGCGTCCATTTTTAAACGACTGCATCAATGTGAATGGAGAACCTTGATTAACTTAAAATTTTTTACAATAAAATTTGTAACGTTCTGTAATTGTGAAAAATTCTATTAATTTTTGAAAGAGTATATAAAATTCATTTTTGTGTATTGCAGCAGAAACCACTCATTTTTACTGATTTTTAAATTCCCTTTTATCTTTACGTGATGATAATCTCATCATCATTACTCCTTCCTTAGGAAGTTCAATTAGAAATGTAGTATACAAGTAATTAACAAAATACAGTAAAGAGAGTCGATGATAGCTGAGAGGAATTTAAGTGCGACGGTGCAAATATCAAAGAGCAAAGCGTGCCTTTAAGTGCCTTAAGAATATCAGCATGGCGTGAGTTATAGTGTGAATCAACCTTAATTTATCGTGCGTGGATGTTGTTACAGATGCAAGCTGAATTGGGTGGGAACGAAGCTATGACCTGTCAGGAATTATTAGCACTGAGCGGGGCTCTAAGCGCAGCTTTACCAACTGGACAATTGGCATTGGATTCCTTCCTCAATTCGCTTACAAAAGGTACTTATATTTCCGTTTCGTTTAATAAAAGAAACCTATTATATTTTTAAAAATTATCGTATCCTTGATTATGGCCCTCTTACCCTTAAACAGCGGAGGCTAGGTCAGTTATGACCCAAACTTACAAAACCTATACAAGGGTATTATAAAGGGTTCCTTATATTAGAAGAATAATTTTTAAGGAAACGATGCAAAATTTAGAAAATGAAAATAATATTAAATACGAACTTGAATTAAAATTGGGGTTCCCTCCATGGTCCGCCGTCCGAGGGTTAAAATAGTGATTGTTACACATTTGTCATAAATAACTGGAAGATAAAAAGACACAGTACTCTTATTTTTTATATAAAATTCAGTCAAAAAAATACCATGAAACACTTTTCTTTTTTCAGGAATAACGGACCGACATATTACTTTAGAGGATCGTACACAATGGTTGGTGACGGATGTTGATAATTGTTCCTGTTGTTGCGAACACCAGGGCGGCGATCAATGGCCAGAGGAAGGTGACAAATGGACTAAAGCTTCACGGGCGAAGAGAGTCCTTAGGACTTGCGGAAGTCGTTGTGTCTGCGCGTTACGTTGCATAAGACGGTCGATCAAGAAACTGGTCGAGCACAAATACTTTCAACAGGGTATTTTATTGGCAATTTTGATCAATACTTTGAGCATGGGAATAGAATATCATAACCAGGTCAGTACTATTCTTTTAGTATCGTTAAGTGCAATAATTCTTGCCATGCATTTTGTTGACTGTTCTCGATGTTTCATTTTTAAAACACCTGTATTGAACGTCGTGTTCTTTTCTTCTTATTTATTTATCAACAGCCAGCACAATTGACTGTGGCGGTTGAAATAAGCAATATCGTATTTTCCGCTGTCTTCGCCGTGGAAATGTTATTAAAAATAATCGCGGAGGGCCCGTTTGGTTACATCAGCAATGGATTCAACGTCTTCGATGGGGTCGTTGTGGTCCTCAGGTACGTTTAATAAATAATTCTTGAATTTTCAAAAAATGACTGTCAAAGACAAATGTTTATTGCATTTATTATTCATCTTTCAAATATAAATGAAGAAGATAAAAGTGTAATAAAAATTATTATTTTATAAAACATGACTTATATGTACATTACAGTAACATAAATTGAAATTGTTTAAGTATTTTTGCAATATCTAAAAAATTTATTACTTTGTTGCATATTATTTATTACGTAGCTAATTTGTTTTTTTATGACTATAAAAGAGTATATATAATTAAAAATTCATGTTTTAATATCATAAACTCTAATGCGTCAAACATTTTTTAAAATTTTAAATTATACCAATTTTATCAAAATCGGTATCGGTATTTTGAGTTTTTCTGGAGAAAATGCAGAGGTATATTCTGTAGGTAAAAATAAGAAAAAAAGGTTAAACAAAGGTCGGCTATAAACAATTTGTTAGAAAGTTAAAAACAAATACTGCCAGCATGAAAAAGTAACAATGGACTTTCCATTGCAGTACATGACGGGATACTGTCTGCGTAGGCTTCAGACATTTAGAAACTTAGAGTAACAATCACTTCCTGTTAGCTTTTTTAAAAAAAGAAAAATGGCTATTGGTAAAAGTTAACCCGTTGATATCCAAAGGTGCATATTTACAATAATTTACTGTTTTTTATGGCCACAATTTTTTCTTTTTATTATGTTTGATTAAAAAAAATATTTAAGTTTTTATTAAATTTACAATGTTATAAGCAAATATCCACCTCAATTACTCATTATCAATTGCTGTACCCACCCCTGCTGACCTGACGTTCAGTCGTCGTTACTGGGCAGATTGCAGGTTTTAGGTGCTTTTTACTCGAAGTTTTAAACGTTAATTACTGGAAAACAAAGCCGCAAACGCTATTTCGTCATTCTTGATTTTCGTTTTATTTTGATTCCTAGAATCACCCCTTAAAAAATCTCCCACCTGTTGTCAAACACCCTGTATATGTATACATACAGGGTGTCCGAGAACTGGGGTAGGGCCCGTGGAGGTGATTGCTGAGGTCATTCTAAACAACTTTTTCCTTTGCCAAAATGTTGGTTAGGGCTCCGTTTTTGAGTTATTAACGAAAAACACTGGCCAATCAGAGCGCGCCTTTAGCGCGGGCCGAACCGCGAGAGTGTTGGGTATGCACTGCGTTCAAGACGTGGTCGTGATCAAGTGCATCGGCACCACGTCGGTGTAATAGGATTCGTTGTTCATGACCAACCAATAATTCGATACTATTATACCTTTCTTTTTTTAATTCATTATTCAATACAACTTTCGTCCAGCAAGTGCTGATGCATTTGATCACGACCACGGTTTGAACGCAGAGCATACCCAATACTCTCGCGGTTCGGCCTGCGCTAAAGGCACGCTCTGATTGGCCAGTGTTTTTCGTTAATAACTCGAAAACAAAGCCTTAACCAACATTTTGGCAAAGGAAACAGTTGTTTAGAATGACCTCAGCAATCATCCCTCCACGGGTCCTACCCCAGTTCTGGGACACCCTATATCGGTTTTAATATGACTTTGCTAGCGTCATTAACATAATGATAATACATACAGAATCCATTGATTTTAAGTTTCTGTTTCAAAAAAGTGAAAGTTTTTTCAAATAGGAAAACCAGAAAAATTACCGGTATACCGTTATAAAAGTAAATATACCGGTATGATATCATCCCGGTATTTCGGTATTTCGGTTCCTATAAGGGTTTTGAAGGTGTAACCGAAAAATACCGTTATTATATATAGCGGAGTTCACCAGAGTCCATAACTGCGACGCGCAGGTTGCAAGATGGTGGGGGAACGCAGCGAGCTCTCCGCTAATCGCTTTCTACTTCGTTTGGGAGTACCGCCAATCAGGGCGAAGATGCGTACTGGAGATGCGCGAAGAACGAAAACTGGTCTTTTCGCAGTTATGGACTCTGGTGAACTCCGCTGTAGATATTTTCAGCTTCAGTATTAGCCCCTGACGTGACTTACTTTCCGTTATTTCACCATGATGATTACTCCACTAGAGATGCTACTGTCACTCTTGTTTTCTCCTTAAATATCCACCCTTACCTGAATCTCATAGCCCCTAACAATTACGAATTTTGTTTGCAATAGTGTCGTGGAGATCTTTCAAGCATTCGTGGAAGAGAGAAGCGGTAGTTCCGGCTTGAGTGTTCTAAGGACCTTCCGTTTATTGAGAATCCTGAAGCTCGTACGATTCTTACCTAACCTAAGAAGACAACTGTTCGTGATGCTGCGTACCATGGATAACGTTGCCGTATTCTTTTCCCTTTTAGTACTTTTCATCTTTATATTCAGGTAAGTCGTTCCATTTCCTTTTTGGCAAGAGTGTTGGAATTGTCGCGGTTGTCCCAGCGTCGGTTCTTGTAAATTGAAGATGCACGTTCCAGGATCGCGATTCGCGCCAGGTATCATTGTCGCGTCGTGTTTAAGGACGTGGGTCAGTGTCGCGTATTGCTCGGATAATCATCTCATCAGCGTAACGTGTTTTGCATGACACCATTGGATGACCGATGGATGTTTACGGGGAATATTTTGAAAAACGAATCGTTAAAATGTCAACGAGAAGCTAGCCGGAGTGTCGGTCGTGTGCAACGTTTATTAAAGAAGATTCGTTGCCATTTGTAATTGTGAAACAGCTTCTTGCCCGTTAACGAAGCTGCGGCTTGATTTGTCGTTACTCTTCGAACACGAAGTGTACCAAGTGACTATATCTTCCGTTTTACTCCTGTCTTCTCTTCTTCATGCGCTTTCACTTTTCTCATCGCATATATATATGGATCGTCGCGTAAACGCATCACATAGATGACCGAGTCGCAAGTGAATCTGGTTATACATATAATATACCGACTCTGTTGCGTTTGTGAGCAGCGTTTTCTAACGTTGTAATGGTAATGACGATGGGTGTTTGTTGGCACGTTTACAAGGGGTGCCTTGTCGGCCCTTTGTCATGGCTTGAGGCATTGAACGTATACATTACTTTCTACCGTTTATTAGAGGACATTTGTACGTATGAATATCGATATGAATATCTATATATACATATATACATGTTCATACGCATGCGTGTACACGGACTGTTTAAAAGAAGATATACACTGTGAATATTGCAAGTTTTTCATAACGAAAGGAAGTGAAAAATTTTTGATCGTTTTGGAATTTGAGTCCCCGTTTTTCAAATATAAGTAATTAAAAATTGAATGTTCCATTTCTAAGGCATCTAAGGCTATCTAATGCACGTTTGAATAGCTAATCATATTTCGTGATCATTAGTGTAATTAGGTAGGGGCTCTTATCATTTTTAAATGGTAAAACTCTATAACACTAAAATTCTAGAATTCTAGAACTCTAAAATCCTAAAACTTCAAAGTTCTAAAACCCAAATGATTCTTGAACTCTAAAGTTCTAAAATTCAATAAGTCCTAGAATTCTAAAACATTAAAACTCTAAAACTCTAAAATTCTAGAATTCTACAATTTAAAAACTCTAACACTATAAAATTCTAAAATTCTAAGACTACTAAATTCCGAAATCTTAGAATTCCAAAATTCTAAAATTCTAAGACTACTAAATTCCGAAATCTCAGAATTCTAAGACTACTAAATTCCGAAATTCTAAAATTTCATTTTGCATGCACTTAATGCATAGTCTCTGACTTTATGATAGTCAGAGTTCATCACCTGGGTAAATCTATTCATACCATAAAGACAATATGAAATTCAAATAGATTAATTTACCTAAACTTAAACATAGCACTTCAAAATTCAAACGTCCCATTTTCAATCTCTTATATATAATCAAAAATAAAAACCCAAGATACAAAATGCCAAAAATTTTTTCGATTTCTGTTCTCATGAAGAATTTGTCATTTTCAAGGTGTACATCTTTGATATGGTGTATATCTTGTGTATGAACGTGTATATATATATTTTCGTGTGTGCATGCAGCTTTTACCTATCGACAAATATATGTATATACTATATGTATGTGTGTAAATATGCATACTATTAATAACAATAGTGTGTATACGCACACATATTATTACCTATTGATTATTCGTGTATTCGTACGTTTTTTTAATTATTCTATTGTCCCCTCTGTTCTTTTGTTTGCTATGTACTCTAAGTGCCTACAAAATGCGCCTCGGTGTGGTCATCGATATTAGACAGCTTGCGAATGGATAATATGTACTTTTTTCGGTTATTTGATTATGCTGCCTATACCGGCTTCTCACTATCTCGCGTTTGAAAATCATTCAACGATTAATTGATTGCTCATCGTAATCACTGTTACATTTTTTTTTCTAATTTAACTTTGTTTTGTCTATGAATGTTCGTGATGTTCCATATTTAACCAGAATTTAAATATACATTTTATATGGAAATTTTTTTTAAGAATATTACACTTTAGAAATATTTTTTGGTCCTTTTTTGTATGAAACTGCTTATGAATACTATTTATAATCAATAATTAAGTTGGTCCATTGGATTGCTTATTGAAGGATAATTAAATAATTATGTTGTTATTTCTTATGGCAGATCGATAAAATTAAACCAAGTTGCATTAAAAGTGATGGAGTGTTTATTTTATATTGGCAATTTATTGAAGTATTATTAATTATGCAGAACGTATAATTATTTTGCAAAATAGTTTAAACATTACTGCAGAATTTTACAAAATTTCAAAACTAAAATGAGTAGTTTATCAAACAACGCTCAAAGAAAATTATATATCAGAATTAACAATCAACCCTTCACTGATTGAATTTAATTGTTATTTAAGTTTATTGAGCTTTATTGAGAAAGCAAACTTTTTTATTTTTCGAACAAAACTTTGAAAATAATTGCGAACCACATAGAGTCCAGTTATTATAAAAAGAAAAATTTTATTTTTCTAGTACGAATTAGTGATATTTCAATTAATTAGAATTTATTACTTCAAAATAAGAAAATTTTATTTTATAATGAATTTTTATAGTAATTATTTGCAAGAAACGCGAGTGCGCACCATAGTCAGACTTAAAAAAACAGAAATTTCTTTCTTTCAACTTATATTTATTTTATTACTTTCACAAGGTCCCTCGATTTGATCCGTTTCTCATATACTTTCCAACCCTCCCCTCTGACTTTCTTTTTCTCTGTACACATATTTATCTATCTATATATTTACGGATAAGGAAGTACATTGCACGTTTCGTTGTGTTGTAGTATTCTCGGGATGAACCTGTTTGGTTGCAAATTCTGTGAAACGATGAAAGGCAGCTCTGACGTCGAGTGTGATAGGAAAAACTTTGACTCGTTACTCTGGGCTATTGTGACGGTGTTTCAGGTACCTACAAAGGATACTTTTCCACGTATCCCTCGAGGGTTTTTTTTCTCTATATAGTGTATATTATATTACAATTATATTATATTATATATATATATAACACAACTATATATATAATATAATATATACATATTCGTACATATTAACGTTACACACGCATCCACGTACGCTAAGTTACCATACTATACATGCGTATTTGTTACGTTTGTCATTGAACGCTGAACCTCCTCGTACGAGCGCAGACTGTCTCAGCTACTTTTATGATTTCGCGAGGTCTGAAGGTAACGTATGAGAGATACACGAAACTCCTATGGCATGCAGCCGTATCGAGGTAGGAGGAGGTCACGAATCATTCGAGCAATTGAACCTGATGATGTTTCTTCGCTTTCTCTGCTGGTTTACTCGCAGTCGTCGTCTAACGAGTGTTTCAATTATTTAACCCTTTGGGGACGGAGCTTTTCTTTATTCTTAAATTTAAAATAAAAGAAATAATAATTCCATCCTTCGAAGCATATATTATGAAGTTTTACTGTCTACACTTATACCTCGTTTTGTATCAAAAATACAATGTAATATGATTGGAATTATAAATTACTATGGCAATTATGTTTCGACACATATATGCCTCGATCGTCCCCAAAGGGTTGAAAGAAGAACTGTCATGTCGCGCGCGTCAAGTTAGCCTTTGGATATGCTTCAGCTGCTGCAGTATTGCCTCTCTAATTGGTTAGATTCTCGTATACACTGTTGGCAAGCAAGGGTTAATTATAGTAAATATAGTGAAGTATATAGTAATTGTCATTTGTGCAACTAAAAGCAAACTGAACGTCAATGCCAAAGTCTGACCAGAGGTAGCTAGAAGCATTTATGATGTGGCAAGGTAGTGATTGCTAAAAATATGGTTAGTTTGAAACGGGCTTATAATTATAGGGTGCAGTCTGTAAACGCAGAGTAAATCTACGTTATCAAAGTTATCTTACATGTGCATACGCCTTTAAAATTCAATTTTGCTTAGTAGATTTACTGTATACTGAGTGGCAAATTATGATTTTGGTTACTTCTACAGAAATGATAACCTTGTCTCGATCACGTTTCTGCAAACGAGAGATATATAGGGAGTCCTAAAATGATTGTACAACTCGAAAACTGTATATTTTCTATCTTAACAGAGATTATAATATCATGCTTCTGTTTGTAATTTATAACCATTTTTCAAAACATAAGCGATTGAAAATTGGAGATTTGATTTCCGGTGTGTACGGTTTCAAACGATAGGCTGATATGTGAATAGTTAACGATGTCTGGAGTCTTTATTTGATCCTTGAACAGCAAAGTCTGAGTCAATATAGACCCAAAATTGCAAAACATATATAAGAATATTAATCTAAAGTTACATGTATCATTTTTAGATGAAAGAGTTTCATTATTAGAAGGATAATTTTTAAAGAAACAATTAAAATAACATAAAGTACAAAATTAAATTAGGCTCTCTCCATGGTCCGCCGTCGGAGGGTTAATATTATATAAAGACTGTCCCATGTAACTGGACCAACCTGTAGCTTTGAAATGGTATCACATACAAAAATTTTAATTAAATAAAATTAAATGATGTCGAATATAGCATTACATGATATTTATGTTGACATCAGAAATGGAAGCATTCCAAAGCTTTTAACGTCATCTTCATTTTTTTTTAATGGAACTTTCTACTTTGGTTTAGATTTAGATCAATTATTGCGTTTCTTTATTCTCCACAAAAAAGTATTAAGATACCTGGGTAAAAAATTGAATAGTTAAGAAGATATTTTTTAAATTAATCAATTTCCGACCTCAGTACCTTAATAATTTTTTGTAGAGAACAGCAAGACTGACGTCAAGAAAAATACAAAATTCAATGAACAATTGTCAAATTAGGCGAGACTAAATCGCCTCAAAAGATATCTTTTGAACAATTATTAATCAATTTCCGATCCAGGTACCCGAATATTTTTTGTAGAGAATAAAAAAATGCGTCAATTGATGAATATAAAGTACACAGTCTTACATCCAATACGAAATTCACCTTGATATCTTTGAAATGTCTCCACTTAAGAAAAATTACACATGAATCATGTGATGTTGCATTCGACACTATTTAATTTTTAAAAGTAAAATAATACTTCTTCCAGTAATAAGGGTTAATTATTGCTTTACATTTCTTGTAGCTAAAAATGTATAAATTGTGTGAATTAATTAAAATTATAGCATTGAAGTGAATTTTTAATGATCTAATTTATAAAATAATTGAAAAAATGCATTTATGTGTTTGGTGTACTCTATGAAGAATTAATAAATTGAGCTCTGGAAGACTTTTCAAGTTCACTGAAAGTATAAAATTTGTATGCCTAAGGGGATAAATCTATGTCATCAGGACCTACGGTTCGCTACCCATAGCGCTTTATATTCGCACATGCGTGCCTTTAACACGTGCTCTTCTGCATAACTGCGCACCGGAAGTGAGATACCCATTCTTCAATCACTTGTATTTTGAAAATGAAACAGCAGATTGTGAAATGATACAGAACATTTCGATATGATGTAATATTGAGAACCAATTTCTCAAGTATATGTTCTATTTTAAGATGTTCTGTATAAGAGGATAAAATCTTGAAACTGGTATATCCATTTTTAATAATAAGAAATAAGGCACGGATCTTATCCAGTGACATTAGAGAGGTAATACTGTATCTGCTTTGTGTTTCTCGTTACGATCACGATTTCTGGACAGTTTCTTTAAGTTATTTACGTAATTCGCTTAAAATAGCGAACAATTGGATTTTGTTACTTGTATCGAATAGAATTCTACTTTGGCCACATACAACTATATTCATTCTGTTTTTATTTTTAATGGCTCTTTTAAAAATGTTTGAACACAAAATAAGTAATTAATGTTTTTCATTGACTGGTTAATACTTTGCAATCTACCTGTAAGGATTCATTTTTTAAACTAATTCAATTTGTTATTTCTAATGATTTTTAAAAATCATTAGAAATAACTTTTATTTTTATAAAATTATTCACTACCCATTTATGAAGATCGGCTAAATAATGAAATTAAAATGTCATTTAATTGCTATTTCTGATAATTAATATAATTTCATTCAAAAGCTTTTTCATTACTCTTTTTTATTTCTTCGTCATATAGTTAAATTACATTTTTAAAATAATGATTCTTTACTGGTCTTTTATACTCATCTTTTATTAAAGGATTTATTAAAAATATCACAGGTTAAAGAAAAATTACAAATTAATTATTGCATATTGAGCTAATTTGAATTAAGTTATGTTATGATATTAAATTATTTTATTACATTATTACAATATAAGGAAATAAATTCTTATGAAAAAGAATTTTATTTAGTTATGATCCAATTCTATTTACTTTTTATTTTTTAATTTATTTTTTCATTTAAATTCACTTCAAATTATGAGCTATTATATTGTAAAATATTTCTATTATTCACAAATATATTGTATTCGAAACTATAATTTTTTAATAAATTTACATACAGAATAAATTCATATTAAAAACTTACAGAAATCGTTCAGGAAACGTGCTGAGAGTCGACGAACAAAAGATCTTACATCACACTTTATGAAAAAAAAGAAAATTCATCATCGTTTTCACGCTTTCACTGCATTTGAAAAAGAAATAAAAGAATTTGAATTGATTATGGGTACGAATGTTGAATTGGTATTCCAGGTACCTTCCTCAAATTCAAATTATCGCTCAACAGAATTGTGATATAAGTTCTTTAATAGATTATTGTATCTTGCAAGAGACTGTGATTGCCTTGAAGCTTTCATCTGTTTACGTTATTTGATTGTTCTTATTATGGTTGTTGTACGTGCAGTATTTTGCTTCCCCTGCTGCTCTTCTCTGTCAAATATCTATGTTTCTTCTTTGGTAATAGGCTGCCGAGAATTGTTGATTATTGTCGAATAATTGTTTGATTTGTCGCATCAGCATAGTTGGAGAACACTGGCCGTTTTCGTAACAATGTTTTTTCAGCTTTGATCGTATATTCTTGTGGTGCATGTTTATTGTCGTTTCATATTCTTATATTACGCTTTGCATGTTGATACGCGTTTTAATGATCATTGTTGCTTCCCATCGCTGTTAACCCCGACCGTTTTTTCAAATACGCACACATCTCCTTACAATATCTACATTCGATCATACGACATTTCGTTACACTGTAAAAAACGGCAATTGAAATCACAAATGTTGGCCAATTATATCAGGGGATCTTTAACTGTTACACGATGATGTTTGGTAATTATTTGGAAAAAAACATAAAATTGGAATTTTAACATTTTTTGTCATTTAATTTGAAGTGATTTTTAGTAGTAGTTTGAAAATAAAAAATGGTAACAAAAAGATAAGAATGTAACAAATAAGGTAACAAAAATGGTAATAAAAATAGTAACAAAAATGGTAACAAAAATGGTAACAAACATGGTAATCAAAATAGTAACAAAAATGGTAACAAAACGGTAACAAAAATGGTAACAAAAACTACAAACTACTATTAAATTATAATTTTAATTGCAATTATAATTTACACAATCAAAGTAACTATTTTCTTTATTTCAAGAAAATAATAAGACCAAGGGTTAAAAAAATGAAACCTTGAAAATTAAGCTTAATTAGTGTGAACAGATAAAGCTCTTTGGGCCACATAAATAAAATATAAAATATTTATTCTATTAATGACAGCAAATGAAAATTACTTTTACCATGATACAATACTTACACGCGAATTTGTACACTTCTATACGAAACTATGTACCTTGAGTTATGCCATGAATTTTTAACAGTGTAGCAAACTTCGTTCTTCTAGCGTCATTTCTCCGTATATTCATTAATTAAAAAAAAAAAAATTAAATATCTCTACATTTGTTTGTCTGCTCTAACTCCTCGGTTTCACACAGTATTTTGTATCTCTTTATTCCATTCGTTTCGCTCACTTTCTGTCTGTATCTCTGATTTTTCTCTCTACTTACTTGTTTTGTCTGACATTCACTTTGTGTTCCAATCGCGTACAAAACATTCGACGGGTTTGAATAAATCGTTGCGTGAAATACGAACACGAATACGAACAAACGCGTGCAATCAATCCCACAAATTGAGAAAACGTCGTCCTACCACGCTCGATAGATTGAAAAAAGGGAGAATATACCAAACGATACAACCGTAAAGAACTTCCACATGTAATTGCGTACGGTTTGCGTATTATTATTGTTAATACCTCTCCGTTAGCCACTGTAAATAGACACGTTTATTTATCCAATTACCCAGACCCGTGCTACTCAGTTCCCACGTAGACACTATTAGGTTGTTGCAAATGAAATAGCCAGTTTATTTGCAAAAATTCAGTTCCAAAATGTACTGATTGATTGTTCAAAATTATCCACATTAGTTGATTGCAATTACTTATTTGAAATTATAAAACTGACGTTATTAATGCAGTTACATTAGCTACAATGAGTTACAAAAGTGACATACCCCTCTTCAAAACAGGAAAATCTTTTTCAAATTTGATCAAACGACTTGAGTTTTGTTTTTTAGAAGTAATAGAAATTAATTTGCCAGATGACAAGTTCCTGTCGTTTTGAAGAAATTGTAATTAGTCAAAATTGCAAAAGGAATAGTGATGTATTTGAGCCTGTAAAGAAAATTAAAACAAAAGCCTTTTATAAATTTAAATAAGTTACATATATATGTATACACGTTGAAAATTTGAATATATGTTATCTAATAAACTCATTTTTCTAGCTTCTTAAAAAAACTCAAATCAGTTTGATTAATTTAAATAAAATTATTCTATTACAAAGGATGGATTACTTTTGAAATCCATGGTATATTTCATCTAAATAAATGATGTAATTGAATTTCGAGAAAAAATAATAGACGAATTTGAATTTTTACATCTAATCATCTTGCATCTGGAAAATTAATAAAGATATTATGTAATGAAATAATATAGTAATATTTAATTTTTCCAGATTGTTAAGCTTCAAAAATTGGCCATTTGATATGCAATAACTTAATATTATAGAAACATATAAGATTCGTAACAATATTACAGATACTGCTAATATCGATAGCTAGTGTGTATTTGTGCAACCAGCCGCTAAAAATTCGTTTAATACTTTTAACCTTACTTATATTTAGAGATTATATTTACGCTTCGCCATCTTTCGTTTCTCTCTTTATCTTTTTCTCCTCTCCCCGTAAACCTTAATCGTGACATTCTGCAATGATAGGTATCCTTTGCTCCAGTCGTTTTGTATTTCATTTGATTCCAATTGATACAAACGAAATGAAAAATTACTCTGCATATAAACGTACTGTTTCTTTGATTTTCAAATTTTGTTAAAAAAGAAGGAAATTTAATATTTTTCAGATGATGCAGTTATCTTTATCATTAATATTGTACTATACAGGGTGTTTAGAACAATATTGTGTTAAATTTAGTGGAAGATAATAATCAATCAAATAAATAGAAAATTTTAAGTAAACTTTGTCCGAAAATTGGACATTTTTAAATTATAAAATGTTTCTAAAATTAAAAAAAATATACATGGTTAAATATTTGAAAAGCTTTTCGCTAATTTTAATTCTGTAGTGTGTCGTAACATAATTTTTTAAAATGTCAGAAACCATTAATTAACTATAAATTATTATAACTCGAAAATAAACAATTTTTGAATTAATTAAATGTTTCTTCTTTTCATTTTAATGAATATTGTATTCCTCTAAAATTTGGTATTTGTTCTGAAACACCCTGTACAGGATACAGTATGTTTCACGTGAGTATTGCCATGAATTTTTGAAACTCCTGTATACAGCACTAAAAAGTAGAAAAGCTTTTGTCTAAAATAAATTTTTATAAAATTACAGGAATATTTTAATATTTTCTAGTGACACTTACATGAAACATGTAAATTATTCATATGCAATATCAATAAAATATAAGAATTTTATAAATTAATAAGTTGATAGCAATCCTTTTTGTTTGCTATTTAATTACTATTGCCATATGTTTTTTTTTCTATAAATTATACGCAGCTTGTATAATATTCGCTTAATGTACAAGCATCAGGTTCAGTAACATGTTCGTTCGGATATTAATCAAAATTTTGTATCTTCGTATTGTCATGAAATTTTGATAATCAATGATGTCTGTTCACCACCCCTCAGGTAATTTATATATTTAATTACTATAAAAGCTTTCGTTTTTATTACTGAAGAATTCAAATAGATAGGTTTTGACGTTTTCTGTATTTTATAAGGATCAAAATAATTAGAAAACTGTCAGGGGAACATCAGGTGAGTACTACAGATATGTTAATATTATATTTATCAATCAAATTGTAATACATTTTTGCGGATCCATAATGAAATTTACGGACTAAAATTAATATAATGAAAAATGGTACTCTCCTACAACATTAATGATGTCCACCTTATTTCTTTTTCTTGTATATAATTAAAATTTTATTGCTAATTTAAGGTTTTGTTTTTAATAAAATTGGAAATAAACTACTATTATTCTGAGTGACATATATGCGACTACTGCAGAGACGCTCAGCAAGTACTTACTAAGCCGGACACGGGCGCCCGCCAATGCCCGTATTTGCACGCGTGCAATGCTACGAGCCCGAGATGCTGTCGACCAGGCCTGGCAGAGTAGGGGAATCCACTTCTGGAACACATGTTTTTGGTCCCCTTTCAACGCTGCTCCTTCAAGTAAGATGGGACGGTTCCGACTACCGCCTCTCCATCTTTCCTAGCGGCGGTACTGTCTCCTCGGAGAGACGGTAGTCGGAACTGTCCCATCTTACTTGAAGGAGCAGCGTTAGAAGAGGAACCGGAACATGTGTTTCAGGAGTGGTTTTCCCCTGTTTGGCCTGTCCAAGTACGGGAATCCACTCCTAGAATACATGTTTCGGGTCCCCTTCCAACGCTGCTCCTTCAAGCAAGATGGGACGGTTCCGACTACCGTCTCTCCGTCTTTCCTAGCGGCGGTACTTTCTCCTCGGAGAGATGAAGCTTGAAGGAGCAGCGTTGGAAGGGGTCCCAAAGCATGTGTTCCAGGAGTGAGTTCCCCTACTTGGGCAGGGGAGTGAGTTCCCCTATTGTAGGGGGCTATAAAGATTTCACTCGGAAGGAACACTGGGCTGATTGGTCGTGCCCCGACCTCAGTTCTCGCGTACTTTCGACCATAGTATACACTGACAATGAGTCCCATCGAAATTGTCGCAGTGAAGTTGGCTACACATTCACTAACACATTCACACCGCGTTGTCGGCACCACGCCCATCGGCTCACCGTCGCGGCGTGAATGTGTTAGTGCGCCAACTTCACTGCGACAACTTCGATGGAACTCAGTGTACTATTGGCTAAAATTGTCACATTTACTAATTAGGCTCGTGTAAAACTAGAGAGTCGGTCGGTGTTTGCGAAGCACCCCTTTTTTTTAACGTGGGGAAGTTTTTGATAAGACTTCCTACTGTTCACTTGTGGAGAGTAGTGGGGGAGTGTCTGATTCCTACAGACTTAAATCCCACAGCGATCGACGCTGACGCTATAGGACATAGGAGGATTCCGGGGCTTCTAACGAATTACTTCGGAATCCTCCACGCCTGGCACACTGGTATCCTTTCTGCGGAGAATCCCTTTTGCTTCCTATGTCATCCTCGGCGCAATCTTTGTACTTCGCTACAGTACTACAGTAAAACCTGGATAAATGCAACCAAGATTGGGACCCAGTGGTTGTATTTATCCAAGCGAGGTGTCGAATCTCGGGTTACACGCGACGACCAGCCAAGCGTGAACGTAGAAAGGGACAGACAGTGGCGGAAAGAGAGAGGTCCGATGATCAAAGGAAAGAGCCGAAACGTATCGGTGTGACTAATACTAATTCAACTATAAAACTTTTTTATTTTTGACTTTTTTTTATTGAAACTTTTACTAGCGCATAGGTTAAATTTTTCTGATTAAAATGGTACCAAACACGATATATAGTTTCAATTATAATTACTTGCTAAAATTGATGTTAAAGGTTGGCGAAAAGCAACAGAGATCGAAAACAAAACCAGTCGCGGTGTCGGCTCTGGTTTCAAAGGTTTCATTTATCCAGGCAAGGTGGCGATTCTGGGCATTTAATGTTGCATTTATCCAAGCGAGGTGTCGATTCTGGGCATTTAATGTTGCATTTATCCAAGCGAGGTGTCGATTCTGCGTCCGTACATATGTTTTGTATTCAGCCGACATGCCGATTCTGTGTCCGTACACATGTTTTGTATTCAGCCGACATGCCGATTCTGTGTCTGTACACATCTTTTATTCTATTCTTCATTCTATTACTATTGTTTATAAATATAATTCAAACTATATCATGTTTGGTGTCATTTTAATCAGAAAAATCTCACAAATGCGTTAGTAAAAGTTTCATTAAGAAAAAGATAAAAATAAAAAAGTTTTATCGTTCAATTTGTATTAGTCACACCGATATTACGGTCGGATCATATTACACGGTTTTCTCGTTGAGCGGCTCGGTTCGTCTAGGGGGATCCCCCCAAGTGGAGGGGATAGCGATGTTGCACTCATCCAAGCATTCTTTCGTTGCATTTATTCAGGTTTTACTGTAATAGGTTCGTGCAAAACTATAGGGCCGGTTGATGTGTCCTCAGTACCCCTTATTACCCCTGTGTCGTTCTAAAAGACTTGTAAACGGAGAACAGTATATCTTACATATAGGACATTGGATTGTTTTAGAAAAAGACGTGATTCATATATGAATTGACCAGTAGTTGTTTCTAGTTGATTTGAACAATATTATAAATAATCCAATTTTTGTTATCATTGGTCTGGTGAAAAGTTCAACTTTATACTATTTAATAAGGAAGTTTTGCAGTTTCATCAGATGTTAGGGAATCAATTCCTATGAAATATTTGATAAATTGGCAATATCCCATATCATATATCATGGATTCTTTTCAATTAATGTGAATATCTGGTTACCATCAATCTTACCTGGTCTTAAATTGGTCTTCTACTTCGTTCTCTATTTCCCAAACTGAAATCTCCATTTCTGAATTTCTTCAAACCATTTCTATTTTATTTCCACGGTACACTATCTTTTCTAGAAATATAATAACGTCAAATGCTAGAAATAAAAGTTATGTTCGCGAAATTTTAATCTCACTTGAATAATAAAAAATGTATTATTTTAAATTCAAAAATTCTTTCGCAATTTGATACAAGCTTATAAATACCGTTTTTATCAAAATTCACCTTTTGAGCTGAAAAATTATTATAGTCGTTTTCAAACTTCAAAATTATAGTCGCTTCAACAATTTTTATTTAAACAATTTTCCAAAATTATATTTACTTAATAATGTCAAGGCTAGGACCTGTGTGCCGTTGCTAAAATGTGACAATTGATGCGACATAAAACTTAAAATAAGAAAAGTAAATAAAAGATGAATTGAAGTGTTCGAAGCAAGTAATTCTTTGCAGAGTCCATTCTGCAGTATATGGTCCTGCATTATTCTTCAATATCTGTGCTTAATGCACTATCTTGCATTATTTCGAAGAAAGAGAGCATCCTCACGATTTATCGATCCTTAAAACCTTTTCGAGTACCATTTCGAGTTATGTCGAGTATATGTCCTCAGTAATGGTTTTGTCTTGGCTACAATTCAAAATGCCCACTATACGTATCAGAATGTTTGTTCATTCTTCCTGTGGTTTATCTTCAAGAAGTTTATTGTCATATCTGGATTTTCAAAACCACTTTTATGATATTCATTCTTTTACAAATATTACAGCAGAAAGCAGTATAAATTTACTTGACAGATTTTACTATTTGAATATCAACAGTCACATAGAATAAATAAGAAGTGATTTTGGATTTTGGATAGAAACCAATTTTTCCTATAAACTGAATCATTCCATCAGTTTCTTGTCTTTGAAAAATATTTCTGTATAGTCGTGTGAAATGTAGACTTTCCTTGACTAACAATAAGGAAAGTTGTAAAGAAGGGGCTTAATTATATTTCTTATCCGTCCAGAATGGAAAGGTTTATGTTATGTTTTTCTTAGATCTTCCCAAAGTCGAAAGCTATATCGCCATTTTCCATAGGAAAGCCTACTTGCTTGGTGTTGTACATTCAGGTGCAATGTAGGCTTTTTTTTAAAACCGTTCAAATTAGGTAACTAATTAGTAGAACTAAGGGAATAGACCCGTACCAATAATTTTCTAAAGCTAGGAAGACTATTTCTTTCTTTTCCATTCTTGGGTTTAGGTCTCTCCTTTTTTTCAAGTTACTTGCCTAGTCTAAGCAACGCCAGATTAAGGGGAAATCTGTGGGGAAATACAACCCCGAGCCATACTTTCCAGAGTGGTCAGTGATAAATCTTCCATTTCAAAAAATATTAAATTCATTTTTTTCTACTCTTGCCCTTTTTTACAATTAAATTTTATTTAATTTTATTTAGAATAAATTTTTATTTTCAGTCTTTATCAACCAAGGTTTAATAACCCGGGCTTAATAAATCTTAATCCGATCTCGACTCTGAGCAATCCTTCAGCTAACCATAAGTAGAGAGAAGAACATTCTACTTCTTGCCATTCATCTTGGAACCACCTAGGGAGAACCTAACCTAAAAACTCCTGTCCTCACACATGAAGAACACAGATAAATAATGCGAGTGGTTGAATCCTTCTTTCTTTAATTCTACATAAAAGTGTAGAGACTGAGACGTTTTAGGAGTTATTTTGTTTGTCCTTTTGTTAAGTTAGTTTCTCCTTAAGTTCGTTTTAAGTTCTTTTAACAATAAAGGCTGATGGAAGACTTTTTCTCTTACATTTATCTTTAGCCATGAGAAGTCTATATTGCAACCAAGTGTATATACCAAATGATAAAGTTACAACGAAAGAAAATGCCATAAATTTTCTGGGGTACATACTAATATGTTTATTCTCAAAATTCGAACGAACTTATTACTGAATCTAATATATTATAGACATATGTCAATTTGTTTATTTGTTTTAAATACTAAATATTCTTTATATCTGCATAAATATCCATTTATGTACACCGATCTTGCAGAATGTGACTGTATAAGCTTCGAGTGACAGTTGTTTTTGCTGTTCACACGATATACCTGCTTAATACCTGCCAATGGAGCGTCTTCATCTTTTTTACAATAATTATTATTCCTAATTAAAGCAAATATTATTGTTTCTTGCAGTACTAAATAGTTCAATTGTCATTAATTTTTGGAAATGAAGGAATCTTTGGTAATTATTTAAAATTGAGCCTTATCCAAATTTTGATAATTTTATTGTTAAATTTCTGATTAATTATCTCTATCAGACACACAGAAAATTTGGGAAGTACTGGATCTTTAAATAAATAATTTGAGTACCTTAAATTAATTAAATAAAGTAACTTTAAGTACTAAATAAAATACGTAAAACAAATTTTCTAATTAGCAAATGTTTGCTTCTGAAAACAAGGACGTTGATTAATTAACATTACCTAAAACACGATATCAATTGATATGTTCATTCACTTACCGAGCAATCAACGTTCCAATGAACATTCAGCTAACTAACGCATCGGCAAATAGCCAACGCAATTCCAGCTTGAAATTACAGCTTAAAATATTCATGCTCCTATATTGGAACTGACATGCATAGTATCTCTAAGGGATTATGTAACCCGGATACGTATTTTTATCATGGCTATACATTCAAATCGCTGACCGCTTCTTCTGCCGACAACTTTTATCAAGAAAAAATCGATAAAATATAAATTTAAAGGCAACCTATATGTCAGATTAACACTTTCACTGTTATCAGTCGCTAAAAGTTCAATCACGCGATATCGCGTGCTTAGTAATTTTCTGATGAAATGACGTATTTTCTGATAAGAAGGAGGAAATATTTTGACTGAAGACGCTCCATGGTTGGAGGATCAATATCCTTCGCCCCATCCTTACCGTTCCATTTGAAATGAGGCGATACTTTAGGCCGGCGGATTGTCTCGGTTGCAGCATCCTAGGGATGTACCTGTTCGGGGGTAAGTTTTGCATGTGGGCGGACCGGAGTCGGCCCTGCACCTGTGCCGAGGTGGTCTCGCGGCACCCAATGTGCCGCTGTGATCGCAAACATTTCAACGACATCGTCTGGGCACTAGTCACGGTCTTTCAGGTACCACCGTTCCCCTCTCTTACACCAAAAACACGGTATATGCGCTAAGTATTTAGAAACACATCATACTTTCTTCTCCTTATTCTCTTTACCTTTATCTATTCTTATGTGTATTTTCTATGTCTACGTTTATGTCTGTCTTTGTCCTTCTTTGTGTCTTTGTCTCTATGTCTTTATATCTATGTCTACAGGGTGTTTCAAAATTGGACAATCAAATGTTGCTATTATATTCTATGAGTAGAAATGAGATTCGTGGATGTAGAAATTTTTATTAAAATATATGTATATCTTTTTAATATAAAAGCAAGTTTACTGATATATTGTAATGTAACACTAATAAGGGGAACTACCCAAGTGTTACACTCACTTATTAATGAAACTTTGCCAGCTTGTAGAGTTCGTCGAGCTGAACACGTCTATACCCCGTTTTGTGGGCAGACGACTAATTGTTTAAAAGATATTAATAATTAAAGTTAGTTACTACTTACATTGAGAAGTATGACAGACTCACACATACAACTCGCAATCTAGAGATCCACGGTTCAAATCCTTGATTCCCAACATTTTTTTTTTTTTTTAATGATAATTTGTCTCTTTTTGAATAACTATTACATAAAAATTATCATAAAAAAAAAAAAATTTTTTGGGAACCAAGGATTTGAACCGAGAACCTTCAACTTGCAAGTCACGGATCCACTCCGTGGTTAAATACATGACTCGTGATCTAAAGGTCCTCGGTTCAAATCCTGGGTTCCCGTTTTTTTTTTCTTTTTTTTATAATTTTGAAGATATCGATATCCAAATTAGTTTTTAAAAAAATTAATATAATCTCTAATTATTAAATATTATAATGCTATATTTCCTTTAGAAAAGTCTACTATGTCCCAGACTGTACTGAATGCTTCTGGGTATTTTATTGTTACTTGACAGAAATTGAATTTGTTTTATTATCTCTTCTATCTAAACAATAAATAGATGCATATTTAAAAAAAAATGTTATATCCCCAATTTTGCCTTAGTTAAAAATTAAATTCAAATTGAATCTCTCAGTGATGTTTAAAAATAAAAAATTAAACAAACACCTTTTTCAGATTAAAGTGAAGTAGTGTGAACTTTTTTTTTAAATTTTTACTTGTAGAATATATTTGCAAAATTTGGTCGTCTAGCTATGAAACACTCTACCTATCTGTCTCTATGTCTATTTCTATATCTATTCTTATATTTACATCTGTTTGTATCTGTACCTGTACATTTGTTTATATCTATATTCATATTACGTATACATGCGTGTTACATAATATTGTGTGCAGTTTTCTCTTGCTTTTTGTCCTTTCACGTTCCAGCTAACGTTTTATTTTTTTCGATGCGACAGTATATAAATTTTCAATGGTTGTTCCCAATTTTTAGTTTTTCGGTTTTCTCTCTGCGTTTACCTTTGTTATACGTTGCAGCTTGACGAAGTATCGTTACGAATTAACAAAATATTGACAATTTTCTATTTTTTCCATTTTCTACTCTCTCCTATTTTTTTTCTTTTTTTTTTCGATTAACTTTCGTTGTTCCGTGATAAAATAACAGAGTGGATAATGGTTTGTTTGTTACGCGATTGACATGGTTTTGTTATCAGTCCAAGAGTTAATCGATTACACGGATGTTACGTTAACCGTAACATCTGACCCTTTTTTTTTTTCAAACAGTTAATAACTGCATCACGTTGTTTCGCTTGTTGCTATGTATGGGAACATAACGAGAGAAATATTCAAATGAAGCTGTAACAATTAGGTAGCCGCTTTAATGATTTTACCAGCTCATTTCAGCCCAGCTTCCTTATTTCAAAATTTTTTATGTTTTAATCATTTTTATCCTATTAAATCAAAAATAAAATAAAATTTGCATAATTGAAATGCAGTACAGAAATGCAGTAACAAAAAGATGTATTGTAGAATTTCGTATCCTTCAATGGAGACTGTGAACTGAAATGGGTTAAATATTGAACACAGAGAGAAATTCGTAGTAAAATGCAAATATATCTACTATGTAGGAAGAATGCGCGAGACGATACTGATCGATACCCTTTTTATTCATCTCTCTTATTCTTTTTTAAACTGTCAGTCAGTAGAATTAGTGTATGAAGAATTCGAGCTAATTCTCCTAACTAGATGCTGAGAAAAACGTTTCGTTAAAAGCAATAACAACTGATTTCACGTGAAACTTTATTTTTCACGAGTTAGAGATTTTGCTTATTTATTCGTCTCGCGAAACGTAGCGAAACTTGTTTCTCTAAGGTACATTGAGAACTTTTTGTTTTCTTTTTCTCTTTATATAGATTTTAACGCAGGAGGATTGGAACGTTGTGCTGTTCAACGGAATGCAAAAGACGTCCCATTGGGCAGCGCTTTATTTCGTCGCGTTGATGACTTTCGGAAATTATGTTCTTTTCAATTTACTGGTTGCTATTCTGGTCGAAGGATTTTCTTCGGAGGTATGCCGGTTGCTGCTTCTCAGTTGTGGAAAAAATTGTTTACGTCGACTGCTATACGTGGCTGAACATTAATGACATAATTTTTCAGAGGAATGAAAGAAGGGAAAGAGAACAAAGGGAAATGGCTAAGCTGGCTGCCAAAGAAGCTGGAATGGGCAGCGACGATGGATCATCCAGAATATCTAGATCCCATTCGATCACTGACAGCGATACTTGTACTCAGGTTAAAAATACTACTATTTATTGAATTAACAAAGCTTAGAAATTAGTTACAAGAAAACATAAATTGAATTTGAGACCTGATTTCCACTGCTACAATACCCTACTATTCCATCGTGGGTACCTCATATTTTATACAAATTTTAATTTTAGAGGCCTATTCATATTTTGTGTAATGATATAAATATCAACTAAAAGATCCAAATATTTATTTTTAAATTTTATTAAAACAACAGAAACATATTTAATATTTTATGTAACCCCCTTGGTTATTGACAGTGCTTTATATTCTTAAAGGCATTTTTGAAATGCAGCAAGCTATGCACTTTATTACTAGTGCATTATGTACCACCGAATCAACGGGGAGTCTAAAGGGGGCTATAGCTCTAAGTGCCACTTTAAAGTGTAAACCTTCTATGTACTATGCCAAAAAATTCCAAAGTTCAGAATCCACCATAATCTTGTAAATTTTTAACTAACATAATTATTATTTCAAAATAAATTCTCATAAATTTAAATTTTTGAACCAAGTTTATCAACATTGAAACGCATTATTGTTTGTTTTAAAAGAAATAATTGTTTCAATGTAGGATCGGAAAAATTCCTGGCAGAGTGCGGAGGAGTTGCGAAAATATAAAGATAACAACAGCAGAGAAAAGCAAAATACTGTCTGGAAGCATCAAATGGACGAGCCAAAGTGCAACATTCAGAAGGAAAATAAAATGATGGGTGGCACGGGACAGCCACCCATAATTACTCACACAGCAGCCACCCCTCAAGATTCACCAAACACTACCCTCGATGTTGGATACAGAGATCTGAATTGTCGAGCTGTTTACCCAACTGCAGCACTGTCAATTGAATCTATCGATCGTTCAGGAGTATGTATAATTTGTTCTCAAAATGTATTTAATATGTATTCAAAATAGTACTCAAAATTTACTTAATATATGCTTAAAAAAGCATAAAGCACGGCGAGTCCGTCGCAGCGAATTTTTTGGAGAGGATACAATTCGGGGATTAGGTCGTCTTCAGGGTCAGAGGCTAATTGGGCTAGGGATAAATATCGATCGGGGATTGGCCGGTGATCGGGATCGATAGGGCTGACGGAGGCTTGGCGATGCTGGCTGCTGGCTTAGGGTCCTCGGGCTCGACGTATAGATGGCCCCACGGCATCGTTTTAGCGGTGTGGTTGGGCGGCTCCTCGCTGTCGCGGGATGTCGTGTCGTCGGCCTCGGGACGGGTTTTCCTTTTCGGTGGTGGCAGCGTCGTTGCTTGGTGTCCTGCCTTTGCCTCTATCGGCCCGATACCGGTGGATGGACAGGGGAACAGGGTTAGGGAAGGGAGTGCTACGGGGACAGGCGCGTGGCAGACAAAAGCCAAGTCGGGCACTAGTGTCACCACATTACAACACCCTCCCGCCTTGACTGGACTTGCGGGCGACTCGTTCTCGGGGTTGCAGGTCGCATATTAATCTCGCATCCATCCACTTCGTCCTGTGAACCTGTAAGAGAAGTGAATTAGATTATTTGGCCCAAAATAAAAGAGAAGAGAAAAGAAAAATAATAAACTGGTACTACTTGCCTTAATTTTGTTTGATTCGTGCCTAAAAATATTGGAGTAGGGAGGAAATTCTGTTAGGTTGCTACGAAGTAGGGATCATTGGGAAGCGGGGTTAGGGATAGGGAATTATCGGGGGGAAATTGGGGAAGGAGGCGTTCGGGTCTTTCGGAGGGACGGGGGCGTGGGGATTTTGAGGGACATTAGGGATGGGATTCTGTGGCTGCGGGATCCGGGAGGTGGGGGTGTGATTTGGAGGGACATTAAGGGGGGGATTCCAGTAACCGTGAGGGTGGGAGAGGCGTTAGAAGTATGGAAAGGGGAGGACGATCGGGGAGGGGTGGAACCATTAGTTTTTAGGGGTTGTTTCCGGGGCGATATAGATGGAGTGGGAGAGGTATTCAGCCCGGGAAGTGCCTTCCGGGGCCTTGGGAGTGTCGTAGGAGGGGTGTCGGGTTTAGGAAGGGCTTTACGGCGTTTTGGTGAAGAAGGTGAGGAAGGTGGTGAGTGATCGGCTACTGGTCTAATTGGACGGGTCTGGTAATTATTGGGGACATACCGGAGGCGGAAGGCTCTCAAGAACTCACTATAATTTGACCATTTCCGCGGCTGTTCTTGCGCCCACGCTCGCGCCGATCCGGTGAGGACAAAGGGAAGTGTACGGAGGATTTCCGATTCGGTCAAGTTTTGCCCGATTGCGCATTCGGCTAGGATCTCTAAAAATTCCTCCCCGTCCTCGTCGGGGCTTCCCGCGAAGGAAATCTGCCATATACGAAAAAGTCCGCATGCGCGGCCCTCGTCGAGGGGGTGATAGAAAGTATCTTGGGGAATACTGGTCGAGGGGCGGAATGGGTTGGTGCTAGATAAGGAGGGTTCAGCGTGAGGCGGGGGTATCATGAACACATTGGAAAAAGGGGTTGGATCGTGGGGGTTGCGTGGTGGGGTCGAGGTTTGGTAGGTGCTACTCTGGCAGTGGTGAGTTTGGATCGGGACGGGATCCGACCTCTCGAGAAAATGGGAATTTTGGAGTTCAGGGAGGCGGAAGGGGCCGTGGGCGATACTTAGGGGGGGTGGAGCGTTTCCTTGATCACTGTGGTACGGGTGGTAAGGGTTCGAGAAGCAGGGAAGGGGGTTACAGAAGGAGGTTTGCGAGAAAGGGACAGAAAAGGGGTTGTCACAACGAGAATCGAAGGGGATGGATTCGGGTCTTCTCTCGGTATTGGGATCCGGCGCGGAAGTAATTCTCTCGCGCCAGGGGTAAGGGGGACGGAAACTCTCTGTTTCTTGGATTTGGGGGTGAACGGGAATGGGATTCGGGACGGAGGTGACTGTAAGGGTTGAGGTGGTTAGGATGGTGGTGGAGGTCATGGTGACTGGGTTGGGGATGTTGTACGGGCGAGTTAATTCGGGGAAGGAGTCGTGGGAAGTATCGATCGCCGTGGCGTTTGTCACGGGATTTGGGTCGTGTATGGGTCGGGGGTGAGGGGTAGGGAGTGATTCGGAAGCGGAATCGTCCGCCACTGGGGCAACCCAGGCGGCGGAGAGAGTGACAGGGAGGCAGTCATCGGCCGTGTCATTTACGAGGTCCCATGGGGCGGCATCCGGGCTGAACACGCATCGGACCTCCGAGCGGAGATAACGGTCCCGGAGTCCCTCTCTCGATCCATGGATGATACGCGCGTGGTCCATATTGAAACGCTCTGAGAGGGGTTCAGAAAAGAAAGGGTGCAAAACAAGAAGGGCGTACAGTTTCAAAATTATAGCACAGTACAAAATCTCAAAATCAGCAATTGGCCATTAAAAAAATGTAAAATCGGCAGGCGGCACGATAAGAGTGCTCGGAGTCGGCAAAAGGCACGACCAAGGCACTCAATATCGGCAAAACGCGAGTATTCAAATCGGTGACACAAGCAAAAAAAAATTGTAGAGCAGAGATAATCAAATTCAATAGCATTCAATAGGTTCGAAATATTCAAAAGCAACGTTAGGTTGAAAGCGGTTTTCGTGTCGATTGAGAGGCATTGTTTATTTTCGTATATCGATACGTTAGGATATCGCGTATCTCAATCACAACACCGCGTTCGACCGGCAGCGACAAAAAAAAGTGGCAACATGAGGCTCAACGGTAACGGGCACCTTCTGCGTCGTAATTTCAAGTTCGTAATGGTTTCTGGAATTCTCGATCGTGAGAGCTTATTGAACTTCATAAAATTTTCCTGGCCCCACGTTGGGCGCTAAAGTGATCTTTTCGCGGGGGTGCACTCTATACAATGAAATCTCTATGATTCGTTGGGCGCCAGCTACAGGTGTGGCGATTGGAACAAATAGGGGAGTATCGGGGGTCCTTTACACTAAACGGGGACTCACGGCTCGACCGAGGTCGACCGTCACACTACGCGGGGGAGTACGCAGAGATGGGAAACTCTAGGGCTGGGAATCTCGGGGAGGAGGTTCGAGGAAGGTTCGTTGCGTTACGCGATCAACAGGGTAATCAAAAAACAGGATCTTTAATGACGGGAAAAAAGGATGGTACGTAATATCGCGATTTACAATTGCGCGGACGGAGAAGGTGGTCGCTGCCAGACTCAGAATTCACAATTATTAAAATCTTAAGGACTTACCAATACGCCGAAACACTCCAAACACACACACTTCAAATCAATACTTACTCTTAACAATCTCAACAAAATCTCAATGTCGCCAAAATCTAACGATGTTGGCCCGTCGTTGTCGCAGCGACGGCGAGCCCGTCGCACGGAATTTGGGGGGGGGGGGGATACAATTCGGGGATTGGGTCGTCTTCCGAATCAGAGGCTAATTGGGCTAGGGATCAATATCGATCGGGAATTGGTCGGTGATCAGGATCGACCGGGGATTGGCCGGTGATTGGGATCGATAGGGCTGACGGAGGCTTGGCGATGCTGGCTGCTAGCTTAGGGTCCTCGGGCTCGAAGTATAGATGGCCCCACGGCATCGTTTTAGCGGTGTGGTTGGGCGGCTCCTCGCTGTCACGGGACGTAGTCGGCCTCGGGACGGGTTTTCCTTTCCGGTGGTGGCAGCGCCGTTGCTTGGTGTCTTGTCTTTGCCCTTATCGGCCCGATACCGGCGGGTGGACAAGAAAACAGGGTTAGGGAAGGGGGTGCTACGGGGACAGACACGTGACAGGCGAAAGCCAAGGTATCTTGGTGATTGTAACGGGGGGGCCTCTTGTCACCACGTTACAATATATACATACTCAAAATAATATTCAAAATATACTCTCTAGGTACTCTTAATATACTCTATGTGTACTCAATAAGTACTCAAATATGTATTCAATATATGTATACTTAAAATAGCACTAAAAATATGCCAGACACGTATTTAAATTATATTTAACATGTACTCAAAAATAGTAGTCAAAATATACTCTATGAGCATTCAAAACATGTTAAATGTGCGCTCAATGAATACTCAAAATGGTATATTACACTCAACATATACTTGGAATAATCATAGTTTTGTTTTAAATAATTAACGTTTCATAATAATAATTTCATTTATTATAAATACTATAAATCAAAATTAGAATAATTGTGAGTACATTTTGAGTACAGTATACTATTTTGAGAACATGCAGTACTATTTTAAATATACATATAGGTATTTGAATACGTATATTTTCATCACTATAAATACTATGAATATAAATTTACATTTATTAATACTATAAATTATATTTACTTATTATTGTAAAACATTTAACCATAGTATTTCCTGTTGATTGTCAGATTCATTCTTTTCATTCTTCTTTATTAGGTTTAAATTTTATTCAGCATTAAACAAGTATTTGAAAACATTTTACATGTAAAATGATTTATGAAATTCATTTAATTCTTCGTCATAATATTATCTCTTACAGAGTCAGTGCAGCATCCCTTCGGGCCTGTTGAAATTACCAGACGTTTCAAACAAAATACCAACTAAGAATCTTATCGCCGGGCAATTTTCCCAACGAATAAGTCTCGTTACCGCTGTTGTTAATCCTTCGACGAGGGAGTTATCTAGTTCAAGGTAAATCTTCTTTTATACTATAAAAACTCCAGCAATTCACAGAGATCTGGTTTTTGATCTAATTCAGTGATTCCCAAAGTGGACGATACCTCTTATGCAAATAGGGGGGCGGGGAGGGAAGGGGGTAAATTTATCACTGTTTCTTCCTGTTTGTTCACTTAAAGAAGGTCATGTAAGTTTAGGAACCTCTGATTTAATTTATTCTTTTTATAACGAGGGACAAATTATTCTGTTGACTCACGATTAGTACTGTAATTAGCAGAAAGAGTATTTTAAAAATATTACAAGCAAATTATGACTTATTTTTAAATTCTAAAATTATTTATTTCTTATTCTAATCTTATATAGACAGTGTTGGAATGAAAAATAAATAATTTCAAAATTTATTATAGTACATTATTATTTGTGATCAAACTTAAATATTTCATCCTTCAAAATGAATATGTTAAAAATGCGAAAGGATATAATTATGTAATCGTTGTACTATGGAATTGAATACAATAATAATGTGATCTTTTCTCTGGTTAAAGTCCGCCAAGAATACAAAGAGGGTATTCATGGAAATTATCACGGCCATCCCTAAGGAGGAAACGTTGGTCACAGACAGAAGATGAGGAGCCTGGCCGAACTACTGTTTTAAATAATGGTCGAAGCACTCTACTCGGTTCCAATTCAACGTAAGATAATTTCATACTTTTAAAATATATGTAAAATATTTTACATTAATCAATAATTATTTTCTAAAATTTCTGATGAATTTACAGTGTATTTTCGCCATGCGTTTTTACAGTATACATCTGTTTTGAAGTATCCTGTATAAGGATTAAATGTTATTTCATCTTTATTTAATATAAATAATTTTAAATACAAATTTGAGTTATACGTTTTTCAATGAAAAAATAATCTATAATCTATTATTTATATTACTTCCTTATTATAATATAACATTTTATTTTTGTCATTTCAAATTATGTAAATTTGATTTTCAGTTTCAACGGTGGTTACTTGCACGGTTCGATAAGAAACGACACGCAGAGTGACACGCCGAATAATAGAACGACCGTCCTAACAAGCAATACTCGTAGCCTCAGCCCCAATAATTCCATTGAAAGTCGTAGCTCTTCTATACGACATTATACAACAACGCCTAATCAGGTGGGTAAATCAAATTTTAAATCTTACCTACAATTAAAGCACAGTACAAAATACAAAATCACCCATCATAAGGAACTACTTTTAACATATCTATCATATGTAAATAAAATAAATAAATAATATCACCTTATAATTTGACAGTAACTAAGAATTAAAAGGTGTAAGTTTTACTTTTAATTTTCTCTTAATTGAGCTACACATAACTTTTATTATTACAGTTGAATTGTTGGTCAATTTGAAATAACCAAAAGTATGATTTTTTATGTAAGTTCACAAATTTAAATATAATTTATTCAAAAATTTGGAATAATACAGTAAAATGTGTACTCTACGTATCCAGCACAAGTGAGAAAACAGCAATAGATATACAGTAAAAGCTGGATATATGCAACAAACATTGGGACCCAGACGTTGCATATATCCAGTCGAGGTGTCGAATCTCGGGTTACACGCGACGAGCAGCCAAGCGTGAACGTAGAAAAGGACAGACAGTGGCGGAAAGAGAGAGGTCCGATGATCAAAGTAAAGAGCCGAAACGTATCGGTGTGACTAATACTAATTGAATCAAAAAACTTTTTTATTTTTGACTTTTTTTAAATGAAACTTGTACTAGCGCATTGGTGAGCTTTTTGTGATTAAAGTGGTACCAAACACGATATAGTTTGAATTATAATTACTTGCTAAAATTGATGTTAAAAGTTGGCGAAAAGCAAAGGACGATTGGAAATGAAAACCGGTTGCGGTGTCGGCTCGGGTTTCAAACGTTGCATATATCCAGCCGAGGTGTCGATTCTGGGCATTTAATGTTGCATATATCCAGTCTTGGTATCGATTCTGTGTCCGTACAAATCGTTTGTACCGTGCCGCGTTACCTATTGTACGTTCGTACAAATCGTTTGTACCGTGCCGCGACACCTATTCTACGTTCGTACACAACATGCAACGTGTTGCATGTTGCATGTTGCGTGTTTGATGTATCTTTGGTGTATGGCCTGCCTTGTACATATGTACAGTTTTATTATTATTTTAATAAATAAATATAATTCAAATTATATCGTGTTTGGTACCATTTTAATCAGAAAAATCTCACAAATGCGTTAGTAAAAATTTCATTAAGAAAAAGTTAAAAATAAAAAAGTTTTATCGTTCAATTAGTATTAGTCACACCGATATTACGGTCGGATCATATTACACGGTTTCCTCGCCGAGCGGCTCGGTTCGGCTTAGGGGGATCCCCCCAAGTGGAGGGGATAGCGATGTTGCATATATCCAGCTTTTACTGTATTACCAGCAATTTATGAAAATCAGGCAGAGTATGTAGAATGCTTAGGCAATGTATGTATAGAATTCCTGGCGTTTTGGGCATAGTATGAAATATCCGAATTATTTTAATATTATATAAATTTTTCCTAGGCGTTGTAAGGATTTTATAAAATAATTATTCTAAAAATTAGTAAAATCGAAAAAGTATCCTCAAAGGTCTGTAATTAAAAATTTCAGTTTAGGGAAAAATTAATATTGTTTATATCAGGATTTAATTCGATATTGCCATTCTATACAATGCCTGCTTTTCATACATTGTCGGTAACAAATATAGTAAAAGGAATAGAAAAAAAATGAAAAAACAAAAGTTGGCATATGCTCTACCCGGCCTTGATTCTTGAACCGATGATGTAACGTTCAAACGTCCTGGCAAACAGCTCTCCTGTAGAACAGAAAAACAGAATAAGAATGCTACCCCAGAACCTTTTGTCTGCCATAGGCCTCCTTCATATCGTTGAATACCAACAGTTTTGGTATATTGAATCTAATTTTGCCGGTTAATATATGTTACAGATGCGATGGATTAGCGACCTTTCACGAAGAAATTCACTACGTGGAAACGAGAACGTCCAGTCGCCAACAAGGAAAACCCTACCTCTGGACGAGGCGCCTATGCAATGCTCAACAGCACGTACAATCAATAATTTGTCGATGGAGACTGGCCCACTGCCCAGAATTAAACGACTTTCCGATCAAGATGATGACAATCCTCGTATCGACGAACAGACACCCCCTTTGAATGGTCATGGAAGCGCTAGCAGTATTGAAAAGATTAAGAAGATCTTCATGTTTTTTGAACCTAAAGGTTGCCTTAAGGAACGCGATGATTATTCGCTGTATCTCTTTCCACCAAATAACAGGTAGGTGTAATATTGATTAATCTTTACTCATTACTGGCCTAAGAAAGTTTGTGCAGTTACGATATGCAATGAATATGCAGATTATAGCGCAATCCCCACATCCTTGACACCAGTTTCCCTAAGTACCTGCCATCGATGATGATATACAACCATTGATTCAACAAAATAGAGAAATCGAAATTTTCTGTTTTCCACATTAGAGTGATGAGAATGCCATAACCGAGCTATTAAGATTAATCCAATGAAAATTTTACCCAACACTACTATATTTGTATAATTTTTAATTAAACGTGTGTCTCATTTGCTTTGGCTGCATTTCATTATAGTGATTATAGTATAATCACAGAATAATATTTTTGCAATAAAGTAATCACTTAATTAATGTTAATCATTATTTGCATTTTTCAGATTTCGTGTACTGTGCCGATGGTTCGTCGACCAGAGATGGTTTGATAACGTGGTTCTTTTTTTCATCGGTCTTAATTGTATTACCTTGGCAATGGAACGGCCAAACATACCACCTGATAGTGGAGAAAGACTTTTTCTAGCAACTGCGAACTACATTTTTACCGGCGTATTTGCTATTGAGATGTTCATCAAGGTTAATCATTTTATGATCTGATGTTTTTCATTTCAGGATTTAGAAGTATTGTTTATTAAAATTATGGTAATTTTATTATAGGTTGTTGCATCTGGTATGTTTTATGGTTCCGACGCTTATTTTACTTCAGGTTGGAATATTATGGACGGAGTTCTTGTGATTATTTCCATAATCGACTTATCAATGTCCCTACTTTCATCGAGTAGCCCAAGAATATTTGGAATACTGAGGGTATGTTTGTCTATATTTTCTTTTCTATCTTCTTTGATATTTTTCCATGATAAATTTTATACTAAAATTTGGATATAAAATTAAAAATATGTTCTAAGATATTTCGAAAAATTATTTTTTCAAAAATTAAATGCATTTAAAATAATTTAAAATTTTCAGAAGGCAATTAATTATTATTTCAATCTTGTAGAAAATAATTTTTATCAATTACTTTTATGTGTAATTTATTTTATTACTTTTATTAAAATCAGCATAAGAACGGAAAATTATTAGAATCATTATTTGACAAACTTATATTTTGAGAAGACCGCCTAGAATTATTTTTAAACTGCGCCATCTATACAAAAGCGGCGGAAACTATTCAACAAATTACCGACTTATCGACTGAACTTCCGACAGTCGGAAATCGACACTTCGGTAGTCGGTAAATTAACGAATAGTTTGCACCGCTTTTATATAGATGGCGCAATACTGATGGCTTGGGGTGTCAGAGACCCCGAAGCACCGGTGACACTGCATATCGACATTATAGCATTCGGGGTGTTAGGGACCCCTAAGCTAAAATGTGTGACCCGTAGACTTTCTATACATAGAATGGCAAGAAATAAGAATTCGAATAAAAAAAAAATTACAACTTGTTAAATTTTAGTATATAATTTTGTAAGAGGAGAAAATATATAGAATGCAAATTCAATTGTCAATTAATTGGAATAGACCTTGCATTCAATAAAAATTATAATTTGTTAAATTTTAATATATATTTTTGTAAGAAAAGACAGTGTATAGATCGCAAATTTAATTGCCAATTTGATAATTAAACATTGCAAGAAACTGGATTTCAAAAAAATTGTTATAATTACTTAACTTCAATGTATGATCTTTGTTTCAGGTTTTTAGACTTTTAAGATCATTGCGACCATTGCGGGTTATTAATCGAGCCCCTGGTTTGAAACTGGTCGTTCAGACATTGTTGTCTTCTTTACGACCTATCGGCAACATCGTTTTGATATGCTGTACTTTTTTCGTAATCTTTGGTATCTTGGGCGTGCAGCTCTTCAAGGGTGCCTTTTATTATTGCGAAGGGCCTGATATTAAAAACGTACGCAATAAAACGGACTGCCTGGCTGACAAACGAAACGTTTGGTTAAATAGAAAGTATAATTTCGATGATCTCGGGAAAGCTTTGATGTCGTTATTCGTGTTGTCTTCGAGAGATGGATGGGTGAACATTATGTATACTGGACTTGATGCTGTTGGCGTCGATCAACAGGTAACAAAACAAAATACACCCTTTAACATTCAAACACCACACCATTGATTTTACGAATTCTTCAAATTTCGTTGCCTCTCTGCTGGGGGTAGATTTACCCAAGTAAGCCTGAAAGTATTAATTCTATTTAATTTTCTCTTACTCCAGTTTCCATGAAATTCATGATAAACAGTATAAAAAATAATGTGATAAATCCTACATTTAAAAAGTTCGATCTCATTATTTTTGCATCGAATATTTTGTTTTAAATACTATGCAAAGTGTTCCAAAATGGACAATACAATTTGAAAATTAGTAATTCTACATGAAAATGTATCTAATTGTAAGTTAAATTAAGAAGTAAAGGAGATGGCTGTCCCCAATACGTTAGTTGACCTCCATGGTCCCGACAAATTTTTACCCCATGAAATCCATAGAATAGGCCGCCAAGATGATCTGTACCAAGTTTTATCCAAATCGATTAATGGGAACATGGTCAAAATGGCGGCCAAAGTTGACCCTTTTAACATGGGGCTTTATGGGGGTGGTCGAAATCGTGCTTTCGGCATCCTAGTTTCCGGATATGTTAAACTAGACGATAATACCTTTCAAATGAGCCCATGAGCACCAATATCGTCAAACGGGAACTTGGTCAAAACCCATTGTGAAAAAATGAAGAAAATCTTCAAAGTCGATTTCTGACCAAACTACTCAACGAATTTTGACCAAGTTCCCGTTTGACGATTTTGATGCTCATTTGAAAGATATTATCGTCTAGTTTAACATATCTGGAAACTAGAATGCCGAAAGCAAGATTTCAACCACTCCCCATAAAGCCCCATGTTAAAAGGGTCAACTTTGGCCGCCATTTTGACCATGTTTCCATTAATCGATTTGGATAAAACTTGGTACAGCTCATCTTGGCGGCCTATTCTATGGATTCCATGGAGTAAAAATTTGCCGGGACCATGGGGGTCAACTAACGTATTGGGGATAGCCATCTCCTTTGTTTACAAATAAATATGTTGTTGTAAAAGAAAACATTGAAAAATTCATTTTATTATTATGAACGTAAACAAATTAAAAATATCTAATGATTGTAATTATTTGTTTTTTTTCATTATTTATAAAAAAAGGAAGTTATTTCATAATTCGTCACCCTGTAGACTTCTAACATATCATTTTTAAATAATTTTGTTCCTGTTTTTAGCTAAAATATTTCTTCTTTTTGTTACAGCCAATCGAGAATTACTCTGAATGGCGGCTGCTGTATTTTATAGCTTTTATCTTGTTGGTAGGTTTTTTTGTGCTTAATATGTTCGTGGGCGTTGTGGTGGAGAATTTTCATAGGTGTCGTGAAGAGCAAGAGAAAGAGGAACGGGTAAGAAGAGCTGCTAAACGGGCCCTACAGATGGAAAAGAAACGACGAAGTATGAAACATTAATACAAATTTTAAAAAATTTCAATTACAAACAAATTAAAATCAAAATTTTTATTTTACAGAAATGCATGAACCGCCATATTACACGAATTACTCGAAATCCAGACTGTTCGTTCACAACGTTGTAACATCCAAGTATTTCGACCTAGCAATTGCTGCAGTAATCGGCCTGAACGTTGTCACAATGGCGATGGAATTTTACATGATGCCAAAGGCTTTGACTTACGCTCTAAAAATATTCAATTATTTCTTCACGGCAGTCTTCATTCTCGAATCATTCATGAAACTCCTCGCATTGGGTTTGCACCTTTACCTCAAAGACAAGTATGAGTTTTTAATTATTTTTTAACCTGTTATACAAAATGTTTATAAATTTTCATTTATTTTTGTTCTTTACCATTTTTTAATCTGAGTTTTTGTTTCCGAGATATAAGCAGTTGAAAATTAGGTGTTCAGCTTTCCGAGCGCCATGTTTAAACAGCTGATCATAGCGGCGCCATTAAACATGGCGTCCTGATAATCAAAACTCTAATTTTCAATCGTTAATATCTCAAAAACTAAGCTACAAATTGCGAAATACTGCAGAACTTTTCGATTTCTTTTGACATAAAGAATTGAAATTTTTTCATAGTGTCATTTTATTTTAGATATTTTGCATAATGATTTCTATTTTTAATACTTTGTTTTAGATGGAATCAGTTGGATGTAGGAATCGTGATACTGTCGGTAGTTGGTATCGTTCTCGAAGAAGTTGAGTCGAAAATCATCCCGATCAATCCTACTATAATTCGGGTGATGCGAGTTCTACGAATTGCTAGAGGTAAATACGAAAGAACCAGAAATTAAAGAGATTAATCATCAAGTGGTAAATGCCGCTTGGGTCAATTATGACCCAACCCAATAAATTTTTCGGTTAAAATTAGTCATTTAGATTTTTTTGTGAAAGACTTTTATATGTATAGATGTCCTAACCATCCCCCCTCCCCCCCTCCCCACAGATACACAAATGTACAATGGCCCCCTCACTATTCTCAAATTCTAAGGTTTTAAAATTCAAAAATTCCTACCTTCCTAAATTGTAAATTACCATATTTCCAAAATTCAAAAATCCAAAATTCCTAAATTCTTAAATTGTAAAATTGCAAAATTCGACAATTCGAAAATCCCAAAATATAAAATTTTCAACATTTTAAAATTTTACAGACCTACAATCCTATACGTTTTTAAAATCCTCTCGCAAAATATTATCTTAGATATTTGAAATAATAACAAGCACCCTTTTTTATACAGTTTTAAAATTGCTGAAGATGGCAAAAGGAATACGAGCCCTTTTAGATACGGTAATGCAGGCGTTACCGCAGGTTGGGAACTTAGGTCTTCTATTTTTTCTGCTATTCTTCATATTTGCTGCTCTTGGTGTGGAACTTTTTGGTCGTTTGGGTAAATACTTCAAAATACTAATCTTTATTAATGAATATTGAAAAAATATAATATATAAATATTTCTGCTGGTGTTAATTATTGTATTCTAGAATGTAACGACGAAATGCCCTGTCAAGGGCTCGGCGAGCACGCCCACTTCAGTAATTTTGGGATGGCATTTTTAACACTTTTTCGAGTAGCTACTGGTGATAATTGGAATGGGATTATGAAAGACACGTTAAGGGACGACTGCGACGAAGCAGCAGACTGCGTGAAAAATTGCTGCGTCAGCACTATCATAGCCCCTATATTTTTCGTAATTTTTGTGCTTATGGCACAGTTCGTTCTTGTAAACGTCGTCGTTGCTGTGCTTATGAAGCATCTCGAAGAAAGTCATAAACAGGTAATAATCACACATATACATATCTCATTCAACATACACATAGAATATCACCATGAAATTCCAGGATTATTCAATTTTATACAAAATTATTTTAAACAAAACTTTAAATCTTTTTAGTGTCTCTTTTATCTTTTAAGGCATATCGAATTTTTTAAAATGAAATTAAATTTTCTTTAAAATAATTATTTAATAAATCATAAGTAAATAATGCAAAAGAGAAGAAGTGTTCCACCATTTGCCTTATTTGTCCATTACATACATGTTATTAAGGTCAAAAGATTTCATATCAGGCTTGCACTGTAAATAATGAAATGGGTACCCAAAGTTGCGGGCACAGACGTATCAGCAGTTTAAGAGTGAGCAGGCAGGCAAGCATGGGAGAACCCGCAGGCACCGAAGCGCTCTTAGGGCAATTTCATATGCATGCCTACTCTAAATTCTTCCTGGGTTCTCCCAAGGCAAGGCAAATGGCGGGCTTCTACTCTTTTCCTTTTAATCGAGAAAACCCTACACTGGATCCGCGTGTAAGTAGCTATACCTAGTCACTGAATAAAAATTTGAAACTGATTTGTTAGATGGAAGATGAGCTTGACATGGAAACGCAACTGGAAAGAGAATTAGCAGCAGAACAAGAAGAATTATTGGAAGTCGAAGAAGAAGAGGAAGAGGATGAAATTGTGAAACGAGACAGGACAGGGGATGATGGTGTAGATGACGATGATGATGCAAGAGAACGCGATTCCATTTTAGTACCAAATGTAAAGATTTCTGCGAGCAGACCTGGTCTTGCTAAAGTTCGTTCCTTACCTGCGAATTTTATTTATAATCCACCAAGAAAAGCGAGCGCAGATGGTACGTTTACTTCATCTATCTTTTTTTAGACAATATGTAAAATACTTATTTTCGATGATGAACTATTTATAAGAATTATTATTAAAAAATTGCAGATGGAACAATATCTGCGTCACTATCACGTCGCAGTTCGTATCATCGTTCCAGTTCAAGACCGTCCAAGTTCAAATCAAAACGTCGACAAACGTTTCATTCGGGGCATCATCAACAGAGGTCCCTACTGCCGATGCACTTTGAAGTTGTCGAAGTTTTCGAGAAGTCTATGAGCAATCTAAGCGTGCCTCGAATTATTTCTCAACGGAATTATGATGCAGCGAGTCGAGACATCAATCACGCGCAACGTAAAAGGTTACAGGTAAGTTAAAGATAAGAATTGCAGGGAAAGTGAGACGGGGCTAGTGGTTGGACGAGTACGACTGATTGGACAGGCTCTGTTGTTAGACCATTTCCTTGCGTCTGATTGGTCAAAAGCGTCTAGTTACTAGGACTGTTTTTTATGTATCCTATCACTAAGCCCCTTACCTTATGTATTAGGTATCAGCAATATAACTTTCTTAATTTTACTTAAAATAAGATCAAACACGATATCATTTGAATCACATTTACTTATTTTATGTACAAAGGAACATCCCCAATGCGAATTTCTGTTTTCATCCATATAGTTCAAATTATGTCATGTTTGGTCTCCTTTTAATTAGAAAAATTGTACCAATATGTTAACAAAACTTGCATACAGAAAAATCTAAAAATAAGAAAGTTAAATTGTTATTTTTGTTATAACATTATGCATTTATATTAATACACCGATAAGCTGGCATTTAAATTTCTAAATGGTTTACTACTTGTCGCCAGCGACTAAAAGCAATCGCAAAGCTCCAGCAATAGTGTCTCTATCCATACTGCCCACTTTCGCTTACTAGCTTAGGAATAGTGTCAGAAGATTAACTGTAATTCGACTGAACGCTTTTCTCTTACCCTTGCCTTTTCAAGAATGATGATCAGTAATTGAATATTGCTAACATGCTTATTTTAAAAATTTACTACCTGTTAGTTATCGCTACATCACTCAACAGGAGTGACGACCCAAGTCCATATTGATCATGAGGGCCTCTTGCGGAGAAACCAAGAAATTCTGGACGTTTTTTGTCTCTCCTGCATGAAAAGACAAGGACGGCAATTACTTTCCAGTGTTTCACTGCTTCTTCGCTAGAGGTGCTACTGTCACTCTTGAACTACCGACGTTTGATCCACACTTATTTTTAAGTTGAAAATAATGTTGAAACTTAAATAGATAAATGATAAAACATAATTTAACATGCACATCCATTCTTTATCTCGACAATAGTCAACATATATTTCAACAAAAATACCTCAATAAAATTTATAATTCAAAATAAGAAACTCAAAACCAGTCATTTTGACTGGTTTGATAATTCTAATGTTAAACCTGAACAAAATGTGTGATACTTGTTTTTATCCATAGGCAACCAGCGACGTGCTTGAGAACAAATCACTACTGAGCGTGAAGAAGCCACCAGCGAGTTCTTCCCCGGTAACACCGGCTGGTTCGGTGACCACCCTGACCTGTCCGAAACTGAGCAGCGAACGTTATCTTTTACCAACGGCTAATATTTACCCGTCCAAGGCAACGTTAAACCGCCGGGCATTCAGCGACACGCAATCGCAGTCCGACACGAATGTCAGCACTGTTAGCAACATTGGAAGCAACGTATCGAGAACCCCGAGCGTGGTAAACAGTTACGCTGAGAGCGAAGCATCGAAGAACGGCACGAAATCAGAGGAAGTAAGAGCGAAGAACGAGCGACGTGTATCCGCGCCACCAATGGACGATCTCGACGTGCAATCCATTATTAACGAAAGGAGACCGTCCAAGCTGAAGAGCGGAAGTCCGACGGGTGATCAGTACGGTTCGTCGATTCAAGTGGGAAGTTACGGACACGTTTTAGTGGCTGAAGAAAAGTCCGAGGAGATGTCGCCCGTGTCGGCCAGCATCATGAGCGACAGCATGATCAGAAGCACGAGTTTAAGCGCGAATGGAAGTGGTAACGGCAGCGGTAGCGCCGTGGTACACATACCGGAGGCAATCTGCGCCACGGTTGACTCGGACGTTAGGATATACGTGGACGATACCGATTCCACGAGTAGCAACGGGCATCGTAAAAAGAGGCTAAACGAGGAAACAACGGATGCGTCGACAACAATTTCCTCGGTGACTGCGGTACCAGAAGAAACCGACGAGATGAAAGAAACTGAAGAGAGGTCCGAGAGGGCATCCTCTGCTGGCCCCTCGGATCCTTCTTAATCCAGAAGCAATCGAAGCTTCAACATATAAGTATCTGTTACGTTTAACACGGTTCACCAACAAAAGTATTGATTTCCGTGAAAAATTGCTAGCCAATGCCATGGTATCCACGACGATGTACCATGGGGTGTGCTGCTACGAGGGTTCAATATTGGGCTCTAAGAAAGACTGTAGTGCATGACAATATAGTCGTTATATTCTAGTCACTTTGCCGCTGTGAACTTGCCAAAAAGGAAAAGAAGGAAAACGTCGAGCATTTACAGCAAGTCGAGAATAAAATGGCTAGGAAGTATAGGGAGGAAAAAAAGTATCTCAGATGATGGTGTGAGCTCTGGTGAGCTAGAAAGCAGAGTAATAATTAACAAATAATTTAATATCCAATCGTGAACAGCTTGATGCTGTTCCATACAGCGCGTATAAAAGTATAACGCACTTAAGGACAAAAAGAGATTTAAAAAAAAAAACAAAAAAAAAAGAAAAACCTATGACAATCTATTATTGCCAGCGGAAACGATCTTACGTTCCGTTTAAAAAGCGTCGTGGAAGTCGATTCGTAGGAATTGGTAGGACGGAAGAACGACGTAGTCTGCGTCGATAATTAGGGAATTTAGTAGGTCTTAGATAAAAATTTTGTCGAGTCTATGCGACAACTGCAATCAATCGGACCACACTTTCTCGCCTTTCCTTTTTCTCCAGCTCGTCAATATTATACATTATTATAACCGCGTGTCGTTCGCAGGAAAGTTTCGAGAGCCGCGGTGGCTCGTGGTAGCTCTCGACGGAGGAACGAAAGGTGCCAAACGATGCGAAAAAAAAAAAAAAAAACAAACAAATGGTTAATTACCGAAGTGCCAGAAAATCTAGATAAAACTTTCGGAATAAAAAGTAGCTGTAGTCTTCGCGATCGCAGGGATGTTTAAACTGCGGAACAAAAAAAAAAATAAATAAACAGGTCGTTAACATTAGACGTAAGAGCTTTGTATTTAAAATTTCTCTTAGAACCGACATGTGGTTCAAAGGAATGGAGAAAGATCGAACGTATATTGTTACGATTGGGCTAAAAGTAATAAAATAGCCAGTTCATAGACTAGTCGATTACAATATGGTATTTTTGTCACCTCTTTCGCCAATTCTATGACTCTAGCTCGGAGCTTGAAGTAAATACGATTAGGATCTTAAGACTAATCCGACGTTGTGATAATCTTTAATACAAATTGAAACTCGTACAATCTTATCTCTATGTCAATTGGTTTCACTCGACTCGAGTTCTCCTGGAAAGCTATGTCGAACCAGCTGCTGTGTACATCCGAATGATCCTGCGGCGACGAACGATTCTTAACATTCTTATCCTTCTCGTTTCCATTTCCTCGTTTCTCTCTATCCCTTTCTCTCTCTCTCTATCTCTATCTCGCGCGCGCGTTCTAGAACGTTCTTCTCGTTAACATCTGTGATATACTTTAATCGTAGTATATTTCCTATAAAACGGCAACAACAACAGCAAACATCTTAAGGAAACAGCGACGACAAGCAACAGTAAAAGAAACAAGAGAAATAAAAATAACAATTAGGAACAAAAAAAAATATGAGGTAGTAGCTGACTTTTTAATAAAACGAAGACATGTGCGAGGCTCTGAGTATAGTGAAAAGCAACAAAAAAAAAAAAAAACAACAAATATATACACGTATATACATAATAAATAGAAAACTCTACTGTACATACATACACTTATGAATATTCTATACTATACACTCGGTGTGGTTTATTTTGATACTACCGCGTGCGGTAATATTTAATGATTGTCGAGGATAAATTCAACATACTGAAATGAAGAAATGTTAAAATGTTAACGATTCTATGCCTTCTGACGTTGACGAACGTTGACGAACTCTTCGTGCGGTAGTGGTGCCCGCGCTTCGGGTATATGTACAGTTGTGCCAAGCGAGAGTGAGTTTTGAAATGCGCATGCCTGGCAGTTAGGTGTGGGCACAAATGGAGGACTTTCTCCCACTACTACTCAGTTTTTGTTCAAATGTTTCACCAAACTGTTTCAGAGCCATTTTGGACTAGCCACGTTTTGTGTTGTGATACACAGGGCCGGTTTTAGCAGTATTGGCGCCCCGGGCAAGATTATAGTGGCCCCCATTCAAGGGCTAAAAAACGATATAGGCATAAATGTCGCAGCATATATAGCATATATGTAATATTACATATGAGTTGTAGATAGAGAGAAGAGACAATGAGAAAATATCGGTATATTCGCATACTAGGGACACCGGGCTGCGGCGCCCCCTGGACGATTGCCCGACCGCGTGCTTCCCTAACGCCGGCCCTGGTGATACATGTATAGTGCACCGATGACAAGATGTCCCATGAGACAAATGCAAATGCGGCCTTCTCATGGGACATCTTGTCATCGGTGCACAGTACTATGGTAGTCTGTTTAGTCACCTCACAGGTGTACCTCTCGGCTAGTTTGAAATGGACTGTAGACTTGGTAGCGTGTTTTTAGCTGTTAATGGCTGTATTGCTACTACCTGCTCCTTGTATCAACACCGCAAGGCTCCGCCTTCAGTCTTCACTTTCGCTTGAGACTATATTTCCAAATCCTACCACGTGTTACTACTTAGCAAAAGAGAATGAATCTTCAGGGATAACTGTTTAGTTTAAGTAAATGAGCATGGATGATATTTCTTTCTGTAAGGGCAAATGCCCGCCATTACTCGGCAGTTAATGGTGGGAGATTATGCTTCCTACTTTTGCATTTAACATTTTGACGGTCACATATTGTGTGGAATCCATGGTATTTGTAATTTTATGGTCTTTGTTGTACCCAATAGGATATTATTAATAGAATTGCGTTTGAAAGTTTCATTTAACCTACACACTGTAAAATTACCAATTTTTGTATTGTAGTTAATATCTAATAGAGTAAAAAACAGGAAAGGAAAGTATATTAGTGTGAAAAATTAAGCATCATAATGAATACCTGACAACGACCATCCAAGTGTTAAGCAGCAGAAATGAAAGAGATAAATAGTGAGAGGTTATATTACTGAAGGAAAGCATCCATACTCGGAGGTGTACAGTATTGTCTTTCATTATGTTGCTCGCTTAGATCTGTATATATTGCGACAGAGCAAGGGCTTATACCGAAATTGAAGATATTGGTATAATATCGGTATTTTTCGGTTGCACTTACAAAACCCATTTAGAAACCAAAATACCGAAATACCGATATATTTACCGGTAATTTTTCCGGTTTTCCTATTTAAACAAAAAACTATCAACACTTTTTCCAAACAAGAACTTAAAACCAATGAATTCTGTATGTGTTGTCATTATGTTAATTACATTAGCATAGTCACATCAAAACCGATATATACATATATAATACCGAATTAAAAATAATAATCAGCATTTTTCCTGTTTTCATATATTTCTGGTTTAATTGGAGGTAATTTATACAATACTTAAAAATTGCGAGAAAAAATGATATTGTGGTCATCATTGTAAATCTACAATGTCACCAAAGAAAAAACGAAAAAATACCGGTATTTATTTCGGTTTCGGTACTTCAATGTTTTCGATTTTCATCTATTTCATTTTAAAATTAAAAATTTTTTAATAAAATCTAAAAAATTTTAAAATTAAATGCAACAAAGTGAGAGACTACTATCCATTTTTGTTCTGGTTCTGATAAATCATTTGGGTTTAACAATCACCTTATTTTAAGATATTGCTCTAATTCTCATCCCTGATTTGGGTAACCAACGTTCCAACATCCTAAAAGTGAGAATGAAATGAGAAATGATCTTGGAAAGGTTTAATTTATTCTTCGTACTCACGTAGCTTCACAGATAGTCACGTAATGAAATTAAACGATCGATAAAATACAGGATGAATTATTTAATTATTTAAGTAACAGGAGTGACGGCCCAAGTCTGAATTGATCTTAGGGGCCTTATGCGTAGAAAGCAAGAAACTTTGGACGATCCTTGCGAATTCCTTTTCTGTATTTTATTACTACTCCACGAGAGGCGCTACTGTCGCCCCTGCGGACCCTTAACGTGTTCGAGCCCAAAGTAACAAGTGCAGTTTGGACAAAATTAGACAAAATCGTAAATTAAATCATTAACAAGCAGCATAATTAATGTCGTGATTCTTAAGAACACATGTTACTTCAATTGGTGTCGATGTTGTTTGGCGATTATATTTGGTATAATTCTACGCCTGAACTGTTTTATGTCGCTTTAATCATCGTCTGGTATGAGTAGATCTACTCAAACGGACTCGAACATGTTTATTACTTCCTAATTATTTTAATGAACAAAATAGATAGTAACTGAAAGATTGATTCCTACTTTTCGTTTAATCAGTGCATAAAGTCACTTAGCTGTATTGGTTGTTGAAACTTCGTTCGAAAGATCTAACTAATCTTGTACGCACAATCATGCCTAGTCTATTTACAATGAAAATTAGAAATTCATGTTTAATCAACTAGATTGTTGTTATCAATTAAAACGATTAAACGGAATATTCTGCTAAATCCATGAGGATGATTTAGGAACGCGCGTCTCTTTGGCACCACGACCGAGTCTCGATAGCTCGATAGCGTTAGACGACTGACCTCCGAATTATAATTTACTCTAGCCACGGGGATATGATCGTGTAACCGCGCGCGAAATCTCGCCGATCAGATGCACGTGTATTGTTAGTAAGAATACAGGAAAAACAAAAAATATAATATATATATATAAATATATAAAAAAAAAAAAAAAAGATTAAGAGATTCTACTATGTATGTGCGCCTCATAGCGGTGGAAGTATTTCTATCCGCGACGAAAATTTAATGAAATGAAAAAAAAGATATGTAAAAAGAAAAAGAGAAAAAAATACATAGAGAAACATAGAATGAAAAATAATACACGCGTCATACTTATGTGTGTGTATACATCGTATATAAATGTACACGTACATATGTGTATATATACATATGCATGCACACATGTACGTATATATAGTCACGTGAATATAAGTACAAGAATTGTGCACGCGCACGTGATCAGTTAATCGAACCTGTTAATTCAATGTACTTGTTGCCGCGTGCCTCTTCAGTCCGTTCTTCGCCCTTAGAAAAGGCAGTTCGTAACAGAAGAAAATAGTCAAGGGAAACAAAGTATAAAAAAAAAATGGAGGGAAAACATTTTAATTACAGCAGTGACGTACCAGGCATGGTTCATATGATCGTGAGAAGTGTCCGTTTTGTCTGTCTGATGCTGTGTACATGTGTGTATTCTGTGTTCGGAAAAGTCTAGTTAAAATCGTATGGATTTGAAGTGAATTCGAGAAACCATAGCGAAAAAGAGTGAGGAAAGAAAAGCAGGGTGCATGGGATGGAAAGGAAGAAGGGAGAAGGAAAACGAATGAATGATTATGTATGTAAGTGTGTGAGAATGAAGGAGCACGATGATAGAAACGTAGAACAAGACTAAATATGTACAAATGTAATAAACTGAACGACGATCACGTTGAATTGACGTAACAATCTTTAATTTATAGTACTAACCCATATCCCATCTCATAGATCATTATGAAGACATAGGACAATTCCTTAAAGGCCGTTTAGATTAGGTAACTTCCAAGCCTAGTATTCAGGAGCGAGGAAGAGGGAAATAGTATTCCAGGCAGACTACTAGTACGGATCTATGTATTTAGATTAGGTAAATAACTTGTAATGGGGGCCCTATTTAAATTTGGTAAGCAATTTGTAAAGGGGGTCCTATTTAGATTAGGTAAGAATCTTGCAAGGGGGATAGCCTAGTACTCAGGAGCGAGGAAGAGGGAAATAGTGTTCCAGGCAGACTACTAGTACGGGTCTATGTATTTAGATTAGGTAAATAACTTGTAATGGGGGCCCTATTTAAATTTGGTAAGCAATTTGTAAGGGGGGTCCTATTCAGATTAGGTAAGAAACTTGCAAGGGGGATAGCCTAGTACTCAGGAGTGAGGAAAGGGGAAATAGCCTGCCTTCCTGACAGGCTGGCTACTGGTGCGGACCTATTTAGGTTAAGGGGGCCCTTTTTAAATTAAGTAAGTAATTTGCAAATAACTTAATAGGTTCGTATACTGATATGTTGAACACCGAAACAGCCACCTCCTCCCCCCGTCATACCTCCTTCCCACTCGCAAAGAACTCGCCCGAAGCAAGCACATATCTCCAGCTCTTAACAGTGCACGCATACAAATTTGGGCGCAGACAGACGCCCTTGCCCGTGTTACTATACTTGTTGAGCATGCTTGACCCAGGGACATAAATCGGAGGGGTCCCGGAGTCTTCGACAGAGGTCCCGGGGCCCTCCCTACAGCCCAGTGCAGGCCAGCGTGTGGGGTTTTAACGGGTAAAAATCCCGCACTACTCCCCTGGCCCCTCCCCAGGGGGGCTGGGGGTGTCTTTGGAAGATTTCTCCCACGTAAAAAAAAAGGGACATAAATCGACGAAAAAGATTACAGCTGCGAAGCCGCAGGGTTAAACAGTAGCTCATGAAACATCTTTGGGATGACAAACGTAGACCTGCTACCAAAGTCAACTATTCATCGACTTAAATCGAGTTAAATCAACTTTCCCTTTTTATAATAAACTTTTTAGTGTTTAACATAAATAATATAAAAAATAACATCATTATGGAAGATACCTGTCTTTATTTGCTACGTAATAAAGTATACATAATAGCTATATATAAAAGTCTTATTCAAATCGGTATTATATTATTAATTATGCTATGTCAACAGTGATCTTAGAATTATAATTCTCGTTTAGCCAGTTCGTTCGTTTGCAGAAGCCATTCCAGGATTTCTACTTTTAATTCGTAATTATTAAATAATTAATTAAAAAGAAATTATCTGTTCTTTTTACTTAAGGTACCATGGACCCGTATTCTATAGATACAGGTGTATTCATTATTACCACTATTCGAGTGAACTTTAAGTTCAATTATCTCATATGGTTTATCTGATCGATTCTGTAAATTGTAAACATCTGTATATTTCATTAAATTTATATTACGATGAAATTAGTGAATCATAGTTTACTTGAACTTCAAAGTATTGTACAGGGGGGCCAGTGTTATCGTATGTAAATTCGCCAAAAAGGAAAGGATTTGTGTCATCCACACATTTTAAACCCTGAAAAGAATATCAATATAATTATGAAATAAAAATAGTTTTTCGATGAAACCTACAGTTTCATTTACAGAAACAATTAATAAATACATTTTGGAATTTTGAAGTGAACTATTAACTTCTAACTAATAATCTATTAGAATATATTTAGTAGTTTTCAATTATGCTATAATATATTCTAAAATCACTTTAAAAGATCAGGTTGCATAAGAAATGAAAAATGTATTCAAATTTACCAGTATAGAAAAATCTTTTGGAGCTGTAGTCGTTTCTCCTGTTGGAGATATTGACTGTGGAATATGTTCCATACTGACTCCAGAAACATATACTAAACCAAGTAACTGTATAACAACACTGCCACTGCTACCTTTAAATGCCCAGCATTCACCCGGAAGAACACCAGTCTACATAAATATAGATTATAACCTACCACACCTTAGGGTAAAATAGTACAGTATCGGGCAAAGTACTTATGCTCTCCAAGGTAAACTTGCGAGCCCCTCCCCCCTCCCCACACCTACACACTAGGTTTTCCGAAGTTCCCAGACTCCCTCCCTTCTACGTAGGCGTTTCCATAGAAGGTAACGATGCACTGTCTACCAATCACAAGAAGTCTTATAAGAATAACGCAATCTGATTGGTCGCACCCCACCTTAGCTTACACGTACTTACAGTCATGACGTGTGATTGGTCAAAACGGTCACATCTACTAATTAGGCTCGTGTGAAATAAAGGGGTCAGTCGATGTATACGTAGTATCCCCTCTTGTCCCTATGCCATCCCACGGAACTTCTTGTGATTGGTGGACAGTAAAGAGGAGTGGTCTCATATACACATATGTAGATCTATGGCCCCCACCACTTGCGTATAAAGATTTACGCGGGAACGTTTGAATTTATATTTATTCATTATTCATATTTCTCAATTATATACTAAATTTTATTGTATTTAACAATTTAAAACAATATTATTTAATGTTTTAAATCACTTTTAATATTAATATCGTCATAATCAAGATTTTGGGAATTTGTACTTCCACTGTAACGCCGTTTTCCTTAGGGAAGCCTACTTTGCTCGACACTGTACTACATATATGGAATGAAATATCGAATTAAAAAGGATACAAATGGAAATAAATAGTAGGATATTCATTCATACAAATGTTGTAATTAAAGTGGAGTATACATGTGAAAATAATTAATATTAGAAATAAGTTTCAGTAACCTGAATGACAGCCTGAGGTGTGTTCTGTTGTTGACAAATAGGTATTCCAAAGAGTTTCAGTACTGGTGCACCAGCTGAATATGTTTCTGTATTTCTTGTTGAAAGAATTGTGCCACCTGTGTATTTCAAAACAAGAATATTCAAAACTAACTATCAAAGGGAAATATTTTTTATCCATTTAAAACCTGAACTTCCAAGTGCATAATCAGTTCTTCCAGTTTTATCAGCATCGTAAGTTTGCAATTCACTCCTCACCAAATCTCTAACAGTGTCTGGAGACATAGCCTTCATTCCTATTTAAGATATAATTAACTATTACTGTAAAGATTCGATGAAAGCGAAAAAGATCTGTACGATGAAAGCGAAGAACACATCCCCACCACTGGGGGGTATACCCCTTCAGATGCCGCGAATTTTGCTTGCCGAGTAGTGTAACATGATCTGGGATCGGATATATCAGTAAGGTAATACTAATGCAATTGAACTTTGTTATTTTTCATTTTTTCTTATAAAACTTCTAGTTGGGTAATTATGATATTTTTTTGATTAAAATGATACCAAATACGATATAAGTTTGACTATATTTACTTGTTATATTGACGATAATATGTTTCGGACACGGGGCAGGATAGCAAATGAAAATGAAAATTTTTTACGTTCGAAGCGATCGGCAAACTTCTAATAATGTAGGAACTGCAACTGGAAAATTTCGTCCCGAGCATTTCGCTTTCATCGAATCTTTTCTGTATTATCATAACAAAAAGCATAATGCATCATGTCGTTTTTACCCTCAGATACTTCATTTCTTAAATAGAGAATGGCTTCAGACATTTTCGGAATGATATATCCAACTTCCTTCAATTTATTCTTTAAATCATTTCGGGTTTCCATTACATTCTTTACTTCCATCTAATTAAATATTATATGGAGATATAATTTGAAACGTTTAAATTACAGTATTACATAGTAATTACCGAAAGAGTATTTAAATGTGCCCTCAGATTCACCAAGTCAGATCTAATTATTTTAAAAGTTGTACTAGCTGAGTATTTGTCACAGAGATGAGATACTGACATTGCTGAAATGTTTTATACACAGATTTTTATTTCAAAATATAACATTACAATTATTTATTAGCATTGTTGAACCATAACTGAAATTGTTACTTTTGTATAATTACACAACATGTAGGAACTATTAAAAAATTTATAACAAATATCTTTAACTGATAAGAGTTCTTGAAATATATTCAGTACATTTTAATATATTAATTATTATAATAGTTAAATACAAATTTATTCATATATTAATATTTATAAATGAATAGAGACATATTTTTAGCATTAGGTTCATTATTTCAGTCACAGATTCATTTACAATTTTTGTTCAATTAACCAAAAAAATAACGTACCCAACAACGATGTGATCACACAAAATACAAATGGTTTGATGAGTTTACAGTACCAAGGAGATTGGCGAGAGGAATTTAATACAGCAGCTGGACAGATTCCTCCATTTGCGCAGCAATACGTGTTTCGAACGCTCATCGGATCTTCCTCATAATCACAGGTTTTATCTCTTGAAGAACCTGAACAGCTACTATAAAGCTTGTTGCTTTGAAACTTTGTCAAAATTTCTTCGATTTGTATAGTGACTAACTTCTGTTTAACAAATTTTAATGCAAATTTCAAGTCATTGCTGTCGTTAACTAAAAATCTTAATCATTGAATAGCAGAGCCTGGGTCAGTCGTGATCCAAACTTACAAAACATATACATACAAGGATACTAAACTAAATATATAATTTTTAAGCGAAAGTGTTTCATATATTGGGAAAATAATTTTTAAAGGAACAGTGAAATTTAGAAAATGAAAATAATATGGAATACAAAATTAAATTAAAATTGAGCCTCTCCGCATGGTCCGTCGTTCGAGGGTTAAACGTTTACTGTGTTTTATTTTTAATTTAAATAAGTTTTAGCCTATTTTAATCATTTTTCTTACATCCATTGCACCCATGTTTTAATTGCTTCGACTTTCTTTCTAATTCTAACATGAAAAGATATCATAGAAATATTAACACTAGAACTACCAAATCAGCCAAAATTGGTTTCAAGTTTCTCACTTTAAATTATAAATTTCAAAAATCGAAATAAAGAATGAATGTATACATTGAATTATATTACATCCTTTATCTATTTAATTTTCAACATTATTTTCAACTTAAAAATAAGTGTGCATCAAACGTCGGTAGTTCTAGTGTTAAAAGGATGAAACATAATCTCCTTGATAACATAAAAAATATTTTGTAATAGTAGTTTGTTGAACGTACGATAGAAAATAGTTTTATGACTTTCTTTTAATCAGTTTATTGTAAATGCTTGAAAAATCGTGCGGATGAACATTCTGTACGTACAACAGGATGAACAAATATATATGTATGTATGTACATTATATGTAACAATAGGATTATTTTTTGTATTGATATAGTTTAACGGAAACTGATTTGGTACGACTGTAAGTTTCTACATTAATGTGGGCCCAGGCATGCATACGAAAGTGTTCGTCGGGCATCCAAGAGCGCCGGAGCTTGTTACGGGGCTTTATTACGGATTTTCTTCTCACTTGGTGCTTGACAACATTTTAACGTTGGAAAGTTACAGATTTGGTTAATTTAAAAAACCGATCATGAATGTGATTGAGCAATGTAATATCTTGTAGGAGAAGGGAGAAAAAGGTGTTTTTTCTCGTCTCGGAATCGTCTGTCAGACTCGTTCAGTGGAGCTGACAACATACGATCCCTGCTCCTAACACCTATCATACCGCAATTCGGAACTTCTATATATTTGAACTGCATGCCGGGCGACCGCTTGCGAGAACACTATCACCGCCAATCTCTCGTCGCCACCTAGCGGTCCCCGGCCCGAACTAAAGGCGTCCGGGGAGACGAAACCCTCTTCCCTCCACTAAACGCCTACGATCTCGAGAAACATAGGAGTGGGGAGCAACTTGTGCCCGTAACACGATCCTCGGTGCATGCCTGGTGTAGACGGAAAAAACGAACACCGTTGGTACGACTTTTTATAGACTAAAAAACTACTTAGAAATATTGAATTTTATGGCTTTGTAATTAAATTAATGATGCACAGAAATTTGTTTAGTAACATCGTATGTATAGACGGAATATCATAGGACAAAGTGTAGTTGCGTTAAGGATCCGATACCTAAAAAATATAGTATTTTCAAATCTACAGATATATTACATAAAAGTTGTAAAGACCATATTCTTATTCGTCGTCAGTTAAAATTCCTCAGGGTGGTATGTATTCGTACATTCAATCGGCCTTCAAAGTCGTAATCTCTGTATTGGGTTTGAGCTTTTAAAAGAACCATTTTTCCTTCTTCGATATTCTGAAACAAAATGTAGATCAATTTAATACTGATTAATTTTATATAACACTTATGTAAAAACTTTGCTCCCCTGGTCACTTACGCTGGCCCAATTTTTGCTTATTTTATTTATAAAGAAATAAATATACATTAATCAGTAAACAGTGAAGCCTGGGTCAATCATGAAGCAAACTTACAAAACAAATACCAGGATATTAACCTAAAGTTAAATGTAAAATTTAGAAAATAAAAATAATATGGAATATCAAATTAGATTAAAATTAGGACTCTCTCCGAGGTCCGCCATCCCAGAGTTAAACCAGCAATAATTATAAAAAAAAAAAAAAAATTAACACAAGTGATGTATTGTCTATTTATTACTCACATTAATAATGCAAAGTGCAGTACCAAGTTCATAAAGCGCAAAGGCGCTGACATGTTGATCATATGCATCATGGGACGGATTACGACGTTTTATACAATTTCGGTAGCTTTCAATCGACGCTTGGATATCACCGAGATAAGAATAGGCCGCTCCTTCAATTAAATCGGCTAGTCCAACCATTGGTTCATCCGAACGGTTACCTTTACATTCTAATAACAGAGTCATAATAAAAATCATTGTTTATTTTATTATTATTAACATTTGACTGCAATCAGATAGAGATTTTTTCATAGAAAGCTAAGTACATTTTCAGCATTACAGTAAAAGTTGGGTAACTAGTGGAAAATCAGTACCGAAACCAGGCAGTTATGAAACGGAGGTATCTTTTCGGTTCTTACAATTGGAAACAGCTCGAGTTCAGTGTTTGAACGTTGAGGGATTTAGAAAAGAGCAGAGAGCGAAAGAGAAAGAGGTCTGAGAATCAAAAGAACGAAGACAATACTAATTAAACAATACAACTTTTTTATTTTTTATTTTTGCTAAATGAAGCTTTGACCAATGTGAGGTTCTTCAAATTAAAATAAGATCAACTATGATATAATTTGAAGTATATTTGCTTCAAAGAGTGATTTTCTTTCGCCTATTTAATACCTTAATGTGATCTGAAGTTTTTTCCTTTTTAAGGTAATAAGTAAATATAATTTAAATAATATCGTATTTGGTCTTGATTTAATCAGAAGAATTTCACAATTACATTAGTAAAAGTATCATTAAGAAAAAATCAAAAACCAAAAAGTTTTGTTATTGAAAGATACGATCTTTTCTAATAAACATTTAATTTTAAGACCAGATAAACCAGCTAATTTATAATGTAACTTGATTTTGCAGCATCTGATTGTTCTAACGAATTGTTTCAAAATTCTCAAACGATACGATTTGGCAACTACCCCTTCTCACTTTTTATTTATTATTCTGGATAATGACGTTGGACGTCACATCATCAAATGTCCAATTTATGCCCATTGGTTTACAACGACGCTTAGATCTATTCGAAGTGGGTCTCGAAGGAGTCTGTGTCCTTAATAAGTTTTATAAATAAAAATATAACTTGTACTACCTAGAACAATTCCTCGTAACGACTCTGCAGAACAGGACGGCATCGCGTTCCACAAATAAAGTAACTCGTACACAAGTAATCTGTAGTACAAAACTGCGTAAGGTTGTCCAGTTTCTTGATTCAAAAGCTTAGGCGTTCGACGCGTAACGAACAAACCAAGTTGCGTCTCCTTATTCATTCGATTATTCGAATTAAGTATCTTTCGATAAGATGCCGCCACAATGTCGAATTTACCAATCGCTCCGCAACAAACTAAATAGAGAAAAATATTCCTGAATATACATGACGATAAAGGAAAAATAGGGAAGAGAAAATAAAATATCTTACCAGTTGCTAAGTAAGCGTAAAAGCTTACTGACCACCTAGATTGCTGGCGTAATTGCGTTAAAGATCGGTAAGCTTCTTCGTAACTCAATCGAATTAGGTAACACCAAGCTACTTCGTGCAAGCATAACAGCTTTATTTCCCTCTGACTGGAAATTTCAACAGCCTTTGCATACGCTTGAAGAGCATCATTTACATTTGACTGTGGGACAAAATTAATTAATTTGATAAAATTAAAATTCTTTGAAGTATTTGATAAAATATAACAATGAGATATATTTGGAAACAAAACTGTCTGGGTAACAATAATTTTATTATTAGTTCAAATATAAATAAAATATTTTTGTTCTGTTTAAAAATTGATGTCTATTGTTGTTTTATGTTATTTGAAATAACACGTGATATCTGTTTTAAGATATTTTTTAGGATTATTAAAAATAACTGATGAAGTTATTTTATAATCTTTCATCTGTCATGAAATTATTACTGAAAACAACAAAGTATTTTTACCTCGAGTCTCTGTATTCGGCCAGCGAAAAAAAGGAACAGCGCGGAATTATTGAACTCTGATTGACATTCTGTAATTAATTGCTTTGCAGCATTCACACCAGCTCGAAGATTGCTTCCATCAAGGGCGAAAAAAGGGCGGGCGATTGTGTGGTACCAAAGTAAAGATAAGCTACAAGGTATAAAAATAATAATATCATCTTAAAATACAACTTGTTTCAAAAAGGCTATACACCGCAAAAGCTATCTATTGTCCATACCAAAACTGCTAAATACTGAAGAGTTGTTCATTATTTTGTAATTTGCAACTTTGTTTTCGAAAATTGAAACGTATTTGAAATGTATTTGTATATCTGCATGTGTTCTTTTCTGTAAGTGCATCTTGAACCATGTGATCAGCTGATCGTTCAGTTCTATAAAATGGCGCCGAAGTAGGCAGTCCCACTTCCAATTTTTAATCGCTTATATTTCAGAAATGAAACTTTTGATTGCAAAATGCTAACTGTAGGCTTGTATTGGCATAAGGAATTAGAATTTTTTACGGTGTACAATCTTTTTGAAACGTGATGTACATACATATACAGGGTGTTAAAAAATACCCTGGAGACCTCTACATCGCTGGATAGATCACGAAAAATGCTACAGAACTTTTCGCTTCGATTTTTCGTGATCTATCCAACGGTGTAGAGGTCATCAGGGTATTTTTTAACACTCTGTATTTTATAAATAATAAAATCCCCCAAAAACTTACGTGGCAAGTGGAGCACGCATATCCTCACTTAATCGTGCATACATTAAAGCAGTGAGTCCTGCTTCTCTATCACCTTCGAAGCCCAAAAAGTGAATTACTTTTATAAGCGAGGGTGGCAATAAACTGACACACAACTGATAAATCCCATATCCAAAGCTAACTGCTGACATCAATCTGGTGACCTCGCTAGGTTCAACAAAACTGTAAAACATATTATTTTTCACTTTTATTAACCTTCCACAGTGAAATAGTAATTTATGTTTAATAAACACATCTTATTTTGTGATTAAATATCAAAACGCACAAGCATTACAGTAGACCACCGTATAATGTAATATTTCTTATTTAGATATTTCATAAAATTTACTTAAATGTTTTCCATTGTTTAAAACATTTATTGAATATAGAATATCAAAACATATAGAATATCAGATCGAAACATATCTCTTGGATTATACAGAGCTCTACTGTATTTTGTTTTTGGATTAGTGTACCATTATCATCAAATTTCAATAATATGAATATAATAAACATTGTTATTTATAACATTTTCTTCCTCAGAAACAATGCAAGTGACAATATAATTTTTAAAACTAGAAAAAAAAACGTGTAGAGGGAACAGGATCGCCGAGGTAGCCTAATTACAAAGGGGCAATCAAAATTTTAATAACAAAAGTTAATGAAAAACAAACACTGCATTAAATATATAAATCTTAATATTATCAATCGTCAATGAAATGATGAATCAGTAATCTGTATTTTATATGGATACAGTTACATTAAAAAAAAGATGAAGCTTCTGAAATCTCAGAAGTAATGAGCTTAAGATGCTCTTCACCTTTACAGCCTAATTACTCTCCTGAAATTCCATAGTTTCCCTTTGAAATATTTTCTACATGGTTACAAATAACAAAATTATTAAAAACACCCTGTATACATTTTCCCCTCTCTTTTTTTTAGAAGATTTCTCAATATGAATCTAATATAAAAACCGTTTTCCTCTATTGTTCTTACTTCCCAAGTACCTTAATTGTAAAAAATGTATATTTTCTGCATTTAACCTTTTATGTGGTAATTATAAAATACATTATAAATAAAAAATGTATTTTTCTTTTTAACACCTGGAACATAGGCGAAAGGTCGCCTACGTTGCTCAGCAAATATACATCTCTAATTATTAAAAAGGTAAAAGGTATTCTTAAATTGAACTTTAAAATGATGCAGGGATAAGTAAAATGAAAGAGTTATAAATATATCACAATTTTTTATAATTAGGAATTAGAATTTAATTTTTTGGTCTTTGAGGTTGCTATCGAGCTCCGTTGGGTCTGCACCCCTACACATTTAGACTAGCCCCTTTTCAAAAATTGGACCACACCATTTAAAAATCCCAGAATTTCAAAGTTTTTAACTTTTTACTTCCCAGAATTCCAAAATTTCAAACTTTAAAAATTTAAAAATTCTGATTTATAAAATTTTTAAATTTAAAATTATCAGAATTTCAGATTTAAAAAATTTCAGAGTTCCAAAATTTTTAAATTCATAAATTTCAGACTTCCTAAACTCCAGTCTTCCAGAATTCCAAAATTCAATAATTTCAGATCTTCTAAATTACAAAATTACAAATCCTAACAGTTTCAAAATAAAAAAATTCCAGCTTTTCAGTGTTCTAAAATTTCTAAATTTCTAAAAGACCTAGCCCACCCTGAAAGAAGGTCTAAGTTATGCCAATGCTAACTTAACAAGTATTACAAACCAATACCTAAAAATCTTCAAACTTAATTATTTCACAAGCACAAGTATTTCTCTCGACGATCCTGAGAGGGGGAAAAACAAGGATTCAATAATAAGGAGTGAGAAATGTTTGTAAGAAGAAACAACAATTACGGTGTCTGTTGTTCGGACGTGATGCCAGTGAGCGAGAAGAACATTGATAGAGAGCTTCGCAGACCTGAGGGGGACGAGACTGGTGTTGGATGGTTTGCTGAACCATTGCAAGAAGGTATAGACCATTCCGAGGAACCTGGACTTTGTAGACTTTGAAGGGAATAAGAGGAGCCATTGCACGGAGTACTGCACCTCGTATTGAATCCTAATGAAAGTGAAAGTTACGAAAATTGTTTCACTTAGAATTTTAACAAGATTTTTATGAACAAAGTACTCTATTATATAATTATGTGAAAAAATAGATGTTAAAAATAATTGGCTCGAAGGAACATATTAACCCTTGAGCAGCGGAGTCTGGGTCAATCGTGACTCAAACTTACAAAATGTATACAGGATGTTCGAAAACAGGTGATAGATTTTTTAAGGGGTGATTCTAGGGATCAAAATAAGACGAAAATCAAGAATGACGAAATAGCATTTACGGCTTTGTTTTCTAGTAATTAACGTTTAAAAATTCGAGTAAAAAGCGCTTGAAAGCTGCAACCTGCCTAGCACCGACGACTGAACGTCAGGTCAGCAGGGGCAGGTACAGTCATAACCAAGAAGAGAAAGCCGAATGCTGCAGTAGGTACTGTGCACCGATGACAAGATGTCCCATGATAAGGCCGCAAATCTGATTGGTCAGAATAGAAGGGAGACACCTCATTTCACACGCATTTCCGGTTCTAGCGAGCTATTGGCTAAAGCGATCACGCACACTAATTCGGACCGTGTGACGAAGAAAGTAGATGAAACGTATCGAGACTGACAAGGGAACTACCCAAGTGTTACACTCACTTATTAATGAAACTTTGCCAGCTTGTAGAGCTCGTCGAGCTGAACACGCCTATACCCAGTTTTGTGGGCAGACGGCTAATTGTTTAAAAGATATTAATAATTAAAGTTAGTTACTACTTACATTGAGAAATATGACAGACTCACACATACAACTCGCAATCTAGAGATCCACGGTTCAAATCCTTGGTTCCCAACATTTTTTTTTTTCTTTAATGATAATTTGTCTCTTTTTGAATAACTATTACCTAAAAATTATCTGTCGTCGGTGCTGGACAGATTGCAAGTTTTAGGCGCTTTTTACTCGAATGTTTAAACGTTAATTACTGGAAAACAAAACCGCAAACGCTATTTCGTCATTCTTGATTTTCGTCTTATTTTGATCCCCTTAAAAAATCTCCCACCTGTTGTCGAACACCCTGTATATTTAATCCCATTAATTCTTAATATGCGATCAACAATTATATTCTGATATCGGTCACCAATGACTCCCATGGCAGTCAATGTATTAAGACAATTACATACCCGATGGACTGGTACCAAAGGTACGCTGATAAAGTTGTAAAATTTGTGTATACGCGTGTTGATAAACTTGCCAAGCTTTACGTAACATCCAACCACCACGTACGTAACCAGTGAGTTCTTGTTGTAGTAATGTTAATATTGCCGCACAGACCTGGGAGTCTGCTAAAACTATTTGTCTTTCCAATTTGTTGATATAATCTTTCTGCAACATTCGTTTTCCAAATTATTTATTATTTACATATAATTCTTGTTTAATACTAGGCCGCCATCCGCTTCGTGGCTGACATACTGGAGCGAAGCGATTGATTTGCAGTAAAAGTAACTTTAACAGTTTGGACACAATATAGCAATTAAAAGTAGTGTTTAATAAACTCGTGCGATAGCGTAATTCCGATTTCTCTCATAGACTTAACATCGGTATCGGTTTCTATGACCATTCCTCAAGGACACCACCGATCTCTGATTTTATTCTATATAAACACTCACAGTGACCACTGTGATCGGCTTGCAAAGAATGGTCAAAATTGATAATCTAGTTTTTCAGTTAAAAAGTCACAAAAATAATCCCTATCAGTCGTTTAATAGCGGAGCTTCGCTACAATTATCATCTCTATTAAAATAATAATAGTAATAATTACGTTAGTTTCTTCCGTTCTAAAGACCCTGCTCTTCATGGATTTTAACCATCCTATATCACTCGCACATTCTCTCTCCATATCTTTCAACAATATCATGGCCTGCTGAAGTTTATCATTCTCAAATGTCATTAATGCATTCTGAAAATTCATTTAGGAATTATTCGTATTTGTTTTTATTTTCAAATTATACAGAGTGCGGCAAAATGAGTAGTGCAGAGATGAAAATAGTAATGGCTTGTGCAAACATAACTCGAAATTGTTGGCTGTGAAGAGGAATTTTCAGTAATTAACATTTCCAACAATTTCTTTATGACTTAACTTTAAGTAAATAATTAATAGGAATATCATTTCTTTGTAGCGGATAATTTTTCCCGCGAGTTCAAAGTTAAAATTATAAATTTTTAATTTAAAAATATTAACGAAGAACATTAGAAGTCTCTGAAACAAAATTTTAGCAGCTTGGAAAAGATTTTGTACTAATTTGAGGACTGAAAATATTTATACACGATATTTACACACGTATATCACTGACTGTATTTAATATTTAATTATAAAAAATGCCCAGATCTATATAAATTTCAAGAATTAAAAGAGCGGTGTCATCTTAAAATGAAGCTAAGTATTATCCAACACAATAAATAATACTGTAAGTTTTCATTATAATTTTGTTCTTTATTAATAATTACGTAAGCTGATACAACTTCACATAGAAGGATATTAGTAATCAATTAATAATGTGTTAATTACTATGCAATACAAAAAATTAAATTATTTGTTTCGATTATTTACAACACTAAAAAATGAGATACAAATATCCATGTAAATTTTATTTAAAAAAAAATACGTATATGTTCAATAAAATTTCAATTGTTTTTTTTTTTAATTATTTTATTAAAGGATCATTAAACGTTTATTAAAAGTTTATTAAATAGTAATTTTTACTTATTTTCGCAGTCTCTTATTTGAAACTTATGTAAAAACCTTGCTTTAAAATGGTTGCCTTAAAACTTTTTTTAAATTAAAAATTTTTCATTACGAATATTTTATTATACCAGAACATAATTTTAATACACGTTTTACGTACCATAAACAGGACAAAGCAGCGACCTGCTTTTACGTGAAAGCTATGAGGGTGTCCAGTAAATAGGGCTTCAGCCTCTTCAACTTTATTATTCAAAAGAAGAGAAATTCCCGTTCTAGCAATATTCCACTCTTTCATATCTTCTGTCTTTTTAGCCATGATTCTTCAGGGTGATTGAAACGTTTAAGAGTTAACTGAATTTCAAGAGTAATGCGATATTTTCAACGGGATAGTCACGTGCACAGGAAAAAATCATGTCAACGGGTATTATAAAATAACAAGATTAAGATCAGTTTCTTAAATCAAACGAATCGATGGTAAACTTAATTTTTCTTTCTTATGAAATAAAATTCAATGATTAGAAATAGCATCGAAGCGTGTAATTGGTAAATATGCGTCACGGGTTTGCCAGAAGTGCTGCCATATCAGTATGAATAAGTATGTAAAATATTCTCGCAATAACATCTTCACCCATTTCTTCGTTTTACTGCTCAACAGAGAAGAAATGTTAAACTCAAAATATAATTGAATACTTCCTTAAAAAACTAGAATTTTTCACAGTTAGAACACTATTAATTTTAACATGTAACTTGGGCCACTTTCGATGAATTATCAATATTGTACACTGTTAGAGGAATTATATTATTTGTATGTATTATATATTGAAGCTTTTCCATGTTCAGAAAAAAAATTAATCTGTACTACATAACACACAGCACAATTAATTTTTTAAATATTTATTTCATATTTCTGATTCTCAAGATTTTAGTTGCATCTTTTATGTAATGAATCCTTTCTGTTCCTTTTATTATTTTATGAGTAATATTATTAAATATGTAAATCTATTTTCCGGCCTTTTTCACGTTTTGCAAACTGTTACAACTACACGACACCACTATTATAAGAAAATTTCATTAAAAAGATATTTGTAACTATTTGAAAAATATTCGAACATGACATTTACCAAACAGAGCTTTTTATCTACAGTGCCACGAGTTGACTAAATTCTCTTAACAGAGCGCAATGCTGCTGCCACCATCGCCGAGTTTTCATATATAGATGTTATTGATTTTAGTCTATATAACGACGACCCTGAAAGCGCGTTATGATATTAGGAGCAGGTTTCTCTGAAAGCATTTACTGATTAACATATTTAACAGAAAAGAAGTAGAGCTAACAATAAGTTTAAACACTGTTCTGATGCAAATAGTATAATGAACAATATACAAAATAATACCATAAAACTTCTGTTATATAGCTTTTGTACAATACTGTCTTTACCTGCGATTATTTCTTTATTTTATATACTTATAATCAATGATAAACTTTGAAAAGCATTTACATGTTAATATATTATATATATACGAGTGTGTGGATACCTTTTCTGAAAGCACAGTCAGCGTATTTGTGTTTTAACAAGAACAATACTGACGGTTTAAAAACAACCTATGTAAAATAATTTACATAGTCTTATTTAAAATCTCTTAACAATATAGATTTATAAAATCTGTACATTTATTTACATCTGTATAATTTAATAGTATTATCCCTAAAAGGAATGTCATATAAATTCTAAGCCCTCAAATTTCTTATCCAACACTTTCGCTTCAGGCATTATTATGTTCCCTTCAATAGTAAATGCCATAATGTATGTGGCAGTTTGTCCCTGATATTCTTCAGTTTTAAGAGCTACAATGATTGAATCTTCGGAGCCCGGTAAAAACTTGAAACTTGAGAATCCTCTAATTGGAATTAAATTACCAATTTTGGTAACCTGAAGAAGAGATATTATTAAAGTTTGTTATATTTCAATTTAATAAAGTGCAATAAAATATAATAAAATAAGTAAATTAGAACCTTAATGTCTACAAAATTTTCATCCGCAGTTAGTAATATGTTACAACTCATTGTTTCATCTTTAGTTTCATTGTAACGTTCGTGAGAACATCTTCTTGGTAAAAAAAACCACCTTTTATGTATATCACTCCAGGCTCCTGATTCGTGTATCATATAACCTGTAAGAAATGATTAATTAACATTTAGGTAAAATTTGTGTATATAAAATCACTGTACATAAAATGATAACACACCTGGATATTCAATGTTAATTGCTTGCCGTAATCTTTTATAATTTGAAATCCAATTCAAGGACTCAATTTCACCACGGGAAGATACTACTTTTATCCAGAGGGGATTATTGTGCTCAAACTCTCCTGAAGGAGTAGTCCATTCTTTGCCCATACTGCCAACGTATAAATGTTCATCTTTCACAGTTGCCCATTCAGATTTAAATCCTAAAAATAATTCCATAAGTTTGATATTAGTATGAATCTATTTTTATATTGAAACATAAAAAATTTTATATTGGAAGAAAATGTGACATTTACCTTTAGTATTTTTGCCATTACCATCCATTAATATGACCCATGGGTAAGCTTCTTCTCCTTCTATAAAATATATAACTCCAGTACGGTCATCGAAAGACAATAACCGTCCATCAAACGTGACTAATTCAGATAATTCCATTCCACGTCCTTTCATAGTTAAAGATGATGTTAACATTTGATTTCTGTCATCCCAAAGGATAGTAATTAAATTTGTGCTAGGGTTCCAAAAGAGACTTCCAGTTTTCATAATGCTGTGCCATATGTTCTTTTTATCTAAACTTTTGGAGTTATGGTCAAGATCACTTACTATTGCTATTCTATAGGTAATACCCTTTGAAGTTTTAAATGGAGTTGACAAAGGGTACGTTTTATTGTATTTATAATATCGACATTGTGTTAAAAACGGATTCGATGGCGAGGAGCGTACTACTCCACGTAACAAGGGGAATCCAAGTAAAAATAGAGGCACAGTTAATAGTAAGAAAATTAAAGCTAAATACTGACTTTGAATGCGAAAAGTACTATTGGCAACTCTGTAGACGTGAGGAGCACGTAGTGCTTGTCTCCAGTCACGTAAATAAGACATAGTTTCTATACTTTTGTTCTGCATTCGAGTTCGTATCATATCAAGTCATACGAAAAAGTTAGCTTTGAACTTATATGTTTCAAGTTGACAACTAAGAACTTAACCTAACATAACCCCATTTTTTCTTTCTCCGTCATAATCGTCGACGGCGAAAGGGAAATGCAGGCAACTGGATACATCTGCGCCATCTGAAACAAACTAACAAATTTAAATACCGGTAATTATAAAACCATAAAATATTCATACAATATATTAAACTTTTACCATTTTTATTTAATTCAAGTTAGTGAACAGAAAATTTTATAATGTATTAAATATGATATATAAAGTGCAAAGTATACTTTATTATTTCATATTTATAAAAAATAGAGTATTAGATATAAGGCAATATTAAATGAGTAAGATAAATATTGAAATTAAAATTAAAATTCATAACACGTGTTTTGATCAAATTAAACAAATTTTATTTTACATCGATTAACTTGGACGTTCATCAATGATGAATTATGTAAGCATGTTATATTAATTAAATAAGCAGTTCGATACCACGGTTATTATTATAATACCGAGTTATATCTTTCTAAGTTTCTAATTGTAATCAATCTTTGCATTGAATCTTCTAAAATCTTGTGTTTATCGAATGAAAAAATTCAAAAACTTTATTATAAAATTATAATGCTTCACGTTTAAGATTACATAATTGTAAGCGTAAAGTAATCGTGGAAGAAATAACAGCCAAGCTTGTTCTTATTTATTTGACATCGCAATTGAACATAAACTACAATTGTTTAGAACATTCTTGTATTGGAACGGTATTGGTCTGTATCGTGTCAATAACGATGCAAGCATCCATTGCATATTCTTGGACGTTGGGGTTGAACGAACGAGTCTGGGGTGAAACGAATTGAGGGGGTGGAAAAGGGGGATGGAAAGGGGAGTCTGTGAGGGTGGTAAAGTACTCGTCAGTCGTGTGACGCATTTCCCGTCGTCAACATCGGTTATATTGCCAATACGTTAAACAGCGACCGCATTTCGAGTCTCCACGTGTTTCTCGCGTGTGTCTTGTGTGATCTGATTGTTATTGGTCAGCGTAGTCCGCGGCAACCTGTATTATCGATCGAACGTATTTTGCGCACGTTGCTGCAGTTACTCGCGGCATTGTTACTACTGTCTCGCGTACAGCAATTTCCTTTCCGCGTGGACGTAACGTTGTGTGTTCATTCGGTCCGATATTTAATCCATTTCGCGTGACGCAGTTGTATCTCCTCTAGATAGACAATAACAATAATATTTCCACTTTGTTTTCATCTGCAAACCCGCAGACCAACTTGCCGTCCAACCGCCATGTTTAATTTCAAATTCCACGTCTCGCGCATTAACCTGAAAGACAAGTGTGTGCGTGTGCCGATTTGTTGACATAAAAACGTCAAACACGTCTTCCATGAAACGTATAGTGCGGTACTTTTTGCAATTTTGTGTATTAAAGGAATTACAATATAGTACAAGTTGGAAATCGTTCCATAATTTTCGTGATCTTCAATCAATTTTCAAACTGTTTTATCGATGTTACAAGTTCGCGATTGACCGTCAATGTGGCGCCAAAACAGGAGAAGGCTATGTTATAAAAACGGATATATTCAAAGGACGATGACTATTTAACGTCAAGTTCAGTGTTTACAATAAAATAGTTACTACGATATTTGTGATACAGTTTTTACGTCGGATTCTATTAAAACGTGTTTATTACGAACCACGGGTTTCGTGCCGATTATGGTGTTATGGTTATCAGTTTCATTTGACATTTTTTCTTTCCCGTTTGTGAATATTCATCCATGGTACATTACTTCAAGATTGTTGTATTCCCGTTGTAAAAGGTAAGCATCTTTACTATTTCCATTTTTAGAGAGATGTACGAATAAAAAAATGATGTAGCAAAATTACAATTTATGCATATTATATAATATACATTGCCTATATTACAATTTATATATGTTTAAATAATGAAGATAAAAGTGTTTAATAAAACTAACTTAACAATCAATGAATTTATGTAAGCATGAGTATTCTAATAGAAATATCAAATCATCTGATACAAATAACTCATTCCCTCTTAAAAGAAGATTTCAAAGCTTCTCGCGATGAAGAGGTTAGAACATTACCAACAGCTTAAAACTTTGTTGACGAGTTAGCCCATATTCATTATTATAATTCAAGATATATACCGTCGAAGCGGTCACATCTACTAATTAGACTCGTGTAAAATTCGGAAATTGGTCGATGTGAGAGTAGTATCCCCTCTTACCCCTGTGCTGTCACGCGAGACTTCTTGTGAACGAAAAATAGTGCATATACATAAACAATATATAGAATATTTGTAATACGGTAGACTTACTGCTCTAGGTTGCATGATAAGGATTCGAGGTAACACAATACCATGTAGGGCTAGTCGTAAGAAGACACCAAGGTATACATAGGAAGCACTGTCCATGACGATGTATCGTTAGACGTTCTTTAGCGTTGTAAAAACCTAACCTCAGTAGCGTCTCGTGCAAATGGGTTTATTTGTAAGGAGCATAATTGTGCTGGAAAGGTGGCGCATAAGAGGGATAGGTAAACACTGTAGGAAAAAGACAGAGTAAATGTGCGTCAGGGATAGGGGGATGACTTCGCGGAGTTGGTACGACGATACTATGGGGTAGGGGGTGGGTTTCAGTGACGTCGTGCCAAAACGGAGGGTAACGAACGAACAGGGGTGTAAAGAAGCCAGAGGGGAAAGGGAAAGTGACTAGGGGTAGAATGCGTGGACGCGTCGGTTTCGTCGCGGTTATAGGTTTGCGTATTGTATCAGATCTTAGGTTGAACATTTACGGAAGCGATGAAACCTTATTAGGTAATTCTTGGGTGTAAGTTTATTTTGTTTCACAGTAGTTTAATTGTTAATGATCGTGACATTTTTTATATGTCAAGTATACATACGGTTCAAAAGATACAAATATAACTGACTTAGCATTGTAAATGTGATTTTTAACAAATGTGAAATGTAAAACAATTAAATTCATAAAATGAGTATTGCTTAATTATTACGGATGATAAAACCATAATAATGGAATTGATCTTTTGATTTTTTGAAAAAATGAACTGAGATAAAGTTTTTATTTCATAAAGAACAGTTCTTTATTTATTAAAATTTATAAAATAAGAACAATAGGTCGATTTATAGTAAATTAACAATTTTAACTTTGAATTTCTACTTTATAAATTTTATACATTTTTATTAATTCCATTCTTGAAAATTAGATTTACAAATTAATTATTGTTACAATTGTATTATGAAATACCACCTAATATAAATAATGTTACATTTGGAATATGTATCTATGAAAATATGCTTTTGATAATGCTGATGCTTGTTTTAAATGTTAACAAAATTAAAAAATATACTGATCGAAATGAATAACCTCCTCCTTTTTCGAAGTCGGTTAAAAATAGCTGATAATAATAGGGTAAATAGGGTTTACCAGACCTCTACACGATACATTGCCATGGAAACGGTACTGTCTCATGTCTATTATGATGCATACCCCTTTGCTCAGCTATTTTCAAAGACACCTCTCAAGCACATCGTAAGGGGTTAGACTATTTTGATCAATTTAAAGAATATTCCGTTATTAAGAATTTATTTTGTAAGCGACGAAAACATTTTTACATCAAATTTTTCAATAAAAATAGATACTTAACTTTTTGGAATTCTTTTATTATCTCGGTTCGCTTACATAATAATAACCATTAGTAAGTATATTCTGGTCTTCTCACTATTTATCCAACTTTCGCAAATACATTTGTTTTTATATTTCAAATATCATTTCGAATAATAAATAATTTGGGAGATAATTGCGCTTAAAGATTTAATGGGTCATCCTATATATCACACTTAATCTGTTCGTACTATTATAAAGAAATATACATACCGCAATGCATAATATCTCCTATAATAAATATTGGATGGATCTCATCACTATCGATGAGATACATATAATGATGTGCTTGTGTTTTAGGAAACGGACGAAAGAGGGTGGAATGAGGAGATTCATCCGGTGACCTCGTGCCACGCGTGGTAATGCTACTGGCAAGTGGTGCTTCAATACCGACCATCGCCGGTACCGTTGAGGAGGAGGAAGAATATGCACGTAGCGAGGCGAACAGCGCACACTACGATGGCTATATTACCGATCATACTGATCTTGCTTCCGAAATCGACATCGATGAATCCGAATACAGGCGGGAACTTCTCAACGACGTACGTTTAAATATATTCATATTTACAACGTATATGTTACAGTAAAATTCAGTAAATGCACGTACTTGCATGTACTAATTTGGTTAGTGACTGTATTCAAAGGAACGAATATAACCTAACATAACCTTTATTGAATACAAACAACCAATTTTGTTAAGAGAACATTTTTATTCTTTAAGTATACCTATATATTTAAAACTTATATTTTCGACAATATGCTTTAACTAACGCGCTATAGGAAAAGCACACCTTATCTGGTAAATGAATGCATTTATTAGGAGTAGTATACATTCTTATATCGCAGTTCACCAGAGTCCATAACTGCGAAAAGACCTGTTTTCGTTCTTCGCGCATCTCCAGTACGCATCTTTGCCCTGATTGGCGATACTCCCAAACGAAGTGGAAAGCTATTAGCAGAGAGCTCGCTGCGTTCTCCCACCATTTTCCAAGCTGCGCGTCGCAGTTATGGACTCTGGTGAACTGCGGTATATATTCAATTCATACTTTGGCTAAAATCGTACGTAAATGCATATATTAATTAGCATTTACGAAAATTTACGATTTTACTGTGATGTATACATATATAGTGGGTGATTAAATTATTATTAACACTGAAATTTTGAAGTTGAGTAAAAAGTAGAATTGAAAATGCACTTATAATGATACCTTTTTAATTACTTTTATTATTATTATCATTTATTCCTTCACTTCATTTTTGTTACTTATTATCTTTATTGTGTTAGTATTATGTTTTAATGACATATAACAATAATTTGAAATCCACAGATTAAAAACAAGATATACATATTAATATTACGTTTCGTCACTCTTTGCATCGACAATGATTCCTTAACTATGCTGTCCCCTTTCGGGTCTATATGACCCACAGTAAGAATTAAATTTCCATATGTTCTATGTTTTTAAAGATTTTCTTTTGATTTTTAATTTGAATTTTATGTTTACTTATTTAAGATTTTACATTTTTAAGAAATCAATTGTTTCAAAAATTGCAAAAATTCAGATGCTTTCGATATTTTTTCGACAATTTTCTTATATTATAATAAAAACCGGAAATTATAAAAATGTAATGTTTCCATTAGTTCATAACAATTTAGTCACCACTGTATTTAATTTCTTATATGTGCATTACAGTTAAGTCCTATTGCAGAATATTTAAAATTAATAATACCGTAAAGGATATTTTTTTAAATAAAATGGCACTCTCCATGCACTTTATGTGAATTGGTAGGGGAGTCGAGAGTCGGAGGGTGTAATTGAAGCTGAAGCTTTCACCCCTTTTTTTTCTTTTTTACCAAGTCGTTACCTCTGACCGATGAAAAATGTTATTCCTTTACCATAACGGCCGTTTGAAGGAAATGGTATTTTGAGAAAGACTCGTTTAAAGTTTCACGTACTGTTTTTAAGTATATGAGAGGTAAAAAATTGTACTCGCATCTTATCAGCTATTACATGGTCACAGAGTAAGCTTCCTCTTCTTCATTTCGCAGCAAAGCCGCATTTGCCTCCCTATTATCCTTGCCTCTTCTGATGCTCTTCTCGCAAAGGAACATCGCGAGCTCTTTACTTCTCGATTTAGATGAAACTTTGTGGGTTCGCAGAGTGATTCAAGATACGAATAATGTAATGCCTCATTTGTGCCCAATCGCCCTTTAAAGGTCTTTTACACGGAAATACGTGCTTTGCGATATGCATATATGATAAATGCTGAATGTATTATACATTCGGGTGCAATGTATGTACATAAGCTTCGTTTAGCTAACAATAAGAGTACAAATAGGGGGAGAAGTTTCTTACTATTTGATTTTGATTTTGGAAGAATCTAGAAAAAGAAATCTAAGGCAGAGCCTCGTGTCCTTCGATATAAAAAATAAGAACGAATAAGGGCAATGGTTGGGTTTTCCTTCTACATTTTTGTTATTAATCTAGGGAAGCCTCCTGTACGTGTACAGTATCGAGCAAAGTAGATTTCCCTAGGGAAAATAGAGTTATAGGAGAAGCAGGAATTGTCAAAGCTTTAATTTTTATGATATTAATATTAAAAGTGGTTTTGAAAAGAAACGAATATAATTTTAAATTATTAAATATAAAATTTAGTACATAGATGAGAAACATGAATAATGAATAAATATCGCTTCAAATTTTCCCGTGTAAATGTTTATACACAAGTGGCGGGATTACACAAATGTGTAATAAGCATTCAAAGAAAGTAAATGACAAAAATTAAATAAGGTCTACGAACAAATAAATAAATTTCTTAATAGGTATTTTCATTTAAAGATACCTATTAATCAGCTTTTCAGATTATTAAAAAACCACTCTAATGTTTGTTCTTTTTTTTTATATTTTGTTGCAGAAATGGCGGATGCTGTTTGATAAGGTACGTGCATCCATCGTCAAAAAATAAGATCCTACTAAGCTTGTCTTCAGCACGACTGATTCTTTTTCCTCAGTTTGATCCCGAGGGTTTTGGCGAGATACCGATGGAGGATTTTTTGGTGGCTTTGAAAAGTCCCGAATGGAAAACCGAAATACCAGCAAATAAACGGGATATTCTTCTTACCAGAGCAAAGGAATCGCGTGTCCAGGCGGTGACGTTCCAGGATTTCGTCAATGTGGTAAGTACATTCAAAATGATATCAGATTATCTCATAAGCGATGTTCTAATTTTGAGGGCTGTTTTTACACCTTCGGTATAAATGGTAAAATATTGTAATACGAGTCGAATATGTCTTTTAATTGTGAATTATACACATTTACCAAAATTTCATCGCAATTGGGGTTTCTTCGATAATTCCTCGTATTAGTTCGCAACATTTATAGCACCCTTGTGCTATGGTTACAGCTCCCAGGGGTGCGGAGTTGAGCTCGCAACCTCTAATTTTGGGTTGTGTATCATTGCTTTTATCTACTGTAGATCGCATTAATATTCGGTCACCATGATATTTAAATAGTTATTACCCAATATCTTTATTTTTAATTATTTTAGAGAAACAAAAATTTATATGCATTGTTAAGCATATATTGATTTAAAAAAATCTTCCTACTCAGGAGAGCCAGCAAAATATCTTTGGGAGGTTTTAAAATAATTGTCACCTTTTTCATTATTCTTCATTAAAAAATTATTAGGTGTTTGTGAAAGTGTACTTTTTAAAGTGGAAACTCCATTTAAGAAAGTTAATATATCAGGTGTACAGCACCGAGCATAGTAGGCTTCCTTAGGAAAAATGGCAATGTTTTGGGTTCCTCCCTGTCGTAGGCTTCTCGGATTTCAGGGTTCAGGGGTTCCTGGCCAATGCCATAGGCTTCTTCTTCCCTGGGTCCGCACTTTTCAGTCATATACTAAATCTTATGATATTTAATAATTAAAGATTATGCTATTTATTTTTAAATCACTTTTGATATTAATATAGTAAAAATTAAGGTTGTGAGAATTTTTGCTTTCCCTGTAATGCCATTTTCCATAGAGAAGCCTACTCTGCTCGATTCCGTATAAATTAATTTAGCTCTTGCAGCATTACGACTTGTTAATTACTATTTTAAATTTGAATAATTTTCCGTGCTTCTAAGGATTTGAAAAATGGTACGAAAAAAAAAAATAATGAAAATTACTATGACTCTTCAGAAATAAATCTTCAATTAAAATTTAAAAAAGTAAATGGGCATTTTTTCGATTGGAGTCTATTTAAAAAATTATTTTGATTGGATATTTGATCAGTTACAAGAATTTTAAGTCAGCACTAATTTTATATTAATTTCTTTAATGCTAAATTTTTATTATTTCTATCAAAAAATAGTCATTCGACTATATTTCTTTCAACTTTTGTATGCAGTCAAATATGTTATAATTATTATCTCCAATTCTAAAACTAGGGGTTGGTAGATTATTGCAGTTTAGATATTCTCATAGCGATATTTCAAGAAAATTGCAATGATTCAATGGTTCTACATAAAATATACACAACAATGTAGAACATCTGTGGAGTTTGCTCGAGCGAATAGTTATTAATTGGAATCAGGTTCAGCAAATATGCAGCAACTATGTAATACGAAAATGTTAAAGAACAGTATAGGAATTTTATGAATATCATGGAACGAAATATTAATAGCTGGAATTTTTTGTCTTTTTTTAGAGAAAATGAAGGTATTATTTAAATAACTGATACATTTGCCTACTTTTGATAATTATTTTATTTCTACTAATATCAAATATTGGTCATTAAAAGATATACATATAGATATCTCTATCTCAGAACTTTACAGTTCAGATTTTTCTATGAAAATCAGATCACAAGTACTTTAAAACATTTTTTTCAACATGCAAATATTTAGTTTCGTTGATCCAATAATATTAGAAACGAAATATGGTACAATAGATAGATAAAAATCAGTTGAAGGGAACGTGTTAAAATTACGAGAAATTTTTATCGATTTTCGGCAAGCAACAGTTTAAGTCACGAACAAATGGGGGATGAAAATGAGAAGCAAAAGAAGTTTCGCATTCGCGATGGTTAAATGGACTTATTCTGCTCTATGGACAATCTTGGAAACTCCTTATTGTTCGTTTATTTGTCAATCCGAAAAATGCGGTTGCGGCCTGAAATTTCGTTTTCACGGTACTAGAACCCTACTAAAGAAATGAATGAAATGCGAGAAGAAGAAATGTGACCAGAATCTGCTAGATAAATATCGCAACAATGATAATCTCACGGTTTAAAAGCACGCTGTACCGACAGACAGTTCTTTGTTCATTTTTAAGCTTGCTGACAAGTTTTCGGCAGTTTCCTCTTACTTTCTTTTCTCCTCGGGCAATGTCGAGGTAAGCAGATTTGACGTTGAGTGGCGGAAAATTGTTCGCGTAGAAATCGAAATGATTCTAGTCGCAGGTTAAACGACTCGTAAAGAAATTTCTAACAAAACCACCTTCATAGCCTTAGTATTGATAGTCTGTAACGATTTAATCTATTAAAGTATTTGCGAAAGTTATCTTGATCCTCTTCAATAAAATTTACAAATTGTGGAAAAACAGTTACATATCTTTTTCTTTTTCTTCATTCAAATTATAGACACAGTCTATTTAAAATAAATAAATATATTTATTTTATCATTTATTAATAATAATATTAATAATATGTATATTATTTACATATTATTATTTCTTATCTAAATTAATGTTATTTATTTCGTCATAATAGAAATCACAGAAAAAGAAACAGGATTGTAACTTAATTTTTCGTTTAAAAGTTTCTTATCAATTGAAGTACGTTGAAAAATTATGTTTCTTTTAATGTTTAAAGAAAAATTATCTAATAATTCAGATAAAAGTTGTAGAATCGTCAAATTTGATTTTTATTGCACACAAATTTTATTCTACATTTTCTTTATTATTCTACATTATTTTACTTTTTTTTTTTAAATTGATTCATCTTATTATTAGATTCTTTTATTGCCATTAAAAGTACTTCTTATCCGCAAGTAAGTATTTTAAATCATAGTTTCTCCAGGTCCTGTATAGATGGCACAACATGTACCTTAATACGTATTTAAAAGCTTATTTCCAAAATAAGACATTATAGTCTTTTATTTTTTCATTTTTTAGAATTCAAGGTTGAATATTAGTAGAAACTAATGAAAAATTAATAAAACTTTGATTTTTTTCAAATATTTAAAACATTTTCATTTTACTAATTAAAGATAAGAAAAATGGGTTTAAATACGTGTAATTACGTTCTAATTTTAATTGTTATAGATAATTGTAATAAAAGTAAGCTGTAGCTATATTGCAACGCTAGGAAGTAAAGTTAATTTGCCGGCAGACAAAAAATCATTTTTGTTTTATGTCAGTAGATTTAAGAAATTTATATGGTATTTATATTCATAAATGTTACTTTTGGAAATAAAACAGATGAAGGACAATAAGAAACTTTTATGTTTCTGGTAAAGGATTATTAATTTTATTTTTTATGATACGTATATATCGTCAACTAGCAATGAGATAAAGATGCTATAATTTTCTTATGAATTAATTATACATATCATATAGTAAAGATCAAAAGTGAAAAGTATATTTTTGTATAATTATTAAATAATTTCAGAATTCTTTAATCGTTTTACTACACGGTATCTAAAGTAGATTTAATATTAAACTATTTTTGGTTCTGAGCTAAGTTATGCCTTTGCTTCCTTTTTTTACTATTTTCAATTTTCATTATAATCATACTGAAAAGTAGCCATTATTATTATCTATGTATATAACTTAATTCTGTGCTCTTTCTTTTTTTTAATTGAAGATTTATTTTTGAAAAGTCATAATAACTCCATTGAGGTAATTTTTATTATTATTATATTCTCGTGCCACTTTTTAAATACATAGAATTGCGGGAAAGTATCAAAATTAAAAATAGTAATTAATAAACCGTAATACCAAAAGCATTTAATTAATTTATACACCTAATATTATTCAGTATTTTCCTAATTAATGACTACAAATAACTAAATCGTAAATTAATGTGTTTTTTTTTTTACTATTATCAGTCATTATTTTTTCCCGTAAATTCGTATCATAAAATGTAATTTTAAATAAGGTTCCATATCTTTGCTAGGTAATGTATCATCTTTTTTCCTTAGAATGATACTGAAAAGCAGTTTTCTCGTATTTGCTATTCACAGTTAAACATTTGGAATTCAGTTCTTTTACCACGAGAGACGACACGGTATAATAGGATTAAACCCGCAGGTGGTTAAAGGGAGATGTAATTATTCAAGAGCATGGAATAGCAAGTATTCTCTCCATGGTAGTATGATTTACGGTTGGCGGGATCGAACGACGGTAACTAGGATTTCCTGTGTACATGCATCTCTCTCGTTACACTATATGTATACCGCTTGTATACTTATTGTTTCACACGATCACGAATGAATCTGATAATCTTGTTTGCTATACAACCAACACTGTACATATTTTATGCTGCATAAGGCTTTAACGTCGACAGTAACAAGAGATCTCTAGAGTCTTTTTAATTAATGTGTAATTTACTATTATACCGTTTGTTTCTCACAAATTAGTTCACTAATTGGAACTGATGTTTTTATTTACTTATTACAAAAGTTATTAGTTGGAAATATTTGGATTATCTTATTGGAGAGTTTGAAATTTCTTTAAAATTTAACTGGGTGTTAAACATTGGTGAAATTTTAAAAAGGCTAGCTGTATCAAAACGAAGATAATTGCTTTTAATTAATTAATTTATTTATTTATTCATTTACCTGTACATAGGTCTGAAATTTGTATATTAAAAATTAAGCCTCTCATTTATGAAATATCTGGGTAGACAAAAATTCTTGAAATTTGGAAATATTAGAATCTTAGAATTGTTAAATTTTAGAATTTGAGACTTTTGGAATTTTGGAATCTTTAAATCTTAGAATTGTGGAATTTTTGAATCTTCCAAAGGTGAGGGGGGCAGTCTACATTTTTGGAGGAGGGGGTCAGGCCCACTATGGTCCCTGTCTAATTACGCCAGTCTTCTTGAATTTCCTGATTACGAATACTCGTTTTAGATACTTGAAATTAAAGTTAACCCTTTAACCATTCGGATGGCGGACCATAGAGAGAGCCCCACTTTTAATTCAATTTTCTATTTCATTTTCTAAATTTTAACATTATTCCTTTAAAAATTATTCTTCCAATATATGAAACTCTTTTATTGAAAAATTATACATTTAACTTTAATTTAATACTCTCTTATATACATTTCATAAAGGGTCACGAATGACCCAGGTTCCGCTGTTCAAAGGTTAAAGGATGAAATCACCTTCCAAAGATAAATACCCTTGATGCTGTCTCTTTCTGATTCCTTAGATAAAAACTTCTATGATAGTTCTATTATCTTTTTGTTTTACCCAACCTAATATCATAATACACTTGAAACAGATTAGGCATCTAAATATGATCATCTTTAAGTGACACATGTAAAATTCATTTTGTTCCTTCAATTATCACATTGAAAAGTATCGAGAAACACCTGGGCATGGGAGGGATGTAGCCACAGGAAGAAAAGAGAGGGATCCTTTGCTTACTTGGGATTAGCAATTAGTCGAGACGAAGGTGGTCACTGGATGTTTGTGGAGTGTTGAACCGACTATTAAAGAAAAGGATCGGTGAATTGATGATGGAGGAAAGGGGAGAGGAAAAGGGATTCGTAGTCGGCGCTTAGGTGGCCTTTGCCGGAGTTTCGGCAAGTCGGCGATTCTGGACACGATCTCGGTGGTCCTCCGTCTTTCTCCCTTTCGTGCCGGTTTGCCCTCCGTGAGATAATTTTTTTCCTCTTGCTCTCCGCCACGCTCGGAACGTCTCCAGGTTCGTTCTTCTTTCCTTTGCTCTTCCCGGATATCAATTATGTCCCTGTGGGCTGTGTATTGCCACGGGAGACCTACCGGTGTGTGTCTCGGCTCTCCACGAGGAGTTCGCCTCGTTATCCCTCGCCGTGGGCGTCGAAATCCCTGTGTAAGGTCTCTCAGGAGCTGCAGAGTGCAATTTAAGAAAATTCTCTCTCCTCTCCTTTCGCCTCCATTTTTGCCTCCACCGTTTCGTTCCTCTCGTTATAACCTTCACTTTGTTGCCCCCCCTCCCCCCTCCCCTTCTTGTTCCTAAATCTCGACAATAAATCCTACTACTGTCGGTCTTCTGCCAGGGAACTTATTTACCGGAACCTTCACGACTTCGTCCCCTCTTTTTTCCCCTGTCTCTTTTGGATACTCTTGCTTTCAGCCTCACTGACATGACAACTGTATTGTCCCACTCGACCTTGCGGTCCTAAACATATGCTTTCATTGTGTTTACATATTTATTATTTTTAATTTCTACGAAATTATATATCAGACTTTGTTCTTTCCTATTGTGTACTGTACAACTGTAAAGGAGAATGTACCATAGTAAGAATTGTTGGTAATTGTTATTCTCGTATTAATTTTTAATTAACGCATTTTTATTCAAATTTAATATGGTGCAAGTCGATTCGTGACGTTAAATAGTTTTAGGTAAATATAAACATTGGTTTTTCATCTACAAGATTGATATTTAAATTGGAATAAACTAAAGAATGTTGACGTATAAGGTCACATATCAAAATCATGGACACATGACGTTGGCTGTCAAAAAGAGATTAAAACATTTCCAACAATAGTTTTCAAATCGTATACCCAGTATATAGTGACATCTGGTGGAACCTAGTTATACCATCCTTGCTTCAGAGTGGTTAAAATTCAAAGGGTTGAAGTAGATAGCAATCCCTAATCTGACAATGAGTTATTTAAAAATAAGGCGTATTTAATAATGTATAAGAATTTAATTTCTAAATTTAATTTCTAAAATCTATTAATTCTTGAAGTAATGAAACACTAATTAAAATCCCTGTAAACTAAGATTTTTACAAATATTCTGAACGAAATTTTATTCTGCATTTTTATTTATTTTCTTCAGAAGAATCAATTCTCATTAAAACTCATTGTCAGTTTTAGATAATATTTATTGGAATAAATGTAACTTCTTTTTCAAAGAGAAGGAAGAATTTTTCTTCCTTGGAAAAGTGTGAAAAGAACTTGGAACTTCAAATCATTTATATTTATATCAGATTTTCGACTTATTTCCAGGACTGTAAATACCACATATTTTATACACTATTCCGTAATTTTGTTTGCGTAAAAGGGTACTTTTGTAATCGAAAGCCCTTTTACAGACGCGAGGAAAACTTGTGCATGCTATTTTCAGGAAAATTCGTCTCTTTCAAATCGTACAGCATATTTTTATAGATGATCGTTTTTCGATTAATTGTTTTCTTTAACCCTTTAACAGCGAAACCTAAGGCTATAGTAATCATGGATATTAGCTTAAAGTTAAACGTATAATTTATAAACGAAAGAGTTTTATATATTGCAAGAATCATTTTTAGAAGAACAGTGTAGAAAATGAAAATACTTGAAATAGAAAAAGACTAAAATTGGGGCTCTCTCCATCGTCCACTGCCCGAGGATTAAATTTCGTGAGTCTATACATAGTTGTAAAATTGTTGAAAACGAAATGAATCGATAAACGAGTTTTTTTATTGAACGACGAAGCAATTGATCGTTTTGACAATTTTTATTTTACAGTTTTCGAAAAAAAATAAAAGAGTGAATATAAAGGACAAATTAAAGTATCCCAATCAAGTATAGCAATTTTTAGCGTTTGATTGGTTTGTTTAAACGTTTTCATTATTCTATCCAGTTTCATCGAGTGTACGTCAGCAGTAATTTTTTAACTTTTTGGTAGAAATTCAAAATAAACAATCCTCGTTATTGTTCACCATATGTGCCAAGAGTTTTGTTTGTCCTCCCAGTTTCATCCCCGCTTTTAAATTTTTTAAACTACCTTTGTACCGTCCATTCGCTCAGAGTATCTCACCGAAAGTTCTGCAAACGTTTCTGTCAGTTTTTGAAATTTTAATACGATGTTTATACTCATAGAGTTACAATTTTCAGCATAAACTATTTAAAGACACGAAAAATATTTTACTCTAAAGTGACTCTTTCTACTAGACAATTATTAGATTAGACAATAAAAATAAAACTAAAAGCAAAAAGATATAAGCACATGAGGGGTTATTTAATTTAGCACGGCTTGGGAGTTGAACGCTTTCAATTTCTTTGTTATTTTTTGAGACATCTTTAATGCCAGTAAGCATACAAAAGGTTAATTACATTGTTCAAGAAAATCTAATTTTGTTTCGGACCACTAACATTTTTTTATAAGTTTATTATTATACTGGATGCAAATCTTTAACCCATCTTTTCTAATGATCAGTAATATTTTATTTGGAAAAGTTCATGGAAAATAAAATAATTTTTCGTAACTATTACTGTTGAAACAGAAAACATTTTTAAAGCTGAAAATTTGTATTTGTTTTTTCAATTAAATTTCATAAGGGTGATAAGAAAAATATTGATTTATTCAAAATTGTAAGTACACATATGAGTTGAGCAGCATTTGTTCAATCCAGTACAAGTTTTATTGCATTAATTCGGGTCTATATGATTCAAAATATTTTACGTTTCAAATACTTCTTTTCAACCCTTATTTGGTGAATTGAAGTCTGACATACCCCAATTATTCGATATTATAGAATATAAACAATATCCCTTCATGACATTATCAAACGTGGGTTAATCGTGACTCAAACTTAGAAAACATTACTAGCCTATTAACCAGAAGTTAAAGATATGATTTTTTAACGAAAGAGCTTCATATATTGGAAGAATAATTGTTTAAAGCAACATTGTGATATCCAAAAACTGAAATACAAAATTAAATTAAATTAAAATAGGAGCTCTCCATGGTCCGTCGTCCGAGGGTTAACCAAACGTTCGAATTAGGAAAATTTATAGTAAATATGCACAAATTTTCCGAAAATTATCGATACCTATGTTTAAATAAGCTCGAACATTTCGGAAAAATAGAATCACTATTAATTTCAATGAACATATTACACACATCGCTAATCATCTACTAGAAGATATAACTTAAAATACAAGTAGACAAATAAAAAGACAATGCATTAAATAAAAATGATGACGCGTGAGAAATTCTCCGAGGTTCCCAATAAAACATACGAAGAAGGTTTATTCTATTGTATCACATTTTTGGACCAACGTCGCAGTTTGGAATGCATTTTCCAGCGAAGCTTAAAACGTCCGGCGCAACGTTATTAAGTGTAACCAAGCAACAGTGTTATTATCCATTCTGAAAATTCATCCGGCTGAAAAGGGTCCGGAACCCTTTGTTCCATTCCTGTTCTACCGAAGGAACAGCGAAGAAGAATTCCGCGTGAGGCGGTGCCGACCTACGACCCCATTATGCACAGCCCGGACAGGGCGCGTGATTCATAATATTAGATTCGAGTCGGGGCCGAATAATGTAAATGCCACGTAGAAGGGCCGTATATACGTGAGGGAAAGGGGGGGGGGGCTTCGTTGGAACAACCGCAGGGGCGTCACGTTGGCGGCGGATGTAACGATGCGGCGACAACGATGAGGACGACGCCATCGGCAGAAACCCTGCAGCCACCTACACCCACGTCGGACCCTTAAATCTCCATTCTCAGGCGCACCTCGATCCCTTTGAGCCTTCACCGTGTCCCCTTCTACCCCCTCCCTGCTTCTAGCCCCGTGATCGTACCTTCAGCATCGTGTCGTCTCGTGTTCGCCTATACGCCGTGTTCTATCCGTTCGTGATTTAAACTGTGAATACTTTTGCTTCATTTATAAGCCTTTGTCTGTTCGAGCATGACAGAGCAGGATATTATTGATGAGCCGTTGTTGATTTTCGGAATACCGAGAATAAGATTGTTAGTTTGATGGAAATTTCAATCTTGTTAATGAACACCCTGTGTAAACTGCTTTCGAGTTGCATTAGCAGCTTTCTATGTATGTATTCCTGGATGAGTACTAATTATAATTACTATGATTCGGAAGTAATTATAATTGTAATTGTATTTGAATTACAGTGGGATCTGGATATTATTGTTATCATGATCAATTGGTTCTAAAATGTTTTATACAAAATTATTTTAGAGTAATTCGTTATTTTTAACAAAAGACAGATTATTTCAAATATTCTTCTGACATAAATGTCGACTAGAAAGAATTATTTATTCGAATAATTATTGGAATAATTACAATTATTAGTAATTGAAAATTAAATTAGTTATTTCAAATAAAAATGTTTTTAGATTGAAAATTATTCACTATTTTCAAATAATTTTGTTTTATTCGAAGTTTCTATTCAAAGATCTATAAATAAACTTTCATTCAAAGAAAAAATCATTTCTTAATTTTAAAAATTTTCAATTTAATTCAAAATACATGCGTATCAGAAGATTATTTGAAATAATCCCCATTTCTGATAAAAAATAAACATTTCACACTTTAATAAGTAATAATTAAAATGTTTATATTTGTACTCCTCTAAAATACTTTTTTTTTTTTAAGTTTATAAAATTGCAGCATTAGCTCTTTTATTTTTTGTAACAGTACAAAGTTTATTTAACTACATTGTACCCTTAACAAGCGCGATGAATTGTAAGGAAAGTATGCTAGTACGATTCCTAAAAAGTTTGCCAGTTTATGATTTAGTTTAGAATGCAGTAATTTAGCTGAAACTGTAAAGGCAGAAATGGAAATTTGAAATCGGCTAGCTGGAAACTGTCTGGCGAATTCGTAAAGAAATTTGCAAGGGAAAATTTTCATTGTCAGCTATCTCTGACTTGCAAAGAACATTAAAACAGGGATATTAAATACAATAGCCGAAAAAGGTATTCATGTAACGTGGACTGTTCTTTTAATTGTCGATAACTTTTCAAATATTATTTCAGACTAAATTAATCCAGACTAAAAATCATTTACATCGGAACATTTTATTTGAATTTTATCTAATTTATAATTCTTTTCATTCGGGCGACAAAAAACCTTTTTCAGTAAATACAAAGGCATGCAAGAACAGTACATATAATTCTTTTTTAAAAATTTTTCTTTTGAAATAAACATGCTGTTCAAAAATATAGCGTGGCTTGTACGAATGGACAGTATATATAGGTGATTTATGATGAACAGAATTTGACTAATTGGAAACAAAATTTTAACAACAGAATATTAAATAAATTTACGTTGTCCGACGTAGGATTTATTTATTTGATTTATACGTAAATAATGAATCACTATTTGTACAAGAAAATGAATTTATTTATTTTATAAAATCCTGTGCTGGACGAAATGAAAGCGAAATTTATTCAATATCTCAGCTATGTGTTTACAAATCACGTCCACCAGCGTGTTTCTATTTTTTTTAATATTGGCTGCATGTAAATTTATCTTTTGAAGGGTCAATGTTTTGTCACTTTTCAAATTTCGTTACTTCAAAATCTTGTGATTTTCTATTAAGAATTCGATACAATATCTTTCGAGATTTTTTACCAGTTTTTAATCTTCATTTCAACTTACCAAAATTAAATACTTTGTAATTATTATAAGGCAGTTTCAAAATATCAAAGTCTGATATAGTTTAACCCTAAATAAACCAAAAACGGAACTCGTCGAATCCATCAGTTAGAAAATCTTGAAAATATATAAATTAAACCTGATATAAGGTACTGCTGTGGGGCAAATATGTAAATAACAAATGAAATATGGAAAATTCACATCCTTTAAGCTTTAGTAAGTTTGAGCTTAATTAAAGTGATCTAACATTCTATTATTCAAAAATTGTAAAATCCTTAAGTTTTCAAATTCTAATATTCTACTACTCTGAGATTCTAATCTTTAAAGATCCTCTCTTAAAGTCTAGCAAAATCTGGGATTCCACCCCAGAAGAAAATCTTAGTTACGCTAATGTTAATAATATCTATAGATTAGCCCTCGAACGGCGGACCATGGAGAGAGCTCCAATTTTAACCTTTTCTATTTAATATTATTTTTAATTTCTAAATTTTGCACTGTTCTTCTAAAAATTATTCTTCCACTATATGAAACTTTTTCATTTAAAAATTATAAGTACTGTAAATTTGTATCTCAATTGACCCAGATTCCGCTGTTCAAGGGTTAAGGGTTAATAAAGATATATTCTAGAATTTTTTTAAAGTTAATAAATACAGTATAAAAATTTTCTGTTTTGTAATACATAAATTATAAGTATTGGAAAAGATATAAAAAATGTTTTTAATAGTTTTGGTAATGTTGTGCCGCCTCTATAAAAACGTTGTCGTGACGTTGACAACAAATTGGCCTTACGCTGTATTTGACACAAAGAAATAAAAAAACTTTAGAAACTCCGTATGATTGGCTATTACTGCACGTAGAAAAATTGAAAAATTTGGAAAAATAAAACACTGAAATTTTGCTAGTTTTTCGTGTGAAAAAAGTTAAATCATTTTTATCAATCAAAAAACAGCTAGGTACTGTAATAGAAAAAGGTTTTTTTCACAAAATACAACTTTCATGACGTCGATTGGATTGTTAGATTTTTTTATTTGCTGTCAACGTGGTCAAAAAATGTCATTTCGAGAAAAACGTATTTATACCAGCACTTGGAAACAAGAAATTAATTCACTATATCTCCGTTAATTTTTTGAATTTTCTTCTAGCACTGTATAAACGTATTCTTGGGATGTGTATCTATCGAAATATATGGAAAAAAATCGATTTTTCCAATCATTTACCGTGTTCGACCCCGTTAATAATCTTACCTATTAAAGATAGATTTTTTTAGATACATAATATCTAATAGACAACCTCTGGGGTGGAATCCCAGATCTTAAAATTTTAGAATCTCAGAGTAGTAGAATATTAGAATTTGAAAACTTAAGGATTTTACAATTTTGGAATAATAGAATGTTAGAGCACAGAATCTTTTAATTTTAGATAGATAATTTCCTTATAAATGAACTACTTTGACCAAAGCATAAAGTGGTAGATATAAATACTTGTCAGCAACCTGTAAAGAGTTAATAACAGATACACTACTGTCAAAAAGTTTGGAAAGAAAGGGATTTAAATAAATAATTCAACTGCATTGCATAATATAAAATATATATTTCACCTATATAGTAATATAGAATTATCAATTATCTCGACCTTTTAATTATTTTTTAAAACAATTAAAATGTTTCCAAACTTCTTGGCAGTAGTATTTGTCGTCGAAGTTATGTATCATGATTGATAACATTTCCCACGAAATTCTTTGAATTCAACGATGTCCAGCCCGCAGATTAGTTACGATCAGTTAACTAATTGTCCGGATTCGTACAGTTCCTAAGCAAACGTTCACCCTAGGCGAAGGGTGCAGGAACAAGGTTCCCCTATTAGGGACAATTGACTCTTGGGTTCCTGTTAAAAGCATTTTTAAATACACGATGTTATCTGTGTCGATTGAAAATTTCATGGTCGTTGACTTTCTTCTCGTCTTTGTTTTTCACAGAGGTGGTCGTACCATGCCGACCTTTAGGCGAGGTATAAAAAAAGGAACAAGTGAAACGTTTCGCCTCGCGTGTATCCTAGGAGCCGAGTGGACCGTGAAATTAAGAAAAGATATCTTGGCCATCGTTACGTTTCTTATTTTCTTCTTATCATTCTCTCCATCGGCTTTTGTCGAACTTCATTTGGCCCGGCTTAAAAGACTAAACGACTTCTAATTAAGGGACAGTCGAAACAAAACATGCCCAATCTTGAAAACATTTAAGATAAAGGAATCTCGATCTGTCCAGTTGCATACCAGTTTCTCGAGAGAAGGGTTCGATAAGATAACGCTTCGTTCTTGCTGTTTATTTCTTTCGTTTATTCATTATTCGTTAGAACACTCGTTAATTTTGTTTTAGAAAAATTATTTCTCTTGTAGTTTGTTAGTTGCACCTTTCGTTCAGCTTTGAAAATGAAATATATGTTGGATTATCCATGTATTCAATGATTAATATTAAATTACAGTTAATTTGTTTAAATTACATACAGTATAACGACTCAAAATTATTAATGCAACTTTCAGATTTCAATTTTGTATAATTAGTTAATTATTGATTGTAGTGTTGTGATGATAAATGAAATTTAAACACGATTTATTAACCATTGTAATTATTTGATTTGTATAATATTGTTTATTAGATTCTATATACATACATTATTGAATATTGTTTAAAATTTTGGATATTTTGTCAAGCATTTGGTTTTTTACTTTTGACTAACAATCTACCTCTTTTGTCAAATTGGCAATTCACATTTTGTATTCTTGCCTCGAGAAGTGCTGCCACCTTACGGGTGGTTAATACACCCTACATTCCGCACTATACAGTGTCCCATGTAAGTGTCATTACTTTTCAAGATTTTCTATTAATTTTATAAAAAATTGACTGAGACAAAAATGAAACTTTAACCTTTATCGAAAACCCTAATCGAAGTTTAATCTTTAATTGCGGGGCGGAAGGGGGGGGGGGGGGGGTGCCTAGGAGTATTAGAGAAACTTAAATTACACTTGGGACTCTCCTCATGGTCCGCCATTCGAAGGTGCATACTCGCCTTAGGAATTTTGGAATTAGAAGTCTTAAAATATTCCACCAGAACTAATGTTTTGTTGTTGTAATTGTTCAATTAGTGTTTATATTTCACCGTACCAGTTAAGTGTTAAGTCTGCATAACTTTTGTAAATCAGAAATTTTTAATAATACTTTTGGCTATCAAACAGCAAATTCATAGGTGTTTTAGAGTCTAAATATTAATGTAACTTCAATTATTGAGGCTCTAAAATATTAAGTAACTTCAAAATTAGGATACTTATCCTTTAATCCCTTTACAATCGACGTACATTTGGAACAAAAAGTACCTGAATAATTTTTGTGATATGAAATAAAAAAATTTGTAATCGGTCATTTTAATGGATTTGAGTGTTTTAGTTTTAAACCTATAATCAGTATAGCATGGCAATCAGCGTAACGTGGCTGTTCAGCGTGCAATTCGTTTGAAAAGTACGGTTAAATCGATTTTAACCGGTCGATTGGTAATAGGAAATTGTAAGTAATAAGGGCTGTGAAGGAAGAGAGAACCAAGCCATCTGTTGTCGGCGCGGTCTACGACAAAACAAACAGCTCGCCAATTACCGGGTGATTTTGGGTCCGCTCAACATAATTTGGAGCGGCGAAGAGGACAAAGGCGGCTCGCCTCTTCCACGCTTTTACCGTCGTTAAACTTCACGAGGAGAAGGGCGAGGCCTGTAGCTACCCACTTTTCTCTTTTCCTCCTCGTTTAGTGTCTCTATTTACGCCCCCTAATAGACTACTTCTTTTTATAATCTCAAAATCAAACTTCGGCTAATTAAAAAATTCAGGCACTGTATAATAACTATTAATAAAATTGTTAAGAAATGTTTAAAAATAATATGAGGAAAGTGAAATAGAAAATTAAATAAAAATTAGGGATCTCTTCATAGTCCACCGTCCGAGGATTAATGCAGAGCCAAAATTAGTATAATTTACTTTATATGCTGAACTATGGTTGAATACTTCTTATAAATTTTTAGTAATTTAAATATAATTATTGGATCTACACAACTCAAACCAATTTCTAGTTTGGAAATTTTAATGAATTTATCAACTTGTTTTAACTGTAATTGAAGTAGAAACTATTTAATGAAGTTTAATTATTGGAGTAAATTCAGAATGATACTTCATATATTATACATTGATAATTAAAATAAAATTATTGAACCTGTACCTACAACTCAAGCCGCTTTTTAATTAGGAAATTTTACTTAATCTATCAACTTCCTTTAATTTAAATTGGAGTTAGAAATTTATTAATGAAAGTTGATCGTTGCAGTAAATTTAGAATGATATTCAAAAAATTAGTCATTCCCTTGTTGGTTAGTTAACAAATTTCTTAATAAAATCTTTTATCTTATTATTATTTTTTTGTATCTGTATATAATTTTTTACAAAATCCATCAACGAAATTGTAGGCATAAACAAGTATTCTGTACTTTAAAAAAGTACAATTCCATTTCAGATACTGATTTTACCTTCATTAACCCTCGAATGGCGGACCATGAAGAGAGCCTCAATGTTAATTTAATTTTGTATTTCATATTATTTTCATTTTCTAAATTGTACATTGTTCCTTTAAACATATGAACCCTTTCATTTAAAAATTATACAATCAACTTAAGGATAATACCTTTGTATACCAATGTTTTGAAAGTTTGGGTCTCGATTGACCCAGACTCCGCTGTTCAAGGGTTAAACCGAAGAAACTACCTGAAGTATGTGTATAGAATAACTTAGTTACCCTATTTCTAGTTTCATTATTTCGAACTCACACTTTCCTTTAACTCGTAAATTTAATAAGCTCGTTTCTTCTTGCATTACAAGTTATACGACACCGAGTATATTCCTAAGGGATTCGAAGTGATCACTACTCGATAGCCATTTATAAATCATTATAAGCAGGTCGAGGGACCGTACGCAAGAAGATTTAGGATCTACGGTTGGGGGACAGTAGAGGCACCAGTACCACCCATTGTGCTACCGGGGGCTGATTTGTCGCGTTACTAAAGTAGCCATGTCCTTCAGCTTGGAAAATCAGTTTAACTTATTTCGAATCACGAATCGTCCATTATGGCTTCATAGAAGAGCCGGACTGACCGTCAAACGTAGGGACAATCGCATTTGCGGAGGTTAGTTTGTAAATTTATGTTTTTAACCGATCGTTGAATGGTTACGGGACGGGAACTAGCCCTACCATTTAAGTGGGGGGTTGTACACGAGGCTGAAGGACTACCTACTGTCGTTTTTAGTCGTTTGTCGTGGCCCTTCGTGCCGACCCGAATAAAGGTGCAAAAACGTGCAGAAGCAAGAAGATCGACGGCGCACCTGAACACGGATAAGATTCAGGGTGGAATGGATGGATGTGTATAAGCGTGGGCCTTCGGTCGACCAAAGGGCGGTGTGGAAATCGTGAGAATTGCCAGAATGCCATGCGTGCCCGTCGCCAGCTTTCACGGATTACCCGGCTTTCGAACGCTGCAGGGAATCTGCAATCTATATATACACCTCTCTCTATTGAGACGTACGGAGGTGCTAGAATGTACCTGTTTGCTATTTTCGAAAACTTATGACTCCGCCTACCGTTTCGTTTCATTCCGTCACGTCCATCAGGAGATTTAAGGTGAAAAAAGAAACATAAATTACCGTTCGAACTGTTTTCATTTAGTTTCTCAATATTGAAGTTTATTGCTACCATTTCTGTGGTAAGTCATTGATTTAAAAGAGATTTTTTTGAGAAGTAAAAATAAAGTGATGGAGTAGGTTTTGTCAGTTGAACATTTTTTTAGAAAATTATTATTTATTTATTAACACAAAATTAATTTGTTTGTAATTATGCAATTGTATCAGCTTGAGAAATAATTCATTTTTTAATTTTAGTATATTTAGCTTGTCAATTGTAATATTTATTTTTCAAAATATTAATTAAAATTGTTAAATAATTTTTTTTGTAGATGTACTGTTAATATTTTCAACTGGAGATCTTTAAATAAAATGTAAAACATAGATGTATAAATATATTTTTATAAATTTATTCAAATATGAATCAGAAGACGTAGTAACTAACAAACTAAAGGTAATGAAGTTGCAATATTAATTATTTCTCAAGTTGAAATAGTTACAAAATTATTTACAGGTCAAGTGTTTTATTTCGTATTAATATAAGTAATAATTTTCTGAGGAAACAGTATTATTGCTTCACTTCTGTTTCTCACTGTAATTAGTATTATTATAACATCAACAATTAATCTTTAAACAACAGAACCTTTATTAACTTAAAGTTAAATGTGTAATTTTTAAACGAGAGAATTTTGTATATTGGAAAATGAATTTGTAAAGAAAGTGTAAAATTTAATGCATGAAAATAATATGAAATATAAATTTAAATTATAATTGTGGCTCTCTCAATGGTCCGCCGTTCGAGGGTGGTTAATAATCTGTATAGGATATTTCTCTTTAACGGTGCAATGTAAATGTATTTTATTGTAGATTCTTTGATGAACCATATTTTATATTATTTTCAATATATAACAAATGAAGTATGTTCCATTTATTTCAATATTAAAATGTTAACAGAAGAGTGAAATGAAAAATAAAATTATTGTGTCAGTTTTGGGTACACAGTTTCAGTAACCGTTTCAAATGTGCCAATTATTAATTTCATAATTGAAGATTTTTAATTAAAATAATTATTTCATTTTATTCTTCTACGTTAATAAGTCAACTTTAATATTCTTTGTGCAAAAATCAAACTCATTATTTTATATCATTGAATTTTAATCATTGTATTTAGTTGATGGGTATGAAATATTTCATTGTAAAATTAATTTTTAATAATTCCTACTTTTGAAAAAAAATATGATATATGTTTAATCATAATAACTTTTATACTGCTCTTTACATTTTCATAACAATTGAAATTATTTTATTTTTAGCAATGCGAAATTCTAATTTTACAAAAATTGAACTATAAAATGATTTCCCTTTAAAGCGTGCCGCAATCAAAGGGTTAAAATACGTATGGCGGCTTATTTCGTGGTCAAAACTCGTCGAAAAAATAGCTGATCGTGGGCAAGGTGTGTACCCATTGTCGTCGTCTGCTTTTCTTACCCCGTCTTTCACCCACGTTCGCTTTGAAAAATTTTCGGCAGGAAAACCCTTTTGTCAACTACGAACTGCATACACCGCGTAAACAGCTGCGAATGCCATTTCAATAACAACTAGCTAGACGTTCGGATAGGGTTTTGGTCCTGGCTCGCTTTCGAATATTCGTTTGATCGAGCGACGAAACCGCTCGGAGAATAAATTTTCCACTCTTTCACATTTCTCCCTCGTTTTCTCTATTTTCCCTGCCATCGTTTGTCCTTATAGCCTGTGACTCGCACAGCTGTTTCGCGAATCTGTACAAACGCCCTCCAAGTTCTACGCATTTTTACCTTGTCGAGGATTAAATCGGAGACTTTCCTTACAACAAATATTTTAATACTATTGTTTCGTTTACAGAAATATTTTATATAGATTCTTTTAACCCTTCTGCCTCGACACTTTATGCGACCAATAAAAATTTCATTATATACAGGGTGTTAAAAAATTCCCTGAAGACCTCTATACCGTTGGATAGATCACGGAAAATCGAAGCGAAAAGTTCTGTAGAAAAGTTTAGCCACATTTCGTTGTTGAAAATTGAAAAATTGACCAATCAACCTTCCCTACTGGATAATCGATTCTGGTCGTGGGTTATTTCGGTCGGCTCCGGATTCCCGAAATTTGGAAAAAATTTTATCCCTCTCAGCCAATCAAAATAATTCCCGACCTGATCCGGGTTGCAGGTACCCGAGATTTTCGAGTTATCGCATATCTGTAGGCATTTTCGAAACCCAACCCGAGTCTAGATAACACAAATTAAAATTAATAATTAATTAGTTAATTAATTAATAAGCTTCCGCTATGTAAAGTGTTAAGTAATCTTTAAAAAGAAACATAAAGAAAATTGCAGCTCTAAATATGTCAGAACACAGTTTTGGTAATTAAGACCATGTTTCGACGAGATCATCCATTGTTCATCGTGATCCTCGCGGGAAACTTGTATGAAAAATATTGCAAGGGGCAGCTAGAGTGCAACCCTTGCAGTCCAGGTGGTTTCGCTACTGTCTGTAACGAGATACCGGGGTAGGTTCGAGGAAGATAGAAAACATCGAAGAAAAAAGGAAAGGGGAAGAGAAGAAAGCTGCTACGAAAGAACGCAACCAGCCTGTTCTTTGGCACCCTCGCCAGATGTTCCTCTCGTTTCAGCTAGCAAGAACGGACAAGTTTACACTTACATTAGTATCCTCGGTCAGGAATGTAGGGAGAACATTTCACCGGTGAATTCGCTTGCTGTATGCGCCTTTCCTCTTCCAGGATAAATGAAAGATACTTTAGAAGCGATTACCAACTTTCCCGACTGCGCCCGCCATTGGATGCCTCGAATGAAGTTTCCTTTTTTAATTAGTTCAAAGCCTACGTGTAGATTCGCTCACGCTGACCGTATCGCGAATGATAATTAACCGATTGAAGAGAACTTTCATTATTCGATTGTGATGTATAAAGATGAGACGTTGTGTTCGTTCCTCAATCACGCGATATTTATTAAACCTGATTCATTTGGAAATGAAATACAGTTAAAATAGCAAATTATTCTAGATAATTATTCTAGTTTTTGATTAAAATTAAAAATGATATGTATACTGAATACGTACTCATTCGACCCTGTGCTTAACCTTCGGATGGCGGACCATGGAGAGAGCCACAATTTTTTAAATTTAATTTTGTATTTGATATTATTTTCATCTTCTAAATTTCTCACTATTCCTTTAAAAATTATATATTTAACTTTAAGTTAATATCCTTGTACACGTTTTATGAGTTTGGGTCAGGAATGACCCAGGAATGAATAATAAACAGTTTAAGGTATTCTGGTATATTTTAAAATAACTTTCCAGGGCGACTTCGTATGAAAAAATGTTTTATACATTTCTTGTTCGTATTGAAATTACATATAAAATGAGATCTAATAGCTCGTGATTGGTACCATAGTTAAGTTGGAAAATGGAAAAGATTGTAGAAATGACGTATTTTTTGAATAGTATAAAAATTGATATAAAAATTTGACCAAATTAATCAAAAACATTCAAAATAATTCTGATACTATACGTAATAAGTACCTGGGAGTGAAGAGTTTATTACTGGCTGTTTCTCAAATGGAAATTAAGTTAATTGGCGTTTTTTAAATAGCACTGTATATTCTTCGATTCATATTTTTACCACGTTCCGTCCGACTCAACAAATCACAGTATGCAGTGAGTTGTTACTCCGATCCGAACGTGTATAACAACACGAAAAAATCAATCGAGTGATACTTTTATGTATTTTTTTAATTATTTGTTCATAGAATAATTTTTTATTCGTGGAGCACAGTTCAGAGATTGATTATTTAAATCTAAATGTAATGTATGAAATATATGCAAATTAGATAGTACTGAAAATAAAAAAGAACAATGGAGAGGAGTTACTTAGGAATACCAAAAGTTAAAACTTTTTCTGCAATAAAATGTAAACTGATAGCATTGCTTTTTGTTATATTAGTTTTACACAGTAGTGATCGGATTCTCAACTAAGTTGGCGGATGGTTCCACAACAAAAATATCCTAACGTGGGTCCAGTTGAGTGTTTTAAACTCTATTAGAACTGCCAGCTGAGACCCGAAGCTTGGAAAAGTTGTTTTAGCACCTCTTAATTTGGAAACACCCACTTCTTTCACTTCTTCGACCCGGATGCACTAATGTATCAGGGTTGTGCATTAATTGCTTTGAAATTAGAAAAGTACAAATGAAAAATAAAAATACGGAGATTATTTCTCTAATTGCATTACATTAATTAATTTGAAATAATTACAAGTACATGCAATATGTATTTTTCAACACGAGCTTGAAATAGTTATAGGTTTGAAATGATCATTTTTCTCATTAGACATGTAATGAAATATTTCACTATTATTTCATTAGTCGTGATTTCATATCATCCAATCTGCGTGTTCGTACAAAAATGATATTCTTTGTATCAGGTTATTTTTCTATTATTTAATTTAATTTAATTGTTTAAGGTCGCATACACCTCGTGGTTATTAGCGACCACTTATTCTTTTATTTTTCTATTTTCTTATTTCCATTTTTCTATTACATTATTATTATTTTTCTATTTTTCAGTTACTTTTTCCATTTTCATATTATTCTTTAATTTTATTTTCTATTTTTCTATTACATTATTTTTCTATTTCTCTACTGTTTCTACTGTTTCTAATGGATCTTACAAAAATTATGATTTCAATTAATTATTCCAATTGGTACATTTCAAATAAATATTTTCAGTACACTAGTAAGTACGTTCAAATGCTATTACATTCAAATATCTAAAAGTATTTGAATTACAGGTATAAGAATCCAACTCTGATAATAGATCTGTTTGGTATTTTAATTTTCAACTCGGAGATATTAACTGAGTCACCATTTTAACGAATGTCCTTGCGGTTCACGGAGAAATGGCGGACACAGTAAAAATAGGGGAGTGGAAAAGGTTTCACGTAGTTTTGTCTTTGAGGCACCGAGGTGGTCGATGATAGTGCCTCGTGGAGATTCGTGATTGCGTTCGTTTTGCTCGAATTACCCTGTAGACGAGTAAAGCTTCGAATACCACAGACTGGCTCGACCGAATAAAGCACTCGAACAAACAATACGGCTTCCCCCAGATGCTTCCGGTCTCTTATTTCACCGGATAGCTGCGTGAACACGTGCCCCGTTTCCTCCTCATCTTTCTTCTTCCGTTAAAGGGCGAGTCATTTCCCCTCCTCCTTGCCATTCCTTCAATGCATTCGATAATTTGATAGCAAGGATCAGTGCAGAGAAAATTTGCGTTCCTTTCTTCTCTGTTGGTACACTTCCGTAATATCTGATTTTCTACTTCCATAAATTTTAGTAACATTACCAGTGACGTTATTTTGCCACGCAATGTTGATCCACAAAAATTCTTAAACCAACAAAGAATTCCTTTATTTTTCTAATTGAAAATACTTATACATAATGAAAATAATAAATTATTGTAAAAATAATAGATAATATTTGGTAAAAAATATTAGTACTTAATAAAACTTTCAACAGGATTATCCTCATAATCCAAAGAAACGTTAATTATCGCTTTTACCTTCTTAGTTGTTTTATGATTCAGTTCTTCTTATAGAGTTACTTAATTTATGTATGTAAAAAATGGTACTTTTATATGATTAACCCTTGAATAGCAGGGTCTAGGTCAATCGAGACCCAAACTTACAAACCATGTACAAAGATATTAACCTGAAGTTAAATGTGTAATTTATAAACGAAAGGGTTTCATATATTGAAAAAATAATTTTTAGAAGAACAGTTAAAATTGAGAAAATGGAAGTAATATGAAATAGAAAATTAAATTAAAATTAGGGTTCTCTCCATGGTCCGCCGTACGAGGGTTAAAAATGATGTTAATCTAAGAAACACGATTACTTGTAGGACGAAGTTAATTTATCTTACTAAAATTTTATAGTATGTATACCTAATTTTTAAATAATAGGTTCTATGAAAAATTATTGTATAGTTTTTAAATGAGCATTACACTATGATTGTAAAGATTGGGAAATCAACTATTTCTTTTGCTTTTGTTTTAGAATTTCATATTTCTAAATACGTAGAACTAAAAACCTTAAAAATATCGTTGTTAAAAAAAATGAGATACAAAATTTCTAACTAAATGACTTATGTATAACCGTGAATATACCGTCTGTCATAACTTTCTAATCATTATTTAAAAAAGTAATTAGTACATTTTTAATTTCTTAGAATCTAGAATATTATTCATTCCTGATCAGTACAAAACTTTCCTGTTTTTGACATCGTTCCTTCTGAAATATTCCCACCTGAAAATAAAATTGATATTTGTTAGGTCCATTGTTGATATTTGATATTTTACATGGTATCATGTAACTGATGGTACAACCGGATAGGAGCTGATTCTGTACCAAAAAATAAGTCGAAAATATATTATAAAATATGTTCATTTGAGACTTAATTTTCGAGAAAATCAAATTTAAAAATCTGCTCGGTACACATATGTACATTTAATCAAGTTTCAACTCAACGAATTTTACTGTAGATCGTCTTTATTCACGTTGATGAACGTTCTTAATATTTTTATACCATTTCAGATAAATTGAGTATGTATGCGCTTACTATTCAGGAATTTTATCCGTGAAATCCATCGAATTGAAACTTGACCAAATGTACGTGCGTGTACCGAGCAGATTTTCAAATTCGATTTCCTCGGAAACGAAGTCTGAAATGAAAAAATTTAATTTTATATTTTTCGATGTAGAATTAGCTCCTGTCCGGTTATACCATCAGTTACATGACACCTTGTACATATTGTATTTGAAAACTAAATCATACCTTTGTTTGTTATCCTTAATAAATTCATATCTTAAGAGGTTAAATTTCACTTTTGGCAATGGTATTATTGCAAACAGTCCTTGTGAACCGGGAACGATGCAGCTATGTATACAGCAAGGAAACGTTGGACCACCTGGAGGATGTTGTCGCGTGCCATTAGGAGTTCCGTTGGCAAACGTTTAACGAAGATATCCTGGAACCACGTGTCAGGGACGTAGTTCTGTATATAGTAATAAAAGCTCCTTTAACGTTTCTAGAGCCACTCGATCCTCCCCCGCCTTAGTACTTATATACGAGGGTATAGGAACGGTGCGCTCTTTCTTGGTGGGTTCGGTTTGCGTTTCCTGCGGGGCACGCGACTCAATGTCCAGCTGCTTCCTGTCTGCTGTTTCTCCGCCTTCCTCTTCCCGTTTTATCGACCAACGCGACATTCTTCTTCTCTCGTAACCGACTTTGTCCTCCTACAATACGCGATAAAAAGATAATATACTCCCTGACGATACAACGCAATTTGAGAAATAATGTTCGTAAAGTAGTTTTATTTTTTATTTCAAATACTACTTTGCCTAAACTGTATATGGTAATTATTATATTATAATTACTATATTACATAATATCATAAATATGCAATTATACAATAAACAATTATCCAAATACAATTGTATAATATACAATTACACAATATACAATTATACAAAATACAATAAACAATATCCAATTATACAGTATACAATTATGCAATATGCAATTATACAATGTATAATTATACAATATACAATTGTACAATATACTATTGTATAATATACATGTATACAATATACATTTATACAATGTACAATCATACAATGTACAATTATACAGTATACAATTATACAACTTAGAATTATACAAATTACAATTATACAATATACTATTATAGAATATACAATTATGCAAATCGCAATAATACAATTTACAATTATACAATTTACAATTATTCAATATACGAGTATGCAGTATACAATTATTCAATGTACAATTATTCAATATACAATTATACAATATACAATTATATAATATTGAATTATTCAATATACAATTATAGAATATACAATTATACAATCTACAATTATTGAATACACAATTATTAAATATACGATTATGGAATGTACAATTATTGTATACACCATTATCCAATATAGAATTATACAATATTGTACGCGCTTCGTACATGATCCTATCTCGGTCGATAACTCACGATGTCAAAATATAATCGTCGTTACACCATCTAATCACCGATTCGAACCGTTACCGTATCACAGACAGCGACCAACATTTCTTTATCTCGAGTTTCGGGTACATTAAATTAATTCAAATGCATTGCACCGCGATACATAGTGATACGCGTAATTATTTAATTAGAGACACGTTGGGTACCAGTTATATTTAATACACAATCAGTGACCGCAGCTGTGTCGTTATTCTTCTCCTCGAAGCCCACGTCTTTGAAACTACGGAATCCAGTTAGTAATTTTCAATTCACCAATATCCAGCTTCAAACATTTGGTCCTTTGGATTAGGATCGAGGATAAACCAGTAATCGTCAACCTGAAACCGACATTTTAACTCGTTAACGGCCATGAGTAACCTTGAAGAAATGCTGCACAAGCAAACGCAGACGTTACGGTCAATTGATTGTGCGCTTATCAATTTCGAAAAGCTCGGTCAAGCAAAAATGACTGCAGCAACCACTCAAAATCGGATGGCGATGTTAAAAGAGGCGCGCATCCAAAGCCAAGAGCTGGATGCGAGGATCGCAGCCTACACCGATAAAGCGACAAAATCCAGTTTGCCATACTTCGTCGAGAACCAAGCAGCAGTAAAAAGGGATAAGTTTCCGAATGGCCCCACCAAAATTGAGAACTCAGGTTCGGTATATAACCTAAATTGACTACCAGAAACCGATTAAAATTGGTTTCAGAGCTGGATGTCTTACCCTTTTTGAGATATCGTGGTAAGAAATTTGGGACTACGTATGCGCTATTCGATACTGCGCATGCGTTATTCCATACTGCGCATGCGCTATTCAATTCTGTGCATGCGCTATTCGATACTGCGCATACCCAGAACCTAACCTAATCTAAAGCACTAAATACTACTTAAAGCGAAGCAGCGGCACTCGCACTCTCACATTTGAAGAAATGACGACTTTTCTATGTCGAGTCGAGGCTTGTCTTAACTCACAACCGCTAGAACCCGTATCCGACTGCATTGACGATTACCGAACATTAACCCCCGACTATTTTTTAATCGAAGCACCACTGGTAACTTCACCTGAACCGAGCGTTCTAGAATTAGGAGACAACCTATTATCTCGTTGGGAACTACTGCAAAAAATCACCGAAACATTCTGAAAGGCATGGAGCAATGATTACTTGCATACGTTGCATCAACGACCAAAATGGAAGATGACGCAAAATCTCGCCAGAGTCGGTCAACTTATCCTGCTTCGCAACTCGAATGTTCCGCCTTGTCGATGGGAACTTGGCCGTATCATCAAATGCCACCCAGGAGATGACGACCTCGTCCAAGTAATCAGCGTAAAAACGTCGTCTGGCGAATACAAGCGTCCTATTGCGAAACTCTGTTCCCTTCCTATCACAATAGATACTGAAAGCGAGAAATCGCAGTAGTCAGGGCTACCAACATTCGTTCCTCAAATACTTATCTTGTTCCATTATTCATTCTTAGTTCTTAATTATTCTATATTTCTTTATTCTTTATTATTCTATATTTCGCACAAGTTAGCTAGTAATTAGAAATTAAACTGTACTCACAAACGCTGCGATACAACCGTTCTGCATTCCGATCATAAGCGCTTTCCACGTTAATGTATTACGCTCGTCCAGTTGAATGAAGTCATTCAAAGGGGGGCGGTGTCTACGCGCTTCGTACACAATCCTTTTCTCAGTCGATAACTCACGATTTCGCCGTAACCCGACGAGTCAAAATGTAATCGTCGTTATACCATCGAATCACCGATTGGAGCGCCGCCCTTATTATAATAATAATTACCAATTCGAACCCAGTGACTACTACAGATCTGCAGTCACTGTCGAACCGTTACCGGATTGTGCGAAAGCAATTTAAAGAGAGTGACTACCGAGCGACAGTGCATTGCACGTTGACTAAAATTGACGTTGACGTTGTACAAAATTTAGAAAATGGGAATGAAAGGAAATTTTAAACATTTAAGCTTTAAATCATTTGGTAGGTCAGCAAAGACTTGGTTTATAGGTACCTTATACTTTTTTTTGTTTTCAAAAAAATATTTACTTGAGGTTCACTTAATTTCATTTAATTTCTGGTTCATCAAAAATCAGTACGAACCTAAGATATCCTCCTTCAAGTATAATTACATTTCACTTGCAGCGACTAATCGAACGCGAGGACTCTTGGGACTAAATCGTGAAAAGGTTTATCTGACCTTTAAACCTCGACGAAACGTCGATGGAAAGCATAAAAATTGAAGTTCCACTTTAAGTTTGAAGTATAAGCGTCAAACTTTTGATTGTTTTTCAAGGCAACGTGAAATCATCAAAAGTTCTCGAGATTTAGTGAAGCTTTTATTCGCGAGTAAAATCATTTTTGGAAATAACGGGTTCATTGTCTTTACAGCAAAGAAAGAAAAGGGGTCAAAAGAATTTTTTTTCTATGTTATTTTATTAATGTCGTGGTAATATTAAGTCTAATTTTCTTCATTTTTGTTTATTCCCAACAATATTTTCTGAAAATTTCAAAAATGTTCTGGTATTTATTAAATAAGAGTTTGTAATTTTTTTATGGAAAATGGGTTCAACTAGCCCTTCTGACCTTTTCTCAGAATATATACTACATCGTTTGACCACAACTTATCAATTTGGTTGGGGATCCGTATCAGTTTATCCTTTCTTCCATTCTGTTATAATTTTCAGGTGGATTTCTAATGTTTAGAACATAAGTTTCAACGTATTTTATTTAGGCCTGATAGCTTAGAAAAGGGATTGATTAGTTTAACAACGATAAATTAAACTCTCTCATTCCTTGTAACATTCAATTCTAAACAACGAACAGGTACATTCTCTCCTACCCATTTGGACTTTTTTTAAGTTTCTCTAATTATAATAATCATTGCACCTCCGAACTCATTCCCTCGCTAAATTAGATTTGTTCTAAACTGATATCTGTGTACAGTTCCATAACAGGTGTTCTGTTTGGAGCATAATATCATTATGTTTCTTATTCCACTTGTATAATGGTTCATTATTAAGATTCTTCCTAAATAATATTATAAACTTAATTAATAGATATTAACCCTTGAATAGCGAAGCCTCGGTCAGTCGAGATCCAAATTTACAAAATATCTAAAAGGATATTAACCTAACGTTAAATGCATAATTTTTAAACGAAAGAGTTTCATATATTGCAATAATAATTTTTCAAGGAACAGTGGAAAATAAAAATAATATAAGATACAAAATTACATTAACCCTTTGTGCTCTTTAATTTTTTTTTTACCTACCAGCAACCCCTTAATTCATTTACAAAATAGATAAAAAAAGGGGGTCTCAATAAAATATTGTATTGCAATATTAAAACATTAAAATATTCAGATTAAAACATTTTTAATTATTTTAGAAATTGCGTTGTATAATGTCGAGTCTAGCTCGACATTGGAGTTGGTGTAAGAAATGTGATATCGAGCCACATTCGACATAGGAGTAATAAGGGTTAAAATTGGGGCTCTCTCTATGGTCCGTCGTTCCAGATTTAATTATGCTAAAAAGGGTTGATTTTGAAATTAAAAAACAATGTAGTTACTGTATATCTTGTGCCCATGACATATGTATTTAAAACCGTCATTGCAAATATAGATACTTGCACATAATCTTTCCAGAAAGGAAGGTTGTTACGAAAGTTTATAATTAAACGTGTATTAACATAAAACATTTGTGTCCCGTTTGATTCGAAACTGTATCCGAAGTGTTCCAGTACTGTTTTTGAAACAGTTGCGATACATTATGCTGAAACGTTATATCCAAGTGTGTATGTACTAAGCTTTACGGTAAAGTTGATGTACTCGGTGAAATAGCACTCGTGTTGTTGCTGTTGTAGTCGGTGGGAGAGGTAATGTAACAACTGTCGTGGTGTGCTACCGGTAGATGGAAGCGCATGTACTCTTGATGTAGCAACAGCAGCCGCAAAATTTCAATGCACCCCTAGGTTAAGGTTAACGTAATTTAATCCTAGTTACCTGTACAGTAGACCACAGAAGTAGGCATTGGGGGAAATAGGATTTCTGGATCTGATGGGCCAAATGCGTTAATTTTATTAACAGTGTTAACTGTTTTGTATATTGCATTTTGCAAGATTTTACAACAGAATCTTAGAATTTAAAAATTTTAGAACATTAGAATACTAGAATTTTGGAATTTGAGAATTCTGGAATTTTGGGATTTTGGGTGTTTGGGCTTTTGGAATTTTGGAATTTTGGGATTTTGAGATATTGAGATTTTGGGTTTTTGGAATTTTGGGATTTTTGAAAGTTTGGAATTTTGAAATTTTGAGGTTTTGGATTTTTGGAAGTGTGGAGTTTTAGGATTTCATAATTTTGGGCTTTTGGGATTCTGCAATTTTGAAAATGTAGGATTTTAAAACTTTGGAATTTTGGGTTTTTGGAACTTTGGAATTTTAGAATTTTGGTGTAATACCTTAGGATCTTAGATTGTTAGAATCTTAGAATTTTGTTGTAAAGTTTCTTTTGGCCTCGCATGAAAATGGGGCAATTCCAATTTTGAAAGAAAATTTGATTTCACATTATTTTAGCTTTTATTGAACATAAAGTGTTAATTTAACCTTAAATTAATCTTTTATAATAAACAATCTGTATGTTGCATTTTTATAAACTTCGAATACCTGAAGTCCCAATGTGTTGTTCACCTTTATATCACATGGCGGATGTCACGTAACGGACAGTCATGTATACCAGCTTTGCTTCTGTTCCTTCCGTCTCATATTGACCATTCTCTCTTACATTGACTGCTGCAATGGCACGCAAGCGCAACCTGCAATTTAAATGATATCGATTGTTTGTTATTAATCGACTTCGACAGACCCTGTATGATATTGCGTGCACGCATGCATACTCTTTCATTAAATGCACTCCTTTCTAACGGGTACCTTAAAATCGCAGTTTCCGACGTAACAACTGTTTTCGTTATTCTATAGACAAGTATAGGATCGATGGCTCAAAGTACAATGGAACAGCTGCACTTCTGTCGATTTTTACTTTTTTTACATAAATGACCTCTAGTTATGTAGTACAATATTTAAGGGGGTGGGTATTTTCATGTTCCTTTTTCTGAAAATCTACTGCAGCTATCGACTTCAAATTTTCAGAGCATCTAGTATCGTACTAGATGTGTACTTTAGCCAGAGGAGATGTTGAAAAACCAACCCTATAAATGTGTGGATTTTTTTGTACTCTTACTTTCAACATAAAGGATGCTGCCAGTCTGGTTGAAGGACGTATTTCAAAAAAGTTTTTGGCTAAAATACGTGTTACCCTTTTAGTAGTAAAAGCACACAAAATTTCAACTCGATCGGTCGAATGGTTACCGAGAAAAAGGAACATGAGTGCCGAAAAACATGATTATGCTCTCTAACAATCAAAAGCGCTGACGAAGGTCACGAATCAGTATGAAAAATCACCGTGATTGAAAATGAACAAGTGATTTATTAAGGCTTGTATTTTACTGGTCAGTATTTTAATCCCTTTTGGTCAGTATTTATATATGAAGGGTCAGTATTTAAATCCTTTGGTATCCTTCCATACTAACCATTCGCTATTTATGTACTAATCTAACCTAACCTAACCGTTTAGTATTTTTATAGTAACCATTTTGGTAATAAAATACTGACCAAAAGTTGATTTATATACTGACCGAAAATGGATTTAAATATTGACCATTTAATTTGTTGCTATTTATAAATAACAGTTTACACCATCTTTACGTAATATACAGTATAGTAACTCGAACATTATAATAAGTAATTGAGTCTTTCTCCTTAGGGAATGCTATCGTGCTCGCTAATACACAATCTATTATTTTTCTCCATTTTTATTATTCATTAAGATGTTTTTTTAATTTATACACTGCGCTATCTGTCCGTGTCGTAGTGCAGATCGAATTTGCGGTGAATCAGCCAGGGAGGTAACTTTGCGCTCGAGCGATCCGCATGCTGTGCCAAGGATCAATCAGCAGGCAAGGGGGATCAGAATAGGGAGGAGGGAAAAACAATTTGTCGACTACGGGTACCACCGTGCTAAGATCAAACGTCGGTCAACGATCGTTTGTGTTGGTTCGCTTCTGTACGCCAATGGCGCCCGTTTCTCTGTCTCTTTTTTTATTTTTTTTTTTATTTTCACATACGAGCCTCGAGTGACGGAGGTAAAGCGCGTGCCAGCAGGGTGCGGGAAAACGATTAGTTTTTAACTTGGTTCGGGGCGATTCGATCGCGTGAAATTACGGCCGGGAGGCTTGTTCGCTCTCGGCGGATTCGCTTTGGATTTTTGGCAGCTCGGCCACTGGCCCTTGCTTTTCCTTTTTTCCCCCCTCTCCGAATGTTTACGTCCGACATTTACCTGGCGGCATTGGGAACCGCTCGATTGAAATTGGTTTCGACTACGCGCTTTTACTTCGCTTGTTTTTCTTCCTTCATATCTCGGCGATCAAGAAGACGATATTCACGTATTTTTGTATCCTTGATATTATTGCTAAAAGATTAACCATACAGGTAGCGATATAAGTAACAATATTTAAGACACCAATATTAAAAAATATAAATTACATAGAATTAAAAATTGAAATTTCAAAAATTAGTCAAAGATATAAAATTTGTTTCGTTTATTTAATATGTCCGTTGCCGACCACGCGATATCGCGGGCCTAATAGCGAACGTTTAAGCATTGAGGCACACAGAGACCGACTGAATGCCGTGGAAGTCACTGCTGACGTGTATCGCGGAATAAGTATACTCGAAAAGTAAAGAATACAAAAATATTATTTTGAATAGCGTGGCCATCGTGCTTGTAATTTAATAAAGCAATTAGAAATTAAAAATTTGAAAATTAGTTATTTCTATTAATAATTAGAGTTTCAATATCTCTTAAAACAAATATAGTCACTCACAGTGAAAATCGTCCACCCTCAATGGGGCGGAAATTAGCTTAAATAAAACAATAAATACAAATAAAATACAATGATTGCGCATATTAAATTATTCTACATAAATAACTATATTTCTAAATTTCTAAACACATTATTCTTTTAAAATTATTGTTTCAATATATAAAATTCTGTAGGGAGAGAAAAAAGCTTCGTCTCGGGATCGTCTGCCAAACTCGTCAGTGGGGCTGACGACAGACGATCCTTGCCCCAGACGCCTATAACTCCGCTTTTCGGAACTCCTATATATCCGAATCGCATGCCGGGGGACCGCCAGCGAGAACAGACCAATTGCTGTATTTGGTTACTGTGGTAGCCATCAAGTTTTTAAGCATATTAAACATCATAGGAACCTATTTAATTAAGTGCAGTAGCGTATAAATGTAGGATGTCGGCGGAAAATAGCGTTTCGTCCTGGGATCGTCAGTCAGACTCGTCAGTGGGGTGACAACAGACGATCCCTGGCCCCAGACACCTATCATACCGCAATTTGGACTGCATGCCGGGCGACCGCTAGCGAGAACGCTGTCATCCCGCTGCCACCTGGCGGTCGCCGACCCAAGCTAAGGGCGTCCGGGGAGACTCATCGCCTTCCCCCTCCACTAAATGCCTACAATTTTATCGTTTAAAAATTATACATTTATCTTTAGATTAGTGTCTATATATAAATATGATTTGTAAGTTTTGGTTAATCAATTCAATGGTTAAACGGTCTATGTTTCTATATTGATACTTTATTTATTTATGGTAATTTAGCTTGAGAGTATGCCAGATAGTACATTCTCGACGGCCCTTTGGTTATTGACTCTCTGCTGTCGCATATTGTTCGCCATATCACGGAATCAATGATAATCTGTCGGGGAGCTATCAAGGGAATATGATAGGTGAGGCAGAACCTCTCAATTCAGCTTTATGACCGTCTGTTGGGTGATTTGTGCTGTATGCAACCGAGCGTTATCCACGTGCAGGAGGGATTCCTTCCTGCTCACAAAATATGGCTGCTCTGCTTAAAATTTTTCTCTTCTGCATAATATCACGGAGAATATGACTACAGCGATGATTAGCCCTTATCTAAGAATCTAAAGTGAATGATAATCTATGATACTGTCTATGGTGATTGTCTACTATTTATTTGCCATTTCCATTTCTTTTTTTTTTCAAACTTGAGTATGTTGAAAAGGGCTACTTGAAAACTTAAAATATGATTTAACCCTTTGCGAACAAACATCATTGTCATAGTAATTTATAATTCTATACATGCTATTACATCAAGTCCAAAATTATTTTAACCTTAAGCCCTAAGTCCATTTGGCCCTAAAATTTTTTGCAAACTAGTATCAAGAGCTCTTTAGACTGTTTGGCTCGGAACAAGATATGGACTTGTAGACGTTTAGTGGAGGGGGAGAGGGTTTTATCTCCCCGGACGCCTTTAGTCCCGGCCGGGGACCGTTAGGTGGCGGCGAAATGATTAGTGTTCTCGCTGGCGGTCGCCCGGCATGCAGTTCGTATATATAGGAGTTCCGAATTGCGGTATGATGGGTGTCTGAAAACGCCTATTTCTTCTCTTTCCTACAGACTTAATATTATTTTTATCCTATTATAATAAAAATTAAACGATTTAGAATAAAATAATTTTTACCATCAGGGAGAGTGAAAAATTTGATATAAGAACCATATAAAATGTCATCTTTTCAAAAAAGTGGACTTAATACGTTCTGACTTTGATGTCTAGCTATTGAAAAACACGTAAATCATTATAGATAACGAGTTTAAACAAGGGTCAAAATGGACTGTATACCTCTATGCATCTATTAAACCTTTCGCTGTTTGATTGCTAACAGATGTCCGTTTAGTGGTTGTATAGGTCGTCGATCGGGAACGTTTGCTTCTCATCTCCTTTGGAGGAGCCGGTTTTGCTTCTTGACTCCGGTTGGCTGGTCCCGTGGCCTCATGGCATGTAACACGTCGCGTGTAGGCACGTGCTCTGTAATGTATAATCTAACCCATGGCCGAAGGCGGTTTGTAGGGTTGATATAAGGCGCAGACGGGCGTGAGTACGATCGGTAGTTAAAAGGAACGAAAGAAGAATAGAAAAGGCGATACTGGTTTGGAGGAATAAATTTGTGAAGATTTGTGAAATTTTCAATGTGTTTCTTTCTTTAATGAATAGGGTGGAATCAGGTTTGATGTGTGAGCTGTGTAAAGTAGAACTTCTCATCTCAAGCTTATAATAATTTTTCTAATCTCTTAAAAATCAATTTCTTTTAAAAAAATATATAAATTAGTATTTTATAATGCTGTGTCTCTAAAATTAGAATCTCAAAAAAAAATGTGAAAGCAAAACATCCAGTGTCTAATAAAATGCAACTTAAATACAATGGTACCAAACTATTGTTTATTTTCTGATATTTTCTGATATAAGATATAACATTTTGAATTTACGTTAGTTCAGTTAAATTTGCCAAGAAGGTGCAATTTATTTCTGTGATAATTATAACATGTATTCACGCTTTCCTCTGAGAAAATTAATTTTCTGAATATTCATATATCAGATACTTTGGAAGGTGTTTTCAGAGGAACATTACGCCGTCGAACGTTATACCGTTAACACGTAGCTGTAAGTTAACGGTTGATTAGCTGCAAATTATAGTGCAACTATGAGCTAGTATCTTGTACTTCGTTTATGGAATTTGTGTTATAAGAATCGCGTGTAAGGTAGCGTAATAGGATGTATTTCATGGAAAATTAGAGCTATATATTATATTTGAAGTATTATCACATTAAGGTGGAATGAGATTTGAGAAGAAGATAATTTCTGATAAACTTCGTGAACAATGTAATTTTATGTTATATGAGCCGCCTATTTAGCAAATCGGTTAACTCCAAAAAACCAAAAATTAGGGAAATTAATAAAATATACAAAGTTAAGCATCAATCAGGTGCTTTGACACTAAAATTTTAAAAAATTTTAAAAATAGAGTTAGTTATTTTGGATTAAGCTTAGTAATCAGGAAGGGATTTTGTTCATTATTCATATTGTTAATTATTATTCTATTCATTTATAAACAAATATTATTAATTACCCAACAAGATAAATGAACTTGATTCCAAATTATATCCAAATTATAATCATCACTATCAATTAATTCTACAAATTGTAGATGTAATAATGACAAATCACAGGAGAAATAGATGAATCTATATATTAAAATAAAAGCTGCGAAAAATAAACAACTCTGAAAAACAGAAATTCAGAAAATCAAGAATTATTTATAATAATAGAAAAACAGATTTTTCTTAATTTGGAAATGAACAAAAAAGCAATAACATTTATACCATCGTTCAAAAGTTTGTAAATAAGTAATCCTGTATTAACCCTAGAGAGGCGGACCATGAAGAAAGTCCCATTATTAATTTAATTTTGCATTTCATATAATTTTCATATTTCAACATTATTTAAATAATATCACAGTTCTCCATATAAACTAATATAAAATGTTATCCACTTTGCGCCATATTGATTTACATCACGCCCCTATGTCAGATCCCATGAGTGTGATTATAATAAAAAAAAAATCCGAAAACCTATCCTTTTAAGATTTTGTTCAACGGTAATGTATGCACAAGACAGAATACGCAACATTTTCAATTTGAAGTACAGTTACATGGTAATCCGACGTATCGATGACGCGCATCATTTAACAACGATCAGTACGAACAGGTGATAAGATCATGGGTCACGCCGATAAAGATCGAGGTAAGAAAGGTGTGTGAATACTGGACACCGAGGTAGGGCAGATCGTACGCTTCTAAGAAGGAACGCTTATGAATATTGCGCGATGAAAGAAGATGTTGATGGCTTCCTCCTCCGCTGAAATCCCCGGTTGGTACAAGTCTTTTTTCTCCGTTTGTTTATTTAAATTCCGTGCAAACATTGTCGTTACGTGACCGCGGTAGCCGAGGCAAGTTGACCCATAAAGCAAGCATTAGCACCGATCCGTATCTCTGCACTGGCCGAGGAGGACGCTGAGGCGAACGAGGACGTCGGGCGTCGTTAGTTCGACCTGTCCCGTGAATCTCGTTTCGTCTGGTTGCACCCCAGAACCTGGCATCTTTCATGAATAATTTCTTTCATGCATTTACATGTTGCACTACGTTCTTCGCTAATTTCCTTTTTGTCTCATCGTTTCCCTTACTCCCTTCGCGCGCGTTAGATCCGACGAAAAACTCCTTCGTTCCTTCGGCTCGTCCAATTTTTTTTCATCCACCGTGAAAGGAAGAAGATGTTTTCCTCGAGATAAAAAAAAAAAGTGTCCTCCTTTTCTACTTCCGTTCGACTTCCAGTTCCCCCGGGACTGCGCGAATCGTTTAATTCGATCTTCTTCGAGGTCGCCGTCTAGCTACACCCGACGACAAGGAATGTCCTTTGAGATCCATTTATTCGAGACCCGTCCCTGGACCCGGTTCCATTTTCTTTTGGTAAGATTATGCCGAGCAGAGGTTGGGTAGACCGGGGGCGGTAGTAACACTTTGACTTTAGAACACGATTACGCAAAAACTATTACACTTACAATAAAACTCCTTAGACAAAAATTTTACATAGTTACCTAACATTATTAAGCCATAGCAATTTCGCTCTATGACTAGTAATATCCAGGTTATTAATAAAAATTGGAGACCAGGGAATGTGTTACAATCGTCCCTCACCCCGGTCGGTTGTAACACTGAACGAAGTCGATAGAAACACAAATTCAACTTTCCAAAACTAAAATATTTAAAACTAACCAATTATTCGATATCGTAATTGTAGTAAATATGTATAGAAAATGTTTTGGCTTCCTGGACCTAATTGGTATACTTATGGTATAGAATTCTATTTCAAGAAAAAAATAATATCCTTTATCTGCTTGGTCTCTGGAGTTATAACCGATTCCACCTGCTAATGTTACAATCGACCCTGTCTGGGCTTTTGAAATTAAATTATAAGTTTTGTAGGCGTCTAGTGGAGGGGGAGACGGTTTCGTCTCCCCGGACGCCTTTAGTTCGGGCCGGGGACCGCTAGGTGGCGGCGAAAAGATCAGTGTTCTCGCTGGCGGAAGCGTCCTTTTACTGTTTGAGCTCGTTATGACCTGCCTGCTGCTAATTTGAATAACTTCGAAAATGTTTTAGATATTGCAAAAACCTTTTAAGGAATTATTCTACACACTTAAAACTATCAATTTATGAAAAGAAATCAATTTTTCAACTTTCTAAACTAAAAAGGACCTGTAAGCTTCTAAGTTCTCATTTGAAGGTAAAAAGGGAAGATAGAAGTGTACCATTTCCATGGACTATGATCGTGGAATAAAACGACGGTCTACTGTATTAAATTCCAGAGGGAAAGTTAGATCGAATTCCATTCGAAGATAAACTTTCACCACCATTTTTTCCAAATAGTAAAATAATTAAGGACGACAGAGTTGGGCAAGATTCCCTATGTATTAATAAATCCATTTCTGATGAAATTTCTTTAGCATCCTCGATGAAGACACAAAATTGTTGGTAGAAAGCGACTAAGAAAATGTAGAAAGCGATTCGGGCGAGCGTGCGGATAATGGCGGACCACCATATGGACGCGTTGCATCGGCGATATGTAATTTGCATGCGCACAGCTGATGTCTGCCGACTGGTTTTCGTTTGGTCGTCAACTTTTAGAAGCAGTCGATAGTAGCGAGCTTTGATCTTCTGGATGGGGTAGAACAGGTAAGACGGCCGGAGGAAAATGGCTGGTAGTTCGAATCGGCAGCTCGTTGTAACATGTGCAAGACGAGCGCACGCGAGCGCCTCGGTTCTTGAATTACTGGCATTAATATCGCCCAGGGGCACCACTTGCTAGCCAAAATGGCCCGCCAAAATCAGCCGATTCGAAGGCCGCGCCAGACTTCGAAACATCGATTTGACGCGTTCTTCTTTCCCGAGATTGCGATATTAGCGTCCACTCTGTCAGGCCATCGTGCAAAGATAATCACTGTTTGTTCAGCGACAGAAACGATCAATGTAAATGTATACATTTATTGAATTAACTCTTTCACTGTGATGTATACGTACAGGAATTGAATAAAATAATGGATACATTAATTGGAGATTAATGGTTGGAGATACTCTCATCTACCAATCAGAATCTGATTCGAGATAGTCTCATAGAAAGGAGATAAAGTGAATTATAAAAATGTTCATTTGTTTAAAAAAAATTCTTTATCACCTATTTCATTAATTTTATTTTTAAATGTTCATTATAAAAATTACTTGATTTGTTGGGAGAAATTTAATCATAGGCGTAACTAGGGTTTTTCTTTTGAATTTAGAGGTTTTCTGGTGCGATAGATTCCTTAGAAATTTAAAAATTTGAAAATCTAAAGTTTTCAAATATTGTAATTCTGAAATTTTCAAATGTTGAAATTCTAGAATTTTTAAAATTTGAAATTTGAGAATTTTTGAATTTTAGAATCGTGAGGGTGTCAGTCCACATCTTTGGAAGATCCAGGCCCCCTCCGACCCTTAACTAATTGTTCTAGTAAACTCAATGAAATATCATAATTTTTCTTTTAATTATTATTTATAAATATATCAATATCAATGTAATTTTTTAAAATGGTACTATATTACATTTCATATTGCTACTATAATTTTTATTCAACTTTCATGAAGACCCTAAACCTGTATTGGTAAAAATACACTAGCAAACAATTACTTTTAGAATATATTCCAGTTTCTAAAATGCAACTGGAAGTCGGATCTGCTCGATGCAATATCGTACGTTTAATCAACTATGGTTTGAAAAACCGCGGAAGTTGTTTTTGGAGGTTTGCAGGAATACGATATTCGATTGCATTCACATTTGCAAGGCTTTCTAAGATATTAAATTTCATGGAATGCGTGGAGAACGATGGGTGCAACACAAAGCAAGAGTATATAGGAGAAAAGGTTACTCTGAAACTAGGCATAGTGAAAAATATTGTTTCTATGTATAGTGTTTAATCATAAACAATTCTTTTGAAAATCAATATCAAGCAAGATTATACAACGGAACTCGTGTGAAATATAAACAAACTATATTTAAGGAGGAAGAAGCCAAAATGCATACCAATTAATGTATGCATTCAATAATTTAATAACTAATTGTACTCATAACTAACCAAATTCAAACTTCTTTAAACAGAAGCATGTATTTTCATATCTAATTTAGTAAATGTATGAAAAAATAATAATGAATGAATGAATGAAACAAAAATGATATCCAGGACCGAGGTAAGACTCCTGGAACCCTGTAGCTATTGAACTTTCGAGAGCCCTTTTGGTTGATAAACTTGGTTCAACAATTAAAATTTATTCTGAACAAAATTAAATAAAAGGAAAAGAGCAGCAATGAAAAAATTCGTTCAATATTTTTTCACATAGTTAATGGAGTACTTACAAGAAATAATTCCGAACCCCGAAATTAAACAAATTATGAAACCTTGTAAATATGTAGGGGACGTCCTACATATCTAAGGGGATGAAAATCGCCCTTAAAATTTTGGCCGTTTTACGTTCTTTTTTATTTTTCTTCGAATCCGTTAGAAATATCGAAAAACTCCGTAAGTAAAAGTTGTTCGTCTTAATGCACACTATTTTTTCATACTGAAACAAGAATTTATTTGAACAACTACAAAGAGTTATAAACAAAAATGTTTAAGAACAATTACTTATTTCAACATCAAAAAATACTGTACATTGGGACGAACAACTTTTGCTGATTAAGTTTTTCGATACCTTATGGTTTCAGAGGAAAAGAAAAAAGAACGTAAAACTGCACAAATTTTAAGGGTGATTTTCAGGAGGACATCCCCTACATATTCACAAAATTTAATAATTTTTTGAATTATTGGGTTCGAGATCATTTCTTGTAAAGCGGGGCACGGGGTTGTAGCTCCTCTTGGACCCCCGTTTAATCCGGCGCTGCTTCTAATTCAGCAGGAATGGATAAGGCGTACGATACCGTATAGGCTAGAAGGAACTACTTAGTTCTGACAATGAGTCAAATAAAGATAAGTCCACACCCACGGGGATCCTGGTTAATGCCAGCAGGCCCGATCAACGAGGATTTCGAAAAGGAGGCGAGTAGGAGCAACTTTCTGCCGTCGATTTCGACGATTCTCATGCACCATGGGGTGCAACTGCTCGATCCCGAATAAGAGATCCCACCAAGATAAGTCTTATACCTCACGTAAAGGTAGCAGAGCGTCGTGGCTTTCGATAGAAATCGACGAATTTCGAGTAGCCGGCTCCTCGCGTGACTCACATCTAAATCTGTCGATCTTGGATTCAAACGTTCGATCCCATTTCTCCCTGGTCTTCGACTAAAACGAAAGACAACTCTAATAGAATTCTTATCTCTTCCATGCCCTCTCCGTCGATCCTGGAACTTGATATTACATGTTACACGAACGATGCATGCGATTGAAATTATAATACTCACGTATTAGCGAAGAGGTTCCCAAACATTTTTGTCTCGTAGACCACGTGCTGACTTTATTTTGTTTTGGGTAGATCTCCTGCTTTATTAATATTGATTTTTGTCAAATTCATCAACTTTAAATGTGTTTTTGAAGCTGACACCCAGGGTGATAGAACAATTTAAAATTTAAAAAATGAAAATAATATGAAATGCAAAATTAAATTAAAATTAGGGCTCTCTCCATGGTCCGTCGTCTGAGGAATATGTGAGAATCCTAAGTGCTATTTGAAAATTTCATATTTTGTGATTAATTGCGAAATGCGCTGTATCTTTTAGATTAAGAAGTTGGGTTTTGAATCACGTTGAAGTGAAATTAAAAACCACATTGTTTAATAGATTCTTTATCATTATTTACACACATTGTGCACGTCATTTCAGTTTCATGAACGGAATAAAGTAATAACTATTATTATCTATAATATCCTTGAAAGTGTGCGAACTTGATTAGCAGAAGTTGTATGGTACAAAAAAGGAGATCGTTACGTGATGGTAACATTTCCTTTCTAATGAACTTGCTTTCGAGATCCGAAGGTTTCCTTTGTTTTCTTAAGTGGAACGCTAGGTTTTTGCATTTGTGTTCTAATAACGGTTATTAAGACGATTACAATCGCATATGTTTCTTCAAGGTTAATAGAGATCATTTGTGATAAAAAAATATCATATCAACGTTTAGATAAGGATGAAAGGAAATTACATTTATAAAACGTGCTTCATATCATGACCTAATAGTACTGATGCACTACTGCGATCTTTTAATCAATTTAGTCATATTTTATAAAATTTCGAAACTTATTAAATGACGTGATTTATAGTCAATAATTTTTAACAGTTTTAAAACAAATTTTGTAAAATGAACGGATTTAGTAATGGAATTATAAGTACAGTATAAGTAATAACTAAAGTTATTAATTTTTGTATTGCTAAAAGAAAAAGTTGCAGCACTAAAATTATCTTAACCCTTTAACTGCGGGTGTGGTTTATAAACCACATACTAAAATTATGATAATGTTAACTAACATGTTAATTTTTGCTAATATCAAATAGCTGCTGTGGCTTATATACCATTAAAATAAAAATAAAATGAATACAATAAAAAAAATCTTTTAAAATAGAATATCACTTCAGTAATATAATTTAAAATTAGAGCGATCGGCTGTGCTAAAAGTACCCGTAGTTAAAGGGTTAATTAATATCTGAGCATTTATATTCAACGTTTCTTACCTTTAAAAATATCAAATTCAGTTTTTACATAGCTGAAAAAGTAATGAAAATATAAATTGTAGGCATTCCTTTTACGCTGACGATGAATCGCTTCAAATAATTCAATCATATGAAGCAATTACCTTAATAAAATGAACATCGCTGATGATTTTCAGTTGTTTAGATGCTATTTATGTGGGCGTTGAGTGGAGAGGGCGATAGGGTTTCGTCTCCCCGGACGCCTTTAGTTCGGGCCGGGGACCGCTAGGTGGCGGCGGGATGACAGCGTTCTCGCTAGCTGTCGCCCGGCATGCAGTCCAAATTGCGGTATGATAGGTGTCTGGGGCCAGGGATCGTCTGTTGTCAGCCCCACTGACGAGTCTAACAGACGATCCCGAGACGAAACGCTATTTTCCGCCGACATCCTACATTTATACGCTACTCCACTCAATTAACTAAGTTCCTATGATGTTTAATATGCTTAAAAACTTGATGGCCAAATACAGCAATCGGGTTAACAATTTATAAATATCCCAAATTGTATTTTTGTTCAATGTAAATATTTGTTTCTGCAGAAAACGTCGTAAAAAAGCAGCGCGAGTTTTCGAAACGGCCGTATAGAGGCTGGCATCGCGGTTACACGATTTTACCAGTGCAATCAAAAGTCGCGAAAAAATGCGGGCCATTGGAAAAGCAGATATGGTCGTTTGTCGTAACAGTGGTCCTCCGGTGACTGCCGGTGGCATAGGTGTGGTCGGGCCGGCGGTCCTCTGGTTCGTCACCCTCGTCTCGCGCACCCTCGTTCCCTCGGAGAGCTCATTTATAACGCTCGCCAGGGAAACACAAAGAGTCTTCTTTCGTCCTCGCGCTTAAACGTTTTCTCTCTCGGCCGACTCGCGCGTCTCGTCGTCCTTTTTCCTCGTTATTTCGTCGTCACTCGTCCGTTCCTATTGCTTATTTTTCCCAGCCGCGCATCCTTCATCCCGCGATTCCTGCCGCTTCGCCTTTTCCTCCTTGAAAATGCTTCTGACCTCGTAACGGAGGCACACGCGTTCGATATAAATCCGTTCCAACTCCCCCGCGCTGCGACGCAATCAAAAGCGGAATCTCTCACGGGGAATTTGCGTTCATCTCTATCGTTCCACCCAGCTAGACGCAGCGTCCTTTCTCAAAGTGCATCTGCCGCTGGCTTGACTTTCAGGGGAGCCATGAAATTAAGAGGAACGGAAGGGAATAGAGATTTACTTTTACTCACGGAGCAAGCTGTCCGTGCATGATAAATAATGAGAAAGAGCTCTTTGGAAAAATAAATACCCGCCGAGAGGAAAAAGCTCGTAGTTAAAAGATATTCTCTCCGGGGGGATTTATTAGACGAGAAAGGGTCTCATTAAAACGCATTTTCTAAAGCTTCCTAGAAGGTAGAACTTTGCCTTTGCATTTTTGATCAGGCTGCTACGAAAGCTTTGTCATATTTAGATAATGCATCCTGCTGTTCATTATGGCAAAAATTTCAATTGATTGATTGAAGAAATTAACTGTCATTGGTCCTTTTTTTTATAAAATCCAATTTAGTAGTATAAAAATATCTGTGGGGTTATTGAGACCTCACATTTATAAACACGCCATCTACTTACGAGAAATGAGAGCAGTTCTGTATATCAACACTTTGTTGGCTTCACTTAGATACTTAGAAGAAGCATTTTTCAGTGACGAATTAACTCGTCATGATCGCTCAGAAGGTTAAAAGTGTTAAAAATGTATAAAAATGGTAATTTACGTGGGTCATTTTCAAAGTTCTATGACGAGTTAGTTAGTCATCCCAACTGGAGAAGCATTTTCCATTGACGAATTAACTCGTCATGATCACTCAGAAGGTTGAAAATATGAAAAATGATTAAAAATTGTAATTTACGTGGGTCATTTTTAAAGTTCTATGACGAGTTAGCTTGTCATTCCAACTGGAGAAGCATTTTCCAATGACGAATTAACTCGTCATGCTCACTCAGAAGGTTAAAAATGTATGGAATTTAACTTTACATGAGTTATCTTCAAAGTTCCATGACGAGTTAAATTATTGAAAATGTATCAAAATTAAATTTACATAGGTCATCTTCAAAGTTTCATGACGAATTAACTCGTCATCCACGCTGAAGTACCATTTTCCAGTGACTAGTTAACTCGTCATCTCTGCTGGAGGAGCATTTTCCAATGATGAATTAATTTAAATTCAATATGTTTTTAGCATTCTAACTGGAGATGACGAGTTAACTCGTCATCCCTGCTAAAGAAGCGTTTTATAATGACGAGTTAACTTGTCAGATCCAGTTAGTAGGTTAAAAACGTATCGAATTTAAAATGTAGGTCGTCTTCAAAGTTCTAGGACGAGTTAATTCGTCATCCCAGTGAAAAATCATTTTCCAATGACGAGTTAATTCGTCATCCCAGTGAAAAATCATTTTCTCCTGACGAGTTAATTCGTCGTCCCAGTGAAAAATCATTTTTCAATGACGAGTTAACTGGTCATCCCCAGTGAAGAAATGAATAATTATGACTTTGATACATCTTACAGTAAATACTTATTTTCACTGCGTCAGTCAATGTGTTAATTAAATTTTTCTACACGGTATATTTGAATGCGTAGCATAGTGACCAGCTTTCGATTAAGATGAATCCCTCGTACGCATATGTAAAACAGTACCATAACTTCTCCACGGGGGCTGTCGCTCTCCCCATAGAAATTACGTAAATTTCGATCTTCCTTAGATAGAGCGAAATCTCTCTGCTGGGATGCTTTCTTGCAAAGATCCTAGATCGTATCCGATCTCAGAAACCGTTCCGAAGATACTACTTGCACTCGACACTTTTTTGTCTTCCGTTTTACCCGACCTGCATATTTACTCTTCAGAAACTGAACAGCATATTGAGTGGAACTATCTCGAGACACAGTTATAAATGTTTTGCTACGTGTTTAAACTTTTCATGCACTTTTGTAGAAATGAGTACCCCTGAGACGTTTTACGTGCGAACGTTACAGGGGGGCGTAAAATGATACTAATGTTAAGTAACTTTTGAAACGTTTCTTTCTTAATCCCTTGCCGTATAATACAGTGACGTAACTAGGTAGTAGCCATACTAGGCCTGGTTCTCTCGTCATTTTAAAACATTAAGATCCTAAAATTCCAGAATTTTAGAATTTTAAGATGAAATTGTAAGTTTCCAAAATTTCAAAATTTTAGAATTTTAGAATAAAATTTTAAGTTTCTAAAATTTCAGAATTCTAGAATTTTAGAATAAAATTTTAAGTTTCCAAAATTCAGGAATTCTAGAATTTTAAGATGAAATCTTAGGTTTCCAAAATTTTAAAATTTCTATGAGACCCAGCTTACCCTAGAGATAAAATCCTAATTGCACCAATGGTATGATATCGCATTATCCTCGCCATGCAACTTATTACCAGCGCTGGATTAAGAAGAGGTGTAAGAAGGGCTACAGCCTTGGGCTCTAGATTGCAAGGAGGAGGCCCTCTTATAACACTTTCATTTATTATGTCAAACAATATTGAATAAAATTATTTTTTACTGTTGCTTCTGCTTTAGAATCAAATATTCTTTAAATTTATTTGAAACAAATTTTAATTTTTGAACCAAGTTTATCAACCAAGGTGGTCTTTGAACGTTCAATTAGCCCCAGGGTTCAGAAATCTTAATCAGTGATGCAAGTTACAATTCAAATGTGACTTTGTCTGATATTTTTATCATGGTTGAATTTTAAGTTTAATTCTGATTATATTTATAATAATTTGCACAGTCAAGTCAGTTAACATTTTTTCAATCATTTGAGAATAGCATGAAAACGAGAATATTTATTAATGTACATTTTTTCTTTTGTTTTAGGTAAGTTTCTCATAGCTACATTTAACGTAAGTATATTACCTGCCAAAAGAAATGCAATAAATTGCATTCAGTTTGAATTAATTTTCTTAATATTATTGCTTTCTTATTATCATCGATTAATTACTGTTTAATTATTTTATTCTGCAAATGTTCATTAATTTATTTAAAAAAAGTAGTATATTTCTAACATTTTTTAAGTGATAGAATAAAATTGAACAAAAGAATTTTTTGCTTCAATTTCTGGTAAATTAATGTTTTGGCTATCACGATGCAAAGAATTACCTCTGAAAGGCATGATCATTACTTTCTGAACATATTGTATAGCTTTATGACATCGACCGCCGTTTCTCGATTAGAATTCGTCTCTGAAGTCCGATAGAGCCCCTATGCTCTTACCCATATACATATGTATAATAGATACACATATGTACGTCTGTTATCATTTAATAGCTTGAGGTCACACATTATTTTGTACAACGTACGTATAAAAATCTATAGGGATTTATAAAAATTCACGTAACCATGAGGGAAACTATGGAATCAAGAAAAGATAAGGGATTTGATTATTTAATACTTTTATATAAAAATAAAAATGTGTAATTAGTAATGAATTAAAAATTGTGTCAGGAAGGATAAAATGTTTAACCCTCGGACGGCGGACCATGGAGACAGCCACAATTTTAATTTAATTTTGTATTTTATAATATCTTAATTTCTTAAATTTTACACTATTCCCTTCAAAATTATTCTTCATTATTCATTTAAAAATTATATATTTAACTTTAGGTTAATATGTTTTTTCTTTTAAGTCACGATTAACCCAGGTTCCGCTATTCAAGGGTTAAATTGCTTTTGCATTCTGAAAGTTAGTATCATTCTATTCTTCAAGTTTAACATTTCTTATTTTTTTAATATTTTCTATTTAATTTATAACTTTTCAAGACAATTCAATTTTTTCTATTGTTTTAAACCAGTTTTACTATTACATGTAAAAATAAAATTTCTCCTATTTTTATATCTTTGATCACTTATAAGCCACAACAATTATTCAAAATTCATTATATAATGCATTTAGCACTTTGCTGTTAATTTTCTATATTTTTTCCTTAATTACTTAATTACTTAAACTACTATAGTATACAATACTATAATACAATAATTTATACAAAGTGTATTTTGAAAAGATTAACTTTCTTTGCACAGTAATTTCGGTATATGTTTGAACATTTGTAAATGACAATAGAATTTGTTACTAAAAATTGAATGATTTTACATTAGAAAATCAATAACACAATGGAGCTTAAATAAATTAAAGGAGCATACTATACGTACACGAATAATGAAATAAAAAAGACTGTATTAATTGATGCACCAATTAGAAGTTGTTAACCAGGAAATAATGATAGAATCGATTAGTTCATTTAGGTAATCGTAGTTTTCTATGAAGAGGTCACGCGTTGTTAAGAAAATTACGTGAACCGGATGGAGGTTGAAGGAAGAGACAGTGTAGGAGAAACGATTCTTTAAAGTATAGGGAATTTCAAAAAAGACGTACACTATGAAAATTATAAATTTACATAATTAACATTAAAAAGAGAAAAAATACAGAAAGTACACGAAAATTCAGTCGAGGATTTCGCATAGAATAATTACTGATAAATAAGGTTTTTTGGTTATAAAAAAAAAATTAAGGCACCTCATGAAAGGTTAGTAGGGAAATGTAATTAAAAAAAAAAGATTTTTTTCAAAAAATCTGACACAGATTTATAGATCTTCAAAAGCAGTATAATTTTAATTTCAACCATTGTTTTATATCTATCGTTGTTCACAACTTATAAGCATGTATATAGGAAGGGTGGTTAGGTCAAAAGGGTTGATTTCTCCCTTAAAGTAAAAAACGGGCACGAACGAATTACGGATGAATTCTTAAGCAGGTCTAATAAATATTTATGCAAAGTTTCATCAAAATCGGAGTGTATCAGCCGATGTTCCTTTATCAGCAAGTACAAAACAAAAACAAGCAAAAAACAAAAAAGTTACAAAACAAAAGTACAAAAGTAAAAAAGTATATAAAAAGTGAATTCGTCTATTAGAGTTCCTGAAAGGTATTGAACTCTACCACCAAGTGTAAAATTTACATGTGCGTGCCACCCTAGACCCTACTTTCCATGGAGCTCCTTTTTTAACCGACTTCGAAAAGGAGGAGGTTACTCAATTCGATCAGTATGTTTTTTTTTTTCTGTGTGTGTTCACTGATCACTCCGAAATGGATGGACCAATCGGAACGAAACCTTTTGCATCTTGTAGGGTATGTCTTCCGATTGGTCCCATTAAAAAAAAAAAATTTTCATTTTTTCATTGTTATTGCAAAATACAGAAAGTTTTTAATGTCAAGATTGGACGATTTCAATGACCTTTTAATATGTTGTCGGAGGCATGATTCTGAACAACTTTTTAATTATGCATAATTAACGGAAAGCTTTAGTTTCCAAGATATTCATGAAAAACTATTGTTACTACTACATTGAATTCTACGTATGCCTACGTGTCTCTACCGGTGTATGAGTCAGTATGCAGTCGCCGATTCTCTACTGTTTCTTATATACATGTGTACACTGAGTTGCATTGAACTTGTCGCAGTGAAGTTGGCTACAAATTCACTAACACATCCACGCTGCGTTGGTGAGACGATGGACGAGATCGACTCACCGACGCGGCGTGAATGTGTTAGTAAATTTGTAGCCAACTTCACTGCGACAAGTTCAATGCAACTCAGAGTACTCTGCAAGGCATGTACCGATTGCGATGCAACCTTTCACATCTAATAGGAGGTATTTCCGCGATATCTCACTTGCAAAAATTTATGCAATTTGTTATTGTTAATAACTATTGTGATAACTTGTATGGAACTTGTTATCGTTAAAAACTATCGTTATTGCAATTATCCAATAAGAACGGTAAACCACCTTACGGCATCCTACAAATACTGCTCGTTCTACTAAAAAGTGTGAAATAAAATAATTTTTAACAAAAAATACAACCGACTTCGAAATGCACTAAAAGGTATGAAATAATTTCTATTTCATTTATACAAATACCCAACAGCTATTAATAAAACCTCGTTAAATAGTATACTAAATACATTTCAACGTTTTCGGAGGCGAAATTAAAAATACCCGAATATACGATGCTGCCAATAACGATTTGATAGGTTGCCGACACCTGAACTAGGATCTTCCTAGTAGAAGAAAAGTTTTTACTGTTTGTACTGTTACTTTTTCTTTAAAATGTTATTTTATTTCATTTAGAATAAATTTTAATTATTGAACTTTTATCAACCAATGGGGCTTCGAAGGTGTGATTGCCCCTGGCTTTAGAAATCTTAATCCGGTTCTGCTAATAATCTAAGAAGGTGCATGTGACTTTAAGCATTCAATTAAAAAAAAAAAGTTTTTCATATTTTTCACATTTCATTTTTGTTTTCATATTGCATTTACCATACAAAAGTTGTTAGTACATATTTTATATATATGTATGCATATATTTACAGTTAATCCTCTGTGATTTTGTGTCAGTTATTTATTCACTAATTTGTATGAAGTCACTTATGTTTCCATAATGTAGCATGAAATTGCAAAAGTGACAAAATATTTTATAATCTTTTTCGTTACGACGAATTTGTTGTTTTTAAAGTGCAGATGTACCTTTTTTGAGACATGCTGTATAATAATTTGTTCACCTCATTGGATAATGTCCGTCGTGGCGCCAGCCTTAGATCCGCTTATATCCTTCGCCGCTTCTCTATAAACGTCAACCGGCAATTTACACGTACTACCTCATTCACAGCTTAAAACGATTCTATCATAGTTGTGCAACCGTAGTTTCTTATATCAGAATATGGTCATATACTAAAAATAATACCTTCGAATAATTTCTGCTTTTTATGACGTTTCTTTGTTTTAAGATTTAAAACAAATGGTACTATAAGTGGTTTTTAATAATACAGCAGTATTTATTATTTTTATTTAAAGTGATTATAAACGAGAGTTTGAATTGTACCACTACTGAATAAAATTTAGAGAAAAAAAATGTTTAAATATTATTTAAAATCTGAGGTACTGTAGAATTTAAATAAAATGATACTTTAAATAGGAAATGAAATTTCAGTAAATAAAATAATTTCATCTTAATAATCTGAACCAGAAAACGAAATTGTTTTATTTATCAAAGTTACTATTATTGATACTAATTCCTTATAGATTGTGTAAATTTATTATACAGTTTAATACTGACCAGAATATTATTTCAAGTAGTAAATGGTTTGTTTTATTTCAAGTCATGTGTATAATAAAATATTTTATTTATTATAATAGGCTTTTAAAATAGTATTTGAAAACAGTATTTAAAAATACTATTTTGTAATTTTCACAAGTATACTCATATTTGGAAATAAAGTAAACTACTATTATATTTACTATTTGAATTGTTATAATATGATGCCCAATATTGGGCTGAACTTTAATTTGTGGCAGACGATATTATTAACTCTTTTCAATATACCCTAATAGTATTTAACAAGAAAATTTCAAAAATGCAAGTTTTAACATTAGAAATAAATTTTATTAGAAAATTTTAGAAATAAGTTTTTAGCGTATTTCGAGTTTAGTTTCACGCCATATTAACTTTTATTCATAATTCATCTAATGAGTGAAGCCAATGCCTATAAAGAGATGTACTTATAATTAAATAGCGTTGCACGTGTTAAGTTCGGTTAGTTTTTTAATTGCCTTTTCATGTTCGTCTTCACGGACCATTTTGATTATAAATAGAAGTCAATATGACGTCAAACTAATCTCAAAAGTGCGCTAAAATCGCTCAGCTTCGCATAAACATAACTTAATGAGCAAATTTATTTCCAATGTTAAAACTTGCATTTTTGAAATTTTTTCATTTATTAGAATATGTATATAAAAAACAGTTAATAATTTTGTGTGCCTAAAAATAAAAATCAACCCAATACTGAATTGTACAATAAATTTATGCAGTATGTAAGGACTTTGGATTCTTTATGATCTTCCTAATTTTTTTTTATCCTATGGGAATTAATATAATATAACAAAAGTATAAACTTTACGGTTGATAAAGTCGTCTTTGAACACAGACTACGATCGTGGTCAATCTTCTGCGAATCGATTCGATTACAGCGATATCCTTTTTCGCTCTCCTTCACGTTCTATTTCCTCGCTGGTTCATCCACTCGGAGAAAATATAATTATGATAATCAGAATCTTCGTCAGGCGTGATTGTAGTCGAGTGAACCGTAACAGATGCAATCGAAGTGCAATGAAAACTATAGTCAGAAACTGTGATGCGTGAAGTGAAATTGTTTTGTCAACTATGAAAGAAGTACAGTAGACTTTCGTTATATAGCCATAAACGGGGCTGTAGAAGTGCAAAATTTTTCAGATTTCCAAACTATTATTTAGAGATAGGAGAGATAGAAGTGTATCATTTATTTAGACTATGATGATAAATAAGAAAGTGAAATCACTTATGTGGCAATATAACGAGAGTTTACTGTAAAACGAAACCTTGAGAATTATTTCAAACGCGCTATGCAGAGTTAAATTTAAGGTTTGTAGGAACTGCTTAGAAGAAGGTCGAAAATTTAAATTCTGATCATTGGCGGGACTAATTAGAAACCAGGGTGGGCCTGGTGCGATTTTGGCAACTCTGTCAGAACATTCCAATTCTAATCAGGGCCTTAAAACTAGTACTGAATCCATTGGTTATAAGTTTTAAGTTTCTGTTTAATAAAAAAGTGTTGAAAGTTTTTTGAAATAGGAAAATGAAGGTAAATATCTTGGTATTTTCAGTTTCGGTATAAGTACCTGATTCTAATGCACGCTCAAGTTCTGATTGTTAACTAGTTAGCTGTTGGATAACGATCAGCCTATTAAACTTTCATCGAACGTACCGAAGTAGATTCGTGTTCATTAACAGCAGGTTAAGTTGGGAAAGAGGAGGAATCTTCCTTATGCAGGACGAACCGGAACGTAAATTCGTTTGCCACCTGTCGACGTAGACGCACGTGCCACCACCTGGGGCTTTTCTGCTTGCTGCACACGTGTTGCTGACGCACCAAACATCTTGCTTTTTCAATGGATGCTTTCACGCGTATACGGGTACGCCGTATCCCCTATTTAAATGCTACGTAATCGCTTAATATCTGTTAGCAGTATTTATTTAAGATAAACCAACACAGGTAATGGCCTTAAAAATACAAGGGTGAGTTGCCTAAATCGTACCACTTCAAATTAGTATTAGTTTATTTTTCAAGCAAAAATATCAGTTTATGCGACTTCATTTATTTAGTATCTTCTATTTAATTCATCAATTTTTCAAGGAGATTAAATGTTTATTATTGTTGATTTAAACGATTCTTAGTATTACACCTGAAAATAGAATCTCTCTTATTTTTTTATATCTTTGATGATTTATAAGCAATAGCATTTATTTAAAATTCATTATGTAATTCATTGTGTACTTCAGTATATTTTCTATATTTTTTTTTTAATTATTTAATTATTTTAAGTGCTACGTTGTAACATGTACAGTAATTTATACAAAAAGTATTTTGAAAAAATTGAGTTCTGTTGAGCAGTAATTTTATGAATTTTAATAATTAAATTAAAGTTAGAAAGTGATTAACATTAGAACTACCGACGTTTGATGCACACTTATTTTTAAGTTACAAATAATGTAGAAAATTAAATAGATAATTTAAAATAAAAAACTTGACACCAGTCATTTTGACTGCTTTGGTAGTTCTTGTGTTAAGAAATAATGGAAACTAACTAAGACTCATTGTCAGTCAGATATTAGAAACTAAATTAATGCAACTCTCTTTAATTTACACTGATTTTGGATATTTTCCGATTGTTTTTCTTTCCAAAGTTTCCAATAATTTTCAAAAAAACGTTTTCTCTATTTTGCAAATTAACAAAAGAAGATTAATCAAGATAGTGGTGTAAAATCGTTAATTTAACATTTTTTACAGGACCTCAAGGTACCTATATATCCTTTGTTTCCGTGTGTGGTATATGATTCACTTTCGCGAGATTTAACACGGCATCATTTTCCATTTGGTCGAATACCGATAAATCTTTGGAACGGTTTACATACGAGGTAGAAGAAAAAGAAAATAAAAAGTTCGGACAGTTATTGCAATGAGATCGAGGCAAAAAGCATGAGAAACTTCCGTTCATTTCACGGCCGAGGCACGGGTTTTGTTTTAAGTGATTTTTATAATTTCGTGGGTACTTTGGGAGCCTACCGGTAACCTTTACACTTGTAACATTGATATGGATATTGATTGAAATAAACCGCACTTAAATCACTTTATTAGATAAGAAATTAATTCTGTGCCTTGTTAAAATGTTTCAAATCGTTAGTCAGGACAGTTTCACTAAAGAGGGCAGAATAATCTTTCTGATTAATGTGACCTTAAATTCATACATATACAAAAAAAAATACATAAGTCAAAGTACATAAGTCGTTTGTTTCGACTGTATTTCCGAATGGCCTCACCAAAATTGAGAACTCAGGTTTGGTACATAACCTAAGTTGACTACAAGAAACCGATTAAAGTTGGTTTCTGAGCTGGATGTCTTACCGTTTTCGAGATATCGTGGTAAGGTTAGGTTCTGCACATGCGCAGTATCGAATAACGCATGCGCGGTATTGAATAGCGCAGGCGCAGTATTGAATAGCGCATGCGCAGCATTGAATAGCGCATGCGCAGTATTGAATAGCGCATGCTCAGTATCGAATAGCGCACACGTAGTCCCAAAATTGTATAAAAATTTCTTACCACGATATCTCAAAAACGGTAAGACATCCAGCTCTGAAACGAATTTTAATCGGTTTCTCGTAGTCAATTTAGGTTATATAACGAACCTGAATTCTCAATTTTGGTGGAGTCATTCGGAAACTTATCCTTTGTTTCTAACAACCATTGACAAGAAAAAGTTGTTCACTGTTTTTTTGGTAGATACGTAGCTAAAGAGTTTGCGTTCATCCAGATAGCTAATTGTTTCGCTTCGGGGTTCAGTAAGCAGGATCGCATAGAATGGTCGGTTCACCGTGGGAACGACGAAATATTGAATCGGTCGCGGGAGCATGGAAGTCAAGGAATTGCGTAAATCGCCCTTGCTGTTCCAACCGATCGACCTTGACTTCTTTGTTCTCGAATATTGCGTGGATCGACGCGATCGAAAATCCAGGCCGACGTCTCGGCAGGTGGCATAAAAGTTGCGCCGCCAGTGCGGTTAAACATCGACCGTCTGTCTGTACGGAAGGTTCAAGGGCCGTACCACTATAAGGGAGGCGGTCTCGTTAAAAACATCTGCCACAGACCGCTACCGTTACCGCAGCAAACGCGAACGATCAAAGAACGGCCAAATCCCTCCACCATTCTTTCCAATCCAACACCAGTCAGATTAGTTTGTTTCTGAATCGACCACTTTTCGATCGAAACAATTTTCGGTTTAACGCATTCACGCTTTCGTTCGGGGCTCTTCGATGTAACCATCTTAGGGCAAACAGGCCAGTAGATGGACAGTTTAGCTAATCCCGAAGTTTATATCAAATTTCTTTTTAGAAATATTTGTTTTATAAAAAAAAAGGTCAGATGCTTTGTACATGTGAATGTATAAATTTAAAAAGTTAAATTAATTGCACGTAAAGAAATTAATTTATTCAAGCATAAAATTATGAAAATTATACTCATAGTTTATATTATCAGTAGATGGACCATAAAGCTAGTTTACATTTTTATTTATAAATATATAATATTATTTGTATAATAATACATTATCTTTATGACCAAGCACAAGTATGCAGTGGTACCTTGGTATGCGTCTGCTTTGGAATACGTCCTGTTTGAATGTGACAAATTTTGCTCGGTATACGACATACATTCTTTGTGTGAATTTTGCGTCATTTTGAAATAATTATCTCAGAGGAAATTTTTTTTTGAATGTATTAATTTACAATCTGTCGTAAAGTGACAATAAGTAAATTTGTTAAATTATTACAATATCATGTGAGTACTTCCCCAGTGGTTAGTACCCTTACATACAAAAGGGATGCTTTTGAATAAAAGAGGAAAAATTAATGTAGGTATAATAATATCAATAGGAGTTTTTTTTTACATAAGGACGGATTAATCATTTTTACATTACTTCTTATGAGAAAGGTTGGTTTGGTATACGTCCTATTCGGTATAAGTCCAAATATCAGGAATGGATTAAGGTCGTATACCGAGGTACCACTGTACTTCAAAACTCTACGACTAGCATACGATGGGGCATAACTTAGCACTACAAATATTCTTCGCGTACAAGTTTTACAATCATCAAAGATACAAGAGTGGACGATAGATATTAAAAGGTTGACAGTTCCTGGTCTATGTATATATTTAATCATAATTTGAGCAGTTAATGACAATTTCTCATTTATTATTAAAAAATGAAATTTTTGCTTACGGTCCTACTCGAATGGGTGTAATTGAGATGTTACAAATACTGATGCGATTCAGTGTATTTCGTCGATGGGAAGATAGACGGTGGTACTAGCTGACGGAGTTATGCGCTCGACTGAACCGTAGGAATTTGACGCGATTATTCTTCTCCCATGGCGAGAGTCCTCTTTAGAGGCAACAGATGAAGAAGTGGGCACCTCTCGACCTCCCACGCCGTCACACCTCGATCGGCAGGTGCTCATCTCGGTGACTTCACGTAATATCCGCAAAAGGCTCCCTCGTTCGCCTCCCTTCTGTCTCGAATATTGTCCTTTATCGATCATCTTCCCAGCCGCGGGTCCTACATTATCCTCTAGCAAAGATTCTTTGTATGACAAACGGATATTCGTCGAAGAACACGAGCGATACGGAGAACGTTTGACGCAAGATCGTTTTTAGTAGCTGTCGAATTTACGAGGTAATGGCAAGGGAGTAATTCTTTTCGTTTTTCAAATTTCTTCCTTAATTATTCGTTAGTATGTGCTAGCAAAATCGTAACATTATTGCTATTGGTATTAATATTAATTTTGAATCTTTGTACCTGCGACGAAATAGTTAATTAGAGTGAAAGTAATTTTTGTAATGAAGTTAATGAAAGTAGGAAAATTATTTTAGTGGTTTAAAATGATTTAAAGCTCTATTTAAAATGATCCATCCAAAATTATTAAAATTACCAAACTTACAAATTTGCAAGGATATTAACCTACAGTTAAATGTATCATTTTTAAACGAAAGAATATTAGAAGAATAATTTTTAAAGGAACAATGTAAAATTTGGAAAATGAAAGTAAGAAATACAAAATTACAATAAAATTGAAGGTTAAATAAAAAGTACATAAATTATCTCCTAGGGAATATGATTTTTGTATTATTACAAAGTATTCGTTAATTTTAGAATTTTTTACAAAATATCTATTTTAAGAAGCATAATATTTTATACTGATTCTAATTCTTTATAATGTGTAAATAATTAATGCAAATTCAATTATTAAGTTATAGTATGAGGTATAGATATTAAAATGTACCTAAATTACAAGTACATTTTGAATCTTGTAAAAAAAATATTCAAAAATGTACATACTTTGCCTTCTCCGAGAAAGGCTTCTGAATTCACTACTGATACAGTAATAACAAAGAAATTGAAAAGGCACGATTTACACGACCGGTAAACATAGGCAGCATTCCTCCATACCTTCTTATTGGAATTCTGCAGCAATTTCAGGTCATAAAATTACGTGTTACATTTTTTGATGCCAAAAGTTCCTTATTACGAACGGTAAGAAAAAGAATCTGCAGCTGTCATTTCGTCATGTTTTCAAAATTTATCGAAACTGTTACATGATTTTTATCTTCAATATGCTACGTTAAGCATGTACATTTGCGATTAAATAAGGCTTCCCCGAGAAAAGTGGTGATATTCCGGATTTTCGCCCTTCCCCATAGGGAATAATGTAGGAGCAGTGATGCGCTTTAGTAGGATTTTTTCTCACTAGGACGCTGCATGCGCATGCGTAAGTAACATTACAGTTAGGGAATCTTTCATGCGTGGAACTGTATACAGCTATAGCATCGCGTGACATCCCTAGCTGTAATGTCACTTGCGCATGCGCATGCAGCCTCCTAGTGAGAAAAAATCCCACAAAAGTGCATCGCTATTAGTGATGGCTAGAACTGCTACTTGTGAATCACGAGTGATTCGGTCACGTTCGTTCCTAATCACGATCATTTTTCACAGTGATTCGTGATTTTTCATGCTCTCTTCTGATTGGTCGAAAGTAAAAACCGTAATTAACTGGTAACCTTTGACTAGTCAATACTTATGACTAATTGAACGTTCTTGCGCATTATGCTCAGATATTTCTATACAAGTTATATTGAAGCATTTCATAAAAAAATAGTTGAATTTTTACGATCAACGCTCTTTATAATTATTATTATTCTTTTCTTATCTGGACAACAGCAGTTTAATTTCTGTAAATCAAAAGTCGATCACACATAAAACTACGTGCAAACAAATGTAGCAATATATGCACATAAAAAGTACGATTAATAGCTCTATGAATGTAGAATTGAAATGAGGTAGTAAAAATTTAAAAAGTTCAGAACACTTTATTTTAAAGGATTCACAGAAAGAAATCAAATAATTAATTAAATTCAAAATACGTCGTATCAACGGCAAAAAATATTGATTATAAAACACATAAAATTAATAAACGAATCAAATAAAAATTTAATTATGGACATATGAAAATCGATTGAAATATCAATTTGTTTTTATAATCACATATTTACGTATAGAATTGCCTGGTATTCGAAAGGTGAATGTTTTTACACAGAACTGTTTCGTGATAAACGTTCGCGAAGGATCGACAGCTGTGAACGAAGACGTGATCGTCCGCAAGAGTAACTGAAGCGTTTAATTTCGAAACGGATTAAAAGTTGAAAAAGAAGTATTGTCTCTCTTAGTTCCCACGGATTTCTTACTGGTTCAACTTTTTGTACAGCCTTAATTCCAACCCGTATTAATAACAATTTCTGCTTATAAAGTTCTATATTATTAATTACTAAAAATATAATTAATCTGTCGATTATTTAATATTGATTGATTCATTCAAAACGAAAGATTTTTATTTTATAAATAATTTTGATCCAGTGATTTTAACCATTTCATTACTAGCGATTGTATTTGATATCCAAATTGTCAACATTACTGACTTTTCCGAGTAACTTTGGTCAACCGAGAAATCAGAAAGTTGCTTTATCAAGTTTCAAAGAATAGAAGGTGTTTTTCGATAATAGCCAAAAAAAAAAAATCGTTGCGTTTCTTTCAGCTTGAAAATTGCAAAGTATTCTATCGAAGGTGGAATATTGTGCTGGCCTCGAAGTCGACGAAGGGAAAGTGCGAAACGAAACGTAATCGAGCAATTTCATTTTGAGAATAGAGAGAACGGTCGAGCGGATCCGATCTTTCGGGACGAGAGTAACTCGTTCCGTCGTGAAGAGGATTCGTGACCGGAATCTTTCTTCTTTCGACAACAGATATGTTTCTGGAACCGGTGACAAGATGACCCGTCCACCTTCCACTTCGCTGACAATATGCTTGGCTATACAACTTCGCGCACAAAAAGTTGCAAGAACGCGCGAAATGGTGTCTGCTTCTTTCAAAGTGTATCAAATCTAACGATTTTTCTATTCAAAGTAGGAAACTTTCTTCTACACGCTTTTCGAGAACACGAAGTTGATTGGAAAACTGGATAGCAGTCTTATTTCCATGTGAAAAACGAAATTGTTATCAATACCATTTTCTAGAATTCTTAACGTCAGAATTGTCAAATATATTCATGAAAATAGTTTTGATTTAGTAAAGTAATTAATATAAACAATTGATAAGAAAATGGAAATATAATACATATCAGGCTATAGATGTCCTCGACTAATATTAATAGAACTAATATTAGTTAGTAGTACTAATATTAGTGTGCGAAAGTCCTAAAATATCAGGTTGGGTCACGTCGGTATTATTCGGGTCGGCTCGGCTCGACTCGGCTCAAGTCAAATCTGATTGGCTCGGATCCAGTCGAAATTATTTAGGGCGGGTCGTGTCAATATTATTCGGCTCAGCTCGATTCAGTTCGGAATTATTCGGGTCGGATCGACTCAGCTCGGAATTGTTCGGCACAATTATTCGGGTCGGATCGGCTCGATTCGACTCAAGTCGAATCTGATTGGCTCGGATCTAGTCGGAGTTATTTGAGTCGGTTCGGGTACAGTCGGAATTGTTCGGGTCGAGTCGTGTCAATATTATTCGGCTTGGCTCGATTCAGTTCGTAATTATTCGGGTCGGATCGATTCAGCTCGGAATTGTTCGGCACAATTATTCGGGTCGGATCGGCTCGACTCGGCTCAAGTCGAATCTGATTGGCTCGGGTCTAGTCGGAGTTATTTGAGTCGGTTCGGGTACAGTCGGAATTGTTCGGGTCGAGTCGTGTCAATATTATTCGGCTTGGCTCGATTCAGTTCGTAATTATTCGGGTCGGATCGATTCAGCTCGGAATTGTTCGGCACAATTATTCGGGTCGGATCGGCTCGACTCGGCTCAAGTCGAATCTGATTGGCTCGGGTCTAGTCGGAGTTATTTGGGTCGGTTTGGGTACAGTCGGAATTGTTCGGGTCGAGTCGTGTCAATATTATTCGGCTCGGCTCGATTCAGTTCGGAATTATTCGGGTCGAATCGGCTCGACTTGGATCAGATCGGGAATTATTTTGGTTAGCTCGGAGTGAATTAGATACAAATCATATTCAACAAAATTCGTCTTGAAACGCTGTTTTCCTTTCTGCAATTCCTAGTCGACCGAAATAATTTCCGACCCGAGTCAATCCGAGAATCGGATACCCGAAATTTTTAGGTTCTCACGCACCTCTAAACATTAGATTTTCTTTTAATTAACAGCTATCGTTCCTACTATGATTATTATTAATTATTATTTTGCATTCTTTATTGATTTAAACTCTATCCATTGTATTGCTCGTATATTGCTGAAGTGGGTCGCAGGTATTATGAAACACTCTATATAAAGGGGGCCAATAATGATATTGGAATTGCAACGCATAATTCCATTGTCGTCGTGTCGGTCTCGTTCCTGCGAGGAATTCAAAGACCGAACGGTTGTCCGGTTACTTTTGCTTTCGGAAGTAGGTAGATGGTGTAGGCACGAGCGGGCACCTACTGCACCTACACACGCGCCCCGCATTCGTACTTTCCTGTCGAACGATAATAGCTATTGTACACCAGCTTGTTAACGCGATACGTGACTGAACGAGGGTTGAAGGGGAAGCACCGATGTGGAGAAACTCCATCGACGTCCATGGCCTATTTCATTCGCTGTTTTGAATTCACAGATTCGTGCCGGAATTCAGTCAGCTTGTTTCCACGTTCGTCTGTTCCCTATTGTCTTCCCATCTACTATGAAATGAGCGGCGATAAATCATTATTGGTCCATGATTTTTTTTTCTTTAAATCCAATGTTTGTAACTTGGAAATTTTTGTGAGTTTTGTTAAAATCGAAAATTATCACTTTGGAATGTTCCCATGTCAAACTAATATTAATTCATGGCAATTGAGAACAGCAATACGTGCAGAGAGGGTTGAGTAATCGTATTGCAAACGTACCTTTAGTATATGCCAAGCAATAGAAGCGAAGATCGAATCAGACACATGTATATGTATATCTTGCTAAACTATTCCTTAGCTGTACAGGGATTACAACTCTCGAGGATATATTCTACGAAGCTACACGAGATATATGCTCAAGTATCAAAGACTAGAATTACACCAACGAAACATCTAAAAGATCTAAAATTAATAAAACTCTTATTCGTAGATTTTTAGATAACTTTGTACCAATCTACAGAAATATAGATATAATAAAGTAGAAAACGGTAAATGCATATTTTTGTAAAAATGGATTAAACAAATTGGATTTTGACAGATATATATTTCATCGTTAAAAAATCTTAATATTATACATTACTTAGCGCCAGTAAATGATAGAAATAATTACTATCGTTTTATAATTTACTTACTTTCATTGTGGGTTACAGATGAACCCATAATAATCAAGGGTAAGGGTGTAACAGAGTGTTGAAAAATTCGAAGTAAAACTTTTTCACGCGTGATGATGAATTTTGGATTTTTTTTCAACTATGGCGCACCTTAACAAAAAATCTGAAAAATATCGAGAGTCATAATTATTCTAACACGTTATTGCCACAATAACACAAAAATAGGGCTTTTAAATTCTCAATTGTTCGGTTTTTCATTTATTACAACTAAGATTTGCGTTACCGAGTCTGCAGTGTGTTAGAATTTTTTCAGAATTTTCGAATGTTATTAAACAGGAAAAATGGGGCAAAAACTCGAATTTCGAATACTACCCCCCTCCCCCCCGGTGTACAGTGTTTTCTCTCGATACGCTATCGAATGACACATTTTAAATTTAATTTCATTCAAGGACCATTTTGACTACGGTTACCTTGTTATACCCTTTGACCAATTACGAATACATAGGTACCCGAGCGTTCTAAAGTTATAGGAAAAGGATAAGGTGAGAAGGAAACGAGCTGCGATCACGAGCGATCGTGGCGTAACGTGGGAGGCAGGAGAATTTCTTCGATGATTCACGCCGTGAACGGAGGAAACGTACGGCGCGTGGGTGAAGTTGAAATGGTGGTGATTGAACGCGAAGCGGAAGCGAACAGACACAATCCTGGCTGGACAGGTACGTCGGTTACGTACGTATCTGCTCACACGTAGGTACGCGCATGTCGGGCCTCGTGAAAGCCTGCCTGGTGTACCGGCTACCTTTCCTGATCGACGAGACGCGTTTTCCTGCACCGACGCCGGACATCCGGCGCGTTCTTTGGCATAGTAATACGCGCCAACTACCGCCAGGGCTACGCTCGTTCGCAGGACTATTCCATTCACGCGTCCTTCATTGATGTCGTTCTACGGAGGTCGATCATACATGTAGGATATGCGAGTATCTAAATGATGTATGAATGAATATGTTCGAGAAGTGCATGCGAAGAATAAAGGTTCATTCACATTGTTCCTCGCGTTCTAGAAATACAGTAACAGACAAAAGTAGAGGATCATTACACGAATTCGGATGATTTCAAGAAAATCAAACGAATGATTTTAATCTTTAAAGGCTGTTTTCGATGAAATTTCATCCCGCCTGTATTTTGTTTTCTTACAATTTTCATTTCAGAACTTATTTGGACTACCACCCTATTTCCAAATAAAAAGTACTCAGCACCCTCTGAAATTTTTAAGTGAACATATAGATGTAGCGACAAATTTACGTTGCCCAATTTCTGCTACTTTGGGAAGCACTGTTTTATGTTATTGGAAAACGTAATAATTACCAGTATTAATTATTTATACATTTATTCTCAGTAGTGGTAGTATTTTTACGTAAAAGTTATAATTCACTTACTTACTCATTTGCTTTACATACATGTAAGAAATTTATTTAGAGGTCAGATTTGATAACTTTAAAGGGTTAAAGTACACTAATAAAAATACAATAATTATGATAGGTATTCCATTTAATTCTCACTAACATGTACAGGTTTTTATACAAAAACTATTTCAAATTCATATGATATATATAGGGCATAGAGAACAAGGTACGAATATGAGAAGGTAGAAATATGAGATGCCAAGGTTTTAATACGTACGCAGCATTGACACTTTTAACGATGATTGTACATATATCAAGTATTACGACGGGTAAAATACTTTCCCATAACAATAATTTTTAATAGATATTATTGTTTTGTTTAACCTTTGAACAACGGAGCCTGAGTCATTCGTAATCCAAACTTACAAAATGTAGGTACCTATACAAAGGTATTAACCTAAACTTAAATGTATAATATTTAAATGAAAGGGTTTCATATATTGAAAGAATAACTTTCGAAGGAACAGTGTAAAATTTTGAAAAAGAAATACAAAACTGAATTAAAATTGGGGCTCTCTACACGGTCCGCCATCCGAGGATGCTTCTTCAAGTGAAAACCCTGGTTTATTTTGTGAGTTTTAAAAAAACAAAACCTATAAGTTATACTATAATAATCAGAGTATTAGTATACCAAAGGATGTTTGAAGTATTTGTGTTTTAATTATGATATACAATAATATATAGTGCAATGAGAAGTTGGTAAAAATAAGAGATACTTGGTTGGCAGGAGCATCAAAGAGTCTCATATTACTACTACATTCTTTAATTTAATATTAAATTTTTGTGGATTTAATATCTGTCATTCCACTTATAGCCGAAATAAAATAAACGTTTCGATCGACATTAACCTGAATTTAATCTAATCTAATTCTCCGATCTGATTGATGCAGATCAGTAAAATATGCTTTAGATTAAAATAAAGGAACATTAACGTAAAAGTAACATAAGTATATTTCAAATGTGTACAATATTTGTTTAAACAGAGAAATACTCGGTAACGAGCAAAAACTAAAAATAGACATTGAACAATTTATTAACCCCAGTAATTAAAAATGAAAAAAAAATAGATGAGGCCCGTTAATTGAATCGTGAGAATAAATATGGTTACAGGTGCTGAAACTAATTTTCTGAGGAAAATAATACTTTATTTACCAAAATTTTATGTTTTATTCGTTTTTTATTTACGAGAAATACAATAATCTTTTTAATTTATTGCGATAACATTTCTACCCATATATACTAAGATTGGTTTTCATATAAACATCCATTCCATGCAAAAAAAAAGGAAAATCTTTTTAAAAAATGGTAGTTACAGCTTTTCTTAATGTCCACTCTCCATTTGGCGGATCGTTGATAAACATCTTGCTTTCATTAAATAATTCATTCTCTTTTGTACCAATAATCACGTTAAGAATACGATATTTCCTGTGCAACTGTTTTTAATTTCCATTCTTCGTTTGGCGGATCGTTGATAAAAATTTCTTACTTTTATTAACCATTTCACTACGACAGGCGATTATAATCGCCCTCTTTACGATTCCTTTCATATCCTACGGGCAACTATAGTTGTTTTCTATATTTATGCATTAATATAAAAGGAAGGAAGAAATTGTAAGTATACGATATCTATCAATTGGTGGATCGATCATCAATATCTATTCGTCTCTGAATTTTGAGGTTGAATCTTAGAGAAATGCAACACCAATCTCTCATGCACTGAAAGTGATTGTTTTTCTCTGTAAAATGTAACGGCGTGAAATGCAGAACGTCCTTCGTCTAACATGCGACTCGATGAAAAATGTAGTAATACAGATAAGGCATCATCCGCTAACTCTGGATATTTGTCTTTTGTCATACTCCAAAATTTAACTAGGTTGCCCTTTTCGTCATACTTCTGCTTCAAGATATGATCATCTGACAAATTTTCCAACATTTTTTGTTTCGCTTCATCTAGATAATTTATATCTGCAATAGCCAATTTGAAGGGTTTTCGGATCCAATTGTATTTCTCCGCGTTGTCAAAAGGAAGGTATTCCGATAGTTTTTTCTTCATAGCAGAAAGATGTTCTGAAATTTCAGAAGAAATACATTCTGGATTGGTCTCAAATGTGAGTTGAAACATATTGAAGTTTTTATCTTTAATTTTTCTCTCCCATCTTTTAATTTTTTCCAGGAATAACTCCACTTTATCGATCGACGTAAAGATGTATGATTCGTCACCCTGCATACTTTCAATAAGGTCAATCACATGTTGGGAAATATCAACAAGGTATGCAAATGCTGACCACCACACTTGGTTTTTAATCATGTTATCGAAGTCATGTCTCGTTATATTAAAAATATATGATAACTGGTCCTTTTGATCGTAAAATTTGCGGAGCGCTTTGCTTCTGAACATCCAATTCTTAGAGCAAAAGAGCAGCGCTTTGTGACGACTCCCCATTACCTGACACATAAACTCGCTAATTTTGTACCCAAATGGACTGTGTATAATGGATTTAATCATCTTATCTACTGTGATCATTACATATTTTAGAGATTCGGGAAGTGTTTGTGTTATCAAAACGGTTCGATCAAACCAACATTTGATTGTTTTATTAGGTAACTTTTCCTGCAGGTAGTCAACAAACGATTTGTTTTTATTTTTGTCCTCACTAGCAATGAATATTGAAACACAATTTTGAAATTGTAATCCAAATTGTTCCAACATGCGTGGTATAGGGTTACATATATCTGATTCAGTAGGTCTTGTTGTTAAGTCGATGTAAGATAAAAAATGCTCTACAATAGAATCTCCATCTACAAATCTTACATAGCTCATCAAATGACATCTGTGATGTATATCCAGTAGAAGTGAAAATTTTGCACCACATAATTTTTTCTTTAACTGTTGTCGAATATAGGAAATGCTACCATACGATGGGGGTACATTCGACACTGTACCCTTTGAATAGGAACATGACACAGATTTAACTTTTCGGCCGGCAGGTGAAACTGGATATGGTGCTGGTCTATGTTTGGCTGTTGGTTACATGCTCTTATGGTTATTCTGTTCATAATTCGCAACTTTATCATTTGCCACTGTATCATTCGACACATTACAACTTCCTACTTGCTTTATTTTTTGATTCTCTAGTTGTGTAAAGTAATCCAGTAGAATTGCGTCACGGTGGTTTCGATCAAAGTGACGTTTCAGTGTTGCTGACTTCATATCTTCGTTGTCAAATTTATTGTTGCATATAAGACATTTGAGACGCGGTTTATTTTTGGGTCCAACAGACACAAATTCGTGTTTAAAATAAAGATCCTTATACAGACGCACTACTTCGTCTTTCACTCCGATATTAGTGTTGGAAGTTCTAGGTGAAGAGTCCATATTGAGCAAAAATTTGAATCAACGGCACGGACACAACGCGTTGCGATTTAATGGAAAGCTAACTACAGACTATAGAGAACTCAACTTGATTTTACAATAATTATCAATTCGATAACAGATATCTACAATTTTCTGATAACCGAGTAGAAACTGCAGATATGAGACATCAAGGTATTAACACGTACGCAGCATTGACACTTGTAACGATGATTGTATATCAAGTATTACGACGGGTAACATACTTTCCAATATCCAATCATTCCTGGATAGATATTATTGTTTTGTTTAACCTTTGAACAGCGGAGCCTGAGTCATTCGTAATCCAAACTTTCAAAATGTAGGTACCTATACAAAGGTATTAACCTAAACTTAAATGTATAATATTTAAATGAAAGGGTTTCATATATTGAAAGAATAATTTTCGAACGAACAGTGTAAAATTTTGAAAAAGAAATACAAAACTGAATTAAAATTGGGGCTCTCTACGTGGTCCACCATTCAAGGGTGCTTCTTCAAGTGAAAACGTTGGTTTATTTTGTGAGTTTTAAAAAAGCAAAACCGATAAATTATACTATAATAATCAGAGTATTAAGTATACCAAAGGATATTTGCAGTATTTGTGTTTTAATTATGATATGCAATAATAAATAGTGAAATGACAAGTTAGTAAAAGTAAGAGATACTTACAAGAGTGCACATACTATTACATGATATTTTTACTAACATATTACTTGATTTACAGAAATGGAAATGTGAAATATTTAGCTTTTCGTCGTATTTCACCTTGACAGTGTAAATATTATTTGACCCCGAAGAGGTTACTGAATGTAAACACGGAATGTTGCTTCGTCGCAATTGTTATTTCGTCGAAAAGCTAAATATTTCACATTTCCACTTCTGTAAATCAAGTAATATGTTAGTAAAAATGTCGTGTAATATGTGTTTTGAATTCGTCTCGATGTCCTCTAAATATGGTAAACAAAAGAAATATATAGTCCTATCTATAAAACCCAAGGTGACCTCGACTTCGCCATGAAAACAAACTGTTTTCGAAATTTTTTTTTACTAATATCTATTGTGCACTTCATACCCAGCAACTCTTGTTCTAAACTTTTTTTTGTCAGATGGCTGCAAGTGGGAGAAAAATCGTGAGTAACGTTACAGGTAACACCCTAAATATCTACCCTTGGAGGGTTGTGACTGCTGGGGAATGGATGTTATTTTAGCGCAATTGCGCCCTTGAACACCGTCGGTATAAGCGTGAACTTGGGTCGGCAGAGCGGGTTTTCAACCCTGCTAGGCTCATTTAAACAATGATCTTCCAATATATGAAACTCTTTCGTTTAATAATTATACATTCAATTTTAGGTTAATATTTTTTTATTATACATTTTATACGTTTCGATTGACCCAACTCGGCTGTTCAATAGTTAAATTAACGATAGTATTATCATACGTTAAAATTTAATTAATTCATTAAATTCTATCGTATTTATATAGCGTTCGGTATTATCCGCGGTTTCATATATGTATGTCTTTCATCCGCGATAATTGAAACGCAATGAAGCAGTACTTATTTCATACCTTTAACAATTAGACTTCGGGATTCATGAATGACCCGTTGTACAACAGGATGTAGTTCGGTTGTATCTCAAAATGAAAATACCGTCGCTATTGTTGTTGCGTGGTAAAGTTGAAAGGAAACATACACGAAACGAGTGTACGTAGGCCATAGCGATGCAGGTGAAACGATACACAGGTATCGTCGATTCGAAAAAAAACGGCGCGTGCATGCAACTGAATGCAACGAAATTGTTTAATAACGGATGCAACTTCCGGGCTACGGGTATAGCGTACCGGATGATTCGCAGCGGAGTTTCCGCATGGGGCCGGAGGGAGCCGCGAGCGCAGTCGATTCGCTCAGCCGACGACATTGTGTAAAATATCATTGTTTGATAGCGATGCCAGTATGAGCGGAGGGTACCGATAACTTATCTGCTTCCGCTGTCATTGCGAAACGTTGATAATCGAGCTGGTGAGAGTGATTCTATATCGGGATCATTGGTGCAGATTTTGCGTTAGTGGAAATTTACTTCAATTCGATTGTATATGGGGCAATACGAAGGTAGCCTTGTCTTTTTGAAGAAGGACTATGCGTCGAAGGGTAACTCAAAGGGAACCAAGCGAGGGCGATCGATCCTTTACCCAATTTAATTTACAGCATCGCCTTATCTCATAAGGAAACATACCAAAGTGCCCCTCCTCGATTTTGACGAAACTCGGTGGACACGGTAGACTCTTGTTACATTGCCACAGACGAGGCTGTAGAAGTGGAAAATTTGTCAAGCATCCTAGTCTTCATTTGCAGAGGGCGGAGAAGTAAAAGTGTATTATTTTCATAGGCCATGATGGGGTAAGTGTCAGCACAGGAAAGGTTGGATAACTAGCCGAAAATTGGGACCGATATCGGGCAGTTACGAAGTGGAGATGTCTTTTCGGTTCTTACAATTAAAAACAGCTCGAGTTGAGTATTTGAAAATAGCAGAGGGTGAAGGAGAAAGAGGTCTGGGAATCGAAGGAAGCAAGATAAATATATTGCTGAGATAATACAGATTATACAATAAAACTTTTTTATTTTTTATTTTTGCTAAATGAAACTTTGATCGATGTTATTGTAAGGTCCTTCGAATTAAAATAAGACCAAACACGATATAATTTCAAGTATATTTGCGTATTTAACGAGTGATTCTCTTTCACCTGTTTAACACGTAAAAGTGATCTGAAGATTTTTCCCCTTTTTCATCTCCTTTCGTGTTTGGTCTTGTTTTAATCAGAAAAACCTTACAACTACATTAGTAAATGTTTCAATGAAAAAAAAATAAAAAATAATCTCATCGTCATTGCTTGAATTGTAAATCAAATAAAGAAACTTGAAATATCATCCATACGTGGCATTCAACGATCCTTGACTGGGCAAATTGTAATTAGAATTCAACTCAGAATTCAACCTTATTAATGGTATCACTCAAATTTGATAAATTTGAACTGTAAGTGGCGTCACTAGTGTGACTCGATATTATAGCACACCCGATATTAGAAGGGTAATAACAATTAAAAAATATTGATTGAAACAAGAATAAGTTCGAAAAATAATTGTTGAAACAAGATGGTAATTATTCCATGAAACATGTTTTCAAGGTCGGTGTTTTGAAAAACGTTATTAACACGGCACCCATTTAGCTTTCAAGGTACCAGAAAACATACATGGTAACCGTGCGATTTACTAACTTTTTTCAATCTTGCCCGTCAAGGACGGCAGCTTGACGACGGTGGTTATAAACCAATATATGATATCAATGGTTTTGAACTTGAACATGCACGATCAATTACCTGATGGCGGTCGTGACATTGTTCTGATCTAATCTAATCTATCAACCTTCTATCGACATTAACACATTGATAACTGATAATGCGTATAAGTTCGCTTCGTGCTTTCTGTAGCAGAAATGTCTGCTCTATCACGTACGATGGTTAGATTTTCGCCTAGTCCCTTAGTTTTTGAAATAAATTGAAAAATATCAGCAAAAATTGGTGCGTTTTTGGTGACTTTCTCACTTTGATCATTATTTAAACATATTTATATGTTTATAATATAATAACAATTTATATCGTTTTATTTGGGAAAGTTCACAGATTTCTCTCTTGTAAAAACCATCTGAATAGCAGCTATGGTGAAAGCACGAAACATCTCCAACGTTGAAAATTTGCAATTTTCTTTAACATTAATTTTCTGAAAATCTCTACGACTTAGAGAGAAATGGATTTCAGATTCGTATCCAGCTCGCAAAAATCTATAAGAGTTTCATAGTGGCGGTTACGAAATCATTTGGCTGTCATATTGAGAATACATTTCACGTTCACCGGTCACAAAATGAACTTTACACATTCGTAAGGCATGTATTTTTTTTATTTTCAGCGAGATTTATCCACTAGTACAAAAGGAAGAAAGAGATTATAAAAATATGATATCTATCAATTGGTGGATTGATCATCGATAACTATTCGTTTCCGAAATTCAGGTCGAATCGTAGACAAATGCAACAGCAATTCCTCTTCAACTGAAAGTAATCGTTCTTCTTTATAAAATGTAACGGCGTATAATGCAGAACGTCCTTCGTCTATCATGTAACTGGATGAAAACTGTAGTAATATAGATAAGGCATCATCCGCTAACTCCGGATACGCGTCTTTTGCCATAATCCAAAATGTGAGTAGGTTGCGCCTATCTCTATAGATTAGCTGGTATTCACGATTATGTGATAAAATTACCAACATTTCTTGTTTCGGTGGCGATAGATGATTTCTCTCTTCATCCTTCAGAGCAAAGGGATTTCGGATCCAATTGTATTCATTCGCGTTGTCAAGAGGAAAGTATTGCGATACTTTATCCTTCAAAGCAGAAAGATGTTCTGAAATTGAAGAAGAAATACATTCGGGATCGTTCCTATTTGCGAGTTGAAACCTACTGAAGTTTCTATTTTTAACATCTTCTATCCATCTATTAATGTTAGCCCTGAATGCCTCCACTTTATCGATCGACGTAAAGAAGTATGATTCGGCATCCTGCATACTTTTGATAAGGTCGATCACTATTTGGGATATATCAGCGAGGTATGCAAATTTTGACCACCACTCTTGGTCTCTAATCTTACCAGCATAGACATTCAATCTCTTTTTAGTAAGAAAATCTAATAACGCCTCCTTTTGATCGTAAACTGCGCGGAATGCTTGGCTTCTGAACATCCAGCACTTAGTGCCAAAGAGCAGCGGTTTGTGACGACTCCCCATTTTCTGATACATAACCTTGCTAATTTGGCGCCCAATTGAACTACATATAATGACTTTAATCATCTTATCTACTGTGATCATTATATCTTTTAGAGGTTCGGAAAGTGTTTGTGTTATCAAAACAGTTCGATCATACCAACATTTGATTGTTTTATTAGGTAACTTTTCCTGCAGGTAGTCAACAAACAATTTGTTTTTATTTTCATCCATACTAGCAACGAATATTGAAACACAATGTTGAAATTCTAATTCATTTGTTCTCAACATGTCTTGTATAGAATTATATATATCTGAATCAGTAACTTTTTCTGTTAAGTCGATGTAAGATAAAAAATGCTCTACAATAGAATGTTCATCCACAAATCTTACATAGCTCATCAAATGACGTTCGTGATGTACATCGAGTAATAGTGAAAATTTTTTACCAACTAATTTTGCGATTAATTGTTGCCGAATATCGCGAAGTATCTTTTTTATGTAGCCAGAAATACTGTTGTGCGATAAGGATACATTTGATTCTGTACCCTCTGAATAGGAATGTGACACAAGATTAACTTCTTCGCAAGCAGGTAAAATTAGATATTGTACTGCTCTATGCATGTCTATTAGTTGCATGTTCTTCACAATCAATTCAACCACTTTACAATTTAGCTGTTCGTAATTCGCAACTTCATCATTCGCCTCGTGAAGATGATTCAACACAGTATTCCTCGACACATGATTATTCGATACATTCTTATTCAACACATTATTATTCGACACATTATAACTTCCTACTTGCTTTATTTGTTGATCCCTTAGTTGTGTAAAGTAATCCACTAGAACTGTGTCACGGTGGTTTTGATCAAAGTGATCTTTCAGTATTAGTGCCCTCATATTTTTGTTGTCAAATTTTGTGCCGCATACAAGACACTTGGGATGCGGTTTATTTTCGGGTCCATCATGCCAAAATCCGTGTTTTAAATAACTATCCTTATACCGATGCCCTACTTCGGCTTTCACTTTGGTATCACCGTTGGAAGTTCCAGGTGAAGAGTCCATATTGAGCAAACATTTGAATCAACGGCACGGACACAACGCGTTGCGATTTAATGGAAAACTGACTACAGACTATAGAGAACTCAACTTGATTTTACAATACTTATCAATTCGATAACAGATATCTACAATTTTCTGATAACCGAGTAGAAACTGCGGATATGAGACATCAAGGTATTAACACGTACGCAGCATTGACACTTGTAACGATGATTGTATATCAAGTATTACGACGGGTAACATACTTTCCAATATCCAATCATTCTTGGATAGATATTATTGTTTTGTTTAACCTTTGAACAGCGGAGCCTGAGTAATTCGTAATCCAAACTTACAAAATGTAGGTACCTATACAAAGTACCCGAAATAGTCCGGCTACCCGAATGCATGCACATCCCTAGGCGCACACAAAAAACACTAGAATTTACCAACCGCAAAAGAAATTCTTTCGAAATAAACTCTGAAATCTCACATTTCAAATGGTATACGATATTTATCTGCATTTAAGCTGTTAACGGATTTGAAAAATGATATTTTCACCGGCAACCGGTGAAACGGGACGAATATATGTTACAACCCAATGGGTTTTTAGTTTTTTTTTAGTTTCATCAGAATCATCGAACCCTTTCTTTACCATTTCCGCTCGGTAAAGTTCCAGAATTATCGGCAGAACTTTTATGCTCGAGACGGAGGAGTCGATCACTCTGGGGAAATCTCCTCGGGAGCCACCGACGAGAGAACAATTAGACCGCTCTGTATTCCATGACGAGTCTAGGTAATCGCCGATATCCATTTTTAGAGCGTGATCTTATATCGAGTTTTATTTCCTCGCCCTTCTCACTCTCTATTCTCTGCCCTATCTTTGTCTATTTTCCTAGTCGAGAGGTCTTCCTTACGGAAAAGAAAAAGACACCATTCTTTGAAGTAGAAAAACCCCTGAAATCGTTTAGTAAAATAAAAACTTGAATACCTCTTGATCAAGAAGTAACGTCGAAAGGGAAATGGGCATTTCGGCTATGAGCGGACACTAACGGGACTGAAATCCTAAGTTTGAAATCATTGTTCTAAACACCATTTAATCGATTTTATGTTTAAAAAAACATGGAAGTTTGTGAAAATGTAATTTTTTTCTTTTTTCTTTTTTGTTACTGTTAACTGATTAAAACATCTTGAATTGAATTTTTCAAAGATTTTCCACGTGGTCTTCTCAAATTGACACTTGCGCAACACCCATATGTGACTTTTGTCGCCAGTTGTTATCTCTGGGCATCGCGTATGTGTGATGTGAGCGGGCAACATGTATGCTTGTAAGTGTGCGTCAGCTCCGTCGTGTGATTGTTTATACATCAATAGTTTAACTATATTGTTTATAGTTTAAGTGTATCGATCCCAGCCGGTTATCTGAATCATATATTAATTATATAATATCGACGAATTTCAATAAATATTCGATTGTAAAATATCTTATTATTTCTTTTGTATTCGATTAAGATTATTTTATAATTATTATTTTTGAAAAATATATATATTTTTAAATATTAGATTTTGTAATAAATTCCCGCGTATTTTGTATTTTATTTTTTTCCCGCAATTTTGTGTTTTGTTAGGTAAAGTATATATATGCATTCGCAAGTCTTTTTCTTGCTCTACAAACCTATCTGCTTCAATTTTTCGGATTAATTAATATTAATCAATTTTCAGGCTTTTGAAATGGAAGTTCCAGGAGGCAAAAAAATTCATTTTCTACATCTGCTCTATTTCGGCTTTCGTCGTGGTCAAAAAGCGACATTTGTCACAATGTCGCGAGTTGCTTTCGTAAATGCTTTCGAAAATGAATTTTTTTGCCTCCTGGAACTTCCATTTCAAAAGCCTGAAAATTGATTAAAATTAATTAATCCGCAAAATTGAAACAGATAGATTTGTAGAGCAAGAGAAAGACTTGCGAATGCATATATATAATTTACCTAACAAAACACAGAATTGCGAGGAAAAAATAAAATACAAAATACGCGGGAATTTATTACACAATCTAATAAATTCTCAATATATAAATTGAAATGATATCTGACTCTTTTCTTAGCGAGCTATTTATTCTTACAATTCATTATGACCAAAGACATTAAAAAAGAAAATCGTTCATAACAAACTTCCCCCATGCTTCATAAGATCCAATACAATTTTTTAAACATTATAGACTACTACTCATTTTTGTTCATGTATAGCCGAAAACATATATAAAAATGCCCATTATCCTTAGCAATAAGGGACATTAATTTTCTTCTTTAAACATAGGTAATTTTATTAAACAATTTAAAATGCACCTTGTGCCACAATATTTCACTATATTTCGTTGTCAACTATTTTGGCCAGTTCAATGCAATAAAAGAATCCAGTATCAGTGGAATTTATTCATGATAAAATTTTTCTGATCACCGGTAAATCCGTTCTTCTCTCAAAGTCTGTGCAACGTTGCGAATGAAAGCAAGAACAAAATCCTGCAGAAGGACTTTCGATTCGTAATCAACGTAAGGGTCGGTCCGCAGCTAATTAACGGGCTGTAATTAGAATTCAGGAGAGGGATGCGTAGAATGCTTGCGGGACGTAACGTACAATGGCATACACTGAGAGAGAATGTCAGAGGATGCTCACTGGTTCCGCTGGTTTGCTTGAAATTGGGTTTCAAATGAAATGGACGGATGCAGAATGCATGGGGTATTTTGTATTTCGGTCTACTCGGCCGTATAGCCGTTTATCCTGTCATCTTTTTGATCATGAATGTCGCTATGCATTCCATTACTTTGTGAACCTCGAATGCATCCTGTAGTTTATCTTATCCTTCTATTGCATGAATTTTTATGACGAGTAGAAAAAAATATATATGGCTGTTAGTCTACTTAAAAATGAGCGTGGTCATGAAATAAATAATAAAATTTTATTAGAAAATTGCGCCATGTTTCCACTTGGAACAAACATGCCCAGAGTCTTCATAATACTTACAACTTATACCCAGGTTATTATAATTTGATTATAACTAGGGCCTTTTCCGGGATGGCGTAAAGTGCTTAATACTGTTTAATTACAATTTAATTTTAAAACTGCTCAGTTTAAATATTTTTAAAATAAAAAGATGGAAATGAATAATTTTGTCTGGTTCAAAGAAAAGTTCAGCTATTCTAATTAAAATTTAGCCTTACAAAAAAAATGATCCCACACTTTCAAAATTATATTATCATGCTGACCTTCATGTTCAAAAATAGCATATACAAAAGGAAATCAGACAGTGGTATTAGCAAAAAAAACAGATAATACTAGCTATATTAACTCGATCATCTCTACTCGAAATACCTGATTTTTGACACGTTTCGTTTTTTGCCAATCATTCATTTTACCTCTTGACGCCCTTGGCCACATATGTGGACATTTAGTTTGTATGAAATGATTTCACTTTTAAATTACTATTAACGCTCAGCGGCCACAAATGTGGACGTTATGGTTTTGTGCATCTTTATTGTTTTCCCCATTTTTGATTTTTGAATTCCTATCAATATAAAATGAATATTAAGTCATTTTTTTTTTTTCAAAAAAAAAAAAAATCGTCCCTGAAAAGGTTAAACAGGTTTATTAGCTGTATCTATGTATTTGCAGTTTCGTCGAGTTTCGCGTGACAAAAAGTTCTGGCTGATCCCGATCTAGCGTAATATCGGCTCTCGATGTCGATCAATTGCCACTTTAATGTCTCTAAAATGGCGATCCAGCCGGTTTGATATGAACTGTGTGCCTGGCCAGTGGCCAACACCCTCGATTCGACTGTATTTCTCCAACGATTTCGAGCCTGTAAAACTCTTAAAGCGAGGGCCCTGTAAATTTTCCGTTCCACGCGATATCACTGGCATGTCGTAATTAGGGAATCAGCCGCATGGAATCGTACAGTAGCCAAATCGCCAATAAACTATCGGCTGGCCGCGTTATCGTAATCGCGATTGCGATTACCACAACATCGATGCCAGAATGAACGTCTCGTTTTCAAATTATCCGTACGATCATCTGACTGCAAAAAGTCGGCCTCCATTGCTGTTGGAAAGAAGGCGCCTGATTGTTTGTTCATATTGCTTAATGACTTTATAAATCGCCAATTAATATTTTTAATAAAAACTGGTTAGTTGTTAGGAAAACAACTAGTGTTACTGTAATTAAAGAAACGAAAAGAGAAAATTAAAATTCTCTCTTAATTTCCTTTCGACAACTCATTTGTTTGCCGATTAAAACTTTTTCCTAACTTTTTCCAATTTCACGATACTGGCGTACAGGTTAAACAAAAAAGTAGTTTCTCGATCTAATTGACAGTTGACTGAATTCTGTTCTAAATGTTCATTGGGAAAGAATTCGTTTTACTGTTGAAAAGTCCAAGGGAAAAGCAATTAAAGTCCATTAGGAATTAAAATTGAGATTTCACCATCATGTGTTCATTGGCGTAATTATTATAGTAGAGGTCAGGATTGACCATTTTACTATTAACATTTCTGAAATTTTCAGGTCCCAATATTCAAACATCTCAAAATATCAGAATTCCAGATTATCAAAATTCTATAATACCAGAATTTTGCAATTCTAAAATTCTAAATTTCAAAACAAAATTCCAGAACCTTATAATTCTAAAATCTTAAAACTTTTAAATCTCAAAATAATAGAATTCCAAGATTACAAAATTCCAGAATTGTGAATCTTCAAAATTATAGAATTGAAAAATTCAAAAGTTTTGAGTTCTCAGCTTAAAAAATTTTTAAATATCAAAGTTCTGATATGCTAAAATTAAAAAATTTCAAGATATCAATATTGTGACGTTCAAAGATTTCGAAATTTCAAAATATCAGAATTCCAAAATTCCAGATTATCAAAATTTACAAATTACAAAATTCTGCAATTCTAAGATTTCAAAATACCAAAATTGAATCTTCAAAATTATCGAATTTCAAAATCCTAAAATTTTGAGATTCTAAGTTCAAAAAATGACATAATATAAAAATTTTTAAATTTCAAAATATCAGAATTCTAAAATTCAAAATCCTAAAAATTTCAAAATTCAGACACAACAATTTTCAAAAGAGGATCCAAGTTGCGACAACACGTGTGTTAATCCTTAGAAAGAACTGTGAAGTTAGAGTATAATAAAACGAAAAGATGAACTCAGTTTAGGAAAATTAAAAATCAAAGGAATTTTAAATGCTAAAAGAAGTTATTACATAAGATTATAAATTTTTGAAATGCTTGGCTAACTCCCTTTGCTGTGCATCTTAAAACTTAGTCAATCTGGAAAATCGGTTGAATCTTCTTTAAACGGAAGTGATCACCAAGTGGTCACGACCACGAAAGGTTTACCGTTCTTAAACTACTTCCGCAGTTTCGTGATACTTGGACTTTCGAAGCGGCGGATATTTTGTTCAAGGACACGCGGGAAAAGGGGGAAAATCGCGGTTATGAGGCAGCAATATTCGATATGAAAGTTCAAACATTTAAGAAAACTTTCGATTGCTTTTCAAAATGTTAGTCGAAATTAATTTTTCCATTGGAACTTTGAAAACATGCTTATAATACTCTACAAACTGAATATTTCCCAACGATCAAGTCTTTCGATCTTGCATTATTAATCATTTAAATGAAAGCGAAGATGGCGAAAGTGATAGTATATTTGAAGATTCTCAATAAAATTGATAGGTTATTATATTTATATTTTTCCTATTCTTCAATATTTATTACAATATCATTTTTTTCATTTTTCCAATTTTAAAATCCTACTCTAATTTAAATTCGAACTAATTAAAAATCGTATTACTTTCCTTCTAAATCACTTTTAATATTAACATTGTTAAAATTAAGATTTGACGAATTCCTGCTTCTCCAGTGTCATTTTCCCTAGGGAAACCTAATTTGATCGCAAGTATAGCTACATATGTCCGCATCCTTCGGGATCCTTCGGGATCCTTCTCTTTTTAACGACCTACGTTTTCTAGACAGGCCTGCAAGTCATAAGTTCATTAGGCCTCCGGATCCGAAGGACATGCCGATGCTCTTCAAAGACTGCTAATTGCCACGGGGTGTTAATGACGTTATATAGTGATAAAAGGGTTGAAATTTTGACGGAATCCGCATCCTCTGGTTCTGCAGGTTTAATCCTACGACACAACAGGAACTTCGTTTCCAGGCCTTAGAAGACTTCCGTCAAGCAGTAACTCCTCGGAGTTGAGAGAAAGAGTGAGAGTTCCCCACGCGATATCTTCAGCTTCGAAAGAGACGAGGAGCTTCGTAGCGCTCGGTCTGCCTCGCGAGAAACTTTTTGCGAGGAATCGTATGATGCATACGGACCGATAACGCTGGATGGAGTGCTCGGCTCATACTTTCTGCCCTTTTACGCCGTATCACGAAGAGAAATGTTCGTTTCTTTGCCAAGGCGACGCTACTCGCGACCTCCTTATCGGAGATTCAAAGTATCTTCGCGAGCGTTAAGCTCCTCACCGGAAACGCTTCTATTCATTTCAGTGCGCCTAGAAACGTCTGTAATGCTCGTACGCGGCTACCTTGCCCTATCGATGCGACATTTTAACCTCGTTTTCAATCAGCCTCCGACATTCTTAAATAAATCTATGGAAATCTGTTTTTGACCGAACCTCGTTTTGGGGAACCATTTATTTCTAAACATTTTTTGAATGATAAATATAGACGAAATATAACTTTCGATGGGTGGAATTAATTGGCTCGAAAGACATGCATTTTTGAAATTTAATATTTTTAAGAATTCTGTATGGCTAGCTTAACCATCTGACGGCGGACCATGGAGAGAGTCCTAATTTTAATTCAATTTTGTATTTCATATTATTTTCATTTTCCAGATTATACATTGTACCTTTAAAAATTATAATTCTAATATTCTTTCGTTTATAAATTGTACATTTAACATTAAATTAATATCCTTGTATACGTTTTACAAGTTTCGGTCACGATTGACCCAGGCTTTGTTGTTCAAGAGTTAATCCTTTCAGGACTCTTTTTTTTGGTTTATACGTGCTATATTGTCAATTATAATTATAGTTAATTAATATAATTATTATAATATAGTTAATTATAATATAGTTAATTAATTATAATTATAAATGTATTGAGCGTGTACTACTCATATTTAAACGCAAATTTTGTTATGCAAAATATATTTTTTTAACTTCATTTTAATGACCGGTAGTTAATTAAGAAGGTACGAACACTTTTGTTATCTACTGTAATATTTGAAATGACTGGTTTATATGGGAAGGGATTAGGAAGTGTCAAAAAGCAGGTGTTCGTTGGATCGTTAAAGGAGCTTCACCGCTGTCTCCGTTTCCTCTCGTCATCTTCCGTCCCGCGTAATCGCTTCTTCCGTAATTGTCGTTAATTAAAGGAGTCACCGGAGATTGTATTCCGTTGCCGTTTAATTACGGAAAGGATTCATTAACGAAAAGGTAGGTGTCTAACAGGAACAAAACAAAGTTCACAGGCTTTAGCAAGGTTTGCTGAAACTCTTTTTGATCGTAGTTACTGCAGCATAACTGAAAGGAAAAAGATTAACTACCTCTTTTAATGCATCACATTCAAAAGGAAAAAATAGTACAATACGTTTCTTTCCTCTTCGTTTGTCCCTCTATTTTATTGGTTTTTTATTTTTTCTCATGAATATTTCAAAAGAACAGCAGATATTATAAATTGTTAATGCTCCTTTCTTAGAAAAATTTTTGTCGAAATTGTTAACACACTAAAATTTATGAAATTCTTTTCCATTTCAGTTTAGTAAGCTTTTTTATTAACTTTGCATTTACTTGATCATTATTTTCTTATTTTATTACAATGGAATTATTTAATGCAGGTAAATTTTAAATTTTCATTTTAATGAATTTGTATTGTAATTTCATAAATAAGCTTTGTGTATTACTTACAAATTTTTTATCGACAGTTTGATGACTGTGTTAATTCGAATTTCATGTTCCTTAACTTACCTAAGTTATCATCGTTATTACATTCCAGATTTTGTGAATCCCTATTTTTCTGATGAATTTAAACGGAATGTTGCCATATAACAACATTGAGTTGGAAAGGGTTAAAGTGGTCAAGTGAAATTTGCCCTATATATTGGAAAATTTGATAACTGACCCTAGAGAGCCAGTTATATTATGTTACAGAAAGAGAAAGACTGCAATAAAATTTTGCATTAGAAACAAAAACGATTAGTTAAATCTTTATCGTTTTTCGTTCTAGGTGCTTCATACATTGACGTAATTTAGACCTTAGTACTTTTGGGTGGTCTAGGTTCATTAGAAATTTTAGAATTTTGGAATCCTGAAATTTTATTTTGAAATCATAGAATTTTGGAATAATGAAATTCTGGAATTCTGATATTTTGAAATTTCAGAATTTTAGAATAATGGAATTCAGGAATTCCGAAATTTTAGAATTTTGGAATGGTGGAATTTCAGAGTTCTGATATTTTGAAATTTTAGAATTCTGGAATAATGGAATCCTGGAATTCTAGTATTTAAAAATTTCCGAATTTTAGAATTCTGAAATTTTTAAGATTTGTGAGACGTAGGAAATCTGAAACTTTTCTTATCCTAAAATATTAGAATGATGACAGTGTACCCCTATTTTTGGATAGGGGCCAGTCCAGATTTTTAGACCCACCTTGCCCCTTACCTAGTTACGCCAATGGCCTCGTGTAACAACTACCCCACGTTGCTTCCCTATTTTCTCCACAATTGTATACTTTATCTCCTAATATGCGCGCAATCAGTTGAGGATATCCGAAATTGCCCTGTGCATGGATTTCATTATTCAAACCCTTCGCTTCGCACTCCCCTTATTATACACCCCGAGCCCACCCCTTATTTTCCCGCGGGCGTACAAGCGTCACATATAATTCTGTCTGTGCATAAATCGTCAAAGCGGCGTTTCACGCTGGGGTCGAATTTCGGGTTAGGCCAGTTCCGCTCTAAATACGTCCATGGTTCGGACCTTTTGTGCCACGAGTATTCCTCTCCCCGTGCTTTTCGATATTCAATTCCAATTGTGTTTTATCACCTATCTCTCTCCCTCTCTTCACCTCCCTCCATTCTCTGGCAAGCTTTTTCTTTCCCGCTCACGCTGGCCATCCCGTTTTTTCGGCACCGCGTACAGGATACAACGTGGCCGTTCGTCTATACGAACTCGAGCCCGCATCGCTCCTCTCGACGATGTTGCCCGTCCGGCCGGTCGAAGGTTTATTGCCCGCGCGAACTAAAATCCCCGTGCGAAAATTCCGCTCGGCCGTCGCTTCCGCATCCGCCATGAAATTGAACATAAATTTACAGCGTTCCACGCCCCCTTGTCCTCTGCCGATGTGTCTCCCTACCCCCTTTTGGCCCTTCTACCCCACGCCAGAGGGGATGCTGCATTCCCTCCACTCATCCATTTGATTCGACCGCTAATTTTAAGCGCACCAATCTAGAACCAAGAACCACCGCTTGCCACTCCTGAGCACCGATCTACCCTTGCGATAATCGCGACAGAAACGTGGCTCTCGCTTTTCCTTTTCCATGCTAAGATTAATCTTTCGAAGCTGCTCGCGAGGATACTCCTTTGAACAAGAATATCGAGTCGATTCGAGTTATCTTGAGGAAACGATACACCATTGGTACAAACGCGGGGTGAAAATGATCAACTGTGCTGGTGGGTGTTTCTCAAGTACGTAGCCAGAGGTTAGATGCAACTCGGTGAATTATAATTTCAAAGAGTTGATAGCATTTCTCAATTCCTATTACCTTTATATAGTTGCAAAAGTTAATAATAGAGTACTTGTATTTAACCCTCGCCTCGGATGGCGGACCATGGAGGGAGACCTAATTTTAATTTCATTTCGTATTGCATATTATCTTCATTTTCTAAATTTTCGTTTTAATAACTTTATATATGTTTTGTAAATTCGGGTCTCAATTGACCCAGGCTCCACTGTTCAAGGGTTAAAATAGAAATGGCACCGATTTGCCATTACCAGTCGCCATTACAAAAGAAGAAGAAGAAACTAACATTTTTCATCTGCTTGGTCACTGGAAACGTTATAACCGACCCCATCTGCTAATATTACAATCGATCCCACCCGCGCTTTTGAATTTAAATTATAAATTTTGACGAACGAGACTCTTAAAATTGCTAAGCAACGATCAGCATTACTTTGAAAAAGATCAAATTAAAGATTAAGAAAAAGAACAAGCATATAATTACAAAGGGAGAATTAATATTGCAATTTTAAATCGGTGAGAGAAAGTTACTTTAGGGTATCAAAAATTTATTTTGTTGATTATACACATTTGTTGCGTATCTATATTGCTAAGACACTGACGGGTATATTCGAAATATCATTTTTCACTACATATCCGAAATTTATGTTAATATCTATTTAATATTTTGAAATATTTAACGTGTTACTACCGTACACGGTCTATCCTACTCCCATTGATATAATTCATTCGTTCGATCTTCGTCGACAGAATGAACGACCGAGTTTTCACGTAATACGGATAATGCAGTGGACGTATCGTAAGTAGTCGTTCATCGTGAAACAATGAGTGCTATTCGCAATGGGAGACAAGTAACACTGGTGACCTAAAACCTAGTCAGCAAAATGCAACAAAACGGATGTCTTCGTCCGTATCTACTATCTGTTCGATGTCTGATACTAATCTCGCTGAAAGGTGTAATATGTACGAAAGCATGCTACCAGAAGTTCATTATTTTGTTCTTTATAGGTATAATATATTTTTACATTTACAAATATATTTAAAATCTTCAGTGACATAAACATTAATACAAAAAATTAATTTCTCATTTATCCCTATTACATTGTCTAATACTTCTCAATCTCATAGTGTAAAGATTAACCTTTTAATTGGAAATGACGAGTTAATTCGTCACTGGAAAATGATTTTCCACAGGAATGACGAGTTAACTCGTCATTGGAAAATGCCCCTCCAGAGCGTATGACGAGTTAACTCGTCATTAAGCTTTGACGACGACTCACATAAATTTAAACCCGATGCACTTTTAACCATTTAATTGAAGATGACGAGTTAACTCGTCATTGGAAAATGCCCCTCCAGAACGCATGACGAGTTAACTCGTCATTGAGTTTCGAAAACGACCCACGTAAATTGAAACCCAATGCATTTTTAACCATTTAACTGGAGATGACGAGTTAACTCGTCATTAGAAAATGTTCCTTTAGCGTACGTGACGAATTAATTCGTCATAAAGCTTTGACGACGACTCACGTAAATTGAAACACAATACATTTTTAACCATTTAACTGAAGATGACGAGTTAACTCGTCATTGGAAAATGCCCCTCCAGAACGCATGACGAGTTAACTCGTCATTGAGTTTCGAAGACGACCCACGTAAATTGAAACCCAATGCATTTTTAACCATTTAACTGGAAATGACGAGTTAAAAATGAGTATGTAGTGATAGTATTAGATTTAAATAATAATAAAAAGTACATATTAAGGTGATTCAATGATATATTAAAAAATTAAAAGGAAACCGATCACTGAGTTCAATTTAATGTGATTTCCAATTACCGGAGATCGATATATGGGTCAATATTTGTATTGATTTTATAGTTACCGAATACTCGCAAACATTCAATCAAACCAATTTCACATTGTTAATAGTAATAAGAGTAATAGCGTCGTAAGAAGAATAATTTGAAAATAACATCCATTTCACCTTGTACTTATCCGCTATCAAATTAAAATAAATTTAATTGCGCGTAGACATAATTTATTCGTGCTCGTTAGCTGCAGTACGATATCCGGGACAGTGTCCGGTAACTCAGGCACGGTGAATAGTTCTGCAGTTTACACTGTGTTCGCTAATTACGACAAAATTTGTTTTTACTTCATTTACATTTTTACTTCATATCACTTTAATATTTTATTTTTTATTTGATTTAATAAGTCCCGAACTTATCCAAAAAATTCCCAGAATAAATAAAATATTATGTTGAAATTTCTCAACAGCTTTCATGCCATATACTGAATATCCGATATATGGGTCATTTATCCTAAACAAATCAATATCCACGATGATGTACATTTTGGAGTGACATTCTGCTTAATCGTTCGAGCAAGGAAAGAGAATATTTTCTACATTCTTCAATACCAAATAATTGCCACATTTTCTTTATTAACATCTCTAATTCCTTTATATCGTGTGGCGCATTTTCTACAATACTTAATTTCAAAATAGACCACATGTTTTCATTTGCAGTTTAATCAGTTTAATTCAAAAAAATCCCGGGATAAATAAAAAATTATTTTCTCAACACCTTTCATGCCACGCACTAAATATCCGGTACATACAGTGACTCACGAAATTGATCAAATACTTACCATCGATATACTTTTTATTTAATCAATAATTTAAGTTGTTATCTTTAAGAAGAAAGAAAGAAAGAAAGCTGTATTTCAAGAAAACTAGGAACATTGTTACTATGAGTTCAATTTCGCGAGTCACTGTAGGTCCTCTGCTTTAGCCTGGATCTTACAAATCATGAAAATTAATATTCTGTTCTGTATCTCGGTCCTTTACTCTAGATTCTAGATATAATTCGTAGGAAATGCTGGTATCCATGGATGTGTTAAAATTATAATTACGCGAACTGGTGGCGCGAGTGCGTGGCAGGAGCAACGAGGCAGCAGCGTTATCGCGGCTTCACGGTCTATCGCATTGTCGGTTGCTCGTGACTGTTCGTCTTCATCAGCGGTTTTTCATGGAAAAAAGAGGCGCGCGATATCGCGCGCGGTTTGTCACGCGCACGCGGCTACGCGCACACGGCTACAAGGGAAGTTCACACGCGAAAGAGCGTGACCAGAGCGTTGCCGGAAAAGGAGGCAGGCATGCGTGAGAAATGGCCGCTCGTCGAAGCCGGATCAACCAGCCGATTCGAAACGAAGAGAACAGAATTAACGGTGGCCGATGTCGGCTGCCCGTCGCGAAAACTTTTCGCCTCGTCGAGATCGAGAAACGATAGCCTGTAATTAATAGAACGTTGAAAACTTTTAACGAGAAAATATTGAGGCCTGCGCTCCGCTTCGATTTCCTTCGGCCCCTCACCTCCTGACGCGATAATTGATCGCGGTATTCCTTGCGGCAGCAGTACAAATACTGCTTTTCTTTTCTGCTCTATAATATTCACCAATCATTTTTTTTTAATCGCATACCGAAAGTATGTATTTTTGTTTCTCCCCTTAAAGGTCCCTTAACCCTTTAACTGCGTTCGACGTGTATACACGTCGAACCAAATCTCTATTGCGGTGCGGTTGACGCGTATACTCGTCGTGTGAAATAAAAAATTACCATTGATTATAAAAACTCGAAATTTCAATAAAATGTAACAAGAATATTATTTGGTGGTGTGTTTCCTTTATATTGCCAATAAAACTGTTATGTATTTTTAACCGACTTCGAAAAGGAGGGGGTTACTCAATTCGATCAGTATTTTTTTTTTTTTTTTTTTTACAAAAAGAGTTTGATTATTCTCTTTGTTGTATCGAATATTCTCAGTATAATGCATTACTTGTTACAAACTGAGTTAATTATTTTCCCCAATGCATCTGGTATTCTTCGAACTGTTTTGTATACTATACTGTATATTTTATCTTTTTTCTTTAATTTTTCTTGTTTATGAATTTTATTATTTTTTGATAATTTTTAAGTTTTTAATAATAATAACCTTTTCAACGATGAATTACTAATTTTTTATTGAATAAAAATGTAATCCTTCCCCGTTTTACTTTACTTTCTTCGTAAAATTTATAATAGGATCATTTGCCCTGCGTTCGACGTGTATACTCGTCATTGCTTGATTTTAATTCCTCACTCTGTGGGGGATTTTTAAAACTAAATTCCACAATTATCAGGTTAAAGGGACCCTTAAAGGTCCAGAAGTGTTTCAAGTTTACATACCGTTGGTCCAAGCTATTTTTCATATAAAAAGAAATTATTTACTGAAGATTGTTATATCAAGTATAGAGAGGAAATATTTATTTTTTAGTAAAAATTCATTGATATATTTTCAGAGTATGTAATAAGATAACAAGATGATTTAAGTTTTATATTTTTTCAGACTATGGTACTTTTCGAAGCACTCATGTATCCCTGGCTTGCAGGTGCAAATATGGCAATAAAATTTTGTTTCGCCTCTTCTTCCTGGAACCGAACGTACTGTACAGTAGGGTGGGCCGAAAAAATTCAAATCTTTTTTTATCAAGTCGTAATACCGCGATGCTAGTGTAATTAGTGTTGACCCTTAAGGAGATCTTCTACTTTCTCGAACAGGAAAATTCAGAAATCATTAGGCCAGTGTATCTTTTGGAAAAAGTAAGGCAATCTTCACAGGATTTGTGGATATATTTATTAAAGTTCTAATTAATCTTTACAATTGTTCCAGGTACTATGCTTACTGTTTTTTGCCCATATTTTTTATTCTACCCAAGTTTACTTTTTCAACACAAAATACTTTCTATCTTTTTAATTGAAACATTAAGATTTAATATCATTCTATTTGCTTCACCTCTACAGTTTCTATTCTTCTTTTCGAAACTTCTGTTTCGCAAATACAAATTCAAACCCCGACATGTAAAAACATTTCTATAATTAATATTCATCATCACAAAAGATTTGCTTTTAGAAAATGAAAAGAACATCTGTTAGTGAATCAATGGTGTTATCCTTCGATCAAGTTCATTCGGTTTATATTACAAACCCGACGTCACAAAAGCCTCGTTAAGCGTATCGATTGTCAGAGGGGAAAGAAGCGTGTAAAAAAACAATTCCTCTACAATTTGACTAGCAAGATTCAAGATAAAACGGTTGAGCATGATTCGGTCTGCTCACGGATGTGTCTGCCACCGTATCCGGGGGTTGTAAGTTCACGTATCAGCCGGAATGGCTGGAAGTTTCATGCTACAGCAGCATTACGTGGCACAAAGTCCCGTTCTCGTATTACGAGCCGTGTGAGGCTGAAACGGGGGCGTGGGGCTTATAACAGGGTACGCGTGCCCCATCAGGCCGCACGTCGCACATTGTGTCTTCTTACCGGCCACCTTAGACCCAGTCACGTCGAAGCCGCACTACCGTTCATAAGTATCCGGACATTTGGTAACTTTGAAATAACGATACAGTAGACTCGCGTTATATTGCCGCGTACGGACCTGCAGCCGGCTGCAAGGGCGAAAATTTTTCAAATTTTCAGGTGGAGGAAGAAGAAAAGATTAAAATGCACCATTTTCGTAGGCTGATGGTGGAAGAGTGCCACTAGTCGAAGAGAAGGTACGAATATAAGATAGGGTAGATTTTGCACGATTTGACTAATTGTTGCCGAACGACGGAAGGCATCTTTTTTATGTAGCCAGAAATATTATTGTTCGATAAGGGTATTGTGACACATTAATGTAGGAAATAAAAGAGACACGCATTCCAGAATATTCTGGTACCTGCTGCCGATGGCAGGGGGGTCGCGGGAGGCCCGCGACGCGACCGATCAAAAAATAATCGACGAGCAGTTGACGACGGCAACGCATGGGTAGTAGATGTGCCCTGCGACGAAAATCTACGACGAACCCGCGACGAATCCGCGACGAACCCGCGACGAACCCGTGACGAACCCGTTTCATCCGCAATCTATCTAGTTTTACTGTGTAATCTACGTACATATAATTAATAAAACCTATATTAAAGGGATTTAACTTCTTCGCAAGCAGGTAAAAAAAAGATAAAATAAAATTGTTGCCTGGTAAATCCTTCAGGTCCCGGGAAAATAGCCATCAGATCGAAGTTTGTACCAGAATACCACCCTTCTTCATTGGGATCACGAAGGCACTTCACAATTAAAAATTACGAATTCCCAAAAATTTCGGAGAAATTCACTGTAAACCTTCCACTTGCTCACCTTTACTCCTTCACACCTCTCACCACATTTTTTCACCACTTTCTCCGGAACCAAAAAGTCCTGCCCAATCACAGCACAATTTTTCCTTCCGTTTGCATATTCTTATTAATTTATAAATGCAATGATTATATCACAGTTGTAACAGTTATTCAAAAAGGGACAAATTATCATTAAAAGGAAAAAAGAAAACAGAAAAAAAAAGTTGGGAACCATGGACCTTGAACCGTGGACAGTTAGATTGCGAGTGAATCGTTTTACCCCGGAGCTAAGCATTTATATGTGTTAGTTTGTCATGCTTCTAACTAACTTTAATTGTTAATATCTTTTAAACAATTAGCCGTCTGCCCCCAAAAGGGGGTATAGGCGTGTTCAGAGCGACGAGCTCTACAAGGTGGCAAAGTTTCATTACTAAGTGAGCGTAACACTTGGGTAGTTAGTGTCGAATACGACATTATACTCACATTTAGGATGCGGTTCACTTTCGGTTCCGATATACCAATAATCCATATTTTGAATATCTACTCTTATACGGGTGCACTATCAGAGTATAGAGAGCGATTTCGACTGACTCTTGATCTAAAATCAGCTTGGTTATATTTTACGATAAATATCAATTCGATAGCGGATATCTACAATTTCCTGATAATCGAGTGGAAACCACGAATATGAGATACCACGGTTTTAACTTTGATGCAATATTAACACTTTTAAAACTCATAGCATATCAAATATTACGACGAATAAAATACTCTCCCATAGCAATAGGTATCATTGTTTTGTTTAATCTTTGAACAGCAGAGCCTTGGTCATACGTGTCTCAACTTTAGAAAATGTATACAAGAGTATTAACCTAAGTTTGAATGTATAATTTTTAAACGTGTAGGGAGAGAAAAAGGGCGTTTTGTCTCTGGATCATTTGCCAGACTCGTCAGTAGGGCTGACGACGGACGATCCCTGCCCCAGACGCCTATAACCCCGCTTTTCGGAACTCATATACAGGATGTCCCAGAAAGAGTGTTAGTCCTTTAAAGGGGTGGTAGCTGGGGTGATTCTGAACAACATTTTCCTTTACAAAAATGGTGTTTGAAGCTTCGTTTTTGAATTATTAAAGAAAACCATTGGCCAATCAGAGCACCCATAGCGCGCGGGCTCAGGGGCGAAAGCCTCGACTACGAAAGCTGGGCTTGACCTAAGTCCCCAGCCGTATCTGAGCCTACGCGCAATGCGCGCTCTGATTGGCCAGTGTTTTTCCTTAAAAAATCACCCCAGCTACCACCCCCTTAAAGGACTAACAATCTTTCTGGGACACCCTGTGTTGAATCGCATGGGGGGGGACCGCCAGCGAGAATAGATTCAATCCCGCTGCCACCTGGCGGTCTCCGACCCGAGCTAAGGGCGTCCAAGGAGACTCACCGCTTTTCCCCTTCCACTAAACGCCTACAAATGGAAGGGTCTCATATATTGAAAGAATAATATTTGAAGAAACAGTGTATAATTTAGAAAATGTAATACAAAACTGAATTACAATTGGGGCTCTCTACGTGGTCCGCCATCCGAGGGTTACCAAGCGTTTTAGCTTCTGGCCGTAGTGGAAAGTTTCCACGCGCACTTTTTCAAGTGAAAACTTTGGAATATTTTGTGAGTTTTAAAAAAGCAAAATCAATAAGTTATACTGTAATAATCATAGTATTAGTATACTAAAGGATATTTGAAATATTTGTGTTTTGATTATGATATACAATAACAGGTAGTAAAATGACAAGTTGGTAAAAATATGAGATAATTGATTGGTAGTAATATGAAATAAAATGTGCATATTTTGCGATAAACATTTTCTGAAGATTGTAAATGCCAATTGTGGATTGAATGCTTATCGTGGCACTTATGAGCAAAATAAAATTAACGCTTCGTTTAATTGGTTGTCTTATTATATTTGACGTTCTATTATGTTTAATTTATCATTATTAATATTCTATATTAGTTTCATAATTTTATTTTTCTCAGAAGTAACACTGTCTCATAATACTACCCAAATTTCGATTAATTCGAGTTTGCCATCAATTATAAAAAGTGTTCTGTAAAGTTTATAATATTTATACATCACATTTTGCATGAAATTTCTCAAGTTTCTATGTTCTGTTTATGATCATTCTGAAAATCTCTATATTTTGAGAAATAAAATTGGTATCCCATATTCGTACCCCTTCTATGCTTGAAAATCTATATAAATGACAAATCGTTCACGTAGCAATATAACGAGAGTCTACTGTATATTTAATTCCAGTTTAAAGAAAGGTTTCTGTTTAGAGCACATAAATTATTTATAAACATTAATTTTGTCTATTAATTATATGAAATAATTAATTCGTAGTAGGGTTGAATAAACAGCAAAATTAAAATTTTATATAATTAATATTTTGATTGGATTAATTAAAACTGATCATTATGTTCCATAATATATATTCCATTGATTATGAATGTAAATTTTAATACTTAATTTTCTAATTTTCTATTTACGTTGAAGACTAAATTCTTTAGAAAACAAGCAAGTACCCGAATTCTTTTAGAAAGTGAACCAGGATACATTTTCAAAACTGTTTGCACAAAAGTAACACGTATTCCACGTCTAGGTCGAGTTTATGATAATTTTATACAACTTGTTTTTTACCTTATTTCACCTGCGAAAACTTTCAATGGAAATTAGTTCTACTGGAAAAAAAACTCGTAGTCCCTTGCTTATAATAATACGAGTAAAGTGACGTAAAGTTTCGAATCTTTGGTAGTTACGATAATACTTCTGTGATAGTATAAAGTTTGCAAATGTGAAATGCTTTAAAAGTCTTTAACCTAATTTTTTTTTTCAGAAGAACTTTTTATCGTTAGAAAAAAATGAGAAATAGTCCTCTGAAAACAGAGAAGAAATATGATTGCAAATAAAGTATGGATTATTAAATTTATATGTACAGTCTCATTTATTCACTTAAATATTATACTTATTATTTATTGTACACAGTGTAGGACAACTGTTGCACTCGCCACATTGTAATATTTTGAAATTCTTTTAAAAATTTTTTAATGTCAGAATTCTGAAATGTAGAAAATCTGAAATTTAAAAATTCTGAAATTCAAAAATTTTTAAGATTTGTAATGTTAGGTTTCTGAAATATAGAAAATTTGAAAGTTTAGAATTTTTAAGATTTGTAATAGAATTCTGGAATGTAGAAAATCTGAAATTTTAAAATTTTTAAGATTTGTAATATTAGAATTCTGAAATGCAGAAAATTTAAAATTTTAGAATGTTTAAGATTTGTAATGTAAGAATTCTGGAATGTAGAAAATCTGAAATTTTAGAATTTTTAACATTTGTAATAGAATTCTGGAATGTAGAAAATCTGAAATTTTAAAATTTTTAAGATTTGTAATAGAATTCTGGAATGTAGAAAATCTGAAATTTTTAAATTTTTTAAATTAGTAATATTATAATTCTGGAATGTAGAAAATCTGAAATTTTAGAATTTTTAAGATTTGTAATAGAATTCTGGAATGTAGAAAATCTGAAATTTTAAAATTTTTAAGATTTGTAATAGAATTCTGGAATGTAGAAAATCTGAAATTTTTAAATTTTTTAAATTAGTAATATTATAATTCTGGAATGTAGAAAATCTGAAATTTTAGAATTTTTAAGATTTGTAATAGAATTCTGGAATGTAGAAAATCTGAAATTTTAGAATTTTTAAGATTTGTAATAGAATTCTGGAATGTAGAAAATCTGAAATTTAAAAATTTTTTAAATTTGTAATATTATAATTCTGGATTATAGAAGTAAGATTATAGACCGAGTCCACCCTAGTTACGCGAATGAAATGATCGCACCAGCTGAAACGTTCGCTGTCCGCTTTTCGCCCGCTTGGTCACCGCTTGTAAAACATTTCCAGTCAACCTTCAGTCCATTCGATAATCCGCTTGTCAGTCTGTTCCCCATCCGCTCGCCGTCTGTCCTACAACAACTGTCCGATAATATAATATGTTCCATATCCACTTTCTCAACGCTATTCGCTACCAATACGCTTTGCTGGCTGCAGCTTGTCCGCTTCTCATCTGCCTTTATTTTTTTCAGGAACTCTTGCTCGATTATTCCACGTCTTATATAAAATGTCCCAATAATCATGTTACATTGGAAAAGCAGTTGATTTCACATGAAAAAATAAATCAAAATTATACAGAGTGTTTCTTGCATCTGGATAGACATATATTTCTAAAATGATAGAAGCTAAAAAAAAATTTCATTAGACAGAATTAAATGGTATCGAATGAAGCATGTTCCAATGCATGTGTAGGTTCAAAAATTTCAACGTCATCTTGAACTACATAATTTTCTATACGACAATCGAAGCGTCATTTTATTTTCCATAAAAAAGTATAATGGCATGTGGGTCGAAAATTGATTAGTTCAAAAGATATCTTGGAGAGAGATCACTAGGCTCTTCCTGTCTCTTCCTAAAATATCTTTTGAACTAATCAATTTTCAACCCAAGTATTCTATAATTTTTTGTAGAAAATAACAAGATGCAAAATTCCAAAATAGATTTTTCAAATTAAGAGAGTCTAGTGAAGATAGTCTTGAAATCTTTGACTAATGAAATTTTACTCCACCTTTGTAGTATATTTACGAGTTCATTTTGACTAGATATGATTTGCACGTGTTAGGTTAGGTTAGGTTAGGTTTCGCGGACCAATCAGATTATAGTTAGAAGCAATATGGCGTCATAACCTATAAAATACACTAAAAACGCTCAATTTTAAAACGCATAACTTTTGAACCAAGAGATTCCTAAAGTTAGGAACCACATTTCTGGATTCTACTCATCGAAAACTATTAAATAGCAAACAAGAAGATCAATAATTTTATGTTCTCTAAAGTAAAGTTTAACCAATCTTATTAGGGGATGGTACAGAAAATGACTATAAAAAATTATTTCATAAATTCAGGCGTAATCGAAACGAGTTCTGGCGGAAGAAATGCTTCGAGACGAGGACGAGACCAAGATCGAGGCGCGGGTGTTTCAGGGACACGTTAGCGTGGGTCGGACCGGAACTGGCATGATTCACGTCGCGGAGAAGTCGTGAGACTCGCGGAATACTAGCACCGCTGTGTGGCCGAGTTCGTATCACTTTGTTTGCGCGCTTCTAAACGTTTTTCTACGAGTTAACTAACGGCTCTTTAGTTGCAGCTATCATATTATATTTATTCAAAATAGATACTCGTTTATTTGAATTTCCGTTATTCGGATACTCTCCTACTGCAGTGGGTATACACCAACCAGTGTGACCACGCAACATGCCGCTTTAGGTTATGTTTACACGTGGCAGTAAATCGTGACAATCAATGTCATGACTTTGATCATTGCGCAAATTAGAAATCGCAATGTCATAACAGTGGATTTTGCATGAAAACATGAATTTTATTCAAATTTCATCTAAAACTTACGCTCTTCAAAAAATGTATTCAACAATTAAAATGAAACAGTATTTCAGAGAAAACATTAAAAAGAATTTGGGTGTAAGGACCAAGGTGAAGCTGACCCCCCTAAAAATGTAGACCTTCATCATTCAAAAATTTGAAGATTTCAAAATTCCAGAATTACAAAATTACAAAATTCTGAGACCCTAAGATTCTAAAATATCAGAATCCCAGAGTTTCAAATTTTTTAAATCACAAATTGTCGAAGTTCCATAATTACAAAATGTTAAAGTTTTTAAATCCCAAAATTGCAGAATTCCACAATTCCAGATCCTAAAAATGTCAAAATTCTAAAATGTCTAAAAGATCTGGTTAATCAGAAGATGATCCAAGTTATAGATAGATGGTGCCTCTAGACTAACTTGAACTTGTCCACTGATAAGCAACTACATAAAGGTTCAACAGCTTCTAGATTAATATATTAAGTCATTTACTTCAGGGTAAATATCATAATATTTAAACTGCCAACCTTTTGCAATAAGCCAGGATTACAAAATCATCAGCATTGGCTGCAACAAAAAGTAGGCTATTTATTGATAAAGAATTATACCGAAGTGTCAATCGCTGATTTCGATGAAACTTCAGTATAATGTAGTATTTATAAAAATATTAACTTGGTGAAATTCATTTTAAAGGGTGAAAACAGCCCTCAAAGTTGGGGGTGTTCGACCTATTTTGATGAATATCTCGGAAACTATTAGAGTTACAGCAATGGTGTTCATTGATAAAATTTGAGTTTTCGAATGGCGAATTTAACTGTGCAAATTAATTTGCAAAAAGTCCATTTGTTTAAACAATATGCCAAAAACTAGTACAATTTTGTTAATTTACCTGATTAAATATTGTTAATTTTTCCTCTACATTTGTATGAGATCCATACACAAAATACGGATAAATTGAAATTTGGAGTTTTGCATTATAAAAAAAACTGCTATATCTATTAATTATTAATTATTAATAACTTTTGTAAGATCTCTAATTTTTACTGGTTCGACAGTTCTAGTGATAAGGCATATAAGGAATAAAATGAAATTTCGAATCGCTTAATCAAAGCATCAAAAGTATTCTTATAATTGCAATAATTAAATAAATTTTGTCGAGTTGACCCTACAATACTCAAGGATTGAAGAGTACAAAATCACAAATCTATTGAAGTCAAACAGCAGACGAGCTATTCTGGCTTTGAGCTCACTTAAAACCACGTACATAGATCTAATTATCATTTACCCACGTTATGTAGATGTAATTGTGTCAAAACAGTTGCACATAACAACGAGTGCTGAAGAAACCGCAAAGTCCTACGATCGACGACGAACAGAGCTTACTTTTGAAAAAATCTGTTTCACGGCAGTCGAGCATCGAATCTCGGTATCCAGCATCGTCCTACGTATCTACCTATCTGCCTATAATTCCACTTGAACTTTTTCTCTCGCTGAAACGTATCCGCGAATACGTCTCTCGTTCTCTCTTACATCAGGCTGAAGGAGAAGACAATGGAGCGTGGGTCGAGGCAATGTGTCGAGGCGTAGCCGAGTGTACGTAGGTAGTCTTAGGGTGGTCGTAACTAGCGATGGGCACGTAATACTCGTTTCGGGAAATTTTCAATCAAGTCGACCCTCTCGACAAATATTCTCATCGATTAGTTCGCACACGTTTTTACCATTTTCACCGTTACGTGATTTCTGTTCAGATACTTGTCACCCAGTCTGTAAATAATTTTACTACGCGGCTAATCGGAAATTAAATTAGAAAATAAAATTATTGGTCAAATTTCCAATGATATCTACTTTATTAAAAATAGAGCAGTAGAGGAATAATTAGAGAATAAAATTATTCATAAATACTTTATTATAAATAAAGCATTGAAATATTTTTTCTTGGAAAAAATATTCGTATTTTTTGAAACAATAAATTTTTAGAACTGCTTCATCGTTATATCCTTATTTTATTAAAAAATTGTCTACGTGCTTAGAAAGATGCTGATCAGTTAGTACAAATTTTATGAAATTAAATGGGAGTGTAAGAGCTTCGTATCATAATTGATAGAGTTTGTGAAATATAAAATAGAATATTGACATGAAATAGTAGCACAACATGCCTGTTGGCTTTCTTCGAATTTATTCTTCTCGATAATCTTTCGATCGGTATCCATTATCCCATGTAATTATTAGAAAAAGAATTCAATGTTGTTTACACAAGTGCACCAATTTGTGTAATATTCATTGATTTAATTAATTCTTTTTATTAATTATTCATTTATGTTGAAGAACTGCTTGATTTACTTTGAAATTTATATAAACTAACTAAAATTTCTTAAATTAAACATTGCATTGATATTAATAATAATTTATATATCAGGATGCAATAACTTAAATTCAATAATATAAATTGAATGTCTAATGTTTTCTTAAGGTAGGATATTGAATACATATAGATTATAAATATTTTTTATATTTAATGTAAATCTAATTCTAAATGTCACCAGTGACACCTAACAATGGAAAATTCATTTAGTTAAATAGTTAGGAACTAATAGGAACACATAAACGCCCAATACATCTTCTTTTACTTCGCAATTAATCTTCATTTTCATTGTGAATGTAAGTATCACATGTAATAATATTTGTTTGCATTTTTCAAATTATTTTGAGTTTGAGTTTCGATTCACAGTGCATCTGTAAATTTGTGCTGCTCTGGGAATCGAGCGATATTTTATTATGATATTATTAATTAATTTACTGCTTAGATGATATTCGAGGAGAAAAAATGTTTATTAAATTTATTTACTGTGTGAAGTATCACTTGTAGTGTTATCATTCAAGTACTCCTGTATATCATGGCATTTTACAATTGTGAACAGTATTTTATTATCATATTTTTTTTAAATTCAATAACGTTATAGGAAAGCCTTTCGTCTATTTGTATACTTGATACAAGTACTTACAAAGTACTTCATTTATTATCAGTATCGTAATCGTATCATGATCAATATTGACAATTTCAATGTTTCACATTATATCGCACTCATTCTCTGCTTTTATCTAAGTGATAAGAATTAAAAAGAATGATTGACATATTCACTATTACTGTGGCTACCGGTTGTCGGAGCTTCAAACCTTATCTGAATGGATTACTACGAAAAAAGAAAAAAAAGCAAACCTTGAATATCATTAGTATTTTACTAATAGAGTAAAATTTTTAATGTAAATATTAACCGATCGTGTACTTAACCATTGAACAGCGCAGCTTGGATCAATCGTGACCCAAAGTATATACAAGTATATTAACCTTAAATTAAATGTACCATTTTTAAACGAAAGAATTTCACATATTGAAAGAATAATTTAAAAAAAACAGTGTAAAATTTAGAAAATGAAAATAATGTGAAATACAAAATTAAATTAAAATTGTGTCTCTCTCCATGGTCCGCCGTCAAAGAGTTAAAAATTAGTGTTTTAGCATGTTTGATTACACACGTGGTAATCAACGTGTTAATATCGATTGTAAGGTTTTTGAGCTGAACTTTACTTTGGGGCACACAAAATTATTGACTCTTTTATATATGTTAATAGTATTCTACGAGAAATGTTCAAGAATACAAGTTTTAACTTTAGAAATCGATCCATTAAAAAATTAGGTGTTTGAGGTTAATTTGACGCCATATTGACTTCTATCCATCATTCCTCCAATGATCGAAATCGCTTCCTAGAAGATGCATATAGATGGCGCTGTACGTATTAGGTTAGGTTAGATTAGTTTTTTGACAGCATTTTCATGATCTTCTTCGTGGACCAATCGAATTATCGACAGAAACCAAAATGGCGTCAAACTAACCTCCAAAAATAAAAAAACTCAATAATTTTTTACGCCCCAAATTTAAGTTGAACCGATTTTTGAATTTGTATCCTTTAATAATTTTATCCTTCCTAAACTTTATACACGAAAATCTTACCAAAGACGCTTAAATTGTAGCTTCTAGAACCAGAGATTCTTCTTTACTCTATGAGGAAATCTCTTATTCGAACGAAAAAGCGTTCTTCTACTAATTTTAAAGTATCGGAGGTTTGATTTTGGAGGTAGTGGGAGTAAGAAAGAAGAACCAATAAGAATTCTTCGATATTACTAGGGTTCGGAGGGTCAGGCGTATGATTCAGGGTTGCTGAGTTAAAAATTGAACGGTCCTATGCGTAATTGCCTACAGGGGATAGAACGGCAGGAAACAGAATTTGGCGTCAAATTATCCTAATTTAAACACGAAGTGTAAAATATTTGCTAGCCTACAACGGTATCCAACAAATAGAGGAACGGTTCGTAGCGTGTTGTTCCCATCGCTAGGCAGAACGCGATCTCGTGACGTAAGACGAGGCCCACGGTACTTAATGATCGCTGCCATTGCACGTTAAAACGATTACTTCCGGCGCACGTGGATGTGGAGAACTACACATCGCTGTGTCTAACTGCAACGTGGTTTGGTGATCTTTGTCCAGTACGTACGTGCTTACGAGCCGTCCACAAACGTCCTGTCGTTGTCCCCTCCTCGACGGATACATTTCGGAAGCTAACCTTGTAACGCTAAGAAACGGCTGCCTTTGAGACCAATCTACTGCTGTTTGCCGCAAACCAGGGCCGTTCACGCGACCTACTTTGCCCCTGCCCTTTCCGTCCTCAAGAACTTCTTCGCTCGTTAAACTTCCTTGTCTTTCGAAGCTTTAAACTTACAAGCTTAGGGTTTCGTGAAACGCGACGCCAGCGCCGCGTCGCGTCGCGTCTCGTCGCGTCGGTTCGTGGTATAGATAAGGTGGCGGTCGCATGCGGCATCCTCGTCGCTTGAAATAACTCCTTTCCGCCCAGTTATTCAGAGTACGAAAACTTCTTACGTCTATTTGGAAAGTTTCTTTGTTGAGAAAGTGGCGCTCTGGAATACATTGGGACAGTCGTGTTTTTATTTTGGCGATACCTTCCGTTGAACTCTTTGGTAATTAGCGTGGAATGAAATTCGCTCGAAACTTGTTTAATCTACGGAGGGGATTGAGCTGTACAGTTGTAATGTTTGGAAGGTCGAAACGGAGCGGCTATAAAATTGTTTAAAAAGTAAATAAACAGGGAATTGTTCGATTCCATTACCGCAGATATTCTATCTTGTATTTTCTACACGGTAGTTATTTATATGCAAATTAATACTGAACATTCGTATCGTTGGATTCCGAGTGATGGGAATTGACAACACGTATTTGAAAGAGAAACTCAGAGGTTTATTCATAATGGGGACAACTGCAGGCTAGTATCGACTACAAAATTCAGCTGACGCTCTATGATATTCGTGGTTCTTATAGTGATAAGGACGAGTAATGCGGTTAGGACAACGGGTAGCGAAAAATGATACGAGGGAAGGATATGCGTAAGGGTAATCGAAAATACTTATGATGCGAAGTAGAGATATTGGGTAGTGGGGTATAGTTTTAACCATGCCATCTTCTCCTGGACGAAGAGTACTATGCAGAGATGAGAAGAAGACTAACAAAACGGTACAGGGGCAAAGGGAGCACTTCGCACGCTCCGCTCTGTCCCCACATTTGATCCCCGCGTTTAAAGTTTGCCGCAACGCTGACTGCGTGCCATCTCACTTTGTCACAAGGCGACGCGATTAATATATGACCGCATCGGCCAATGAAGGCCGGTGAAATGTGACTTACCGCCTACGACCAATCGTACCCGCATTTCTTCCGCTCGTCATCTTCTCATCTCTGCACAGTACGTGCCTGTGGCCGATGACCCGAAGTCGTGGTACCGTATGGCCCGTGTGGGGCGAGTGCCATAATTACTCGACGCGTCTGAACCAGCCTTAACACTTGACGGAATGTGCTTCTGGTACATCAACTTCCCAATTAAAAGGTTAATAAAATCAGCTATTATTTTGTACCGCTTACTTTAATAAAGTTTCACCCAGCTGAATGAAATTAATCCCATTAGCTGTTAAACGAACAGATACAACGAGCGTGTGAACGAACGAACGAAATGCAAATTAAGAAAAGGAGAGGACTGGGGGTCCGCGTAAACTTGTGCACCGGTTCTCTCGTATCCTGTTTACCGTTCAGGACGTGAGATTCTACCAAGGTTACAGGTACACAGAGAGAGAGTAGATAGCATCGTCGACGAACTGCTGCATTATAGGTCGTAACGTGTAACGACTTGGATGGTTGGACGGTCGGAATATCGAACTATGTAGTTCAATCTGATAGACACGGTAGAAGGCAAGCGTGCGCGCGCATCTCTATTCCTTCGTATCAACTGACTTCCGTGGATCCTCTGGATATACAGGGTTTAAACACAGCCTAGGATCGTTCGCAGTTTCGTTCCGTTGCGAGATGCTTAGAAACGAGGAGGATAACTCGCGGATACACTCGGACCAAAGTAACGTGGGTGGGTGGGGGTTTGGCGCGTGTATCCGTTATGGTGTACACGTGTAGCCATTACCGAATGGTCGGACGATGAGCACCGACATTCCAACTGCATTCCGTGGCTTGCGGGATTCTGTTTCTACGTTAGATCTTTCTCTCTCCCTCGTTCACCCCGCGATGTTCTGTTTCTCTTCTTTGTTTAACGGCAGTCAGTAATCTCTTGGTCTGACTATCGTTACTTCCGTTGTTGCTGACGAGGAATGTTATGCAGTTAACGCGTTTTATTAATTTTTTTTTTCATTTTGGAAACACGCAAGTGGCTGATTATAGTAAGTGAGCAAAGTTATATTTTGTAAGAACAGATTTTATTTAAGTTGTAAAACGGTAGTAACAGAAGTACAATAGAAGTTAACTATTCTTTTTCTACTGCTGTATTCTATTTTTTAAGAAATTTTCATTTAACTTCTTCTTTTGAAAAATTCTACTTTTTTGTATCACAGAATTAACAAATTAATAATTCAACCCTTTTATTTTAACATTGACAAAGAGAACTACTCAAGTGTTACACTCACTTATTAATGAAACTTTGCCAGCTTGTAGAGCTCGTCAAGCTGAACACGCCTATACCCCGTTTTGTGGGCAGACGGCTAATTGTTTAAAAGATATTAACAATTACAGTTAGTTATTCCTTACATTCTGAAGTATGACAAACTCACACATACAATTCGCAATCTAGAGATCCACGATTCAAATCTTTGGTTCCCAACATCTTTTTTTTTTAAATGATAATTTGTCTCTTTTTGAATAACTATTACATAAAAATTATCATTATAAAAAAAAAAAAAAAAAAAAAAAAACGGTAACCCAGGATTCGAACCGAGGACCTTTAGATTACGAGTCATGTGTTTAATCACGGAGCAGATCCGTGACTTGCAATTTGAACGTCCTCGGTTCAAATCCTTAGTTCACAAAAAAAATTTTTTTTTTTAATGATAATTTTTATGTAATAGTTATTCAAAAAGAGACAAATTATCATTAAAAAAAAAAAAAATTTTGGGAATCAAGGATTTGAACCGTGGATCTCTAGATTGCGAGTTGTATGTGTGAGTCTGTCATACTTTTCAATGTAAGCAGTAACTAACTTTAATTATTAATATCTTTTAAACAATTAGTCGTCTGCCCACAAAACGGGGTATAGGCGTGTTCAGCTCGACGAGCTCTACAAGCTGGCAAAGTTTCATTAATAAGTGAGTGTAACACTTGGGTAGTTCCCCTTGTGAGTCTTTGTCCAATTAAATAATTTAATAGTGATCAAAATACACTTTGTATCAATTATTGTATTACGGTGTAGTAGTTTAAGTAATTAAATAATTAAGGAAAGAATTTAGAACATACACTAACGTGCTAAATACATTTCATGTGTAATAAATTTTAAATAACTGTTGTTGCTTATAAATCATCAAAGATATAAAAGTAAGAAATTTTATTTTCACATGTAACAGTACAAATTTTTTGGAACAACTTTGAAAAATGAAAATAATATGAAATACCCAATTAGATTAAAACTGGAGCTCTCTCCATAGTCCGCGATCCAAGAGTTGAAAATCATCTACTGGATTGCTTTGTTCAAAGTGAATGACAACATTACTTCTGGGACGACCTAATCTTTTATAGACAGTAGAATAGTTTTATCAAAACGTTTTGCCACGTTTCAGTCTAAAGATGTATATCGCCATAGAAAAAGTCTATACTTTTAGAATGAATAGCCTTTTCTGTGAACCAGCGTTCATTGTCAGCATAACAAAACCGATAAACAGACGCGATAGGAATGACAGCCTCCGGCGATGAATACCACTATCGGCTTCGCACGTTTCACCAAATTATTTCGTTTCTATATTGAAAACAAAAACGGATCAGCAGTTTTCTTTGATGCTTTCTATAGGAAAAATATTTGTTCTATCGCCCGATGTAATTAGATTCTCCTCTAGAACTTTACTGTTTCAAATAAATTGTACAATATCCTTGAAAATTGATAAGTTTCGATATTTTCACTTTGGTCCTTGTTTAACACTAGAACTACCGACGTTTGATGCACAGTTATTTTTAAATTGAAAATAATGCAAATTACTAAATATTATAAATAAAGGATGAAACATAATTTAATATATACATTCATTCTTTAACTCAATAGCAGCCAAAATACATTTCAACAAAAATATCTTGATAAAATTTATAATTTAACCCTTTGGTAGTTCCAGTGTTAATGTAACATATTTCAATCTTTCTGCTGTAATAATAGTGGTTAGAAAGAAAATTATTCAGTATAGCTTTTTAAAGGCTAATGACATAATGATGAAATACAAGTAATGTACGAAAAAATTAAAGCAAAAAAAGAATTATTTTTGACAAATAACTACCTATAGGAAAAATATCAGTTATAATATAAAATTCTGTTCTGTACTTTCTATTTAATCGTTACAAAAAGTATATTTTTAAATTGCTCAACGAGCTGTCATCTCGTTTTACATTGTCTTCAGAATAAACTATTCTTTTCATGTTTCCCCATAGATAAAAATCGAGGAAATAATTAGTAATTAATTAAGTTTACGCGTACTTAAACTGATTATCAAATGCATCTTCCTCGAAAACAAAGTCTCTCACCCAATTTCGTTATCCTTGATTTCTAACTTCTTTTGAGCCATAAAATCACACTGACTCCATTTGCACCATGAATTTTGGACCACCCTGTATCTAGGTCTGTGGCCTCCCATCACTTTCGTATGAACATTTACGCGGGAGAATTAATATTTATATTACTACTCTTATTTTTTAATTATATACTAAATTTTATAATATTCAATCACTAAAAATGATTCTATACTTTTAATTCTAATATTTTGAGAATTCCTGTTTCCCTTATATTACTTTTTCCCCTAGGGCAACCCACTTTGCTCGATACTGTACAATACTATATATTATATGTAGCACCGTTGGCAACCGTAGGTCTGACAAATACCGTCCTTTTCTCCTTTGAATCCTAAAAGAAGTGAAATAATTGCGGCGAAAATAAAAAGAAAGAGCAATTTGTTCTAGCATGAGAAAAGAGAAGTAATTACTTATTGAAATAAAAAGAACTGGCTCTAGTGTACGTTTGCAGAATCTAATCCCTTTTTAAAATTATTGAACCTGTCTGGTGGCTCCTTTTCCTCCGACGGGATCGGTGAATCACACTAGTCTCATAACGCGGCTACCCGACGACTTCTCTTTGTCCCGGCCCTCTTTTTATCACTCTTCGGTTTCACGGCCTCGCGCGGACCCCGGAATCTTTATTAAAATGCACAGAGGCTTGAAGATCGGTCTCCCTCTTTGCGCTCTTTTTCAAGTCACCCTGAATTCCGCAGCCGCATCTCGCGCCTCTTACAACTGAAACTCATTATGCGATCTTTGATGTACCGGGTTGCGCCGAGATCTGGAACGATCGTAATTGCGATCCGCGACCACACGAACACCTCCTCCGTTTCATACAACTTCTCGAGGTGTCGGAACATCTATTTTTACTTCTTTTCTATGCTACATTACCATAGTCAGTCGGTAATATTTGAATGCTTTCAAACCCTTTGATACCATTCTTTCCTTTTTTTTTTCTAAATTAAATACTAACTTGCGAATAATGTAAGAATTTCTGGAATGATTGAGATAAAAACAAAGGAAAATATATATTTTCAAGAATATTCTTTAATTTAAGATTAAACATATTATTTTTAATTATTATCAAAGGGGTCAACTTTTGTTTACAAAATTTTTCAGAAAATCATTTGTAAAATGTATTTTTCTTTTTAACCATTTTCAAGATAACTAATTTTATTATTTTAGTATAATTAATATTAAATTATTATTTCATTTCTGTATGCTTTACTTCCTATTTCTGTAAGAAATGGTACAAAATTCATTTCAGTATTGAAAATATACATTTTTCATGTCACCTAAATTTCTTGAAGATTGAGGATGATAAAGAGAAACGATTCTTGGATTTATATTCAGTGCACAAAAATCTATAAGAAACATCCATTGCATGTTTAAAATTTGTTGAGCAGTGTAATACGATTCTGATGTCTTTTCCTACCTCTTCCTATCTCTTCTTAGTGTTCTACGTTCGATCACAAACGAGATCGAAATCGCCGATTTTATAACGCGATTTGGTATCGAGAATATCCCCGTCGCGGATTCGAACGTGCTCAGAATTCTTTCAACCACGAGACTTTCTATATCCTTTAGGATTTTCGAAAATGCTGCAGCGATCACTACCTTCGTTTACTATATATTTCTTATAAGATTAATAGAATTTTTTATATTTTTACTTATTATTTTTTGTATAAACAATTGAAGCCCCATGATTGTTAGATTGTTTCATATGAAAGAGCGAATTCTGTAATGTTTCTGTAACTATGATTAGGTGACATCATTAATTAGTTATTTTATTTTTATCATAACAGAATATATATAAACAGTTTTATTGCATAGCAAGATTTAAGATGTCTTTTGATCCTTTGTTTATTTCAACAAAAAAAAATCAGTGATTTTGTGTTAATAATATTGATATAGAGTTTATGCAATTATTTTCATTAAACTTTGAGCTTTATATTAATCATTAGATATTCATCGACTAAACATGACGTAACAAATAACAGAAGAGAATAAAAGCTAATCGTAAAATTCGAACAATGAATTGTTAACTTTTAATCATCAGTTACCGTTCGTGTCCTGAATTCTTTCTACCTTTTACGAAACAGCCCTGGATAAAAACCACAAAAGATAAGAGCTTGACAAGCAAAGGAAACGCCTCGGTGAGCAAGATAATAGAAGCAAACTAAAAGTGTCAAGAATCATTCAATGACGTGTTTTTGTTGTCCGTCTGTTTCGTCTTAAGTTAAGAAGCAAGTGATCCATGAAGTGTAATTGCTAATTTTATTAGTCTGCTACTTTTCGACTCATTTCCTTTATACGTTGCATCAATATATAAAACATAGATTTGCGATCAAGTCAGTCTTCCCCCCAAGTGAAAATAGCAATCCCCCTTCGTAGCCTTCCCCTGGCTCCCACCCACCCCTTAGGTGGCCAGAAGGGAAGAAGGTTCCATATACATTTGATTGCATTTATTTGGAATAAATTTCAATTTTTGAATAAATAAATTTAGTTATTCTCATCTATCAAAAATGTCACGTAGTAAAAACATCTTGCGAATTTTTCCAAACAATTACCAGTGATTGATTTCGATTTAACATTAATTAATTAACGTCTGAATTAATTAAACGTTTCATAGTTTATTTTATCTCAACGAACAGTGTACTTTGTAAATAAGCTGGAGGACAAAATCTTTCTTCTTCTGTTGGAATTTCTTGAAATTTTCATAGTAGAATTGTTCCTTCTTTGGACTAAACTCGCGAGGGACGGGACGGTTCGTTCGTTGCGTAAAGTTAGATTGAGGGGGACCATCCTGACGGAAAGTAGAACAGACAGTTATGCAAATCACCATGGTACGTGTACGAAAAGTGCATAACCACAGAAACGTCCCTCTGTACGTCCAACGGCGATGGTCCTTCGGGAAATTGGCGAGAATCGAGGAAAGTGAGCCCCAAGGGCGTACCGCGAACCTGACAACCCCTAAGCGAAACGAGCCGAATTCGAAGTGTACAACGATCGACATGACCCTCTTACATTACCTTCGACTAGGCTAGTTCATGTTAACACAAAAACAATCAAATTTTTTAAAAATGATCCCAGGAATTATATTTTTAGTGAAATGTTTGTTGGCTTTTATCAGGATAATGAATCGGCCCTAGCAACAATTTCGGTTTATATTTGTACTAAATAATGCTTTTTGTCTAAAGAAGAACTGTAAGTAATTTCAACCCTCTCCCTCCATGGTAAGGGCCATACAGGGGTACCAACCCTAAATTTTACTATTTTTGTCCTGGAAAATTATTTAAAATATTTGAACACATTAAAGTGTTAATAAAAGGTATTCAAGAGCTGTATTTTGTATATTTTTTCAAAATTTTTAGCTGATGACTAAGGGTAGAAAAGTAATAATTAACTTTTTGAAATTGATTTTTATAAACTACCATTAAAAAATATTTTGAACATAACGCATTATTACTTAACTATTATCTGTAAAAATTTCAAGAAGGTCGAATTGGTGCAATATAGTTCAAAAAAAATGAAATCGATATTACGCCCTTTCGTAAGGCATTTGTTTAAATAATATATTAAGAATTTGAACTTTTTAATTAAGTTTTGTTACTACTTTCGCGTAAAGTGTACGTGAAGTCGAAATTAAAATAAGGGATACGTGTTATTATTCTTTTTTTTCACCATTTAATAACAGGTATAAGGGTAACAAGAGTTGATTGTATTATATAAGGAACACTTTAATTTCAATTTTTGAAAGATACCAATTGTACGAAATGAAGTCGAAATGGATACGTCTTTCGACGTATAATTAGAAAAAGGATGTATCAGTGTTAACCCTTTGACTGGTATGGGCGCAGATATGCCCATAGTTTGTTTCACGTATATCTTAATCATAATTAAATGAAAGTTATCAATGCATATATTACTAATTACATTCCATATGTTATCAGATTATAATAATGAGCTAAAACAATGAAAAAAAAAAAATTAAAAAATAAATTGAGAAATGAAATGAAATTTTAAAAAAATGATGTGTTATTGACTTAATTCTTATTTCGTTTACACAGAACGTTTAAGTTTAGAGTACTCAGTATTCAAAGGGTTAAAATATGTGAGTCTTGTTTACGCTTTGAAACCTTTTGAATTATAATACATATGAAATTTTTCTCATATTCTCGTTACATATAGAGCAAATAATCCAGTGTCCCGTTTGACGTGCCCACTCGGTCCAATAAAGCGTAAAATCCTGTATTAACGATACTTCATAATAAACCTTTAATCAGAACATCAGCGGAGATCTCTGGAAATAAATCGAGTCGGACTCTGATTGTCATGCATTGCAGCAGCATTTTGATACTTTTGATTTCGTATTGTCATTCATGAATCGCGCATTTCTCTCGTCCAGTGTACGCTTGCATAATGTAAAACGTACTCAATTATTTACACGCCAGAGTAGATTTCAAGCTGAAACAAGCGTACGAGCGCACTTTGTACATAACAGCCGTAATCGACGTCAAAAACAGCTTTCACGAGGAGTGGCCGACTGGAACATTTATCGAAATAAATCCCCTTTTCGGAGATATTTTGACCGGAAACTCCAATAACAAATGGATCGGATATACATTAACTTGATACAAACCTGTTTTGTATCAACATCAAGTAGCCCCACGTTTTTCGTTTTAAACCTTACAAGTATTTTCATAGCTACTAAAAATTCACAATCACAAATTTTCAGGAGTATCTATATGGGGCTAGGAAAAATTATTTTATACTTTCAAAAACGTGGTATATTAAAAAATTTTTTTTATTTGAATAATTATTTTCTGCTTTTTAGTCGAAAATTTTCGATTTTAAACATTTTGATGAGATTACATATAACAGAGACATGTGGTAAATTTCAGATTTATTTCAGTTTCTCTTCACCTGATCATATCTGAAATAAAAAATTGTTATACCTACCTACCAATAATATATCAATCTGTTTAATTTTTATTCTCCTGAAAAATAAAATAAAGAAGCAAACAAAATTAATTTTATAAGATTTTTTTTTTGCGAGTTAATATTGCATTGTAATCTAGTTCTGAGTTAGTTTAAAATCAATTGCAAAATTTATACCGAGCAGACAGACAAGAAAGCGAGTTAATAAAAACGAGTTAAAAAATTATACATATCTAAATACACCTACGTAGTTCAACTTTTGTTTGACATAATTTTTTGCAAAGTTTATAAAAAAATCTTGATATTTTCTGGAGACAATTACCTACATAGGACCAGGCCAGTACTTAAAGGAAACGTCGCGTCGTTGTTTCATCGAGAAAGGGCGATTCGCTGTCAGAAGAGCACGATTTCGCGTAAAACTGCACTCGGATTTAATGGCGAGATATCCTTTGGCTCGAAGCATTGGCATTTCTAAGAGGTAAAAGCAGAGCTCACCCCGAGAGCGTTTTATCAAGCCGCCGTCGGATAGTTCTCTCGTTATCAAGCTAGTCGAAAGGATGAAGGTAGACACACTCGCGTGATTCCCATGCGAACGATCCTATCCTTATCAACGAGTCTTCTTCTTGTTCTTCCTCGTCCGCCTCCGTTCCATTTCCGCTTTCTTTCTTTACTTTTCTCAATCGTCCTTTCGAATTTCCTTCCTTTCTTTGCTATTCCCTTCGTGTCCCTTACATCTCTACCTTTTTTTCTTTCTGTAAATTATACGCGCAATCGGCCAGAGAGAAATGGTACTCGTTTGCCACACTTATCGAGATACCGATAATGAGAATCGCTGTACTTTCCTCTTGATTTCGTTCGTCTTCCTACAACCGCGTCAAGGGAGAAGTCAAACACTTCGATCGCTCTTCTAAATTCCCTTTACAGGAAGGGGAATAATTTGTCTGAAACTCAATGGTGGAAAAGCGAACGATTCGACTTTCTGATTGCCCTATAAAGAGTCGATGATGGTAGCTGATAACTTCTTTACTATTACCGTCGAATGATCTTCAAAAAAGGATGAAAGAGCATTCAACGTATTGACTGTCTCAAGAGAAATATTTATGCCAAGAAAGATACTACTTCGGTGATTAAATTCATTTCTTTAATCAGATTCTCAACAGTTATCTTTTATTTTTCATACTAGATTAAAGAATAAAGTGAAAGTTAAAAATAAAATAGAAGTTATAAGTAGTTGACTTTGGACTACAATTATGCAAAAACTATTATATTTATAAGAAAAATGTTTATACCAAAATATTTCATAGTTATCCGACTTTATTGGGTCAGAACAGTTTCGCTAATAATTAAGTTATTAATAAGAAATGGAGACCGGAGTATAGTAACACATTTTCTTTTTAAATCAAAATATTTATTAAATTAAATTGTAATAATAAATGAAGAGAAATAAAATAATTGTGTTCAGACAAAGGAAAAACTAAATATAAATCAAGTTTTTTAAAAAATTACAATATTGGGATATATTTTTTATTTTTTTAATATAAATTTGGCATTCACGCATTATTTTTAAAATTAACGCGATAAAATATCTCAAAGAGAACATTTAACGAATGAGCAGAGAGGAGTAATTAGGAAAATGAAAAACGAAGGAGTTACCCACCGACAAATTGCTAGCTCTTTTAACAAAACACCGTCAGCCATGTTTAAAATAGTTGCAGCGTTTAAAACTGATGCTCGAAATTCAGTTGCACCAGTCAGGACGTCCAAAAGTGACTAATGTTCGAGTAGATAAACGAATAGTTAATATTTCTTTAGCGAATCCATTATTTGCAAGTAAAATACGCTTAAAATTATTGAGTGAAGACTAAAACGCACCATTGAAGCAAACCGTTTGCCTTTTGGTAACGAAAATGGTCGAACATCGATAATTTCAAGAACCAGAATTTCCAAACACTTTTAATATCTTTCCTCTACATTAATAATAAAAATCTTAATTCACTTTAAAAACTGTAATTTCAAATATTATGAAGAGAATACTATATTTTAATTTATATACCCTGGATTTTACAAATCATAAAAATTAATATCCTTTACCCATAAAATTTGTGTTCTCTTTGTTTTCATTTTTTATATAAATAGATTCTTAATTAATGAAAATTTCATTCATGCAATTACTCGAGTACCATTGTACAGTATAAATTAATTTTTTATTTATTGCATAAAATTACATATTTACCTTCTTTTAAATAGTTTTTTGCTACACCGCAAAATGTTCGCTTACTTTTGGCATCCACTTTATTTATAATGTTACTTTTAACCATGTATATTTCGTATACCCCTAATGTACGTATATGAAACAGTAACGAACAAAACGAGCAGACGGAAAGAGAATGAATCCGCATATTCCATTGTGTTTGACAAATAACTTGGTGACACGTTCGGTTCTTCGAACTGTACCGATTAACTCGTACGAATATAACACAATGGTATTTGCAGGGATTGAAACGTTTCGAGTATCGAACACCTTTGAAATAGGAAAAATCACTGTCGGCCTGTATCATTTCACCGGTATTCCCGACTGACAATATTGTGACACCGAAACCGCATTACGCGGTACACCCATGTTTCCCACGCGAGGATCCAGCTCAGGTTAAATATTTGTCGAGCGGTTATTGCGAGCTCGTCGATGACGAACTTCGACGAGATACAGGTGGCGCCACGTACGTAACAGATGTAGAAAGAGAGGGACAGAGAGACGGAGGTTAGCTCGACGCTTCCCGATTTCCTTTTCCCTATTTCTACCTTGGATCAACCGTTTTCACTGCGTTTACGATTTGCCCGTAAGCGGTTTACGCGAAAAGTACGTTCAAGCCAGCGTGAAAACGACGCCAGACAGACTCAGATACCGGACAAAGCGTTTCCGAGTTTACCAGAGTGTTCGCCCGTTTCTCGCTTCCACGCCGCTTACACTTTCCACTTCTCCGCCATTGTAACAACCATATTTCCACGAGTGCCCGTGAATCCTCTCGCTGGCGGGCCCGCAGCCTCGATTGCCCTTGCTTCTACTCTCTTTCCGACGCGACACAGTTTTTTTACCACTTCTTCCTCTGTTCTACTTAATTGTTTAACGTCGGTCATTAACGATGATGACACCTTGTTCCTTGTACTAGTTCTTTTCAATTTATTGTTTGAACTTTGGAGTACATATTTTTAGATAAGTTTGTAATTGTAACATCTGCAAGGGGTGTGATATGGATTTTCAGGAAGATTAAGAAAAATTAAGAAGAAACGTATTGAAGAGTAGAAAAAAATTAATTGATGAACTATTTGAAATTCGCATAATTTTAAAGGTTAATTAGATAATTATTATTACAATAGGCTTTTTTATAATTTAATAGGGAATTAATTAGTCGCAGAAGCAATGGTTTGAGAACACCTTATGTGTTTCTAGAGATGTAAGAGAACCTGAAAATTTCGGGTACCCGATACTCGAATCGGATCGGATCGGATTTTCGAGTTCTGGCACATCTATTCTTCCGAGAACTGCAGATCCAACCCGATCCGATATAATGTGGATTAAAACTCAACTCTTCCTATTAAATATCATTATCTTCTGATCGACGACTACCCGAATATGTGTTTTTCCAAGTAACACCGTTATTCTTGATATTTTCAAAAAATGACCTTAAAGAATAAATCGTTCATCAGTGCATTAAGCACTGCAATTTGGTACCAAAACATACTTTCTGAACACCTAACTGTTCGGGTTTTCATGAACTACCCTGTGTACAGTATATACCTGCATAAGGCTGCATACTGTACAATCTAATTAAACTATTATACTTGATACAATAAACTTTGATACAGAAACTCATTGAAGTTATGAGTAGATTAAAGTAGTATAATGAGCTCCGCTACCGCAGTAAGCAAGGCTTGCGGATGCGTGTTTACCAGGGGGGAGTACCAAGTAGACAAGGAGTTTAAATTAGCTTCTCTGCTTACGGATATTTTAATTCCCCTTTGATTTCATTGCGGTGCTGAAGATTATAGCTGTGCTATTCGCCCGTAATTTCTTTGAATCGTAATCAACTGATTTCTAATACCTTTTTCTGGTACTGTGATAAATTAAAAGAATTTTTAATTTTATTTTGGATAACCGTGTTTTCAAGCATATAGTAGGTTCTTATTGAATATATGTTTAGGAATATCTTTGAAATTAATAAGCTAAGTACTGCAATAAAAATGAGAAGTGTTGAAATTCTAGTTATTGATATGAAATAAAAATAGTTGACTTGTAAATTTCGAGTTTCGAGCCTTCAGTTTATAAAATAATAATAATAATAATAATAATGTTACTTAACATAATATTATTCCATTGTTTTTCTTTGTTTTTATTAAGAAGTTTAAACTGCTAATTAAAACTGTTATTACTGATAAGAATACTTATTAATAGTAAAAACATTGAAGGAAAAAGATAGAATGGTCAATACCTTTCAAAGTAGATTAGGATTAAAAAGAAAAAAATCTTTAAAATTCATAATTTCAGTTGAGAAAGGTCTATTTAATTTCCATTATGATAATTAGAAATGTTTTGAAATGTGACATCACTTCTGGAAATAAGATGTTATAAACAATAATCTTAAATTTTAATTAAGTAACGTTTCAGCTACAGTTTTGTGTACTTTTCAAACGTTCGTTGCTTGTTTAAAAGTTTCCTTTATTTAGTATTAATAATTAATACTAATATTTAGTATATAAAATAAGTGAGGGCATTATAGTGAATACTAACTTTATTATTATTCGAACTTAAAGGAATATGTTGACGAATATATGAACGTTTTTATTTTTCATTAATTTATTTTCGAAATTTATCTTTGAAGCTGAGTTAAAATGACCCTGCATTCGTTATAGAACGACTAGTAAAACTATTATGAATTATCATTAAAAACTGTATAAACAATTGTTTTGCTTTAGTCTTCTATTCGCCAAGTCCAATTCCCATAAGATCATTAAAAGTAACTGTTATTGGAAGAAGAACAAGAAAAGTAGAAGGAAAGATACGAAAACGTGGGGAGACAGACGAAAATTCAAGTGGTATTAGAAGCAAAAAGGCAAGACATTACCATTGCGCCAAACCGATGCAGTTATTTGAACTGGCGGTCACGAGTACGAGCAAGTCTATACGATCGTTCTTAGTGTTCAAGGGAAACGATAATTCGAAGTTTTTCTCCCACGCCGGAAAACGGAAATCGACTGTAATCGAGTCGTTTGAGTCTGAAGTATGAAAATCGACCGACTTATTAAGTTCTCTGATATTGCTGCAGTCGACATGAAAAGGCGCAAAACAAAAGAAGGAAAGGAAAGGAGCAAGATGGAACGTGGCATTTTCACCTGACTCCATTTTAATCCTGGAACGGCGACTACCATACGTTGCACTGGGGTCTTTTAGGTTAGGTTAGGTGATCTTCGCACATATTAAATAAGTAAAAAATTCACTGAAATAAATTTAAGTATAAAATTCAAATGTTCAAAGAAAAAAAAAGAAGAATTATTTTATAACACAATAATCAAAATCAGTATCATACAAGAAAAGGTATTGTATTGAACTATTTATAGTGAATAATAAAAGACGGTTTACGCATTTGCATTTATAATCTAAAGTTTGCAGATCATAATGTTTAAATAAATTTTTAAAAAGTTATATTTATCTGAAGAAGTAAATTCTTATATACGTATTGATTCGCTATAAAAAGATGATTTTTTGTTAAGAAACTAAATGAAAATATAATACATAATACTGACTCGGCTCGACTCGTTTTGACTCGGCTTGACTCGGCTGGATTTAGCTTGACTCGGCTTGACTCGACTCAACTCGGGTCAACTCGGTTCGATACGGCTGGGCTCGGCAAGGCTCGGCTCGGATCAAGTTAGGTCGGTTCGAACTTAGTAATAATTAAATTTCTATTCCCATTTATTTTAACAAATCAAACATAATTTCTATAACAAGTTAAAAAGCTTCTCATTCCTGCACACTGAGTTATTCTGTATTCTCCACTGACCCAATTTTTTATTGTTCACAATTAAGCTTATATCTTATTATCATATTTACTTAAATTATAACTGTTTTTACACTGCTTCTAATAATAATAATAATAATAATAATAATATAATAATAATAATAATAATAAACTACTTCTTATTTATTTATATAGAAAATTTTACTAGGATCGTGAAAGACTAACTGTGCCATTTCAGGGTTAATTCTAACCTATAAAAACGAAACCCTTGCGACGGCAACGTTTCTTCCCTTTATTCTCTTGCTCTGTGCGGATGCACGGGTAGGTAATCGTACAGTGGAACAAGATTCCATTGGCACTCAACTCCATCCCGCCTTTTATACTCACTCTACCGTATATGCCGAGAAATATTTACTGTTTCCCAATAATGCTCTTCGGTTTGCCTTTCTTCCTTCTCCTCCGCTTCTTCCGGCTCCGTAGGGTTACAGGCGGTCTTAGTACGTCGAGTAATAGTCCGTTCAAAATTCATTCGACCGTTTTAAAGGTTGCTCGTTTTGAAGGTATTTGGGAACTGCAGCCGACTTTCCGTTCGCCAATTTTATTGCGAACCGATATCATTGATGCATCTGATCGCCGAGTTACGTTCACTTATTGGATCCCTTTCTTTTGTGATCTACGTATCGCTTTTTCCAATGATAATTTTCTTTGAAGAAATTAAAAAATTATTTTGTTGAATTTTTCTGAGTTTCAAGTAGTTTATACTAATTTATTTATGAATCGGGGGGTCTTCACCAATTTCAATGACCTTGAAATATCAAAGTCATCATTCTCTCCATGGTCCGCCGTCCCAGGGTTGACTTTTGTGAATATGTCGAAAACTAAGACTAAGTGGTCATATGCAGAGGAAAGAACTCTTCAGAATAAAGACTTTCATAACATATTTCAAGGTCACTGAAATCGATGAGGACTCCTCTATTCTGAATAATTATCAAATAATTGTATGTACTTTGATAAAATTGAGATCAGAAGACTGAAAAATTTTAGTATTATAATATTTTGTTATTATAAATTATGAGTGCTTGTTTTATTTTGTTTCAGGTAAGTCTTCACAAAATTTACTTTTCATAGGATTTCGTATTCCAGAATTTGGTGAGTAAATATACACAAATATATTACGTTATTAAGAAAATTACATCCTAGGCTAAAATGATAGAAGATCAAACATTTTTTCATATTTTGCCTGTTTATTTGTGGTATCTCTCTGAACACCGAATATTTACATAGATGATACTATTTTTTTTCACATAGTAATTGTCAGTGAGTTTTCCGAACAGAAAAGAAAGAATCTAATATTAGACCATTCAATATTCTTTTATCTGTTCCATCATCTGTCGCTTTGAATCGTACTCATCTAACAAGGGACATCAGCCTACTGACAGATGTCAATTTCGATGCAGTTTTGATACGACACAGAACCCAAAAATATATCTGACATTTAGTTTCTTCCACCAGCAAACGTCCGTGCTGAAGAGATGAAAACAGCCCTCAAAATTCAAATTGAAAAAATCTATTTTATCCCTTATGGCGAAGACTGTTGCAATTTTTTGGTGATTTAATAATTGGTTCACTTTTAAATACAATATTAACTTATCCATTATTCTAATAAATTAAAATGCGATACAAATTTATAATTATGATATATAATTCTATAGGCTGTCGTTAGGATATTCTGTCATCATAAGTATATTACAATGAACTCCCGTTATATTGCCGTTCCAAGCTCTGATTTAAAGGAGGAAAAGGCGATAGAAATGTATCACTTTCATAGGCTATGATGGTGGAAGGGTAACTGTAGCATGCTTTAAAATCCATGTGAACGTCAAGTTCTCAGATGGCAATATAACGAGAGTCTACTATATGTATTTAGTATTTAGTGATATTTATTGTACGAATAAAACTAAAAATTGGGTATTTCTGGTATAGACTTGGAGCTTTATGAAAATACTAGTTAAAGCCACTGTCCGTCCGATCCGCCCGACGAAACAACTGCTCGAGGCGGGAAGAGGCAGGCACGGTAATGTTTACAGTATGTATTAGTGCGCGCCCTATCCTGTCTTGTATCGTTTATTGTGAGTTATAAACACTGACAAACTCTTCTGCTTAAATATTTCACAATCTTCTGATGGTGAGTTATTTAAGGGTAAACTTTACTTTACCGGACCAAAAATTTTGGACCTTTTTTTTTTGAATCTATAGTTTTTGATGCGTAGAATCTGAAAATGCAAGTCTCAACTTTAGGAATTCAGTGGTTAAAAAGTTATAAGCGTGTAAAGTTTGACATTTTTAGCGGATTTGCTACGTTACTGTGACGCCATATTGCCTTAGATGTATAACCTGATTGGTCCTCGCATAGCGTAGAACTAAACTTCCGCTTACCTTAATTAAAAACATATTGTTTCCGAATCGCTTCCATCATTGATCCCATGAGGTCTATGTTGTTGTGACGGCAAAACCGTCGCCACAGATATTCGCATAAGCGATCGGCAAATTCCTCATCGTGAAAACGACCCCTCCCCCTCATCCAGTCCTTCGCCGGCCGCCAATTTGACTCTATTTGCTGGGTATGAGTCCCATCACTAGCTGTATTTAAATTATTCGTAAAATTGAATTCTCTCTCTCTCTTTAAAAAAATATACACCTAACTAACTCAGACATTATCAAATTTACCCGCCAAAGTAGTCGGCACCCACGTGAATCTGCCTACAGCTAGCGACACCGTTCATTGGATAAGAAGTCAATATGGCGTCACAGTAACGTAACAAATCCGCTAAAAATGTTAAACTTTACACGCTTATAACTTTTTAACCACTGAATTCCTAAAGTTGAGACTTGCATTTTTGGATTCTCCGCATCAAAAACTATAGATTCAAAAAAAAAAAGTCCAAAATTTTGGGTCCGGTAAAGTAAAGTTCACCCTTATTTAATATTGTACCCTAATACTTTTTAATAATTCAAGATATAATTATATGTAAATGTTCAAACGAAATACGTAATAATACTATTGTGAGGTTATGGTCATGTCACATATTCTGATTGATGTATTACAAAAATATGCGGATTCTATATTTTCAAACGATTTAAAAAGTATTCCTTAAATCATTCGTTTGGTACAGTTGGTAATCTCATTACTTTCATTCTCCATATTTCGCCACTGTATATTTTAATTTTTTCACGCGTACATGCATATATAGTATGTGCAAATGCGCAACATGTTGGGTATGAAACAGATTCTGAACAGAGCATTTTTCGGTAACGAAATTATTACGCTACTCTGCGTTTTCTCTTAAAATCCATTATACGCAACAGCAGGTTAAAAAGCGCTCTTAAATTCAGCGTGCAACTCCTTGGTATAAATTCAATTACGACTGTGGGTTTTAACAGCGGGAATGGTTTTGTTAATTTTCTAATATGGTTTTTATTTCACCAATATATTTATAACTCATTTATATTCTATTAACGTAAAATATAACAGATGAACGAGACAGTTCAAACAAATTGTAGTATAAGTTAAAGTTTCAATTGTTAGTAATTTACTTACATGATTTCTGACTAATTATCACAAAATGTTTTTTCTCTAACTTTTTCATACTTTTTAAACATCTAACAAACCTTAATAGCCCTTACCTAACCTAACTTTTCTTTATTCATGCAGTTGTACAAATTCCTTACAAAACATTTTATTACCTATAAAATAATAACAAAGAAAATTGTTCTAAAAATTATGGGAATTTCTGTAGACCCCTAGCCCCGAATTAAAAGGAGGTCTAAGGGAGGTTTTAGCCCTGGAGCCCCGCGCTAACACATTACAGTAAAAGCTGGATATATGCAACAAAAGTTTGGCTGGATATATGCAACATCGCTATCCCCTCCACTTGGGGGGATCCCCCTAAGCCGAACCGAGCCTCTCGGCCAGGAAACCGTGTAATATGATCCGACCGTAATATCGGTGTGACTAATACTAATTGAACGATAAAACTTTTTTATTTTTAACTTTTTCTTAATGAAACTTTTACTAACGCATTTGTGAGATTTTTCTGATTAAAATGGTACCAAACACGATATGATTTGAATTATATTTATTTATTAAAATAATAATAAAACTGTACATATGTATAAGGCAGGCCGTACACCAAAGATACATCAAACACGCAACATGCAACATGCAACACGTCGCATGTTGTGTACGAACGTAGAATAGGTATCGCGGCACGGTACAAACGATTTGTACGGACGCAGAATCGACACCAAGACTGGATATATGCAACATTAAATGCCCAAGATCGACACCTTGGCTGGATATATGCAACATTAAATGCCCAGAATCGACACCTCGGCTGGATATATGCAACGTCTGGGTCCCAATGTTTGTTGCATATATCCAGCTTTTACTGTACTTATCGTTGAGGGAATGCGCGCGCAGCTAAAATGTGCGACCCATAGACTTTCTATAGAAAAATTGAAATCTCTGTAACTTTTGACTCCGACCACTTAGATCCACAAACGCAACGGTTTTGAGCTAGTCTCGGCGAGATCTTTCTAACGACGCGACGCGACGTATAGAGCGTATCTCTAACCCTAGTAATTCTCAAGTTCTTTGCGCTTTATATACATATATAAGATTTCGCCTTTATTTCAATATGGGGCTACAGAAAGTATTTTAATTTTTCAGATATTCTTTAAACAAATAAATTTTTTGAGAATTTGTTTATAGTGAATTTGTCATAAAAAAGGTATAATACTTACCATTTAAAAATAGGAACATTTTTTATTTATGAAATAATTATTGCTACTGTGTTATGACTTTTTTCGTTATGAAAAAATGTTATAATTAATCGATTTGAATAAATTATTTTATGTGTGCAAGAAATAATTGAAATGGTCGCGCTAGGAGATTCTGCATTTCTTATGATTTTTTTTTTTAACGCAGTAAAGTTACGTGTTAACGTGACATTATTTATGGAAATAATCTTGACAAATCAACTTTTGTTCCTCTCTTCTACTAGCTCGCTTTCCCTTTGTAATTTTTCGTAATAAAATCGTCGTAAAATGTTTGTATCAACGCTATTAACATAAAAAAGCCAATCTAGAAGGTGACGTCTGCGTGTTCCGAGAACGGAAAGCAGATGGTACCGACATTCTTGTTCGCATCCCTCGAGCGAATTCATCCGGAAAGGCCGTATTTTCTTTGTTATTGCCAATCAAGCTGACACTTGTCAAACTTCTCAATTTAAGTGAAAATATTGTAAGGGAGCGGAATATTATACGAGAAAATTAGATAAAGGAAGAGAAAAAATAAAAGTCGAGCACACTGGTGTGTACCAGATCATTGTCAGATAAATGATCAATTTTACTAGACGTTTGAAGACATTTATTTCACAGAAATAAAATTTATAATTTCATAATTTGTGAACTCGATTGTTCAGAAACAAACTCCTGGTCGATTACTATTAGAATGCACAGAAAGAGTTAATAATTGTATGTACCCGAAAGTAAAGTTGAGCCGATTTTTTCTTAGATTTGTATGAAACGTGTGATAAGATTTTTGATGGTTGGTATATTTCATTTCGATCGCGAAGCCAGTCGTCAGTTCGCTCTTCCAGACAATACTATCGATTATCTGGCCGGACATTAACGAGCATGATCTCTCTTTCGTTAGCGCGCGAGCCAGTGCTCGTACTTCTCTTCACTTTCCTGCCGGCGTTGCGTAAATCTTATAGTTCCGACCCGTAGGACCCGGGTGTAACACCTCCTGCTCGTAGGTCGAAGCGCCGGCCATAAATATTTGAGAGTTCGAAGCGATTCTGCCCACCCGGGACGCGATTCTACCTTCTTCTCCCATGCCAGTCTCTCGGATGTCCCTTATTCTCTCTTCTCTATCCACCGCCTGTTTCGTTTGCTTCTCTCTACCCACGGGCAACGTTGAGACACGCGCCCAGTCTGGACCCACACCCACGCTCGCATACCGTACACCCTTTAACCCTATCTCCCTATGTCCTTCTTTTTCTTTTGCTCTTTTCCGTCTTGACCACTTCTTCTACCAATCTCCTTTATTTTCCTTCTTCCACGCGCTCTCGTATGCCGAACGCTTTCTTCGTTGATTCTTCGAGACCACGGTATCGTCCGATCCCACGATTATAAATTTTTACGTGTCTTTAAACCTTAATTGGTAACTTGCAGTCTGATATATTCAAACATTAAATTTTTTTAAGAAAAAGGCATTCACAGCCTTTTAACACGTTGCAATCTACATTATTGGGAATTCTTTCAGGTAACTAATTAGTAGGTATATCTAACCGAATTTTGCAAGTTATTTAAAATTATAATACAATTATTAAATAAAATTTTTGATTTTGTGGAATAAATAAAGTATTTTATTAACTGAGAGTATGGAAATTTCGTGTATCCCTTTATCAAAAATATATATTTTTTTAATTAATCATTTGAATGAAAGATGCTTTACCTTAAAGCTATTTAAATGACTTTGTGGGCAACTTACTATGATATCAATAATTAGAACTCATTTATTTTTTATAAATGAACCAAGATTATGAGAAAATGATTTATGGATCTATGGAAATTTTGCAAATTGTATATTGAAATATTCTAAGAATAAATTGTTCAAAATAAAAACACTACCTAATAAAATTTTTATTGATAATATTGTGGCAATCAATGTATTAATTATTAAAAGTGCGAGAACTCACAAATTTTGATTATTCGATAATTGGATTGGGTCGAAAATTATTTCAATTGACTTGGGATTCCTAAAATTCGGTGAACTGTGTTTTGGGACGAATTTTGTTGAACGTGACCGTGAATGGGAAGTGTTCCCAAAGACTGTATTCATCTAATTCACGTTGAACAGACAAATATAATTCCCGACTCAATCCGAGTATCGAGTACTTGAAATTTTCAAGTTTTCGTACATTTATACTTTTGAGCACCAAAGCCAATTCGACACGACCAGACCTAAACAATATGGACCCGACTCGACCGATGTACCGTCGACCCGGCATGAACCAAACGATATAGATCCGACCCGATCTGAACCAAAGGATATAGATCCGACTCGCTTCGGCACGACCCGACCCGACCCGACCCGACTCGCTCCGGCACGATCCGATCCGACCCGGCCCAACCCGACTCGACCCGACTCGATTCCAACGATATATCTCCGACTAGACTCGACTTAATCCGACCCAACCCGAACGATGTAACTCCAACTCGACTCGACCCGAACCCGAACGATATAGCTCCGACTCGACCCGACTCCACCCGACCCGACTCGATTCCAACGATATAGCTCCGACTAGACTCGACTCAACCCGACCCAACCCGAACGATGTAACACCAACTCGATTCGACCCGACCCGAACGATAGCTCCGACTCGACCTGAGTCCACCCGACCCGATTCGATATTTTCTTCTAGCACACTTCTATTAATAATTTCCCACCACCTTTTTGGTATTGCCCCCAAACACAAACATTACACCAGTAATATTTATTCTTATCGTCAATCTGAATCCCTATGCGAATCCCTATTAAAATCTACAAAATCACGTCCTATCTTAACTATTGTCCCAAATTAAAAGTAACAAAGCAGCCATGCATCCCTAACTTCTGTTCTATTCTCTGTTTGCTGAACTCAAGCTGGTTTTCCTCTTGACTTCTTACGTTTTTATACGTCGTTCCCATGGTCTTTTTAACCGTCTGCGTTCTTCGCGATTCAAACGGTCGTTCGCTTTTCTTCTTTCCTCGTTCGATCAAGCCGCGTGTTTCGACCGAGTCAAGCACGTAACACCTTCATTCGGATCGTTCGAATCCATCGATCAGGCCGAATATCTTACCTGGCGATGCTGGGACCAGGCGCCAGAATCGTTGATACAGAAAGGGGCAGGGTATCATCACGAGTGCCTGAGAAATACGCCTACGCAGCAGCCACTCGTGAGATTTTTCTCTTCTGTTTGCCTCGAACACCGCACTGTCCACGAATATACGTACAACCTCTTCATTGAAACCCATGGTTGATGTTTTATACTCTTTTTCTTACCTTTTGTTTGCTCGCGGCACTGGATTTATGAAGTCAACGCATGCAACCATTTCTATTTAAAGTTGTACAATTTTCGTTTATTATTCTTCAATGTAAATTGAACATCATTCTGCAGTGCAGTGTTAATCCACATAATCGTTTAGACTGATTCTTTTTTATTTTTATAAATAATATTTAACTTGAAGATTAATGAAATGTTTTGTCATTTTTGATGTATTTATTTATTAATTATTATGAAGAATTCTTTGAATCAACAGTACATTATTTTGCATTTATGCATTTTTATTTTTACAAAAAACTTGGTACCTTATTTACATTTTAAGAAGTATAACATTTTATTGCAAAACCACTTTATTGGATGCTATTTTACTATCACCTGTCAATTTTTATGGCGATTTCATTAATTAACACGTTCCATATTGACAATATGTAGATAACGGAATTTTGTGTACAAAAAAAAATATGCAATTTGACATTTTATTGCAAATTACAATATTACGTATTATTGTTTAGTTTTTTCCAATTAAAATCCAATAAACTTGAATGAAAATGTATAACAAAATGTTATTTGTTATTTCAAGAACAAAATTATGTTAAAATATCAATTTTTGAATTGGAATTATTTTATTTTTAATATGTTAGCGAATTTGTAAAATTTTAGTTTTGCAATGTTTAAAAATTTACTCTTAATACTATCGTTTTCATTCACTGTTGCTATATAGTAACGTCATTTCACTTGTTATTTATTCCTATTGTTAGATGATGACTCGGTGTTTAGTTTCGCGGTCGATTGAGATCTTTCGAACGGTAGGAAGTAGAAAGAAAAGAAGACTGAAAGTTTCTCGGAAGTTTTTGTTGCACGTAATTCCTCGGCGTCCCGCGGGAAAAAGCGATTTCTTCTTTTACTCTTACAGTCCGGCTTTCTTGTTTTCCTTTCGTTGCAAAGAATAGATTTAATTTACGAGTTCATTTGCATCGCAGCAACCGTAACGTTCGTCGCCTTTCCACACGACGGACTTTCTCATATTCTTTTTCACTGGACCAGCAGAGAATTTACAAATACCATAAATATTTGAGGCCTTTTGTGTCCACCGTATTACAAATGGTCTTAGTTTCTTGCAGTTAGAACAGTATCTAGTTTGGAACAATATCCTATAAATCTTTACGTATTTCTTACACGCATACGAGTTAAGGAATGTATATTTGATTTTGGTTTCTTTCCTACTTTTTATATTTTAATTCGAACAATGTATATTTGAAAAAGAAATAATACTTGGACAATTAATTAATACGGGTTATTTATTAATTAATAAATAATTAATTGTAATAAGTAATAATTAATTAATTGTAATAAGTAATAATTAATTAATTAATTAATTAATAACACGTTGACTGAAGAATACATTGATTCAAATTTTAGGTAATTGAATTATCAGAGAAAGAGACGAGAAAGTAAGCCTTGAATATCATTAATAGAAGTGGGTGAAAACTCGAAAATTTCGGGTACTCGATACTCGGGTCGGGTATGCATTGCTCAGGTCAGGTTGAGTCGGGCCTTTGGAAGTATAGATATGCGATAACCTGAGGGTTTCGGGTACCCGATACTCGGATCAGGTCGGGAATTATTTCGCAATCCAATCCAACCCGATATTTTCAGGTTCTAGCCCAGTTCTAATCATGATAGTTACACTAAGGGTGTTCGGGTACCCGAAAATTCAGGTGGGTCTCAGGTCGAGAATTTTTCCGGGTTCAGGCGGGGCTTCAGAAATCTGTCCAAGATATAAATTTGTTTGGGTACTCGTAATTTCTCAATTCACCCGAAACTCAATTACATCCGATTATTCACGATAATATATGAAAACTCTATCAAACTTAAAAATTTAAGATAAGTATGAAAAATTATGGCCAGAATGCAATGTCGGCTTCCGAATTGAGTTTCAGGTTTCGAGTTGATATTCGGGTCCCAGAATTACGGGTACCCGAATAAATTTACGTGCTGGACGATTTTTCACAATCTCGCCCGATCCGACCCGTTCCCAGGTTCGGGTACCCGAATTTTCGGCCACCCCTCCATTCCTGAAAATACTAATTTAAAATTTAAAAATTACCCAATTGTGTGCTTAATAATTAGTGTTTTAATATGTCTGACTACACACGTTTATTTCTATGGTGGCAGTGAACATGTTAATAATAAAAATTAGATTATTAGAAAGAAGTAAATTGAAAATCGGTTTTTGTTTTCATTCAAACTGCAGTCGCTTTAAATCGTATTTATCTATTGTTCGAAACGTAGTTCTGTGGGAGAGAATCAGTGGCATAACGGAGGACAGAAGGCAGTCATTGTGAGAAATCGATTTCGTGCAAACGACGGAACAAATGCACTTGCCTTTGACACTTCCATTACTTTGCATTCCGTGTAGCTCCGATTCGTTTAACTTTGTCACACGACACCTGTCTTGCCTTTGCTTTTGTTTCCAGTTCATCCCCCGTTTTACCGGTAACTCACACCGGTGCAATTGCGCGAATCAATATTCCATAATTTAATGAACGACCGAATGTTTGCTACTTGTTACGAGGAAATTAAGTCGTTCATAATTAGTACGCATAAACGGATAATTAATTTATTGGCTAATTGGTTTAACGTTAACTGCTGTGTAACAGAACTTGGACGTTGTTAATTAAAATCTGCAGTGGTCATTGAACGTAATGAAGATCTGTGAAATATACCATGTATGGATCAATGTAAATACGAAATAATTTTTATAAATTTCAAGTAATGAATAATGAAATTTTAAAAATTCATTAAGGTAATTAATTTTAGTATACGGGATAAGCTATGTAGAATTGGCTACCTAATTATCTTCTCCATCTGTAATAATATAATAAGTTTAATTTAAAAAGGTTCACTTTTATATCTGTCAAAATTTACAGTTGAGAACAATATCAAAATTTATGTAAAAAAAATAGCTTTGATAAAAAAGGCTCTTCTTTCATGTTATTTAAATTATTTAGTAATAATACTATTTAAATTAAATATGAAACCATATTTATAACATGGTTAATTTCTACCAAAAAACCGTTTTATTAATTTTAGAATAATTACGATTATTAACAAAATTTTAAGCTTAGGTTTCTCACAATTGCAGTTAGTGTTTTATTTCAGTTTTCAAATATTTCTATATGGATATAAACTTACGCATGCGCGCGCAGCCTCGTAGTGAGAAAACGTCCTCCGAAAGCGTATCACTAGGGCCGATAAAAGTCCATGGGGAAGACCGGGAATCCGCGGAGTCCATAGGGAAATCCGGAGTCCACTCCGCAGATTCCCGGATCGCGTTCTTTCATCCCCGCTATTAGGGAAAAATTTTCCCTAGATTTCCAGATGTATGTACAGTATCGAACAAAGTAGGTTTCTCCGGGGAAAATGGTGATGCTCCCCCCCTATCCATAGGGAAATCCGGAATCCACTCCGCAGGTTCCCGGATCGCGTTCTTTCGTTCTCGCTATTAGGGAAAAATTTTCCCTAGATTTCCAGATGTGTGTACAGTATCGAGCAAAGTAGGTTTCTCCGGGGAAAATGGTGATGCTCCCTCCCTATCCATAGGGAAATCCGGAGTCCACTCCGCAGGTTTCCGGATTTCCCTATGGATAGGGAAATTCGGGAACCCGTGGAAGCCGATGGGGAAGACCGGAAACCCGCGGAAATCTCGAAGTTCCGGGGCGGGGCTTCACCATTTCCCCCCGGAGAAACCTACTTTGCTCGATACTGTGCATGCATCTGGAAATCTAGGGAAAATTTTTCCCTAATAGCGGGGACGAAAGAACGCGATCCGGGAACCTGCGGAGTGGACTCCGAATTTCCCTATGGATAGGGGGCGGAGCATCACCATTTTCCCCGGAGAAACCTACTTTGCTCGATACTGTGCATGCATCTGGAAATCTAGGGAAAATTTTTCCCTAATAGCGGGGACGAAAGAACGCGATCCGGGAACCTGCGGAGTGGACTCCGAATTTCCCTATGGATAGGGGGCGGAGCATCACCATTTCCCCCCGGAGAAACCTACTTTGCTCGATACTGTGCATGCATCTGGAAATCTAGGGAAAATTTTTTCCTAATAGCGGGGACGAAAGAACGCGATCCGGGAACCTGCGGAGTGGACTCCGAATTTCCCTATGGATAGGGGGCGGAGCATCACCATTTTCCCCGGAGAAACCTACTTTGCTCGATACTGTGCATGCATCTGGAAATCTAGGGAAAGTTTTTCCCTAGTAGCCAATGGAGTGGTCCGCGGGGACGAAAGAATGCGGTCTTTCCGTGACCGTTAAATACATTTCCTTTTTTAGGACACGTATCCTACGTCTCCCTAAACACGCCTCTCTGACGATAATAAAGAAAATAAAGGGCGAAGGTGGCTCTTTATACGTCCAGCTAACTGCGGCAGCTCGCTTTTGAACCAGCCACGATATTGGATCTCATCATTTTTCAGGGAAGTTGCGTTCTTCTTGCGGCCACTACCACCCCCTTCCTTCATTGCACAACGCCGATTCCAGATTTCCTCTTTCCACCGCTGGCCATTATTTCTGTCCGCTCAGGAGAACATGAATCTATGTTTTTATACATAGTCGCGATTGAGAAATTGCAGCAAAGAAAACCGCGCTTATCCGGTGAACTGTGGGATACAATGAACACCTTTGTATTTTCTTTTTCCTGGCTGAGAAACAAGAAACGTCGATTTGTTAGCGGACTCTTTTATAGGGAAGTTGCAAAATGATTTCACTGATTTTGCGATCATTCTATTAAGACTTAATTATTAAGTCGTGCGTATGAAGTGTTGTATTTAAGGATAAGGATAAGGATTGGATTGCCTTGTTTTCGAGAAAGAATTATTTATTTAATTTCAATATATTCCATTTGAGTTTGTATACTTTTGACAGGAAGGTCGTAATTGATAACATTTTTTTCTTGTTTGGAACTTTGTTTTTAGAAGAAATTGAATTCATCTTTCGCGAAGTACTTGATTAAACCTGAATATAACAGATGTCGCTACTAGCTATTATTTCTGTACATTTTTGTACTTATAAATTATTGATACGTGCTATTAATTAAGTAATTTTAGTAATATACCATTTATTAAAATTACGCTACTGTAACTTTGTAATATTCATAATATTCATAATTTCTCTTTCAGTAACTTAGCGTTAACTGTTTCATGTGTTTTCACTTTCTCGATCAGTTAAATATAGCAGTTTACTTTAAAATAAAAAACACAAAAATATGGAATAAAATTAATGATAACAGTTTCTTTTAATACACTTACAGTTAATTAATGATAACTGTTCTTTCTAATGCACTGTAATCATTTTATGTGTAATTAAATTGCTGATGAACGTACATAAAACGTATCAAGTAATAACTTTATCATTACTAACCACAATTTGGAAATTCATCCACACATTTTCTTTCCTTATAACTAGCACTGGGGTGCTCCAGTTTCAGAGAATCTTGGATCAAAATTTTATAATTTTTTGATTTCAGGATTTTTGAATCTTTGAATTTTTTACCTTTCAAGCTTTAGAAGCTTTTAATTTTTGAATTTTTGAATTTATACGTTTTTACATTTTTGCAGTTTAGAATCTTGGAATGTTAGAATCTTCGAACCCTTAAATTTGTAGAATTTTATAATAATAAGGGGTTACAGCCTCCTTTCTTGACAAGAACCAAGCTCATCCTGGTCCGTACATAGTTACGCCAATGTTATACCGTTATGTCCAAATTTTACATGCTTTTCTGACTCATTCATATATTTTGTTACATTTGTAAAAATTATTTTTGATTTTGTCAGATAATATAAGTTTGCTTCAAATCTCTTAGCATAAACCCTTAACATAATATTACAATTATATTCTTGTAAGACAGGCTTCATCGTAGATTTCTACAAAAACACATTGTACTGCTCCCTAACTACATATTCTGTAGAGTGGTTAGCTGCTTCCCCTAAATTGTGGGGGCGTGCATCTGAAAGTAATCAGTTGTATTCATTAAACCCAATAAAATATAATTTGTATGCATCACCATAAACATTATCTCCACAATCTTATCAAACCTAGAAGGCCTTCAAGCCCCTATAAGTATCCAAAAAATAAGTATCCAATTTCCAATCCACTTTTGTAATTTTGTTAACGTCAATTATGACCTATAACATAAATATCTATAATATTAGAAAAAAAAAACAAAGGAAGCATCCGGGGATGTCTTATTGTTTTATATTGCTTCAACTAGAAAGCACGGGCTTTGTAGATTAAACCAGGAGAACCGTTCGTTTCCGGTTCGCTTGGAATTTTCCCTTGCGCGTTTGGATACGTCATAGTATTAACGATAAACGGAAGCTGGATATTGGTTCATACATATAAGCAGGAGCGCGAAGGGTGAACGGTAGATCGGTAAACGCACGGAACTCGTGCAAGATCGTTCCCTTTGGTTAACCGGACCGACGAGATCCGAGCCGGTCGTGAGAAGAGGCGAACGGAAGGAAGATTCGCGGTACACGACCGGCAGAGCGAGGGGGAGGTGGAGGGGGGCGAAAGTGGTGGGGGAAGACGGCGCACGGCAGGCGCGTGGCTCCCACGGGTCGCCTCGAGCCTCTGTTAGACCTTGAGAGGGAGAAGCAGCCGACGGCGTTCTCGGACACGTACGCCTTCATCAAAATTCCCTTCCCAGAGAAGCAATTTTTCCGCGAGTATTTTCTTTTTTAAAGCCGTCGCTTGACCGAACGCTCGGAAGGTTTAGGAAATCGAATTCTCCCTTAGATCACCGTTGAATTGTTTGTAATATAGGGAGAGCGGGGACGAAAATAACAATTTGATTTTGAAACCAAAATAGTATTCGGACATCGTTTAAAACAGAATATCTCATTTATAAATCGGACCAAATGATTTGAGGTTTTTTGAGAAGCTATACAAATTAATTTATATGCAATTGTAGTTAACACAAAACTATCTTTACAAAACTAAAATATTTATTGATTTAAATTATAATAATAAATTAAAAATGGAAAATTTGAAGTCAATTATTCGGTATTGCAATTGCAGAAGTTATAAAGAACGTTTTGGCTTCATGTACCCAATTTTTATATTCACTACATTGCACTCATTTTTCATTTTATTTGTTCGTATTGCAATTACGTTATTCTTGATTTTTCTCTTATTTTGAGTCATAGAATTATCCTGACCCCATTTGTATCATGAATTTTGGACCGCTTTGTATAGAGTGATCAAAAAGGAGGTTTATAACTTCTAAAATAGATAATACTTAGCAAATGAAGCGAGTCCTAAAAAAATGAATATTTTTAACCCTCGAACAGAGAAGCCTGGGTCAATCGTGATCCAAACTTAAAAAACATATACAAAAGTATTAACCTAGTTTTAAAAAAAACAGTACAATTCAAAAAACAAGAATAATATGAAATAAAACATTAAATTCGAATTGAGGCTCTCTCCATGGTCCGCCGTCCAAGGGTTGAAGTTATAATATTCTGTGGGCAAAAGAACTAAATTTAGTCGATACTGCAATTACTCTTTCTTAACGAAAAAACTATTTAATATCGTAAAATTAATTTTAACCATAGAAAAACAATTTGGCAATCCAACTTGTATGCTTCTGCTCTATATTTAAGGAACCGTATCAGCTGTTCCTGCGTATACCTTTGGCCAATAAAAGTAAAGCATATTGAAAGCGAAATGGGTTTCAATGGCAGCAGGTAACAAATGAATAAGGTAGCAATGTTAGCGCGAAGCTAATTGGCAAATTGGCGAAGGAAGAGACGAAAGAATCCGGCGAAGAAGGAAGCCGAGGGAACGGCTGTAAAGGTCGAGGCTAATTACTTTATCCGGACGTGCGGGTTAATGGTCGTCCGAAAGGTTAATGATCGTCGATGCCGAAACGAATGAATCTCTTCGAAAGGCCGTTTAGCCGATTCCCACTCGAACTCGCGTGAGTACTCACGCGTTATTAAATACCAGGCGATTGCCGGGCGTAAACTTCTCTTCCTCGTTCTTTCGCGACGAAAGAAAAGCTGCCTCCCTTCCAATCCGATTTCACCACTTACGAAACTGCGAAACTGTACAGCTACGAAACTCCGGCCGGGGATCCTTCTGGGATTTCCGAATTTTCAGCTGAATTTATGTATGCCTCGCGAAAATGACGGCTTAGCAAGTTTATTATTCGCTCGCAAAGTTTTAACCGACTAGGGACGAGGATTTTCTTGCGTGCGATGGATTAAAAGTGAACGAAGGAAGACGATAAGTTTTCCTCGGGAAATACGAAATTGGATGATCTGGATTGAATCATGCTAAATTATTAATCTGTATAAACGAGGGAATATTTTATTAAAGAAGAATATAAATTACCTGAATCTATTTTTTACTGTAGCTACCATTCGAATATTTAACACTTTACAGTCCTTTTGTGAACCAAGTGGACGAGCAGTATCTCGCATTATAATTTAATTGGGGCTAAAAATTGAGAGGAAAGTCCATATTAGCGGAGCCCTCGTAAATATAATACATTTAAATTGTGCTATTTTGATTACCTGTTGGTCCAACTGCAAAAGCTCAAAGGAATGAGCAGTGCTGACGTCGACATAAAATGAAAATTTCTGTTTTAGATGATGATACTTAAAAATCATCAAAATAGCTAAATCTGTTTATTTTTTAAATAATTACCTTAAGTTATATTAATTTTTGTTTAGTTTTAATATTTTTATTGCTACAGCCCTACCACTACTAATGCAGGATACTGATTATACTTTGGAAAATTTGAATTTGAATTTATCAATGGCTTTGTTTAAATTTTGGCGCGTTTTACTTTCATAACCTAAACTCGAGACGGACAGAAATAATTTTAGAGGTTATAATACGACTGTCACACCATATTGGCTTCTGTGTATAATTCGTCCAATGAATGGAGTCGCTAATCGCAGACAAAATCACCTGTTAAGTTAGATTAAGTTAGGTTAGTTTCTTTGACAGCCATTTTGGTACTCGCTTTCGCGGACCAATCAGGTCATCGATAGAAACAACATGGCGTCGTAACCTATAAAATACACTAAAAACGCTCAACTTTATATACACATAACTTTTAAACCGCTGGATCTATAAAGTTAAGACTTGCATTTTTAAGTTAAATAATTTTGTGTCTTCTAAAGTGAAATTTTACCGTGTTTATGGTAAAGATGAAGATAAAGTCCAACTGCTCAGTTTGGTTCAGTAATTTTTAAAATGTCTTTCATTTTTTTTCTTTCATCCTATCTCGACATGTCTACAGTTGATCTTCACATTCACTATGATTACAAGTATTCCTCTCAGAATAACAAGAAAACTCGATGTTTCACTGTTCGTTGACTAAATTTGATTTCACTAATACAAAGTCGAGGGTAGAACATTTCCCCAGATAGGTAGCGAAAAGAAGAATGAGAAAACTGAAGGATTCCTGAGGACATCCATTTATCCGTCTTTATGAAACGCAAGGATGAAAGAAGAAGAAGAAAAAGGGACAAAGGGATCAAACGACGTCGATTTAGTTCTTGGCTGTTCCTTTTCTCTCAACTTTCTTTTGCTCTCTTCCCCGGTTTCTGCCCTGTTACCATTAAAGGCCAGTTCTCAACGCTGTGTCCCGACGATCCTCGCAGACAGCTAAGATAAAATAACGTGACAGGTTAATTGAAAGCTCGTTTCGCCGATAAAATTTCGTTCTGACGAAAACGAAAGTCTCGAAAGATATTATTAATCGACTAAAAGGGAAGCCTGGTCTCTGTTTGTCCCCGTAGTATGAACGAAGCTTTATCCGGCCAGTCATGGAAAAACTATAGCTAACCAAGTCTCCCAATAACGCCTCGACGACGGAACCAGTCAGGAGTCATATAGAATTGGGAAAAATTACGATCCTGCAAATGAAATCCGAAACGAGACGTTCCTGTAACCACCGTCTGAAATTGTTCGACGGTTTGAAATACGAATGGGGACTCCTGATAACTTTCCGCAGAGGCCTATTACCCTCTACTGTACTTTTGCCAATACTAATCACGTTTCTCACGCTTATGATTTGTTAAAACATTCAATTATTTTGAAAATATTCTATTATGCTTTTTACCTCTCGCCTCTGTGCCGTCTCGATTGTTAGTGAAGTATTACACGTCAGCTTCGTGATAGTGGCACTTGTTAAGTTTTCGTTTCTTAGAAATTTCTTAATCTACAGCCTCAAGTGCGGACGTTGAATACCGTAGTGAAAATGGACATTTGTTGTGGGACGTATTGAACCTTTAATTATTAAGAATAGGAGAAGTTAATTTTTAAATTTCAAGCTTTCTATTTGCTATTTTACATTATTTCTGCAGTAGTGATATTATTGAAAGTAATGCTTTTCTATTCATTTCTTTTAATTATTCAAGCATGTATAATTTGCGGTTCTGGTCACCGGTGTCTCCCACAGCACTCACCGTGTTAATATACTGAAATTTGAAAAATATTAGAGATACTGACCAAATAGTATATTATTACTGTAATAAAATTCATTAATTTATATTTCAGAAAAGTAAAATAACACTTTTGTTATTTTCTAATAATGTCTGCTTTCAGTATAGCATTAAATTCACAGGATTAAGATACTGGCTAACCGACAATAATAAATTAATAGATAAAAAAATATCAATAGAAAATTTTTTCAAGTTCCAGCGGCGTATTGCTTCGCCTCTTAGAACCGATGAGACGAAAATTTTAGTATTCAAATTTTTACATTCTGTCCTATTAATCCATCGTCAAACGCTATTAAACTAACGTCCGTAACGATATAAATAAACATTTTCGTTCCATTTAGCCAAAAGATCGAACTTTAGTTGCGCTTCAAAATTTTTCCAAGTTCCAGCGGCGTATTGCTTCGCCTCTTAGAACCGATGAGACGAAAATTTTAACAATCACATTTTTTCATTCTGTACGACTAATTCATCGTTAAACGCTATTAAACTAACGTCCGTAACGATATAAATGAACATTTTCGTTCCATTTAGCCAAAAGATCGAACTTTAGTTGCGCTCCGAACTCAAAAATGATGAAAATGAAAAAGCTACAAAAGTCAAATGAAGGAGGAAAGAAAAGTGATTTGCTGAAGTAGCAAAAGAAATAAAAATAGCGAGATAGGTGATCTTGAAGCTCAGCGGATGGTCAATGGGCGATGAAGCACAGTTCTCTTCATGGGATCTTTATGGTTTAGGAACGTGTTCACCTATGTGGTCGTAGTATAATCGCGCATACCTGTCTATATTCATACAACTCGACGACAGAGAGACAAAGAAGTTAGAGAAGAGTAGGAGGATCAAGGTGGGCAGAGGAAGATCTTTCTTGGTTGTAAGCGGGCGTATCGTTGAGATCACCTTTGACCCATTCCGTATCTCTTCCATTCTCTTTCCTCTGCCGTATTCTTTCGCCTCTTCATTTTCGGTTTCCTCTTCCTCGTTGTGCTAGACGAATACGTTTCGTCGACGATCGCGCTGCCGATATCAATAATTATACCTCGCGTGCGCCTCTTCCTCCTCTTCGCGATTCTCTTTCTCATATTTTCCTCGAGTACTCTTGCAAAGACTCTTCAGACAAATACTTGGGCTTTAGGCCAACAATGTAGCTCTGCACGCTTTTGCATTCCTTCTTTATCGAAGACGTGTAGCTGTTAAATTAAAGAGGGAACGTTTAGCGGAATTCCTCGTACGAGTGACAGCAACTGAAATTTAAGTTATTCCATTGTGAATTCGAGGGGAATATTTTGAAATATTAACGGTATACCATGATATTGTTATTGTTAATATAGCGATGATTAAAATTTTCATTATTTCGGTCAAATTTGCAATGCTCCTTCTGCAAGCTCGTTTAAGGAGGTTGTTTCGTAGACCACGTGCCGATTTTTTCTGTTTTGGGTAAACCCCCTGCTTTCCTAATATTGGTTTTTTTACAAATTCATCAACTTTAAATGTGTTTTTGAAGTTAACACAGAGCTACTCACTTTGATAAGGTTTACTGTACAGTGAAAAGTTTTTAAATAAAAAAACATGTTAAATTTTATAGTTATACTTATATATGAGGCATTTATTTTGCTGTAAATCTAATATAAACATCTGGTCCTGTTTTAATTTAATCGATACTTCCAAATTTATGTTGTAATAACAGATGGATTGCGACCGTATATCACGTATAATCCTGAAAAGAAAACAACTGATAAATAAATTACGAACTTGGATGATAAATTTGGATCTCAGAGTTCTGATAAATCAAATTGATAACGTTCATATGTAACTATAATTCATTATTTGTTATACAGTGTCGTGGAAAGAATATTGACAGGCCATAAAAATATATGTTTTCGTTATTGAATAAAAAGCCTGGGAGAAATTTAATAAATTAGTTACTCTTCACTAATCAGAAGAAGTTCCAGGAGAATAACGCAATCTTATTGGTCGCGTTCCACCTTAGCTTACACGTACGTCGTGACGTATGATTGGTCGAAGCAGTCACATTTATTAATTAGGCTCGTGTAAAATCAAGGGGTCAATCGATATGTGCGTAGTACCCCGTCTTACCCCTCTGCTGTCTTACGAGATTTCTTATGATTGAAGGACAGTACGTATGTTAATTAGTACTACATAAAGAAATATAAGAAGTTGCCAAATTAGAACCATCCAAACGTTTTATAATCTGAGGTGGTAATGGAATGTTTCTTATCTCTTAAATTTGCATTTGCTAATGACATTATCTGCTAAAATGTATAAACACAGCAGTTGCAATTTTGAAAATTTTTAATTCAAGAATTAAGCTCGGGCGACCTCGGCAAAATTCGGGCAAGTTCGGCAAAATTCGCGTGAGCTCGGCAAAATTCGGGCGAACTCGGCAAAGTTCGGACGAGCTCGGCCGGTTTCCGAACTATACGAATGGGCTTCGGATGAACCTGTAATTTCGTACATCCCTACTATTAAGTTTGTGCTTAATTGCATGAAGTTTTTGTTAAGATAAATAAAAATGAATTTTAATAAATGTTTCCAATAATAAAAATAAAAATATACAAATGTAACAATTAATTTGGTATAAGTATCGATTCTACGGTAAAAAATCACTCTGGTGGAAAAGTAATTTTACCATCCAATAATTGTAATAAATGGAGGAACTAAAATTAGCCAAACCAAAAAAAAATTCGTTAATAAATGACGCAGGTGTAATTATGACGCCAGAGAAAAACTATCCTTCGTTTTCTAATCGTGAGCATATCCTCGGCTGCACGATTGTCCAAGAGTGCCGGTCTCGCGGCGTTGATTCCGTTAATAGCCTAACGTTTGTCGTGCTTAAGGACACCTTTCTTCCTCCTTTATTTTTACCGAGCTAATTACGATTGACATAACCGCCGGAGCTGCGTTTGGGAAAGTCACAATAGTGACTAAGCAGGAAAAGTCTTGTTGGCCTCGCTATACGCTCAGTTCAAGATGAACTTCCTGTCTGGTCTGTTGGATGTAATCTGTACTAGTAGAAATACTCTGCGTTGGTTGGGTATCTTTTAGATCTAGAATATTTGTAAATATTTCATAAAAACACTAATTTAACTTAAGTCTGTTGTTTTCTTCACTTACGCTTTCATTTTATGACATTTGAAACATATTATGATTGCATTATAAATGTGCAGGTACTGGAGATTTCGGGATCGGGCTAGGTCGGGAAAAATCGGGCGAGTTCCCGAAAGTATAGTATCTACTGGATCTTATTGAGATCCCTAAACTTTCAAACCTCGCGTGAAAATAGATATATCATTAATATCAGAATTTCAAAATCTATACTATACTTTATAATAACTGTACCTATATTATATTAAATAAAAATTGAATATATATATGGTAGGTTACTTTTGTGAGCTCACTCGATATCACCTGATCTCACTTGATTTCATTCGATTTCCCCCGATCTCGCCCGATCTCACCCGATCTCATCCGATTTCACTCGATCTCGTTCAATCTTGTCCGATCTTATCCAATTTCGCCCGATTTCACCCGATCTCATTCGATCTCACCCGGTCTTGCCCGACTTTCCCCGACTCAAGCCGATCTCCCTCGATTTCTCTCAACACGACCCGATCTTCGTGTACCCGTAATTTTGGGGAACCCGTACTTTCCTAGATTGCATGCTATATTTTTTCAAACTTTAAAACAATTTATTTTTAAGAAATGTAAAATAATCAAGTAAATATAAAATTGAAATTAAATTCAAAATTATAAGTAATACATATGGAAATGTAATATGGGTCACATAGTCTTAAAGAAAAATAATAGGTTTAATATCTATTGATAGCAAAAATGTGATTTATACAGAAGACAGTTTATGTCTTTATTTTTTTATTATTTGACTAGCAAGGAATGATCCCGGACTCGAAAATTCAAGAAATTATGAAACTTATGTAGGGGGTGAACATATGCAGGGGATGTCCACCTAATTAAAATGCAATTTTCGTCTGCTATCTGTTTTCGGTCTAAGGGTGTGAAAATCGCCCTTAAAATTTAAGCCGTTCTACAAAACCCTTGGGGATATCAAAATATTTCATAAGCAAAAGTTGTTCCTCTTAATGTACCTATATATAAGTTTTGAAATCATTCCTTGTAAATTAAATTCAGTACTGAATTTCACTATTGAAAGGTATTGAAGTATTGAGGTATCGACTTTATGTTGTTATAACATTGATAATATTTTGCTCACAATCGTTACAAGGATTTGAAAATTGTGTTACCTTTGACCGCCATTAGTACCGGATATAAAGTTATCTCTGCAAACTGGCGTTTCACATTTACGTCCTCTGATTTCGCGCGTGAAAAATGGCGCGAACACGTAAAAACGCGAAAATAAGCTGGCAGGATTTATTCGAAGGGAGGCTAGGAATTTTAAAGTTACACGGGATAAAAATCGCAATTGTTATTAACCTCTTAACTGTCGGCGAAAGAAATAATGACCCTCTGTGCTCGCTGTTGAAACTAGTTGACATTACACGCTTTTGTGCTCGCATCAGGGACTCTGCAACTTCCGTACGATGCTGTTATTTCACAACGTTGCAACAGTTTTATTTATAGGCAAGATTATTCGAAACAGAATTTATTTCCCTCTTTTCTTTTCCCTCCTTTTATGTTTGTTGTTTTAAATTTTTTAATGGCAGTACTTCTTTCCCAACGAAATGTTAAAATTTAGGAAATACAGATTTATTTCACTATGTGTTAGATTACTTTTATTATTTCTTGAAATGTGCATCTTTGCAGAGTAAAAGAATAACATTTTTAACGTAACGTTTTAAAACAATTGAATGAATAAAGAGTTATCAGTTTAAAGTTTGTGTTAAAAATGGATATTAATAGATTTTTCATTTTTAAATACAATAGATACTCGTTATATTGCTTTGTGACAATTTGACATCCATATGAATTGTAAAGAATACTAGAGCCACCCTCCATCACTATAGTTTATGAAAATGATTCGTTTCTATCTCCCCTTCCTTCTTTAAACGAGGGTTTGGGAGCTTGACAAATTTTCCTCTCCTACAGTCCTGTCTGTGGTAATGTAACAAGAGTCCACTGCGAATTTTCGAAATTCGGTTTTAAGTGATTAGTAGCCCCTACCTCACCTCCGAGTAATAAAATATATGAAAATATTATGTCATATTGTGAAAAACTTTTTAAATACATACCTAAATAGATATTAATTAATAAATTTTAAGTCTTGTATGAAACGTCCTCCCTAAAGTGGCTCTTGGATTTGTTACTATTAATGATTTTTACTTACAACCTTAATTATACCAAATTTAATTAACTTAAATTACTGATATTAATATACTTTGATTGTAAAGACAATGAAAAAACAATTTTTTTAAATTTGTCATTCTGGATTTCTTCTCGGATAAAAATTACCCCAAAAATTGTGTAAAATAGAAATTACAAATTTTATCTTTGGCGTGTATTTTACTGCTTCACGCAATATTTAACAAACAATATCTTCATTATTGGTCATTTCAATAATCTATTCATTCGAAAATTTAATATCGGTAATTTCATTGAAATATGGCATTATATCATCAATACTAAACTGGCTTTATGCAAGAAAACAAGCTAAAAGTGCAATATGCATGCATTTAACTGATCATAAATTAATTATAAACCGGTTACTGATCGTATGCACTTATGATTTATATTCAATCAAGTTTGGAAACAACCATGATTATATTTTAAAATATCAATGAAAACTCATGATTATTCAGTCATTAGAAAATAACCAATAATCAATCAATTACCATAACAATTAATTAATTTCTGCATAAAGGCTGGTTTTATTAGCATTTGCTTTATGTTGATAGCAGTTGCAGGTCTGAATTGAGTCAATTCAGGATTGGATTATGATTTCTGGGGCCCTGGTGCTATCAAACATTCAGGGATTTTTGGAATCCTGAAGTTTTGAAATTCTGGGATTTTAGAATTCTGAAATTTTAAAGATTTCTAATTCTGCAACGAGGAAAATCCGAAATTTTGAGATCCTAAAATTTTAGAATGGTGAAGGTTCTCATTTTTGGGGTTGGGCCAGTCCAAATTTCAATGGAGACCAAGCCCATCCTAGTTACCCCAATGCAATTATTGTTTACCCCGATAAAAATCAATACAGATTCTTACACAAACACGTTAACAACTTTTGTAACGTAAAATAAGGAACCTATGACCCGTGATTTTGAGGGCTTCCGTAGTTCTGCCGTTAATGAGAGAAAATCTTGCTCCTCGACAATCGTTCGAAAATAAAGCTAAATTGACATTTCTATAGAACACCTGACAATCAACTTCCAATTCTCCTGGTAGTGAATTGGCATCATTAAAAAAGTTGTAGAACCTTGATTGTCGTTTCAGCACTAAGTTGAACCTTTTTCAAAGAATTTTTTTATTCTTAGCAACATCCAAACAGCTGGACAAACGAATCCATCTGTCCAATACATCGCGACATCCGACACTGAATAGAAGGCATTGTACCACGACATTGTAACGACTCGATCGAACCAGTATCGTAACGGTCGAACGAGCTCGCAATGCCTGCGACTACCGCGAGAAATTGTTTCGCAAAGTAGTTCGCACAGGTGGTGCCGGATGATTCGGTCTTGGTTCCAGGCATTTCTATTCCCCTTCGTCTTCCTCACCTCGTTCTTCGCCGCTGTCGTCGTTCCAGTTCCTCTGCATCCTGCCTACCGTCTTCCTTGTTCTCATCATTGTTTAAAGCCAGACATGCTTGAATGTTTGATGGCGAGGATCAAAAGCTAAATGGAATTTTGATTATGATATTAAACTTAACCCTTAAGTGGTGAGGTAGTTTGTAAAGAACAATGAAATTTTTTAAATGGCTGTTTAATTTTCTTCTATAAAATATTTCAAATTATGAGGTTTATTTATTGCTCATGTATTTGCATGTTTTTATTAAATGGTTAATTGCACCGCGCATCATTAAGTAAGGGTTAAAAGATTAATCGAAATGAACCCTTGGATGACGGATTGCTAAGATATGTCACAGTTTTAATTTAATTTTAAACTTTCTTTTTTATTTTAGAGTAGACTCTTGGTATATTGCCATGTAAGCATTTTTATCTTCATACAACTGCTCTGGCGTTATCATAGTCTGTGAAGATGATACATTTCTATCTCTCCACCCTCTTTAAATGAGAACTTAAAAGGTTAACAAATTTTCTACTTCTTCAGCTTCGTTCGTGGCAATATAACAAGAATAAATGTTTAAATATTTTTTATATTTGACATCTTTCGTGTTCGTGGGAAATTTTAATAGTATTTAGGGTGCAGTGATATTTACTTATCTATTTCTATTATCTAACAATCGTTTCAGCTGTTTGAAATAGAAAGTTTCCAATTGCTGTTTGTTTATGAAAATTCAGACATTAATTAAATTTTATTCTTTTTATTTCTGTACCATGTATAAATGTTTATAGTTTTTTAAGGGAACATTCAAATTATGGCAAAGTTTCTAATAAATTTTTGAGATGTAATTAAAATTGTACAGTGATTATATTATATTGTACATTGATTGTATTATGTGTTGTCAAAATGATAGAGAAGAATACTTTCAGCATCGCTTCTGTCACTGGAATCTGCCCTTAAAACGTCTTGAGGAGAAAAGTATTTTGAATAAGTCCGCTTAATTTTGCCAAAAGGTTCCTAGAAAATAAAAATAAAAATAAAAATACCAGTCTGATACATCAATTTTGAGGACTGTGAAAATAATGAGCGCGGACACAATTTTTTTTTCTTAAACCTATATGAATTACATTCTCAAAATTGTTTTATTTCTTCAGAGACAAAGGACTTTTCGTATATTATGTTTCTAGTGCACTCTTTATGAAAATTTTATCGTTTTAGAGGAAACAAGGACTTTTTCAAAAAACACATCGATATGCAATAAAAATACAATTATAATAATTTCTTGTATTTCATTTTTTTTATCTCATTATAGAAATAAAATATTTAGTGTTTATTTGCTTATATTTACGAATGAAAACTTTCACTTTATAAATGGTATATTAATATCCACTTAATTTCTTTTTTTCTTGCCATGATCATAAAATATTCTTTTTATTTAGCATTAAGAGCTATGGAACAGAATTTATTTAAACGTTCAAAAGTTGATTTAACTATTTCTCTTTCCTTTTACTTCCTCTCCAGATACTTTCTTTCCAATTTCTTCTGGCTTTTCCTTGAAACGACCGCTCTTATTATAACTTTGTACCTACTTTCGCAAGGTGGACAATGAAATTTGTCGAATCGAAGTTTACGAGCTGTATTCTCTTTTAGTTTTCGTCCTCAGTCTACGGTTCTGTCATTCTCATTACTAGTAACACCTCGCAACTACTTTGTCGCTGAGAGAACAAAATTGTTGCAAATTTTTTTTTATATCATATCAGTCGAAAGTGTATTTGAATTATTTGTAATTTGTAAAATTTAATTAATGTATAGCTGCTAGTAGGTATTATAATTAGGGAACATGTTAAGCATTGCCGTATCTAGAATTATTTTCTGGGGTAGGCCAGATCCTTCGTATATATTATGAAATATTAAAATTTAGGTATTTTGGAATTTTGAAATTTTGGAATCTTAATACCTTACAATTTTGAATTATCGAATCCTAAAATTTTAGGATGGAGACGTGCCAGGTTTTTAGAAAATTTTAGAATTATAAAATTTTTGAACTTTAGCATCTGAAAATTTTGGAATCCTGAAATTTGCCTGTTTTGGAATTTTGGAATTTCAGAGTTTTTGAATCTTAGCAACAGAAAATCTTGGAATTCTTAAATTTTCAAATTTTGAAATAATAAAGGGACAGTCCACATGAGGAGGGGGGAGGGTTGGCTTCCCTTGACCCTTACCTGGTTATGTCAATGATATTAAATACCAAATTTACTTAAACAGAAGAGAAATGGTTTAATTAAACCGGGACTTGAAGTCTTAAAAAAATTTATTTCTTCAATTTTTATACAGACATATAAGTTTGGCGTTTTTATTTCTGCTGTTAATTATGAAGCAACATAAATAACATTAATGTCTTAGTATTCATCGTCAGTATTTCGAATTCTCTTTCAGGGTTTCTCTCTGAAACCTTTAAGTACGTATTTTACGCTAGAAAACTGTTGGTTCGTGAAAAATTCAGGATGACACGAACAGCGTTTAATACTGTCCAGTAATGCAGGTACTTGCGATAGACACAGTAGAGCTGAGGAGAAAAAAGTAGAAAAATGACACGGTTGCAGAGTCCAGCGTACCTAAAAGCAGACCATTTCTGTCACAAGCCCTCATCTCGAAAAAGGAACGAGTCATCTGTTTTATGTAGTCGGTGCGTAGCGTTCATGGATTTGTTCGTGAAAGTAGAGAAGCAAAAAATTCAAATGTTTTACCATAGAAAAGTTCACAAAAGCACCGTTAAATTCTTTCCAAGAAGCAAATGTTAATAGACCATAAATTAAATTGTTGAGGATTTAATTTGTGTCCACAACGTTCTACTTTTACCTTTTTCTCTTTCCTTATGCGTTCATTAATTCCTATAATCATTGTTGATATTTTTGAAAATAGTATTAAAAAATAATTTAAAACGTTATAATAAGTTTTTAATTGTTTGTTATGCAAAAATTGTGTTCCAATATGATGCTTTGAAAAAGAGACATTTTGATGGCCAGACAAGTTTGGATTCACAGACTTGCTTGAAATAAAAATTTTAAAATGGATCTTAATGTTTAATCAATCTTTTAATGTCAAAATTAAACGAAATGGTGGACACTCGGAGTTTGATTATCAAAAATCAACATTTTTGTATAACTTCAAATTGTACAAAAAAAATGGTATTTACATTAAAAGAAGTTTGATTTTGCTTCCTACAACAGCCAATTATTTTTAAAATAATCTCAAAAAGAAAGTTATTCTAAGAAAAATGCGTTTAAATTTTTCAATATTTACTCAGTCTGTGAATATCGGAATTCTTCAGATTTTGTTACTAAATTTTCATGCAATAATCAAAATTAAGTTTTTCCTTAACCTTTAGTTTCTATTGAGACCTACACATTGACATAATTAGGTAGGGGCGAGATGGGGCTTGGCCTTCCTAAAAATTTAGACTGACCTCTCTTCAAAAGTATGGACCTTCACCATTCCAAAATTACAGAATTTTAAAACTTCCAAATTTCAGATTTTCTACATTTCAAAAACTATCTTATTTACCCTGAGTCGACCAAAACAATTGCTGACTCGATTCAAGTACCGGTTACCCGAAATTTTCGAATTCTCGAACTCGAATCTATACTTCTGAGAACTGACCCGACACTACCCGATCCGAGTCGATCCGACCCGAATTGAGCCGAGTCGAACTGATTCGAGCCGAGTCGAATCGATTCGAGCCGATTCGAGCCGAGTCGGGCCGAATTGAGCCGAGTTAAGCCGAGTTGAGTCGAGTTGAGTCGAATTGAGTCGAATTGAGTCGAATTAAGTTGAATTAAGCCGAGCTGAGCCGATCCGACTCAACCCTATATTTTCGGATTATCGCACACTTCTAATATTTATCTTAAAAAAAAAAATACTCATCGAATTGAGTAACCTCCTTTTTCGAAGTCGGTTAAAAATACTTGCAATCTGTATTAAAATTATGGTATTATAAGTAAATATAATACTTACCTCAATTTCACTGTATCATATTCAGCATGTATTTTAATAATATTTACGATACAAATGAATTGGAAATATATTTTTCATCTCTGGAAATTAACTAGTGAAACGGTATTGCAGTACTTTTGTCCACCACTGTAGATCCTGCAAAGTAACAATTTTAAAGAGCATCTGCTCCTCTAATAAACTAATGCAACCACCCTGACCTTTTTGCTTCCTACCCCTTCCGGTATCACTACCGGTCTTAATCGCGTATATAGTCGCGGCTGGTTATACGTTTGCTACTTGTGTGTGTGTGTGTTTTACTATGTATACCTGCTCATCGAAACTTGGCTGGCAAACGACTTTGCGGGTTAGCTAGAGGGTATCTCGATCTATCCAGCCGAGATATCTCTTTCCCTTTTGCATGTGTGTTCGATCGTTACCTTTACTGTTCGACGGGGAAACTTTACTAACAGCAGTACGTGAGTCTCTTCGACTGTTTGCCGAATACGACGCGTCTAAGAGACACGCTCCAGGGAATCTCGATGATTAGTTCTACCTCCTGTTTCACGTTTTCCAATGAATTTTCTTATCGATACTCCTCTGAAACGACGTTAATTCAACAAGTTCCCGGTTCACTGTGGCGAGTAATCGTTTTGCATAATTGACGACCTTGCAGTTAAAGGTGTGCAGCTCCATTTTTACCAACTTCAAGCAAATTAGAAAAGAATGCTTATAAAATTACTGTTTTGACTTAACATTAGAAAGAGAACACTAGTTGAAAAATACAGCAGCAGTTATAGAGTTGATGAGTTTTTATTTATATTTTTGCAAAATTTGCCAGATGTGCAACTACCCCAAATAAGTGAAGATAAATGCAGGTCGAAAATATGCATTAAATCAGCCATTATCATAATTGATTATTTAAATATGATTTCTTGAAGCTATGAATAAGTAAATAGAATCTTCGAGCAGTTTCTCTTTATGAATATAAATTCCACAGTGAACAATAAAAACTATGAAAGAGATTAAATTAGCATTTGGAGAAACTTATGTAAATGCAGAAACTATTTAATGCTGGTTTGCAACATTTAGAGCTTGAAATTTTTCATAAAACATGATCTCTGAGGAAGAACGGAAAACAATATGAATAACGAGGTTCTAAAAGTAGATTTCTAGTGGATTAAACAATGCACATTATCGTGGACGAAATATAAAGTCAGATTGTTTAATTCTTTCATAGTTCCAATATTCAATTCAGGATTGATGATTTTATAAAATGAATTTTCTTCGTCAAAGTTCAAGAGAGGTTTGTGTTTTACTTTAGAAATATCATGTTCGTTCATCAATATTAACACTTTGCTGCCGAATAATGTAGTACTACGTCTTTTCAAAAGTAAAAGCTGAGAGTGAGTTGACGTAGTAGTACAGCCTGCCCTTAAGTTAATTTCTCCCGCCAGTAAAGTGTTAATAGTTTGCAATATATTTTGATAGATATTATATTAACATTGATGTATTTAACGAATATTAAGTTTTAAAGCTCTTGTACAGTCAAAATCAAACCAGACTTTCCCAAGAAAAGTGATGATGTCCAGGGTTCTCACCTGTTCTCTTAGTCATCCCTGAGAAAATGACAAAATCCCATATATATATACGAATATGGCCCTATCACGTACGTGTAAACGTTTACGTGGGAAGATTTGAATTGATATACTAAATTTTATAATATTTATTAAAAATTGTATTATTTTTTTCTAAATTACTATTAATACTAATATCGTCAAAATTAATATTTTGAAAAGTAAACGCGGTAGAGTATGAGAATTTCTAAATATTAGTATAATTAATCTTTTGAACATTTAACAAGTTCAATATAAATGACCGAAGTATGCAAATAAATAATGATAATAAATGTTTTCGGATTGCCTTATTAACTATTACGAGTGCATATATGATAAGATTAAAATCCGTCTAAATTATTGTTGAATCTGTTAGGAAAGTGTAAATAGGTATAATATACCAACTACAGTACATGAAATATTATTTCATAATGCAAAAATAATAGCGTACGCAGTTCCACTAATTGGGCAATTAAAAAAAGACAAATTACAAGAATCCTGCCGTAAAGATATTAAAAAACAGTAGAGAACGTTGCACAGCTAATTCTTTCTTCATTTTCACTTAAAATCATGAAGAAGTTTTCAGGAGTATTTTCTAAACCCTTAATTAAAAGTTCCAATAAATATTTCAAGAAAATAACGAGCAAAAAATGCATATTCCATTGAAAATAATAATAATAAAAATAAAACCACTAACTGAATTAAAATAATCCAAGTATGGCTAACGTTTCTTTATTTCTTCTAGTGACATTTATTATCTTAGTAATAGATATTCAGAAACACTCTAGTGAAGATCTCAATCGCTAACACAAAAATTGATTTTTGCCGCATGACAAGGCACCGTGGGCCGCGTCGCGCCGTGGCGTTAATTTCTCAGATCCCTGGTCGGAATCGATGATATTTAAAGTAGCTCGAAAAAGGAGGAAGCCGCGCAAAATATGTAGAAGGGGGTCCGTTGCCGATTCTTATCGAGGAAGGATTATGCCCCCGCGTGGTCGACGCGGTGCGGTCTCGGTCCCGCAGTCGAAGAAGAAAAACGCGATACGATCTCGTTCCGGCCAGCAGGTCGCTCCACAGAGCCGTTCCTCTCTCGTAATTACAAAATTGCCTCTTTGAAAGATCCGCTCCGCGCTCCATTCTCTCTATTTTCTTTTCCATCGGCGTCGTTACCCGTCGTTTCTCGCCATCCCTCGCCCCCCCCTCCTCGCGACCACCCTTTGTTTCTTCCTTTTTCCTCGGCGTCATCGCGAAATCGGCAACGCATTATCCCATCCTCCCTCCTCGATTACCTTTCCTCCCCTTTCTTCCCTCTTTCACTCTTCATCCAACGATTCTTTCCTCTCTTTCCCCTTCGCTACTCTTTACACGAACCTTCCTTTTCCATCCCGTTTTTTCCTCGATCAACCTCCGCCTCTCCTCGTCGTTCCACCAAACAGTTCCCACTCGATCCTTCTTCGTTCGCTCGGGTTACCACGATGGGTAATTTTAACGCCCGGCCAGCCTTGCCGAACGACTTCATCCAGCGTAACAGCCGTCCACGATCTCTGTCCAGAGAGCCGATCCCGTCAATCCACCATCGTTCATCGCCGTCCACCGATTAAAGAAGGTGTCGAACGATCTCTTCGATTTCGATCCTTGCGAACCATCGAATCTGGCCACCGTTTCGTTTTACACCCTAACCTCACGGGGCCACCATCAATGGAATAGTCGTGGACGGGATCCCCGATGCCAATATCGCTTCGACCATGTGCGCGGTTCCGATCGAATTTCGGTTTAAACACTTTCACCTTCTGATCGATTTTCTGAACAGATTTATTATTTAACGTTATACTTCTTTTTATAACGTATTCGTGGACGGCTACTGCATGTGCAGTATTTTCGCTCTGTTCTGGTGGGTCACCACTGCACATGCAGTATATTATCTTTTTTTAACTTTCATAGTAAACGCGATAGAGAAACTTCTAAGTCAAATTTTCTGTCTAATCTGTGTTCATCATAGGTATAATAATTCGACACCCCCTTTGCCATGGTTGACGCATTGCGTACGGGTAATGATATACTTGTTTTAATGCTTTCTTCACTCGACGAATTAAATATAACTAGTATATCCAAATGTCGGTTTTCGAAAATTTTGCAATATTTTAATAAATTTAATAAATGGCACTGTCGTGCCATCCAAGGATTAATGAAGTCCAAGTTACTATGATTTTCAAAAAAATCAGTTATTATGAAAAAGGAATAATATTTTAAAGTACTTAGAAATCAAAAATGAATAAATCTTCACGCCTAAATCATATAAGGATCAATAATGTTTCGAACATATTTTTTAAACATCTTGCATATAAAAAATGGCAGAACGTTAGAGACATTTTAATCTATAAAGAAAAATGAAAATTTTAATGTATTGGGGTATAAAGATTCATCTTCACCTGCCTGTGTTCATAAAATGAAAACTAAGAAAAGATAGCACGACATGGAAGTTGTTTGATACAATCTTCATGAACGAAACCTAATTACCGGATGCGTATATGAAATAATAGAAATGAAGAAAAAAATTATGAAAGCACTATAAATCTTTGTTCTTACTTACATCTCTAATTATGCAATGATATGATAGATAAGAAAAAATTAGCGAGTCCTTAATGCAGTAATTAATTGTGCACTTCTCATCTTGTATATTTTAAAAATGATGTGTTCTCTGGGAAGTTTGAAGAAAGGTAGAATTAACATAAATAATGCAATAGCTTGCAATTTAAAAAATTGATTTAAAAAGACACATTTTTGTGTATTAATCATTGACACATTCCTGGATAAAAGATTTTAAAATCTGCATACATAATTTCTCATATTCGAGGATGTAGACAGCAGAGGTAGATTTTTCCAAAAAACGGAGAATTATCAAATGTCGATTGCATGCGTGCTTTCCTCAATAAATTTATTGAGCTGCATGTGCATTTTATACATTCCTAAAGGAAAATTACTATACAGGGTGTCCCAGAAAGAGTGCAAGCCCCTTTATGGGGTGGTAGCTGGGGTGATTCTAAACAGTTTCCTTTGCGAAAACGTACATAATATATAACAGAGTTGTATAACAGAGAATTACCAACTGGATAATATTCCTTCCCCTTTTGAAACAAATGCACGGTACTTTCATTAATCTTCTTCATCATCACTATGGGAGGTCTCCTTACATTCTGCTCCTTGAAAAGCAACTCATGGTCCTTATAACTTTATTGCAAATTCGACGTTCTTTATATTTTTAGTGAGTCGAGGAAGCAATACATAGTTATGTATTGTCATGTAAAAGAAGTACATAAATATGTACATTTTTCTTGTTAACAAATACCATTTAAGTTTGTACGAGTGTAAAATAAATTTCATGAAATTCTTTACGGTAAATATTTACAGTGATAGTTTTTATATTGCACAGTGATATAATAATAAATTTGAATGTATAGCTGGCAAAAGAATAGCACAAACTTTTCTGGTATCAAAGAACAAAATGAAATCATCTAACGCTAAAAGCTGTTAAAATTTACAATTATTTATAGAAAAAAAATATTTGTCATACTAATTCCTGGTAATTAGTGATGCTTATTTTATCCTGACAATGTGTATCTCTGTTCAGGTTGCCTTCCACATTACAAAATGGCACTCGCCTGAACTAGATCTTGAAGTAACACAATAGTAGAACACGGATTTTAGAGAGATACATAAAAGAGATATATGATATCTTAAGGTAATAAATAAATGGTTTAATGAAGATATAGATGTCCTGTAATTTGTGTCTGTCTTTAGAGATAAGAACGCAATACGAAACAATAGCCATTTTAAAACATTATTGTTATTAACTTAACCTAACTGAACCTAACTTAAACTACTAATGCGAATAATGTCTTGATTATGTTTATTAATAATTCATCTTGATAAAGGATCGTTTTTCATTAATACCTGTTTTCTCATTTTTCATTTTTTTCTTCTTTTCTTTCTTTTTTTTTCTTTGCTTAAGTCTATCTTCTTCATCTTCTCACCATATATTTAAAATAACTGACTTCATTAATACGTTGCCTGTAATAATCGTCTTCTACAAATTTAGTTAAATTAAATGTTTAAAAGAAAAATTTTGGGGTATTATTAATTAAAATATGAAAAAATATTATTAATTAAAATGATTCAATCATTTTAACGTTTTGGGTAATTTGTATAACTTAACATATCTATGTTCGTAACTTTCTGAGGTCCTCTTCAAGTTTTTGTTACAAAAATATGTATTCATACACGACATTAATATTTTTCCAATAGTATAATAAAACGTATTAATTATGCTGGTTAGATACAGCATTATATCAAGGAGATGTCTAAAGGGGGCTATTTCAAAAACATTAATTTAAACATATTTATCTAATTTGGCGTTACCATTATGACTTAAAATGAATTTGGGAATTCGCGTTGCTTATCTACATATTTTATAGCATTACAATAGTATAAATTAAACTGAGATTATCGGTCTGTTCTGAAATTTATGCTGTCTCTCTGCGTGGAATAAAATTAAAATAATTCCTCAAAATGAGTATATTTAGCAAAGACAAATGTACAACCACAGAAATGAAAACATTTTCCAGTTGAGCACTTTAAGCCTAAAACCTCAATATTTTCTAAAATTTTGATATCTAATTTATAACAATGCAACATTGAAGCCCAGGCAACTAAAAATTAATAATTAAAATTAAATTATATTTATCATTATATTTATTTACATAAAAAGAAATGAAAATCAATCACACAAAATTGCAATTGTTCATTAACTAATTACCATAAATTATACGCTTTAATAACAATCGGCAACAGAGCATCCTGGATGATCGTCCGCAATTCGCGCTAATTGTTCATAATACCGATTTCTGGTGTACAATGATTTGCAGTGAATTCCCAAGTACCAATTAACATTTATATCGCGTACGTCGATCGATCCAGGGAAACGATGAAACTCGCTCACAGATCGAGCGAATTCCTTTTCCTTGGCCGCTCGTCAAGATCGTAAACGGCGATTAAAGTTACGCTTTTAATTATCTGTTCCCCACGTGAAATCTGGAGGGGCCGATGATTACGCGGCACCCGACGGCGGATACACTGTACACATCGGCTCAGCCAAAGAGAACGAGCGAACCAGGTAACCGGTGTCTGTTAGTCGTAAAGGCGAATCATTAACCTCGCTGCAAGCAACTCCCCCCACGGCGAACGACTCTACACCTGTTTCGAAGGTGGCTCTTCCTGCTACTACCTAGGTCACGCTCCTTGCGCTTCTTCCTTCTTCGTTTTCAACCTTCTCCCCTCTCTTTCACCCTGATCATTTTTGTTCTCTCCTGGTTCCCTTTTTCCCGCGTGTCTCTCGGATGCCCTCGTTGGAGTTCGAGGTCGTCCCACGTCCGCGATAATCCAACTAATTTCGTCGAGGTGGTTCCCAAGAAGCGAACTTCGAGAAACAGCTGGAGGAGGCAGAAAAGATGAACGAGATTCGGTTGATTCGTGACGTATCAGACCAACCAGCTAATGTCTTTTGCGGCTGATTCTTCCCTTTTTTTCTCTCTCTCCCTCTACTGTGAGAAAAAGAAGCCGAAGAATGTTATCTGTCTCGTTGCAATGCGGTTGCTTGGATCTACGTGACCGTAGATCGTTTTTATGTTCACGCTTGCTAGTTATGTCATATCTGCTCGAAATGAATTCAGTTGCGTCATATCTGGATCAGTGATTATTTAGAATGCATTGGTTTTAAAGGTTTCGGGAAGTAGAATGATTTTTTGTAAAATTTTGAATTATTTTTCTGTGGAGAAAGTAAATGTTATTGCTAATACGTTTTAATCATCGGATGGCGGACCATGAAGAAAACCACAGATTTAATTTTGTGTTTCATATCATTTTCATTTGTTACATTTTACATTGTTAAAAGTTGTATATTTAACTTCAGGTTAATATCTTTGTGTATGTTTTGTTAAGTTGGGTTACAATTGACCCAGGCTCCACTGTTCAAGAGTTTACTTTTTAACTTGTGGACCAACCATGTCTGAGTGATTCATAAATTTAAAAAAAGAATTAAGTATTAGAAAAATATGTAATACCCTGTTTACGAAGTTTCAAACTTTAAATAGTTTCAACTAAACAAACTAAAAGTTTCAACTGTTCACACGTTGACTGTCACAGTAGAAATGGACATATATAGTCAGACATTAAAACACTAATTATTAAATACACGACTGGTTAATTTTCAAATTCAAAATTTCAATTTGGTTTATTATATTATTATTAGGCCTTCTTCTGGAATAGGACAGCTAACTCAGAAATTTGGAAATTTTAGAATTTTGGAATTTTAAAACCTAAGAATTTTAGAATTCTGGAATTTGAAAATTATTAGAATCCGACATTTAAAAATTTAGAAACCATGGAATCTTAAATTTCTGTAATTTCTGAACTCTGGAATTCCGGTAATTTAAAATTCTGGAATATTGGAATTCTAATATTTTGAAATTTTAAAGCTTCTGGAATCTTAGAGTCTTTGAATTTGAGGATTTTAGAATTCTGAAATGTAGGAATTATGAAATTTGGAAACTCTGGAATATTGAAATTCTGACATTTTGAAATTTGGAATTTTAGAATCTTAAAATTCATGAATTAGGTTTCCCATTTTTAGGTAGGGGCCAGTCGAAATTTTGAAGAGACCTATTAACCTTAACTTCTACCTAGTCACGCCAATGGTATAATGCCAATAATAAACAAGCTTCTCTTTTCCTAGTAATTAAAATACAAGTAATAAAATTAAGATAACCAAAGCAGTCGACGTGTTAAGTACTTTTAAATCATCAGTATAAAAAGAAATGGTTGTATTTCCGAATGGCCCCCCTAAAATTGAGAACTCAGATTCGGTATATAATCTGAATTGACTACAAGAAATCGATTAAAGTTGGTTTCAGAGCTGGATGTCTTACCGTTTTCGAGATATCGTGGTAAGGTTAGGTTAGGTTAGGTTAGGTTCCGTGTATGCGCAGTATCGAATAGCGCATACGCAGTATTGAATAGCGCATGCGCAGTATTGAATAGCGCATGCTCAGTATCGAATAGTGCATACGTAGTCCCAAAATTGTACAAGTTTCTTACCTTGATATTTCAAAAACGGTAAGACATCCTGTTCTGGAACCAACTTTAATCGGTTTCTTGTAGTCAATTTAGGTTACATACCCAACTTGAGTTCCCAATTTGAGGGGGGGGGGGCATTCGGAAACTTATTCTAAGAAATTAAAAAGTGAACGAAATTGTAGTCCCTAATGTATCCCAATAGTCACCGCAATAGGTTTAGAATAAAAGCAGAGCACTCTAATGAATTGCAAACGATTAGTAAGATAACAGACGATCTGTTTAAGAGCGAAAATGCATAAACCTCTTAGTAAGCTTATTATTGGATTATCGTCGCGTTCACTGTTACCATCGTGTTTGCTAACTATGCGGACGGTCGGTTCAACCGGAAGGACGAAGGAGAGGAAAGGAAGTATGTAGTCGCGTGGGCAGACTGGCATGGAACCCGATACCGCGATCGATACTTCCACTGACCAGTTAAGGCTGACGATGACGAAGGGTGGAACGACTAACGATACCGACAGAAGACAGCAACGCCGGCAACGTAACATGGCTTCTATAGTGTCGAATATCTTAGAAGGGTTCGCGCGAGTTCCTACGACGTCGGTTCCTTCACCAGAACTTTCACGACCAGTTTTGCCCTTGGTTAACCCTGCCTGCTTACTGCTGTGGCGGGTGAACTGTGAAAGAGAAATGAAGAAAAGAAAGGAGGAGGAAAGAGCGTTTTATCCGGGCCCTGCTAGTGGGCCTGTTCTGTCAATGCTCGGATTTATGTCACTTCAGTTTTGAATTTTGCTTGCACGTAGTGTGCTAGGATAGAAATATTTGAAATATTATGGAAAGTTTTCTTATTTCGCAAAATGATAAGCGAATGATATTGATCAATATACTATACTATATTTTTTCTTTTTTCTTAATTTGTTTCCTGAGTAAGAAAAAGCAAGTTCGTGAAATGGAGTGAATTGGTGTAGGGTAGAAGAGGGGAACAATATTAATCGGCTACGACCTACATATTGAAGTACTGCTTAACCCTCTGACGGCGGACCATGGAGAGAGACATAATTGTAATGCAATTTTGTATTTCATATCTCTGAATTTTGACACCGTTCTTTTGAAAATCATTCTTCCAACATATGAAATCCTTTTGTTTAAAAATTATATTTGTATTTATTTTGGTATATTTAGTAAGTTTGAGTCACGATTGACCTAGGTTCTGCTGTTTAAGGGTTAACTCTTAACTGATATGGTAAATTACAAATACTATTTGTACAATTGCAAAAATGTTTAATTAATTCTAATGGAATATTTCAATTTTTTCTAATTCCAACAAATAATTTTCTTCAGTACCTAATTCTACTATTAAGATATTTAGTCTCATCTGTTACTTGACTATATAGAATACTCCAAAACTCCACTGTAGTAATTAAGGATTAAACAGGAAGGCTATCATACTGTGTAGTGTACACTTGAGTGCAATGTAGACTTCTGTTTGTTAAGGGGGGATGTAGAGGGAGGACACTTCCATCCCTTGCTTTCGGTCTTACCTAATTCCAGGTTGAACCTAGGAAGAGCCTACAGAGTCTAACCCAGATCCCTCTATCTTCTTAGGTGAAGAACATAGATGACTAACATGAGTGATAGAATAGTTCTTCCTGAGTGTACATCTGCTTACTGTCAAGATAAAAACAATGTTTTCGGTAAGAACGAAAGTCAAGACGTAAGCTCGCTTGAAATTGGAACAACTCCCTGGAGAATAGGGAATCACATACGTGTAGTAAGCCTGGCAGCGATGCCACCAACATTCAACAGTAAGGCTGTCTAATAGTTTTGCGCTTTAGATGCGGAACAGTTACAGTGAGGTAGGATGGATTTATAGAAATAACGCCTGAAGACCTATGAAAATATTAATAGGGTTCTCCCTTTTGTAGAAAATATGGGAACAGTGCCGGTTTTAGCAATATTGGCACCCTGGGCAAGATTATTGTGGCGCCCATTCTGGGGCTGAAAATTTAAAAAAAAAAGACAAGGTAATAATATGAAACGATGAATCTGTAGTTAGATTGTAAAAATTGGTAAACTACATAGCAGCTTTACTAATTTAAACGGATATAAATGAATAAATGCATACGAAACGCTGCGGCGCCCCCTACAGATAGCGCCCTAGACGATTGCCCGAGCGCCCCCCCCCCCCCCCCCCCCCCAACGCTGGCACTATGTGGGAATACCACCTGACTGGGATTAACAATGATTTATACAAATATTAATTAATTCCATAAGTCAGTAATACAAGTATTTTTCTCTTCTCAAAAAATAGAATCGAGAATTATTTTTAATAAATTTCAATAATTTCTTCTACACTGAGATTACACAAATATAGAAATTGCCGAAGCCCTTCTTCTCAAATATGAATCTGCTCACAAAACAATTTATTTACAATAATCAAAATCCCGATGTACAGTACTGATTAACCCTTTCTAATAAAGTTAGAAATTATTGGAAGTGTAATTATTATTCTAATTGTCACTGTTGGGATAATCGTTATACCTGGTTGATTTTTTAAATATATTTAAACAATCGTAAGAGCTGGAGTGACACGTGTCGCTTCCAAATTTTTAAAATTGCATTTCAGTCGCTCGTGAAAAGTATTTTCAATTCAGAAAACAATTCCCACGAGAGATCAGTGGTACTCAATGTCAGTGGCCGCTTGACGAGATAATGGATGAAAAAATCGTTGGAAACAATCATTATTTTTAATTAAAAAGTAAAGCACCCAATATTTGCCCGATGGATACCTATACTGCTCGGTTTCCGAGCCTTTCTCTTATCTTCCTGTTGCATGCGTATGCTCGTTACGTTCGCTAATAATTTCAGGGCAATCGGTTTTTATGGCTCGTTTAATCTTTCGTTATGTCCATCCGCAATTGGGTACGCGTGCATTCAGTATTCAACGATCTGAAAAGGATAGTCTGTGCCTATACGGAGTCAATTTGAATGCAACCTGAAAAATTGCAACGCACATTTTCACTGCTCTCATTTATTTCAATAATTTTAACCTGTTCGGTAAGATCGTCGACTTCAGTCAGTGGTCATTAGCGCCTCGATTATAGCTAACTGTTCGTTTTTATTTATGATGTGTTTAAAATAAACATGAACTTGCAAAAGTGTTTTAGCTTTCGTTGTTTATAACAAAAAACGATATAAGAAAAATGATCTCGAGATTCTTTTTTTACATCTTAAGCCTCATTTCTCTTCTCTAACAAATCATTGAACATAGTTTTTCAAGAAGGACTTCGGCAATTTGTATATTTGTGTAATTTTAATATAGAAGAAATTATTGAAATTTATTAAAAATAATTCTCAATTCTGTTTGTAGATAGGCAAGATAGACAATGTAAAATTTTAAAAATGAAAATAATATGAAATACAAGATTAAATTAAAATTGGGGCTTTCTCCATGGTCCGCCATTCCAAAGGCTAATGAAATTAGTATTATTAAAATAATAGTGTCTATGTTTATGCTAATGAGAGTGTATGTAAGTACTTAATTACTCTATAGAATCGTTGATATATTATTATTACAATTATACAGCTATAGTCTGATAGTTTTTATATGCTATTTAGTGAAAGTAGTTGTACTCCAATTATTGAGACCATTGATATTTTATTACATCTATAATGTAACTCTCTTACCCTATGTACCTCTTGGTCGTCTATAAAAACTCATCAAAGAAGTTAAGTTTGCTTATAGTTGAAATCAAATTTAAGAATAGTGGATAATTTTAACAGAGAAAAATAATAAATGTCTTAAATCAGTTATTGTAAGAGACATCGGGGACGTTACCAACAAGCAGGATCTCAATTTCAATATTTAAAATAAAAGAAATGGTATGAAAATGACGAAGAGTGAAGCTCTTATCTCTGCTGTGACACACACAAGGGGTATAAATCTGACGGAGTAACCTCCACGTGGTACACTTTAGGTATAACGCTAATGCAGGCGGTACTTAAACTTTGAAGACTCATAACTCGGGGGGTTCTTCTCGAAAAAGAGTTCCCCACCAGTGTTTTCAGAATGTCTCCACTTCGCTCACATAAATATGTAATAAAAAGTAACGATTTCCTTTTCTAATTTTTATGTTGTCTTTGATGGGCTTATCTGGTTGTGACTTACTTGAAAAAAATAACAAAGAGCAAAACTGCCGAAAAATTTGAGGTGTGTACGAATTAACATGCAAAAAGTGATTCCGAAAATTTAGACAGAAATTTAATGCTAAAGATGGAGAGCGTCTAGCTCTGGAAGACCTGTCACCACAGAGGTGGATAAAATGAAGGTTTTGATTGATAGCGATCGTCATTTGACAACACGTTAGATTGCTCAAGCATTAAACATTAGCGCTATCACTGTTTCGCGGCATTTACGTAAGCTTAGAATAATTAGCAAGCTTGATACCTGGGTGCCGTACCAATTAAGCGAGAAGAATTTAATGAACCGAATTTCTGCCTAAGACATGTTGCTTAAACATTAAAATAACAACTCTTTTCTCAAAGGACTAGTCACTGGAGACGAGAAATGGATAGTTTAGAATACTGTAACCGTAAAAAATCGTGGTCACAGCGGAGTGAGACGATACAGAAAGTGCAAAAGCAGAAATGCATGCCAGGAAAGGCATGCTATTATGAACTTCTACCACCAAACGAAAACATTGATTTTACTGCTCATAATTGCGTAAACTTAAAGAAGCAATCGATGAGAAGAGGCCATAATTAATCAAAAATAGAAAAGACACTGTGTTTCTTCACAAGATTCTTAAGTCTCGGAAGAAATGATTGGACCTAGGCTGGGATGTTTATAGTCCACATATGGCACCTACGGACTATCATTTATTATTACAGAACTTCCTTAATAGTATAAAATTACAAAATTTTCACTCTTGCTTAAATCATTTAAATCAGTTCTCCTCTGACAAGCTGCATTCTACAGAAGAGGAATCTTTCAACGACCAGAAAGGTGGAAAAAGATCATTAACCAAAATGGATCCTGTATAATTGATTAAGCTTAATGTTGTAATTTAAAAATGTTGGAAACCCTATAGTAACGTAGAATAAACGTTATTGTGCCCAGCTTCATTTCTCTGGTGTTATATAAATGGTAATATAAATCACACTGGCTTCAAATCAGTGTACCGAATTGTGTTTATAGGATAGCTCTAGCAAGAAGTGTCATCTGATCTTTTCTTTTGATCCTGGTGCCTTATGCCCCTTAAGATACCAGTCGCTCTGTAGCCCTTGATGAATAAAGACCCATCAAAACGAATACAGTATTATTTAATTAAAAATATTCCATAATATCCAACAAAAAAAAATAGTGGTTTTAAAGATATTTAAAAAGCGACACGAATATATGTTACCACCTATTAGTAACTCGTTGGATTAGATCAGATGAAGAATTAATTTCACCCAATTTCATATCGAATCTAAAAATCCAAATGACCAGTTGAAAACGATTTCCCGTCCAAAGAAATTTTTCAAAGGACATCTTTAATTAGACACCGAGCAGGGAGGGACGAGTGTGTTGAAACAAAGTAAAACGACGGCTCCTCGAGGCGGAGAAGAAACGACGGAGGTGCTCGATGCAAATAATCGTCCTCGGTGTCTCGTGAGACGTGTTTCCATAGCTGCCAGGTGATTAATCGGCCTCACACGGCCGACTACCTTATACTTCGGCCAACTTGTATATCGGCGCGAAGAAAACAGGACCGACGAGACAGACGGGTGATTATTTTGCGAAGATCGCTCCGTCATCGCAGATGGCGGCACCTCTGATCTGCCTTCGGTCCAGAGGCTCGCGGGCTTCCCATAATCACCTACGATCCCCACTCGCGCCAGAAGCGATCGTACCGCCACGAAAATAGAAAGAAAGGTTGGTAGACCGGGTCGAGAAGATGGAAGGAGAAGTAACGTCGTCTGGAATCCGCGGCCTCCGTCGTGCTCCGGCAAGGTCGCAAATTCTTTTGCTCCTTTCTTCGCCACGTCCTTCGTCCCCGTTTTCCTTCCTTCTCTTCCTACCCCAACGTGATCGCTGACCGTCCTCGTCGTTCTCCATCTGCCCCTTTTACCGGGGCGTCGTCGTTTCCTCGGGATTTATTGCTGTAATTGAATGGAAAAACTTCTTTTTTTTTTCTTCTTCTTCTTCTTCACTTCGCTCGATTGAATCGCGTCGCGTCGACATTTTATTACGACGATAATTGGTATTATCGGCCGCGTAATAACGCCGTGCGAGAAACTGTCAAAGACCCGTCTCACGAGTTTTTCGAGCAGCCTTTTAACGAAATTTATAGATTACTTCGCGTTTTTCTTTCACCCGACGAATTATCATTCTATTTTTTCCTTTTTCATCTCACTCGCGATAGTCGATCGCGATTGCTTTCGGGAAAGAATTTTCAAAAGGTTTTTGGTTAATTGGACGTTTAACGGTAGTTGGTGCGCGTTTAGGTAAGAGGAATACCAAAAATTTCGTTCGTCTGCGTCAACAGGCATTTGACCTTGTCCTTGTTCCTTTCTTTTTTTCACGCTACCGACTTCTTATTATTCCTCCTCGACACCTCGTCTGCGGTAACGACCTTCTTTTTCGTCTTCGATATTTGTTTGTTGGACGTCCTTTCTACTCGAAATCCTATTCTTCTGTTCATGCAGAAGACCTTCTTTCTTTCTCTTTATTTTATCCTGCCTACGATTAGTTTTACCTTTTTCTTTAAAGAAAAAAAGAAACGTGGACCAAAATAGAGGCTGTAGATATTGTTGCTATTTTTCTTTTGATTCTTGGACCGCGGACCATGGAGAGAGCCCCAAAACAAGGAACTATGGAGAACCCACAAGTCGGCGGACCATGGAGAAAGCCCTAATTTTATTTTCTAAATTTTACACTGATCCTTTGAAAATTATTGTTCCAATGTAAATTTGGATTACGATTAACCCAGGCTCCACTGTTCAAGGATTAATATTTTCATTTCTTCTTCCATAATTTTCACTGAAATTGTATTATTCATTAAATTTTTATTTTTCCCCGATTTGTCACCTTCGAAATTCTTTACGTTCAAACAAAATCCGAAAGTTTGATGTGCATATGACAGCCAATAAATAAATGACACGTAGCATCGATCATCGAACAAAGAAATCAGTATTCTACCTCCAGTACAGGAGTCGAAACGGATTCAGGCACCGCCATCCAGCTGTCAGTCATTTTTCTTCTTTCTATTCTGCAAATATTAATGTCCACCGCTGCAAAGCTTTGATTTCGCTATCGCGTTAACAAAATGAATGATCGTTATGAATTGGAACATTCTTTCGATTAGACAAAGGAATTCAAAAACGTGCCCCCCTCCTCCTCGTTCATTAAACAAACGATCGAACGGTTCTCGATACAAAAGGCCGGTCCCCTATCTCCAGATCTTTTCATTCTCACTAGGAAGACGAATGATACGAGGGTCAAGTGGGAAAGGCTTTCGTTCATCGGCGCAAGAAAAGCCGAGGACCAAGTTTCCGGTCGAGATCCTCCGAGTTGGTGACGACAGAGAAAAAAAAAAAACCTAGCGAAGATGAAAGCTCCAGTGAAGTAAGGAAAGTCCGATGAGGTAGAGAAGGAGGTCAGTTAACGAGTCTCTTCTGGAAATAGGAGCAAATGCGCTCCTCAGCTCGCGACTCGGTCGTTCTCCACGTGCAATACCAACTTTGATTGCCAATCATACCTCACCGCGGCAAGAAAGTTATTACCTATCCACTTTGGCCCAGGCTCCTCTTCATCCTTCTTTTACTCTTCCGCCTTTCTCTGATCCCCCTCCCCCTTTTCAGGCTCCTCTCGGAGGAAAAATGCGGAGGCTCGTTGAGAAGTTTGCAAAAATATTGGTCCGGCACACCTACTTATCCCTTCTCTGACAGTTATTTCAACACCTGCTCTTCGACCGCCTCTTTAAATCTCCGCTCCTCTGCCAAATGATTCTACGATCGTTGCACATGGCCCGATCGGCTCGGCTTTTAATCGTCTGTCGAACGTTAGCTTTATCGTTCGATTATAGGATGTTCCGAAACTGCTGGTGTGAGGGGGGAAATATAATTATAGAATTTGGAAATCTTATGGCTGTAACAGGTTGGCTAAACTTTACTATCGACTTTTCTATAATTTTTAATATTTAGAATCCAAAAATGTTAGTCTTATCTTTAAGAATCCAGCGGTGATTGGCGTGATTAGATAGAAGTCAGGATGGGCTTAGCTTCTTCAAAATCTGAACTGACCTGTTTCCCAAAATATGGACCTTCATCATTCCAAATTTCCAGAATTTCAGAACTTCTGAATTCCATAATTTCAAAATATCATAGTTCTAAAATTCCAAATCTTGAAATGTTCAAATTTTCAAAATTACAAATCTTCACCATTTTAGAATTTCAAAATTACTATCTTCAAATGTTCAGAATTTCAAAATTACAAATCTTCAAAATATCAGAATTCCAAAATTTTTAAATTACTAACGAACCTAACCTACCATAAAAGTAGGCCCAAGTACATATGTAACACAGCGTTTTCAGTTTATTCTGCAGATTACTATGGCGCCATATTGACTTTTATCCATGATTCCTTCAATTAATGCAGTTGTTACACTAATAGAAATGTGTGAGTGGCCTCCATTGCGACAGAATAACTCAAATGTCTATCTAGATGTGCTTTGCACATGTTAGATTATGTTAGGTTAGTTTTATTGACACCATTTTGATGCTCACCGCCGCGGACCAATGAGATTATAGATAGAATTCAATATGGCGTCAAACTAACCTGTAAAATACACTAAGAGCGCTCACTTTTGCATACGCGTAACTTTTCAGTCACTGGATTGCTAAAATTTGAAATGACATTTTTAGATTCTGTGTATTAAAAATTATTAAGTGACAGACAAAGAAATCAGTGATTTTATATCTGCTAAAGTAAAGTTTAACAAACTGCTACACTGATAGTTACAATAATTATGCTTTCAATTATATTTGAGTTATTAAAATTGTTTATATCTTACAAAATTGTGTATTATTTGAATAATATTCGAATAAAAATTAGTATTTATTATTTATTATTCATTGAATAAATTGTTATTCGAAACTGATTCGTTTCTAATCTCTAATGTCTCTTCTATCTTGTCAATTATGTTTTATATTGGAAAGACAATTGAAAGCTTTAATAGCAGTATTTTTGTAAAATTATTTTTTATTTTTATGAGTGCTTTTATAAAAAGAAAGTTTGATTTATCTTAATTTCAATAAAATACCTGAATAATTTTTATAAATTAAAATATCTAAAAGCCATCATTTTTTCCAGTTTAGTTATTCTACTGTTAAATGATTTTGTATTTCATAAACTTTGGGTATGAAAACTTGAATTGAATTGCCTTTAAAATTTATTTCAATATAAGGATTTACCGTTTGAAGAGATCTAAAAGTGCGCTTGGTATATCATGAATTTTTATTATGGAGATTTTATATTTCTTCCATTTACGTGAATATACCACGTGTGTGTATGTATATCCACTAATTGGCACTTGATCATAGTACCTTTGAGGTGGTGGTTTAACGACCAGTTTTCATGAAATTTTAACTCCCTTGCGCGTAAAGCATCATCTGGCAGTGTTCGTTTAATATGTATTTCTTTTTCAGTTTGTTCTATAGGCATAGCATTTTATAAAAACTTGAATGGTTTCAAAAGACTTTTATAATCCCTTATCGTGACATGGGACACGTTTGATTGATTATAATGAATTATGCATTGTAATTAAGTACTAGGGACGATGTGGTGGTCGATATCCAGTAAATTTTGAACCATGAGAACTTTCACTATATTAATATTAAAATCAGTTTTTAAATACTATATTAATATTACATATTTAGAATATAGTATTACATATTTACAGAAATTACACATTCTTATTACATATTTTATTTTTAAAAAATGATATAAATTTTTATTTTTTATTTTTTATTTCATTAAACCACATTGAGTGATGTTTTGCATTATGTAATTATAATACATAATATACATAAGGATTTTAAAATTAAAATTAAAATTAAAATTAAAATTAGGGCTCTATCCATAGTCCATCTACATCTTATTCTGTAGCACTATGTATTTTATCACAAGATGCAATAAGAAATTGAATTATTTAAGTTTTGTACACAGTTATATACATTTAGTTGTTACTTAATATTTAAGCACACTATACCTGCTCTTCAATTTGTCTAGGAAGAGTAATTAAAGAACTTTCTAGTCCTATTGACGTTTCATTTAAAAAACCGACTGATATCGTATTCCTATCGACTTTTCCATAATAACTTCAATTAGAAACTTTGCCGTTTGTTGCTGCAGAAATGATAGGGTGAGTTATATCGCCGCAGGCACCTCTGGGATTACAAATGGTATCTTTTCATGTAAAATGAAAGAAACGAGGCCTCTTAGGAATGTATAAATATTTAAGACGTTCCATACAATTGTGCCGAGTTATAGCTCTGAAATAATTGAAGGAGGGAAGTAACATTCAATTATTTTTAATATTTTATACTTTTCTCAAATTGCTCTTCCTATAGATGCCTTAGTGCCGCGGTATAGCGGCAAAAGAGATGATTTCACGTGAAAAAGTAATTCGAAAACATTCTTTTTATATTCAATTTTCATTCTGAGAAAATTCAATTTGAAAATTTTTCCAAGTATTTGGAAGAAAATTTATTTATGGCAAAGAAGATAACAATTTTAAATAACAGTTTAAAAATATAATGTATGTTTATTTAGATAAAATTTCGTATTTTTGTTTTTATGATTCAATGAAGTTTATCACTGTTTTTATTAAAAATATTGGCATATGAAAAATTATTGATTTAAAACCTAATTACATTGATTGCTTGTTTAACAGTACTTCGGTTAATTTTACTTTTCATCTGTGATATTTTCTTGAATTAAAATTTCAAGATTATAATTTTTGTTATTCAATTTTCTGCTTCCTTTAAATCAGTAACTGGAGATGAAATCTCGTTCATTTATTGAACACTATTTTTTCATTTGTACGTGAATTTAATTAGACTGAAGATTACATCTTATTAATTTTTTGAGCCCAACAAATGCAATTTTTAATTTCATAATTAAATTTCATTACAAAGTGGTATCCAAAAACTGAAATACCCAGGCTTAAAAATTTAATTATTCAATGAATTCAAAAGCTTATAATTAATCAATTTACAATTTTCTTTCACATATAAATTATTAAATTTAATCCGTTTAATTGAAAGACAGTCAATGATGTACTAAATCTACATTTAATATTGTCCACTAATAATTATCCAATTTCCAAGATCTTCTATTTTAAAATGATAAAAGAATTTTCAATTCATTATGCTATGAGAAATTTGGAATTTTTGAATGTCACATTTTTTTCAAACATCTTATATTTAACGCAAAAACATAGAATACAGTAGACTTTCGTTATATCCCCTCGGAGGGGGCTGTAGCCAGCTGTGGGGGTGGAAAATTTATCAATCTTCCAAATTTTCAGTTGGAGGGGTAAAGGAAGATGAAAATGTATAATTTTCGCAGGCTGTGATGCTACAAAAGTGACACTGGTATGCTTGAAAATTTGTATGGCAAACAGATTGTTCACGTGGCAATATAACGACAGTCTACTGTATTACAATTTTTATTTTTTATTTTGAAAATCTCGTAATATGGGTATTAAATATTGAATTTAATTTTCTTGAGAAGTCATTTTACACCATAACGACTTGATTCGATTAATCTGCTAATTGTTTTCCAATGCTGTAAACTTCTCTGACAAGCATAGGCGATACCTTGTTTTATGAAGCAATTCATTTGCATGAAAATGTATTGCAATCAGCGCACCGATGTAAAAGCTTCGTAACATACATATGTGATACATACGTGAATATGGATTTTGTAATAAATGATGTTTTATTACAAGTTACGTATTTCATGCAATATCAATATTGTAACGGGGGTTTTAATTGATCCCGTGATATTGAGCTCTCTTAACATCGGATATAGAGGATTTCATGAAACGCGATTGCAATTTTAGCAACGACTTTCGTAGGTAATTATTAATTGCTTCGATCGCAAATACGCTATTAAATAATTCATAACTCTCTTAAGAAATAATTTAGAAAATTATTCGAAGTTGTATTATTATATTTTGATAATTATTACTTTCATATGATAAAAAGTATCTCTCTTCTTTTTAACAACATGTATACAATTGCATTATTAATGTTTTGTATAAAAACATTTAAATAATAGAATAAAATATAGAATCAATAAAACAATATTTATTTTCGAAACCAATATTAGTGGTGAATCGATAATGAACACAGTTGAATGGAAAATAATAATAATAATGAAAAATTATTTTTCAACAATTGTTTACGAATACATTGTTTACGAATAAAACTGCAATTCGCAAAATAAGCCATTCGATAACAAGCTGGTGTTTCGACCATTAACCTGCTCCACGTTCCACGACGATCAATACCGGATGTCCATTAAAACACAACAGGAAGGGAAAAAAAGAGAATCGGCGCATTGTAGCGGAGTGTTGTTGTTGAAGGGTTAAAACGCGATCAAATAGATAGATTCAAGGTAGAAATGCCAGGGAGATTGAGCGAAAGGTAAACGAACCCCGCTGACGAGGAATTGGATTGGACATTCCCGTTTTCCGTTCGCCGCCATTTCCGGCGACGCCGTGGCCTCTACAAATTCCAGGACTTTTTACGGATGCTGGTTGGAACGAGATTTCCCTCCGCGTTCACCTGGCCTACGGTCAAGTGACCACTGTGATTTTTCATTCCGACACGGTGGCCGACTGAGCTTCCAGGAGCTGTCGTGAGAAGAGGGACGAAGACACTGACAAGGGGAGAGGTTTGTCTACGTTGCCGGAGGAATAGATTTTTAAACAACAAGAATTCGGCTTTCCATGATATTTTAAAGAATAGTTGGAAACTGTCAATTATGGACTTTTGCATAAATGTACAAAAGGGTTATAATAGAGGAAGAGTAACATGTTTGAAATATCACTTTGTTTAAGATGAATAAAATATTATAGCAGAGGAGGAGGATAAATAAAATTATATAATATAATAAGGAAGCTAATAAATTTTTATATTTAAAGTTTTATATTTAAAGTCCTACTAGAGGTATGCGGGTACCCGAGTCTCGGATCAAATCGGGTCGAGCCGAGAACTTGAAAAGTTCGTTTAGCATATAAATTTATTCGGGTACCCGAATATCGACACGGGTACCCGAATATTAACTCCGGAACTGAACTCAACCCGAGACTGGAAATTCAATCCGGGAGCCAACACTGCATTCGGAGCATGATTTTTCAGACTTAGGTACCTTAAATTATTAAGTTTGAAAGTGTTTTCATATGTTATCATGTATAATTAAAAGTAATCGAGTTTTGAATCTAGAGTCAAGTTAGGGTCTAGAAATCACGGGTACCCGAATAAATTTATGTAGTAGACAAGCTTTCAGGGCGCACTCCTAATTCCTACTTTTGTTCATATATCATACATCTTGATATCAAAATTGAAAATTGATAATCTTCTACCCTTTCTCCTCTCATTATTAAATTACTCTAAAAAATTGGATCTTTCTTCTTTGAAGAAGAACAAAGAATTTTCTTTTTGATTCAGTTCCAGAATCACCAACATACACCTGTATTTATAGTTTTCAAGAAGTACAGAATGCATAATTATTGATCTGTCATTTGATGGGAAAAATATAAAACAAGGCTAGGAAGTACACCACTGCTTTCCAGTCTTCCTTTGATCAACGTAATGCCGTGGGTTACCTTTTGCCAATTGTTTCAGAAGCTCTGTCGTTCTCTTCTTCCGGTCAGTAACTGACTTGAAACGAATTCCCTTGAGAACAGACTTGACTGCAGGCGAAAGATTGAAGTCACGTGCAGTCATATTTGCTGAGTAAGAAGAGTATTTCAGGCAGCCATTTTGTTCAATTTTGTCAGAAATTTCAAATTGACACGTGGCTCGATCTTCGAACTAATCAATTTTCCAACACACCAAAAGAACAGGTGTAAGAAAATGTGACATTTAAAGAACGTTACACGTCTTATGTTTCATATATCATTTGTTATTTTGTCAGATACAATAATTAGCTGTTCTTTTTTTACTAGTTGTATGTTAATTATTTTCTGAAAGAATGTAAAAAGTTATCATGGGTTTGTTTTCAAATTATTTCGTGGAATGGAAAAGTAAAATGCAGTGATGTCAACTTAATCCGCACTGAAACAGGTGCATCCATTATAGTAAAATTAACCTAATAATACTTAAGGATTAGCAGAAGTAACGACCGAATTAATTTTGGGGACCTCATTCGAGAAAACTGAGAATCTTTGGACGATCCTTGGCTTCTCTGCACAGAGAGAAGCACGTTAACATAGAAATTGCTCAAAAGCGATTTCGTAGTTCAAGGATTTTGAGGCGAAGAAGCTATATTTTCTCATGATTCCTTTTTTAAAATATTCTTTATACAATTACCCAGGGTCGTACAGAGCCTGATTTTGCAATTTGGCATTTAAAACCTTATAAAAAATGTTATTATAGACAAAATGTCTCACATCTTTTCCTAAAAAACGCTCTGTACGTCGATCGGTATACTCTTCCCCAAAATGAATATCATAATTATGAGAAGTTTCTCCTGAAATTGTGTCTGAAAAATGTGAATTACTTTTTCATATTTCATTTCTATTCCGCCAAAGGTGCTACTTTCACTCTCATTGATTCTTAATGTAATAAATAAAACAATGGTCACAAATGGTACGTTTACCCCAAGTATTATACAGTTATTTAACGTCTAAAAATTTCATTTTTAAAATTAAATTTTAAAGGACACGTAGTGAAAAAGATGCGACAGACAGTCGATTTCGTTTCGCCTGTGATCCACTTAGTGAAGAAACACAGCGGTTTGTGGAGGATCCTTGAAGGATCTTGCCACCCGCACGCGGATCACGCAACAAAAAAGGTGAACTATTAAGTCGGGTCGGGCGAAAAGTAAGTTGGATGTGATCGTGGGTCGAGAAACCGAGTCAAGCTGGGAGGTCCTGGTTTTCGTACCTTCAACCTCCTCACGGCTTGAATCATCTTCTTTCAGCTTCGGGGACGTCATTCAATTAAACGCCTTCCCTTTGCAGATGTCGACCTCTTGATTGTTTGTTCAAAAATATTTCAGATGCTTTTTTGTTTTGATTCTTATCTGACATTTGCTGTTGTTCTTATACAATATTAAGGAAGTATTCCAATGTAGATTAATTGAAAGTATATTTATATAAGTTTAAAATAACATAAATTTTTGTAAAATATTTTATTAAAAATTATAGGGATTATCTTATCAAATAGGTGCATTTTTAAAACAATTTAAATTTTATTATATGTCGTCTTTTAATATAACATCAAATCTATTTTCTTGTATTCATATTTAATTTATTTATAGTCAAAATAACTAGAAATTGTTCTTTATTTTTAAATATAATGAAAGAAATACAAGTTTTGTGATTCTTACAACAATAATGCTATGGTTTTTTGAATTTAAATTTACTTACTAGAAACACATGATTGAGTAAGCTTTTAAATTTCAAAGTTCTCATTTAGAGGGGGAAGGGAGATAGAAGTGTATGATGATATAAGAGCGGTACTAGTACGTTTGAAAATCCATATAAAGGTCATATCGTTTACGTGGTAATATAACGAGAGTTTACTGTATGTGTACTCGCAATTAAATTAGTCCCCCCCCCCATGAAAATGGCGATCTCACCTTAGGCTTCCCTGGATTCCCATCCCTTCTCATTGGTCGTCCTAATGAGAATGACGATGTAGTGGAGGAGGCCCCATATATATATATATAAAGGTCTGTAACCCCCCACCACTTGCGTGTCAACATTTACGCGGAAAATTTGAATGAATATTTACTTTTTATTCGTATTTTTCAGTTATACACTACATTTTATAGTATTTAATAATTAAAAATCATATTATTTTGTTTCTAAATCATTTTAAATTATAATTTCATGAAAATTATGATTTTAAGAAGTCCTATTTCCCCTATATCGCCATTTTCAATAGGGAAGCTTGATCTAACAGCGAGTATACATACGTAAACGAGTCAATCATACATAATTGTTCAGAAGTCCCCTATCGACATTTCTATCGACGTTCCTTAATTTATATTCCTTAACAATAGCTCGAGCATTTCCATTACTGAAACCATAAACGAAACATTCACGCCATATCGATAGAAAGTTATCCAACTTGCTAACACTTACTGGTATTAGTAGAAGGTATATTCCTTATCTATCAAGGGTATTTCAAATTTCTGGGAATTGCAAACTGGCGATAGAGTGTTGGGTTGATGACTGATGCTATCGTGTATAAATTACTAACACGTTTCCCTAACGATGTCAGTGAATGTTGGTCGCTATTATTCAACCTTCTATGTATCTAAGAATACATAAAACAACTTAAGTCAGCACAAATGGAAACCAAAAAAAGACATCAAAAGAAAAATTAAATTATATTTTCAATTCTTAATCTGACAGTAAAATAGAGCAAAGAAGTGCTTGATCATTTCTCTTTCTTTTTTTTTTTTAATAAACAATTACGTAAAGGGGGTTTCTTAAGCAAAAGTAATGATTTTGAAAAATTAGTAGGTATAGCAAAGTAATAAATAGCCAAGTTATTGTTTTACTGTTATTTATCAACGTTGCTTATAGGGTGATTGAGACAATGAACAGTATTTCTACATAATTTTTAATTATAAAAACGTTCTAAATTGGTGGAGTAAAAAGATTCTCCAAAAAAATCTTAAGAAATTAATTTTCTGTAGCAATTGTATATAATTCAATAGAAACTATATCTAAAGAATGCAATGCGATATAGAAAAAATGAGTGAAATAGAAAAATTAGAGTACAGTTGCTAGAACTACTCCTAGAAATTAAACTTTAAGACGAAACTCATCGAAGAGCAGCATGACCGTGTGAAATTTTCCTTGAAACTTAAAAAGACATTGTTAGAAACTTCAGCTTTTGAAAACATCCATGGTGGAGATCCTCCGAGTTCAATTGCGTGTTTTAAAAAAAGTATAATCTCAATTAAAAATGATGAAGGACTTATTATAATAAGTTTTCAATTTCCAAAGTCGGTAAGAAAATTATCGAATTTCTCAGATTCATTATTAAAGAGGTTTTATTATTAAATTAAACATATACTGACGTGTTTTACTCATTATCAGGACCGGATTAAGATTTCTGGAGCCCGGGGCTATCAAACCTTCGAGAGCCTTTGATTGATAAACTTGATTAAAAAATTGAAATGTATTTCAAGTAAAATTAAATAATTAAATAAAACGAGCCAACAGTAGAACAAAATCTTAAAAAAGCTAGAAGGAATACAAAAATTCAGACAATTATTTGAATTTATCTACGATTATTTTAAACCTCGTGCACCGCTCAGGTCAAATTGACCCAAAATAAGAATTCTATATTTAAATAATTTTTAATATTCCTAGCATAGCAAAGTATAACAAAAATGTAAAGAAAGTTCATTTAGAATAATCTTGTCTCCCTGTTTCAGGTATCATTTTATTAAACCTAAGAAGATTCACTTTAGAAATTTCCAATGTTCAAACACCTTTTTAGTTCTTTATTTCCAGAGCTAACCGATCGGTTTGAAAATCGATGCGTTTCCAAAGCGAGGTCAAAATGGTATCCGCGATCGCGATCATGAGATCACAGTCTGACCGAACGGAGCCATTTTTAGCGATCAGTGAAATCAGTTTGAAAACGTCGATTCCCTGCGACTTTCCCGATTCGGGGATTCCGCTTGTCCGTGGAATCTCTCTGTTTCCTTGACGATCGTGGGAGGATCCGGTCCAGTGGGCACGTCTCGTTTCGCCCAACGATTCACGAACAAGAGAAAGACGAGGCAGCCGGTGAAACCTATTGCTAAGATAGGCCGAGGTAATCGGTACGTATCGGCGGTCTTTTATGCGGCTTGTTATTTTATCTTGAGCGTCGCGGTCGTTAATTTGTGGTCACCGCCACAAGTCGGACCAACCTGAAGCTCTACCGCACCGCAATTTTATTCGGCAACCCTCGTCTTGTTTACTCTGGCCCCTGGTATCCCCCCCCCCCCGAACGTCTCATTTTCTTTCTGCGACCAAGAAAATTAACCCTCCATCGAGGAGAATTTTCTTTCCTCCAGGTAAACTACTAGCTCGACCCGGTTGTCAGCATCTGCGTCTTTTTCCTTTCCTCTTCTCGAACGTTTCGATACGCTGCGTTTAGGTCAACTTTCCTCGTTTGAAGTCTTAATTAATTTGAAATGTTTGTGGTACGTGTGAATTGGAGGGATGTTTGTTTCTGTACAAGTTCTGTGTCCTAATTACTCGTTACTTCGAAGGTAATTTAACATTTATTTTTGGAGTCATAAGAAATTCATCATAGAATATTAAGGAATATAGGTGAATTTTACTTTGTAGCACACAAAAGTATTGACTTCTTTTTATAGTTTTTGATGGTATTAGAGGAATATAAATTTAACTTTAGGAACCTATCTATTAAAAAGTTATACCTATGTAAAACTGACACTTTGAGGTTAATTTGACGCCATATTGACTTCTATCTATAGTGTGATTGGTCCGCGGAAACGAGTATTAAAATGGCGTCAGAAGACTAACCTAACTCAATACGTGCCAAGCACGTCTAAGGATAGAATTGAAACTTGTATTCTTGAATTTTTCTCGTCAAATACTATTACAATATATACATATATAAAAAGGTCAATAGTTTTATGTGCCCTAAAGTAAAGTTCAGTTTGAAATATTATTATACAGAAGTAGAGAAAAATTTTAGAATTTCAGAATATTACAATTTTAAAAATCTTAGGATCTTAAAATTTAGAAATTTCAGAATTTTAGAATATCAAAATGTAGAAATCTTTGAACCTTAAAATTTAGAAATTTTAGAATATCAAAATTTAGAAATCTTAGAATTTTAGAATCTGAAAATTTTGAAATTTTAGAATCTTTGAATTCTGAAATTTTAAAATTTTGGAAATTTAGAATTTTAGAATAATGAAGAGCCTTGTCCACATTGTTGAGGGGCCGGATCAACCCTGGCCCCTACCTACATAGTTTCGCCAACGAATCTCTTTCTATATATACTACAATAAAACGCATCGAATCCCACATACAGTGTACCCGCACCTTAGCATTCCCTGCAATCCAGCTTCTCAGCTCTCACAGCCTAAGACAAAGGAATTCGATAACGGTTTACAGCGTGCGATTAAAAGCAGCTGACATTGTATACTCGTCGTTCTAAAAGCAATAAAGGATCGCGATACAAAGTGTAAGAAGGTACGAAGTACGTCCATAGGTAGATGCATATCGGCGAAGGAACGCACGCTGTCCAATGAACGAGAATGCCAAGTAGAGAAGGTGGTTTGATAGCCTTCGTAGCGGCATCCTGGGATCGCAGGATCACCACTCGTATTCTCGATACTCCACACGGTGTTTGTAACACCATCGTGGTGGCGTTACAGTTATGGCCCTGTAAAAGTACCTCGAATAGCGTCCCATTCTTTGTCTACGAAAAGGGGGAAAAAATAGGGGATGCGATGGAACAACACCGAACGTTACATGCTTTTCTTTCACGACCACAGTCAAACCTCGTAATTCTCAATGCTTTCTTCTTTAACGAAGTCGTTTCTCTTTCTGTGCTCTTCTGTTCTTAACGGATCCTGTATCCTGAAATTGACGATAGTTCCTATGGGTACACCACAGTAGTATCAACGTTTTTATTTCGTTTAGACATAATGTGTATTAAATTGACTGTTCAAGAAGGAGAAAAAGAAAGAGGTATGTTGGTTAGATTTTATAACTGACAATGAGTAAATTTTTATTGTTGGTTGAACTTTACTTTGGGGCACACAAAATTATCTTTTTGTATACCTTCATATATTTATAGTATTTGATGAGAAAAATTCAATAATACAAGGTTTAATTTCAAGAATTCATTAGGGTAGGTTATTTTAACGCCATATTGCCTTCTATTCATAATTTGTTCAATGAACGAACGATGCCTATAAGTAGATGGCGCTCGTTTTGGCGAAATAACTGTGGCTTTGCATGTGTTAGGTTAGGTTCGGTTTTTCGACGCCATTTTAAGTCTCATTTCTGCAAACCAATCAGATTACAGATACAAGTCAGTATGGCGTCAAACTAACCTCAAAAGTACTGTCCACCGGTCACAAGAAGTCCCATGAGAATAACGCAGTCTGATTGGCCGCGCCCCACCTCAGCTCTCACGTGACGTCAGTCGATGCGGTCACATCTACTAATCAAGCTTGTGTAAAACTAGGGTGTCAGTCGATATGTGCGTAGTACCTCCTCTTGCCCCTCTGCCGTCCCATGAGACTTCTTGTCATCGGTGAACAGTAGTTATGCTAAAGACGTTCAGTTTTTCATAAGTACGCATAACTAGCCCTATCCAACTCTTCTATATTGCCCGTATATTAAGGTGATCCTTATTATCTCCAAAAAATCCCAGATGATGTTATTATGGCGTTAGCCACTTGAGTACAATGAGTTGCGTTGATTCTGTCGCGGCATCTAACATATATTCACGCCGAGGAGGTACTACTATTGTAAGCGTCTACTAAGTTGAGACTCGAGGTGTGAAACGCTCCGCCTAATCCTCACCTCGAACCCTCGTCTAGTAGTAGTAGTAGTTTCTACTAGTAGTTGCAACCTAGAGAGTGAATAGCGAGAATGTGTGTGGGTCAACTGTATAAGTGTGCGTGTCTAAGTCTGGCCCATCTAGCTTCGATCAATTAGACCCAATTCCTTAGGAGTCTCAACTTAGCAGACGCGTACAGTACTTACAAGGAGAGGACGCAATCTTTCTTGAAACTTGTATTTGAAGATGTCCTCTTCAAATTTAATTTGGCAAAGCAGGATAGACTCGTGCCCCAAAATTGCAATTAAAGATTGCACGCCGTATAAAATGACCTCATTTTTTTTTATGCATTCCGATTAAAATCGAAGAAAGCGGTCATGGCGAAAGTGAGAAATACAAGGAAACTAGATGTGATAGAATTAAGAGCAAGATAAGGAAACGGGGACGATCGAAGTGGAGAAAAAATGGGAAGAAACAGCGGGGATTCAAGGAATAAAGGAAGAGGTGGCCAGCGTGAAAGGGGGAGAAGTGAGGAAGGAAGACTAATTACGTTATTTATAAGCGACGTAGGCGCAACAACGCGTGGCTAGAAGCGGTCAGAAGCGGCGAGCGATGGAACTGAAAGCGGATAGCGCCTTGGTTAGTCAACACGCATAAGTAGTCAGCCAGGCTAAAGCTCAGTTAGTTGGCTGCACGCCGTTGAATATGCCGCTTAATGGAGGCTTGTGGATTATTCTTGGGACGCGACCGAGCTACGCGTCCACCGCCCACCGACTTCTTACCTGTCCTTTCTTACCAGCCTCTTACCACGTACACCTAAATGACGGCGGATCGGGTAATTGCGTTTATTAAAACGTTACGCGTTCTAGTTCTTGCGTGTACCTCTATGGACAACGTGGCCACTCTACCGTAAGACACCGTTAAGTCGCTATCGGGACTCTGATTCGCTCAACAGTAGCTTTTCCTTCGTTATAATAACAGGTCATTTCAGAAGTCTTTTTTTTCAAATGAATTCTTTTCCTTTGTAAACGTACAGTGGATGTAATCGTTAAAGGGATTTCTCACTTTGGTATGGAACAAGTGTTTGGAAAAGAGTTTCTCTTAACCCTTTGCCCTATAATATCCGAGTCACATTCGTGATGCAACTTACACTTCAAGTGTGTCAAATTTGGCTGGTACTTTTAGTATGATTGAATTTTAATTATAATTTATAATTATAATATATATGTATGACATCTGAATTTTCTTTATTTGTTTTAAAATTCAAGCAATTAATAGTTAGCTCTGATTAACGCAACTATCGGAATAATAATAGGAGTTAAAGACGTGTTTTCAGGATTTGTGTACTAAATGTATTGGATAGAAATGAATTATTAACATAGAATTAATTAGTGTGTCATTGAATAATCCATTTTTTAACGAACTCAGTATTTATTTTTAGCCACGTGGAGTTCTATGGGGAAGTTGGAGGAAACTTGGGAATTCATTAAATCAATAGAACCATCTTACCCTACAGTTAGATGAGATGACCAATTTACTCACAAATTAGTTTTTAATTTTAACCCTTTGAAGAGGAAGTTTTAATAGTTATGTTATACGCAATTTTTATGAATTTTGGCAATCAGAATAAGTACAATCGGAGATCTGACTAAATTCTGAATAAATTCTAGAATTCTAAGATTTAAAAATTTTAAGACTGAAATTCAAAAATTCAAAAATTCTATCATTTTAAGACTTTAAAATTCCAAAATTTAAAAATGCTAAGGCTCTAAAATTCTGAAATTAGTAGACTAAAGTTTCAAAAGTCTATAAGATCTCATAATCCTGAAATTAAAAAATTCCTTAATAACATAAAAATGGATTTGAAGATCGAAAAACAGATGTGGTTCGTATTCACACCATTTTATGAGTGAAAAAGTATCAGTCTTCGATTTCCCTTTAAAAAATTTGATCCTGAAAAACGATAACCGAACATAGTAATTATAGCTCCAGGCATTTTAAACGATAAAAATGAGAAGATAATATTCTCGAAAAATAACTCGGATGCGAATAGCCTGTTTGAAGTAGCAAAAATTTTAAGTAATTACGCACGTTCATTACCATTCCATCTAAATGCTAATGAAAAAAAATACTTCGTGTTTATTTTACTGATTCGAAGTATACGACAATTTACAATTAGAAATTGAAATTGAAATGTAGAAACAATATAATCAAAACATCTACATTTTTACATAGTCTGTTAAAAGAATATTTACTTAGAACTATTTAAGATTATATAACAGGGGTTGAAAAATGAATCCATGGTAAAAATTCACATATAGGATAAAATAATTCAACATTTTCTTTTATTTGCATTTTAAGCTGCCATCTAATCTGTTTAAATGTGTATTACTTCTAATCGATGGAGGGGGGAGAGAGGGGGCGCCCCTATCACCCCTACTGTAGATCCGCCACTGTTTTAACCCTTTCGCTATTATAGATGATTATAATCATCTAAAGGAAAGAGTTTACATATCAAAATAGAAGCAATGAAAATTTTCGTGTATAAATTAAAAATAAAAATACTTACGCTCAAAATATTTCTAATTGCAAATAAAATTTTACGAGAAAAATTATTTTTCGACCCTGCCAGTGTCAATTGTCACGATATCCTGGTTTCTGCGCCTATGGTGGAAACTCGTTTAAATTTTACAGTATTTTGTGCCTGAAGAATTTTTTTCTGAGCATCAAAAAATCCAGAGTTGGAAGGGTTAAACTTTGTTTTATCTTTTCTCAAATTATTCCTGACTTTTTGTAATTATATATATTTTTTTCGCGATATTTAAAAAAGCGTAACCGATATTACATGTACCGGAGCACATTGCTTCCATATTGCATGCGAATTCTGTGCAATAATCCGACGCGGAGGATCGATTGCAAGCGAGAAGGGCTTTTCCGATGGAAGAGGTGGTTGAAACTTTTCAAGTGTCCCTCCTCGATACGATTATTAAATATCGGATAATTACACAGTTATGGAAGTGGGTAGCTATTTCAACGAATGGCTGCATCACCTTCCCTCGCGATTGCAGGCTCGTTTTAATTAAATATCGGATGACAGTTTCGACTTAATTAACATTAACTCGCGCGTATCTTAAACTCTTCCCGTTCGATCTACATTTTGCCCATTTATCCCCCGGTCATCTCCTCTTCATCCACCACTTTCTCCTCCCTCGAACTCCTTTCAAGGACGACGATGGTCTTGACGTTAATTAATGGCGTGCAAATTGAAAGCCACGAGACCTTTAAAGTGTCACTTGACATCGACATCGTCGTCCGCCGCGGGAATTTACATTTGTATGCATCCCCCCCTCTTTTCCCATCGTACCCCCTCTCGGTCAACCCTTGGATTGTTCCCGTTGAGATTTAGCCAGCGGTTTCATCCAATTATGAGGCAAACAAAAATCGATAGGAAGCGGATAATAGTTAGCCAAGAACCGATACTACAGATTAAAGATAAAGCATTGCAAACGTTTATTGGGTTATTGTAAATAATGTGGCACGATTTAAGAGAAAATTTTTAAAAGCTGTGACTTGTTTAAAAATCAATTTTAACAATCGATGTAATTAATGCATTGAATTTATTAGATCAATCAATCAAGAGTACCTGCTCGATAATTTCCTGTTTCTTGGACTTAGAGAAGTCATTGGCGTAATTAGAATTCTTTACGAAGGTGAGCTAGGGTGGATTTTTAAAAATTAAAAAATTCTGGAATCTTTTAATTTTGAAATTCTGAAATTTTAAAAATCTAGAATTTTAAAATAATGAGAGGCTGGTTCATATTTTTGGGAAAGCTAATCCACATTTAGTCGGGGGTGGGGGTGCAGGCCACCCTTGGGCCCTACCTAATTACGCCAGTGAGAGAGGTTCATCGCCAGAATCCCGAAAACGGACAATTATCGAGCGGCTACTGTAATACCTTGCACAGACGTGTCGGTTCGCAGTTTTCATTTAATTAATAGAATGAAAAGAAAAGGGGAGACACTGACGATGAAACGAGACACGGGGTAGGAATGCGGTATAATTGAAAAGGGGATCCTGACTGGTCCTTTCGAAACACTACTAAACGTGTGCGTACAATCTCGGAAAAAAGAGAGGGCAAAAACAAAGGGTGAAGAAAAAAAATACAAAAGAAGTTCTATCAGCGACCGTATTGTAGCTTCTCGTCCGTGCGAGCTAAGCGTGTCGCAACTTTTTACATCACGTGCCTTACATACACACGTACGTTTCATGGAAAGGTATGCTGTTTCAGGAACATCTCTTCCTATGAACGTGCACGTAACTCCGATTATTTTTCCAACTATGACCACATTACTTTCGTATTCCAACGATTTGCCATGCTGCTCCGCCTCTCTATCCTCCGTTTCAAGATCGAGTATAGTGCTAACATTAAGTACCAGTCCTGAAGAAATACAGTATAATATTTATAAAACATTAGCTATTAAAATTCACAGCATATTCAAAATCTAAAAAGTTATGATATTTGATTCGAACCATAAAATGTATATTACATTATATCTAATGTGGATATAGTAATAATGGTATTGTTATTAAATGTATACTGATCTGTGGGAAGGAATCAGTATATTACATTATATCTAATGTATACCGCAGTTCACCAGAGTCCATAACTGCGACGCGCAGGTTGGAAGATGGTGGGGGAACGCAGCGAGTATCGCCAATCAGGGCGAAGATGCGCACTGGAGATGCGCAAAGAACGAAAACTGGTCTTTTCGCAGTTATGGACTCTGGTGAACTGCGGTATAGATATAGTAATAATGATATTGTTATTAAATGTATACTGATCTGTGGGAAGGAATCAGTATATTACATTATATCTAATGTGGATATAGTAATAAGGATATTGTTATTAAATGTATATTATATTATATCTAATGTAGATATAGTAATAATGATATTGTTATTAAATGTATACTGATCTGTGGGAAGGAATCAGTATATTAAAATTTATATGAAAGTTTCGAACGCACTTTTCAGAATAAAAGTTTAGACAAAAGATTGGAGAAAGTATGGGTGAAGGGTAGGAAGGGTGGAGAGATTGGATTGCGTGTCCTAACAAAATCCATAGCCATTATTTCGGCTGCTACGGTGTGTACGTTCGCCAGAAATGAATATGCAAGAATCTACCGGCGAATATTTACGTGCAGACTGGCGTTCGCCTATGTACAATGTGGTTCAAAAGGTGAAGCCGACCAGAACCGCTGATCCTCTCGTTTTGTTCCGCTCCACTCCGGCTACTTCCGATGCACGCTCTGACCTTAAATTCCACTGCGGTAATTCGCGAAGGATCAACGAACTACTTCGACTCCAGTTTTATTACTCCGTCCGTCATTTAATTATCACGAATTTATTTAATAATATTATTTTGGAATTGTACATCTTTCACCAGTACTTTTGCAAAAATTTGGATTGTTTCCTAAAATATGTATATTTATTTTAAAAAGTTGTTTTTTAATAAAGTATTATACTAATATATTAATAAAAAGTTAAATATTATATGTATATTATTAAAATAGTTAAAAGAAAGTGTTACATGTTTTATTTAATTTAAAACTGGGGCTCTGTCCATGGTTCGCCGATGGAGAATTAAAAAAGCAAATTACGTTTATTGAAATTGTAGTATGTTTATTATGCCATGTAAATTCTGTTGTATTTTATAATTTTTTGAAATGAATATACATAATGAAAAGTATTAAAAATGGTAAAGAGAGGAAATAATAAAAATGGAGCAGACCTGAAAACGTGAAAATTTTATATCTTTGACGCAAATTAGTATGTTTTATTTTAAAAGCAAGGGTACCAATGCTTAAATTAAAAAATTATGAAAGCAAAAAGAAATCTGTAATGAATTACGGTCTAACCAAAAGAGATGTACTTTTTATTATGAAACTGAAAATCACTAGTTTATACAGTCTGTACAGCGTATTTTCAGATATGTAAATATAATTTCGGAGTTGAATTTAGTATGTTAATTTAAATAAAATATTCACGTAAAGTTTGTCCCACCTGATTTTACTTTCAAGTTACATCCGCATTTATGCAGCCACTGTTATTCACCATGTTCTTTTTTTTCTACAAAAATATGTTGAATATTAAATTTAAATCTGAATATAAATTTTAATAAGTATTATCACTAATTTAAAAATCATTAGTGATAAGTATACAAAGATAACGTGCATTTTGTTAAAATATTTAAATTTTTGAACAACGGAGCCTGGGTCAATTGTGACCCAAACTTACACAATATATACTAGAATATCAACCTAATTTTTAAATAAAGGAGTATCATATATTGGAAGAATAGTTTTGAAAAAAACAGTGTAAAACTGAGAAAATTAAAATAATATAAAATACACAATTAAATTAACATTGTGGTGCTCTCCATGGTCCGCCGTCCGAGGGTTAAGAAATGGAAAAAGGTTATTAAACACAATTATGTGTATTTATACGCTTTAACTTTTTATAATACCCTTATTACCACATACAGGGTGTATCATTTATATAGTTATGAGTTATTTGCTTTAAATAACAAAATTTGATATCTTTTTATAGCATATTAGGGTAATAAGTATGGTATTAATTTTTATATTTTTATGTAGATTTCATTTAATCTGGAAACATTCATTTGAATATATTTTGTTCATTTTATAAAGTCAAAGAATTACAGTAAAAAATGTTTTTCAATATTAAAAATGAATTACGAAAATAATGTTACAACCAAGCAAAGTGTGATTACATTTCAAATTTATTGCTAGCACTGTTAAACTTTTATTAGTTTTTTTTTTGTAATGTACTAAATATGTTCTAAGTTTGTAATACAACTAGATAAAGCAAAGAAATAATTTTATATCTATAGCTATTTAACTGATAAAATTCATACCAAAATTATCAAACATATTTACACTAATTTTTCATGAATTATACTTTAATAATACTATCATGGAAGTCATCCAAAATTGTATCCATAAAATGTATTTGAATAATTAGGAAAAGTTACTCTCGAATATCGTCATTAATTCTGAAAACGTAAAAAAGATTTCATAAGCGGTCTTAAAATATTTTTTGCGTTCTCATAAAGACATTTTCAAGAAAGATATTCGGGAGATCACACTTAAATAAGACAATCTGTACATTAGATAACAATGTGATATATCAAACTGATGGCATAAATTAAAAAATTACATGGTTCAATTTAATTATTATTAAAGATATACTATTTTTACTGTAAGGGAGACAATGTATTACCACTTTGTATAAACTTGACTCCTATTTCTCTGGACACCTTGTATACAACCTGGAGAAAGGTGAAGACCATGCAAGAAATGGACAGCAAGGATGCGTTCTCTTTAAAGTAATGACGGATGGAGATTCGTAAACTAGCGGAATAAAAACAGCTAATTAGCAACTAGTTGGAGTGGTAGTCGAAGAAAGTCTTACGCTTGGTTGCTTGTTAACCGTGCACTTTTTCAGCGAGAAACCATTTTGTGGAAGAACTAATGTGTACTTACAGGCTGTTTCAGAACGAGTGTAACAAACTTTAAAACAATGTAAAAATACATTGCCAGCTAAAATTACAATTAATAACATGTATAACATAAATACATTCAATGTGGTACATTCAGTAAACACTCGATAATTCCCCGCATTTAGGGCTTTGAATGACGAGGAAGTATCGAGCATCAATGGGATCTGAGCTTTTGTTTCTATGGTGCAGTTATATATTCATTACCTATTCATTTGTTTATGTGACATAGCTATATATTATTTAGATGAAAGAATAATTCCTAATAAAGAATTATATGACATGGAATTAGCGAGCTCATATTGTATATGTATATTTGTAGTTCAATTTCACAATATTTTCATAATTATAATAAACGAGTGATAAAAGATAGTTTGAGAACGTTAATAAGAATGAATAAAACAGAAATAGAAAGATAAATATGAGTAACAGTTATGAAGATTTCCATTTACTAAACTTTTTCTATGTACAGTACCGAGCATAGTAGGCTTTCTAGGGAAAATGGCGATGTTTCGGGTTCCTAACCTTCCCTGGCACCTTATCCTTTCCCACAGATGGCGCGGGAGTAACTGATCCAGGAGAGAGGGTCCCATATATATAGGTCACTGGCCCCCCACCACTTGCCTCTAAACATACGCGGGAAAATTTGAATTGATATTTAGTTATTATTCATATTTCTTACTTCTATGCTAAATTTGATAATATTTAATAATAAAAAATTATATTATTTTGTTTCTAAATCACTTTTAATATTAATATCATAAAAATCAGGACTTTAAGAAGTCCTGCTTCCCCTTTATTTTTCCTAGAGTAGTCTAATTTGATCACGAGTTTGCAGTGTATGCATTCGAGTTCATGAGAAAATTTGGAACATTTATTGCAAAATTGAATTCTAAATAAATGATTGCATCTTATTTTATTTTATTTCTCAAAAATCACTTTTTATTAAAGGTATAGTTTATTTTTGTAATTTCGTTAACAATACATATAACATTTTTTACTTACTGTTAAAATGACATTCTTAATTATTTGTCAAATATTCTTTCATTTCTCCTAAACTATTCTGTATATACATACAGTCATGATTGGTTAGTTTCATTCTTGATTAAGCAATATTTAACAAGTTTTCTTCCAGCTGCAGCGTCCAATTCGCTCATTTGCACTGTGTTTTCCGGAATCCGCTTGGGAGCAAGGCCGACCATAATCGCCCTGAAACTCCTAATACCGTCTTTACTCGCAAATCCCTATTCGCCATTTAAACTCGGCTTTTCCTCTTCGTCGCAGTACAAGGATATATGTTATAATCTTTACTCCCAGACGTAATTCTTTTAGTAAATCTGTTTCTCAAATTAAATATATATCGTAGTTGAAAATGTGTATAAAACATTTATGCAGTCATTTCCATCTTAAGTTTTAAATTAATATATTAAAGGTACTATTTTGAAAACTGATCATATCAGATTTTCTATGTTTCGGATTTCACCACTTAATATACGTGAAATATTTGAATTGAGACACATAAAACCAAAGGAATGCAAGTGACATTTTTCTTTATTTTTCTTTATTTACAATAATATATTTAACGATTGAACCAACCAGTTCTGTATTTAATTCAAAAATGTCACCTGCATCCCATTGGTTCCAAGTGCTTCAACCAATAGCCACATTCGTACCTAACGTATGTACATAACAATAAACACATTTTCGAGAAAAAGTTAAAGACCTCTGCCTAACACCTAGTACAATGTAATATAAATGGATGACATAACGAAATAAAGTACAATAATCTTGCAACGTAGCACAAAACTCGTAAACCTTTAAACGGCTTTTGCAGCGACCATTCAGAATTCGCTACGCTCGGTTTAATCTCTCACATGCGACCAAAGAACCTTTTTGTTTATAACTTTGAAGGGAATAAACTTGCGAGTTTATATCAAACCATAAAATTTTCAGATGTTTTTCTCACCGAGTTGGGAAAATATTAGCGAGTTATTCTTTGTCCTTTATCTCTGGAATCTCATGAAGGTAGATCGTTGACCAATTAGCAGATTAATATTTCCGGTTGATCAGTATCAATTTCTGAAAAAATTTCATGTTTTATTCGTAAAATTGATGAAAGGTTTTACGTTAAATCGCAGAAAATTCGAGCTATGTCCAACACTTAATTAAGGGGGGGAGGCGTTAATTTTTAAACATTGTGGCACACAATTACTGATCTACACAGTATTTATCCATAGTACTTAAAATATTGAATAGGTAATAGAAATAAAAAAATTAAAATTTGTGATCATAAAAGAGAGCAAAATATTGTGCATACGTAACTTTCGTTAATTAACACCTACCCAGCTCCTTGATCAATATTAAAAAAAACTGCATTCCTGACTTGTGTAACCAATGCACAATACAATTCAATTTTAATTTGGTTATACGAAAAAGTACGATCCATTAATTCCTTCACCCTTGGTTTGCTCTCTGCAATGTCGAAACCTTTTTCACCAGAGGTAGTTGGTGTAAGAAACTGATACTATGTTTAGAAATCTCTTACTTGCCTAGATTGGTGGATGGCTGAGTGAAAGAATGTTGAACTATGTACAGGGTGACTCAGAAAAGGTGTACATATAAAGTTTAAAATCACATTAAATTATTTATTATTATTATTTATTTATTTATTATTTATTATAATTATTAAATACGTCACACTAAAAATAATGAGAAATTTCTTTCCTATTATATAATACAATCACTAACTCATCCTTAAATAAACGAGGCTAATTAAACCTCCAATTAGTCTTATATTGATTGTGAAAATTGATAGTCGATGCAGATGAGATGAATATTAAAAATTCGTCACCAAAGGGTTAACATTTTGGCTGTTAAGCTATATAAATAGAAAATCTCTCTCCAATTGTTTCCTGCAATACTAAAGTAATTATTAACTTAATATTACCAAAGTGTTTATTTATTTAGGCCATTTGCTTTCCATAATGTGCATATTTCAAACAGAAGTGAGAAGTATGCTTTTCTATTTCTGCTATTTCTCTAAAACCAAATAATCTTTCTACTAATACTAATCAAGAAATCATTGTATTAAATTAAAAATAATCCTCGTACATTTTCGATCTTTTAAGTAATATTAACGACGTGTTCTTATTTAAACAATTTTGCAGAAAATTCATTTTAGTTTTAACCACTTACTCACTCTACGATACATAAACTCGAACATGAATACTAAAACACAGCCGCAATTGCCTGCTAGAGAGAATTTCATTCATATGTACCTATATATAAATAAATAATGCATTAGATTCAATTCCATGGTAATAATGTTTCAATATTTCATTGCTCGTGTGAATGAAAGAAATATCTATTTCAATTACCTGTTTCAAGTTCGTCTGAAAAATATACAATTGAAATACTTACCACACATGCGTGGAATCAAATAAATACTTTAAATAGTGCTGCAGTATTTATAATGTAATATAATGTAACATAATTAATTCATTAATGCCCAAAAGAAATCGAAGACATACGATAGAATTTTTGCACACACCATCAAATAAAGAAAATGTAGTAAAAGCCGATATAATTCTAATTTACTAATTGCCACCCTCTCGGTCGAGATAGAGGGTTGAAATTTGTTGGATGATGTTTTCTTTTGATGTGTTATTAAAATGTGTATTGGCAGGTGAAATCAGTCAAAGGTACTTTTCAGTATTTTGTCCTGCTATGCTCTTTGTACAGAGGGTGTACAAATCATTAAACTCAAACGATTTTTTCTTCAAAATATGCGAAAGAGGAAGCTTTAATTAACTTCACAGCTTATGTATATTATTAATATTTCATATTGGGTCTACCGGAAAGTTCTCTCTGTTCTTGAATTAAAATGAAATAATACATTTTCAGTGCATTTATTAATATTTACTGAACAATATAATTTCCTTTGTCATCAATAATCTCTTCCTAGAGTGATGGTAATTTGTGGTTTCTATTTCTGCAGAATGACTCATCTTTGAAAACTTGAGATGAACCAGAACTTTCCGGTAAACCTAATAATATATTTATTAACTATAATACCTGACAACATTACGAGTAATATTTTAACACATAAATCTCATTCTTTGAAAAAGGCGAATAGGTGTTAATCACGTGTCAAGAATTGTATTTTCAGGCCTGTATGTGTGGATGGAGAAAACCTCCAAAACTCGAAGTATCCACAGCATAAATTAAAGGTATACTACACCGAATCCAAGTCCTCATAAAAGTTAAAGGCGAAGTGACAAAATATTTAATAATTTTATTTTTTTTTTTAAATATAGTTTTCAATTTGTATCTAATCTGTACTTTTAAATACATTTATTATTGTTAAAAAATGATCTTCTAACATTACAATAAAGACATTCAATTTAATTGTTTAAACACACAAAATATGAAATTTTTTGTTCGAGTGTAACAATTTGACTATTCTCTATACATTTCTTTTGAGACATCCTGTATATTCTTTATTTTTTCCTCGTGGATTAGTAGTTTCGGTAAAGAACAGAAATAAGTATGCTTCCGGTCGGCAATCGCTGCTTTCCCTCTGAAACTTCTTCGTTCTCCCTTTTCGGTAGACATCTCTTAGAGTCGACCTTCGTCCTACCATGTGACGAAACCCTTCTTCGTTTTTAAATAGATACTTCTTCAAGATAAACGAGCGAGTTTTCGTAAACTTTTCACCAGCTTACCGTTTGCTCTTCTTGGTACCACGAAGTTTATCATCCGTGGTACCACTTTTCTATTTATCCATGTAAATAATTGGAAAATTTATAATTTTATTTTTGAATAACAATAATGGAAATCGATCAAACGTAAAATGCATTTTTTTTTTTCTTTGCACATAATATGCTTTTAACTAAGGCCCTTTATTTTATTTTTCTTATTTTTATTTGCTTATTGTAGGAAAGGGGAGAAAAAGGCGTTTCGTCTCAGGGTTCGTCTGTCAGACTCGTCAGTGGGGCTGAAAACAGACGATCCCTGCCCCAGACACCTATCATACCGCAATTCGGACTGCATGCCGGGCGACCGCTTGCGAGAACACTGTCACCGATCATCTCGCCGCCACCTAGCGGTCCCCGATCCAAACTAAAGGCGTCCGGGGAGACGAAACCCTCTCTACCCCTCCACTAAACGCCTACATTATTCTCCACTCGCGATCAAATAAGGATTCGTTAGGGAACATGACAATATAGGAAAAGCAGAAATTCCTAAAATCTAAATTTTGACAGTATGAATATAAAAAATAATTTAGAAACAAAATAATATCATTTTTTTTTATTAAATATTATAAAATTGAGTATAACACAGTAAATAGCATAAATTTCGCGTAAGCGTTTAGGCGCAAGGGATGGGGCTAGACTTCTATACAGGATGCTCCAAAATTCGTGGTACAAATAGTTAGAGAGATTCTATGGCTCAAAATAAATAAAAAATCAAGAATAACGAAATTGCGTGACAGACCTCGTTTTCGAGAAAGATGTATTTAAATTTTATTCTTTTATATGGTTCGGGAACAGCACAATGGTTCACTGATTGCGAGTGGACGCGTAATGGTTCGAAGATTCGCGTAACAAGTGTGTTGATAGAAAGACGCTTTATGCGTGATTGAAGTGGTTTATATATAATATTAAACCACTCGTCTCTCTCGGGCCCCGGAAAATTCGCGTTTTTGAAATATAGACCGTCAATGTCTGCAAAAACTATTGTTAGGCGCGCATGCGCTGCATAGTACCAGCGCAACCCGCTAATTGGGCTGTTGGGCGCATGCGCGCACTGCATAGTACCAGCGCAACCCGCTGATTGGGCTGTTGGGCGCATGCGCGCGCTGCTGAAATGTGCGACCCATAGACTTTCTATAGGAAATGGAAACTCCTGTAACTTTTCACTCCGGCCACTTAGCCGCACAAATCCAACGGTTTTGAGTTAGTTTCAGTAAGACCTTTCTTACCCCAGTAGTTCTCGAGTTGAAAAGTGACACGAACAGACGTCTTTGCGCTTTATATATATAGATGTAATTACTGCCATAACAGTATTGGTGACATACAATTCGGCGCTTACTGGAACGTTGACTGGGTGTATTAAAATAGTCTACTTAGCAATACAATTTTGGCGCTTACTGGAACGCTGACTAGGTGTATTAAAGTAGTTTGCTTAACAGTTCATAGTCAATGCATATTTGGATTTTCCACGATATAATGTCTTATCATTGGATCTTTATTCAATTTGTAAGAAACTTACGATGAAACGCTGAATATATTTCAAACTTTATGCCTTTAGCTTCCGTATGCTCTTTCTAAAATTGCCTTTTGTTACTTAAAAGGTATCCGCACGATTGTATGATCTTATCGCTATAACGTAACATTCAGGAAGACATCAGCCCGAACATTTGCTCTCTTTGTATGTTTACTACTTTCGAATATCTGTTTATTAATATTTTGGCTACTTGTTTCGGAAACTAGAGATCAGTTATGAAAGTGGGGCACGTCCATTTAAAATAAATATTTGATTTCATATTCTGTTGACATTTATTGAGTATGAAATTGTAGTTTATAATCAATTTTACGATCTAGATGAAAATGGATTTATTTCCTCTTTGCTTTTCAGTACATTTGATTCAGATAATAATCCAAATAAAAGTGTCATTGATGTAAAATATTTTAAAATATTATGAAATATTATTTAGAGGCTATTTTGGATACTTCGAAAGCAAGGATAAACAATATTTTCATCTTTTAATACAATCAGTATAAAAAGTGAATTATGATAATAATCAATGTAGATAATGGTCAACACCGAATTAAGGGGAATTTTAAGGGGGACTACAGCCCTGAGCTCCATTTTCCAGGAGGCCCCATTTAAGCTTTTCATTTACTATGTTAAAAAATATTAAATGAAATCTTTTTTTTACTGTTGTTCTTTTCTAACAATTAAACATTATTTAATTTTATTTGGAATAAATTTCAATTTTCGAACCAAATTTATTAACCAAGGGTGCCCTCGAAGATTTGATAGCCCCAGTTCTCAGAAATCTTAATCCTATCCTGGTAATGGTATAGAAATATAAAAATTTTGTTTAAACATTATAAGTGATTTAATATACCACAAACGCATTCGAACAATTTTAACAGATATAGATAAGAGTAAAGTATTCAATAACAGAAAAAGTATATCACATCTGTATGAGCATTACATACACGTAGCCTGTAACAATGCACCATCAACCGAGGTGCTTTCCTGCAAAAAGCATTCGGCGACAGGTGTGCAGCACATTGCGACTCGTGTCAGTGAATCAGTTTGACTCGTACATCGTTGCATAACTGACATTCCTAAACGACAGCAGTGACAACCAACGAGAATACAATTTGCAAAAAAGGTTTTGAATATCATTATCTATACAGGTTGCAATTTGTTTCAATGTGAAACGTCAGTGGTTCTTTGTTTCGTTGAATTCTGTTAATTAATTGGATGTTTAACTCAATTATTCTTTAATTATTGTATAATGCATTTCAATTAATTATTAGTTTAACGAGATAAATAATTTCATTTTCTCTTAAAATTCTTTTAAAAAGATATGTGCTGATTATTGATTGAAGGTTTTATATTTACTTTTAATGTTACTGATAAAAAAAGGTTTTGTTCTGCGACTAATAATATTTTATTTTTATTGGTGCAAAGTTAAAAGCTGTTAGTGTAGGTGGGGCCCAGGTTACTTTCCCAAAAATGTAGACCTTCACTATCCTGGACTTTCAAGATTCAAAAATTTCAAAATTTTAAATTCTGTAATTCCCAATTTCAAAATTTTAAACCTTAAAAATTCCAAAATTCTGTGATTCTAAAATTCTAAAATTTCAAAATATCAAAGTTTTAGAATTTCAGAATTTTAAAGTTCCAAAATTCCAAAATTTCAGACATCGTAAATTCCAAATCTCAAAAATTCTTAAATTTTTAAGCGACTTGGAATAACCTTGGATTTACTAAAGAAAAAGAGATATCTTTGAAAATTCATCATCGTTATATTGTTTAACATATTAACTAGTCACGATAAATAAATTTTGTTAATAATTCTTTCTTATTACATTGTTGACCACAGTTTAAAAAATCCCAATATAAAATTAAATAACAAAGGTGACCCGTTTTCTTTCCAAATCCAACATTTCCTTAGATGCTTCCAGTAAAACAAACGCTCTGTGTATGGTTGATATTCGTGACGTAAAGTTTTTGTTACTTTCTCGACTGAACCGGTGATTCGAGGCGTGATAGTAACTTTTCTTTCCTCTTCCAAGAATGCTGTTCTCGCGGCAATAGTTTCCCGTGCGTGAACACGAGCACCGTGTGGAACAGTGAAATACTTTTCTACTTGGCGAAGCGGTGTCATGTTATTACTTCAATAGTACTTCCGCTCGAGAACGTTTGCGAACGCGAGGTACCTCCAGTTAGGTGTCTCATTAATCGCGAGCGCCATTACGCAAGATAACTCTCGCGGCTCTTTAACTTGTCCGAGTCGTTCATCGTGAATTTTTACGCAGCTTTTAACTCGTTTCTCTTTGCGATGAAACACGACGAGAACAGAGCTTTGCCTTCCGCGTCGACGAAACGTAACGCGCTTTTAATTAGCTCGGATTTTACGCGTATGTATCTACATTGGTTCTACTTCCTTCCTCGTTACAGAGATACGTTACTTGCCTACCTGTTACGCTTAATGCGCATTGTCTGGTAAATGTACACATCCGGTGTGGTATTCAGTAAATAGAAGATGATGGTTTTCGAACAGATTGTTCCGCTGAAGTTACACTGTAATTATACATACGTAGCAGACTGTTATGTTGGGCAAGAATGGAGTTTGATGGTACATATAGGGATAAATGATTAACTCCATAACATCTCACTGAATTTTATGAAAATGTGCAAAAATTACCATTTATTGATAGATAATTACGTTTCTATCGAAGCTAATATTACGAAGGTGGAATCTTGAAACTGTACGTAGGAAACATAATATTACATGAGTGGCTGTTGAAGGGGTTAATATTGATAAAACTGACATATTGGATTTTGATAATTATTTTTATATTTCTTATTTTATAATATTTTACTATTGTTTTCTTTTAATCATTCGAGTATATCTAATTTTCGAGATCAATTACTATAAACCTTCATAGTATACAAAATTTTAATTAAACGTGCTAATGAAGATCGGTGAAAGGTTTCATATTCCACTTGGATAACTTAAAATATGTTTAAAAATGAAGAAACGTAAAAATTAGTCAGAAATCAAATCTCCAGATCTAATTTTTTAAGTTATGTAGCACAACAAATAATATTTAAATTATTAAATATAATATATTCCTTGTATAACACGTATTATGTGTGAGTAATTTGTACACCTACATTTAATCTTCAAGCGTAACCCTTTTCGAATACTTCCATAAGTCCAATAAATGAGTGATTTCACAATATGTAGGGTTCTGGTAAGTTTGGTATTATATTATACATGAGCATGTAAAGAGAAGTGTAACGTATCACATGCGATTTTCTCACGGAAGTTTCTGAATACTATGATCAATGCATTTAGCATATTATTACACACGGTATGCGTTAACTATGTGCAGAATTTGGATCGAATTAGCGATCCGAATATCCTGTCCTCCCCTCTAGTTCGTGAGATTCCTGCATATGTTATTGCTGACTCACCTAATGTTTATGTAATGTGCTTATGATTGTTTTAAATTGAGGTTGATTAGATTGTTGCATATTAAGTGGCGAATTTTAAAATATAAAAAAAAAATTTAACACCTGAAGAGCAGTGCCTGAGTCAATCAAGACCCGAATTTACCAAATATATACAAGGATATTAAGCTAAAGTTAAATATATAATTTTTAAACAATGTATTTTGTATAGGGGTAGAATGATTTTTAAAGGAGCAGTGTAAAATTTAGAAAATGAAAATTGAATTAAAATTGGAGCTCTCTCCATGGTCCGCCGTCCAAGGGTTATTAGCATAAAAGTATTGTAAAATAGCACTTATCCATTTGAAACTTAACTTTTTATCAAAACGACTATATAAACACCTTATTGATATTCTTAATATAAACTGACTAGTTCATTATTAGTTAATTACAGCTTATGTTAGTAATAGTGAAAGTTACTTATGTGAAATTTCGGCGGATGACTATTGAGTGTAGAATCACATTTAGGGCACAGGAAGCATTGGGTGACTGCAGTCACCTTTAGTATGCAATAAGCGCTTGCGGTTGGGTGACTATAGTCACCCTAGTAATAAAAGGGTTGAACTTCTAACGATCCGATTCAAGATTCTCATAACGATCTGTCTTTAGTCAATAACGGACAAATGAAACCACGCCCAAAATGGATTAGAAAATGAAATATGGTTTCATTTAAAGCAGCAATAATATGTAAAGTTCGCAATTAATGACTGACATCAATATTATTTGATTAGCTAATGGTAGCATAGTAGCTAGTCTTAATGTTCTATTGACACAATTGCGGAAGGCTCGTTATATTACTACCTAATTATTAGATATTATAATAATATTCATTATAAATGTAAAATAAAAATTCTGTATTCATGTTTCTTGCATTTTTTATATTGACTAAAAGTTTATATATACAGTATAGAGCAAAGAAGGCTTTCCTAGGGAAAATAGTGTTCTCGGAGGAAAAAGGTCTCACTAAGTACCTGTAACTGTTTGCTAGGGGAAACTTTATTTAGTATAATTTTTTTTTGTTGAAATTATAGAATTTAAGTTTTAAGATTGGAAATTAAAAATGTTGAGTCAGAAGTTTTAAATTTTGAAATTTTATTTTTTAATTCTGAGCTTTGAATTTTGAAATTTTTATTTTTGGGCCTTCTTTCCTTATGTCGTCATTTTTCCTAGAGAAGTCTACCATGCTCAGTACTGTACATACTTTCATGAGCCATATTCAACATTTTACCTGAAAAACTGCACACGTGTCTTAATTTTTAATACGTATATTTTTTCTAACTACTTTTTCAAAACTCTGTTTAAATAAGTGAATTTGACATTCAGAGATATTCTTTGCAAGTGGTTTACGAGATATTTGTAAAAAATATTTTACAGCCACAGCTTTCAACATAGATAATGACCTATGTATGAAGAAATACATTTTTTATATTTTACCAATTCTAAATTTATCAAAGTTTTATTAAAATCAGCGCAGCGTGTATATACATATTTATTTATTAGTCGCTTCCATCATTTCATTTTTCAAATATTCACAATAATTACTGAATTTTGTTAAGTACATAACAACAATCATCTCTTGTAATTCTTTTTTTTTCAAGCAGCCAACCATTGGTGAAAGTAACTCGGTCAGTAAAGTGTTAAAGCTTGCTAGTACGGTACTTCCTCGGTGGCGAACAATGATTTCACGATAGAACGCAGCTATTGAAATCGCTACATTCCTTTCGATAAATTGCTCCATCGAGTAATATATCCGTCCCACGGTAGTTACCGTAAAATATTTCAGGCGATTGCAAATAGATCGTCGAAGAGTGTATTAAAGTGATTTAAAGTGCTGGCGAGACGAGTGATGCACCCGCAATCACGCGTCGTTGAGTTCTTTGCTTTCTTGAACGAAAGCTTGGCAGAAACAGTTTTATATTTAGCCGAGACGCGGAAAATATAATACATTAGTGGTCGAGATCATTGAATTCGTGAAATCTGCTGTCAATTAGAATATCTCCTTTTTGTTCTATAAATACAAAGGGTGTCCCAAACCTTTTCCAATAAATTGCGAAGGTTCATTTTTTAGATTTAATTAAGAAATACATAGATATATGTATATGTATGAAAGATGATTATAAAAATTTGTTACAGAGTTATAAACAAATTTTAACTCTTACGTTATTAGATGTATCGATTAATAATCCACTATCTTTATAAAAAGTTAAAAAATGTTACTCTTATAAAACAGATTACAAATTAATTTTTTTTATAATTATCAATTAATCTACAATCGTTTCTCTAATGAACCCTGCCCATTGATTGGCTTGCTCATTCTAATCGACGAACAGAGAAAGCTGCTGCTAAAGAATGCAAATCAGTATGTTCTTTTTTTATTGTTATTATAGGTTCTTATTGTTAATATTCAAGTAGGTAGAATGAAATAGAAGAAGGTGTACAGGTTAGAGGGGATAGAAGGAAAAAGACAAGAGGTGAGGCGTAAGATGGCAATATGGAAATGCGAAGGTACTCGAGCACGTTAAACAGTAATCAACGAAAGCAAACACGACGCGTAAATATGGCATGCCTGCTATCTGGGAGCAAGGGAAGCTTCAGTTATAGTCTATCCTTCCGTCTAAAAGGAGTTAAACTAACGATCGACCGTCTGCTTCTTATTTCTTTTACCGATTCTAAATCCCCTGAGAAATCACCGTTCTTGCAAGAAATATTAAGACTTTGACTGCCACGGGAGTCACCAGTGACCGGCATTACAAATTTAATATAATCAGAGAACTGGAAGAAAAAATTAGAGTAGCGTTAATGTAATACTAACACTGAAAGGTAATCTTTACCTTTTGAATTATTGAGGATCTCTTCTATTTTACCAGGAAGTTTAAAAATAATGTGAATGCTGTGTTTTTCGAAAATTTTCCATATTTTCTCTATGTCACTGTGGTCTTTTTCTCATTTGTTTGAAATAATTTTGTTGTTAATTTGTTTATTGCTTATTCCATTTTATGATTTTTTTGTAGATTGCTTTCTCCAACAATACAAGCTGCTACCATTTTATTTCTATATAAATACACTAGTTGTGACTTCTAAATTTAATTAAAAAATATAATATACAAAGATTCCGTTTTCATTTATATGCCTAGGGCCTGAAAAGCTGTAGACACGGTCCCGATTATATTATATGATCGATACAATAATTCATATCCAAGTTATTTTGGTCAATATGATGAGCTACACATGTTTATAATAAATAATTATTTTAATTAATTTTAATGAAATCCGATAAGGGGTGGTATTAGGGTTCTCTGCTAATATATTTGGCCCTCCTGGTGGTTTTCATATTATAATAAACACTTTGCAGTGAATTTTAAGATTTGCAGATATTTTACTTATATTAATTAAGTGCAATTAACCCGTTGCTCTACTATAACGAATCACACTCGTGACACAATTTACAGTTCAAATATGTCTTTGGTTGGTATTTTTATTAAATAATATTACTGAATAAATATATTGATCTGTGTATATTGTATCTGATATGAATAATATGGTTGAATTTTCAGTTTGATCCTAATTATAATTTGCTCAGTCAAGGATCGTTAAATACTATGTATGCAATATTTCATTTTTCTTTATTTGTTTGAAAATTGAGCCAATAAATAGGTAGCTCTGACTGACGCGACTATCGAAAAAATCATAGGCGAAAGGGTTAATATACCAATTAAGTATTCATATGTTTTGTTAATTTCGGTCTCGATTCAAGGATTAAAGAAAAAAATTAACGTCCCTGCATCATACGCTTTTGTTCGAGACACTTATCGTTAGCTTATGGTGACGGGGTGCTCTTTCATTTTAATTTCTATACGGGAACCGCAATGAGATTTAGAGAGGACAGGGGGTTAAGAGCGGTTCTAGTCGCAAGAAGGGAAGTTTACGAGAGTCCGCGTAAATTGACGATGCGTTTCCATCGTGCAGGAACCTTTTTCCTCGAAATCCTGCGGCCGAGAATATTCTCGATGTGAATTCGTGGATCCAGATAAAATGTTATTGACGTTGAATACTCGTGAAGATGCTTCAGTCCGAGCGTGCATAGACCTCAGGGAACACTCGAGAGGTTCGTGGCCATTTTTACGAATTAAATTAGAATGCGCCGAGATTGACGTCATGGAAAAAGGTGCAGAGTCCATTGAATAAATGAAAATAACGTTGGCTGCGTTCGCCGAGAGCTTCTTCAGATCTTTAAGTGAGCCTTGAATATTCACGAAATTTTCAACGTAATACCCTATGTGAAAATTCCAGCGTAAACAAACAAAGAAATAACGAGCCTACGTGGCTGGATTTTCTTCCATCTTCCGGAGTCATTTTATTTCTACCATCCATCAACAGCTACTACAATTAGGGTGAATATGTATTATCTCCAATTTTTAAAGAAAGTACAGGCACTGGCGTATCTTTGGAAACTTGGCAGGATCAGGTCCTTTAGAAACTTAGAAAGTTTGAAAATTTAGAAATTTTTTATTTTGGAATTAGATCATTTTTAGGATTTGGTATTTTGGAGTTTTGAAATTTTGTAATTTTGGGACTGAAATTCTGAAAATCTGATATTTTTAAATTTTAGAATTTCAGAATCTCAACATATTTTAGTTTTGAAATTTTGAAGATTTAAAATTTTTTAATTCTGAAATTTTGAAATTATGGAATTTAAAAATTCTAGAATAATGGAGGTCCATATTTTTAAAGGTGCTAGGTCTACCTTGGCTTCTACCTAATTACACCAATGAGTACAAAAATAAAAATTTATAACATATTTTCTAAAACACTGTGTATTTTACACAATAAAATAAATATCTTTACTAATATGTATTTGTAAAGGTATATTAAGAAACATTGTTATTTTTATTAATTAACGAATTTCCACGAATTTCAACTTCCATTTTACACATGCAACGCATGCATTTTTTCTCTTTATTTTCTCATCGCGCATTGCACATGTAAATAGTTTCTTCTAATTAGTCATGAACTGTTTATTTCGAAAGCAGGTCATACATGCGGGTATAGTTAAGTTGACTTTATTTGCATATAGCAGTATAAAGTTATCGGTGTTTAACATGTTAGATATGTATTTAGCCCATCATGAGGGTGAAATGGTTTTTTCAGCCAACAGATCCCATAATGTGTTTGAAAATAATTTTATGACAAATATGAATAACAGATATACTATTTTTATTAAACACAATTCGTTTTAATCGCTTAATTATTGAAATCTTATAGGTACTCATGGAATTCTGTTCTTCATGGAATTCTGTTCTTCATTGTTTGTTAATTTTATTAATACTGAAAATTAAGAATTAAACAATTCCTTTGAATTTGTTAGCAAATGCAAGATCTTCCAATATTTTATAAAGTTTAGTGCAAAACATTCTTTTTTATATTAATTTTATAACGAGGCCATACAATCACACCACATATTTAATAGTAATTAATTGAAAAGTTAGTAATATTATCAACAAATCATTATTTCATCGGTAAAACAATTTACTGGATATTATCGAATATTCTGTTATAATAAAACTACAAAATTCAAATAATATGTTTAGCTGAATTAAAATAAACGATTATTTTCATTTATTTTACATACAAGTAAATATTAAACATTTAAGTGTAGCATATATAAGAATCAATTTTATTGAAAATTATTAGAATCTATGAAACTATTCAAATAATAAATTTATAATTACAAAACTGTCAAAGTTTGTTCAAGAAAAGTACTTAATTTTAGAAATACGAGAAACACTGAATTGTTATGTACATACAAGGCTTAAATATTTAAACAGTTACTTATACGAGAAAATATCCCAGAACGTGCCTCTAAACATATTACTTTCCTTTAAACGCGTGATCGGATAGAGGTTCGTATTGGTATTCAGACGTTTCGATGCATTTGTCGTGAATTTATCTAAGTTCAAGATACGTCTTTTGCAAATCGTATTACATACAAGCTATGCATTTCAAATTCGTTTGAAAATTCCGGAATAGTACCGCTGTAAAGACAGCATATTACTAACCTCGATATGACGAAGTTAGGTTTGCATGTATGATATCTTATGTTCATTAATATTTATAGTTTCTTACATCAAATATTTCTTATAATTATAATATGAGTAGTTCCTCAATTCCTATTACATATTAGAAGTTATTTATGCAAAATACATGCAATATGCAGAACAAAAATTATAGTATTTTTTTAAATCTTCTAATAGCAAAACACATTTGTGTCCAGCTTCCTTAACTTTACTTATTTACCATAAAAATATGTATTTATATAATCAACCGCTATATACTTATACTTTAACCATAGTACTTAGGCTCTGTTTAAAAATAAATTTTTTGAAATTTTTTGAGTACGAGTTGCGACGAATAGGGTAGCAAGTCGGATAGCGAGCCTATTGCTAACTCTGCCAGTGGATCGACGCACGATTCACGCGTCCTTTATGCACGTACTCACAATCTAAAGAGGTGGTTAAAGCCTTCAGACACATCAGCTGGCTTCCACGTTTCCTCTTCGTTTCTAAGTTCCCCTGCATCCTTTAGCTGCGGTAATCGCAAACTTCTTTCAGTCTCCTCTTTTCAGGATCTTTTCAACGGGTATGCATATCGTATTCGAATCTGTCTGAGCTAGTGGTTCGCACCCTATACCTAGCTTCCTGTGTTTTCCTATCGTTCCTTGAGTTTCCCTTTTTTCCCAAATTTTCGATTATTTTTTATATTGATTAAAGATGTGCATATTTTGGAACGTATAGATACTTAAAAGTGTTGCACTCCAGTTGATGTAGGTTATTTCAATAATTTATGATCTTGATTCAATTTGTTATAAATTTAACCCCTTTTGAGCTTCCACTTTAAATTGCCGAAATTATTATTTCAGTTAAGGAAACCTGACAAAAGTTACTTTTAAAGAACTTATATAAGCAATCATTTTAAATTATGCAATTATGACCTACATATATGTTACAATCATTTTTATACCCCACAATCAATAATTCAGTATGATTATTATAAGTAAATTTACCAAAACTACAATTGTAAATTATAAAATATGTAGCCTATTGCTAAATATGTATTTTATAATATAACAAAATATGATAAAAAAGAATATTAATTGATATTCATAATTATTATAGTAAGCTCCCTTCGACACGGATTTTCACATACATAGCGTCTGGAAGGATTTCTTCCTATATTGCCAATTCCAAGAATTTTCACTTCTGTAGCACCATAATCGGCAATATAACGAGAGTTTACTATAATCTACTATATTACTAATATGTATATTTATCAACTGCTATTTTTATTCAATATAATTCCTAATAACGTATAATTGTTTCATAAAATTAACTAATTTATTATATCTTTGTGTTGCAGGTGAGTCTAAAAAACTGATTCTTTCCTATCTTCGAGTAACGTGAGTGAGTATATGAAAAGCATCAATTAAACACTAATAAATAAATAAATAAATATATACCACGTAAATATTGTATATACAAACTTGAATTTTTTGAACAGTTTCAATTCTTTTCAAACGACCCTCTTTCCTCAACATCTCTTTTTTTTCTACACATGTCTACGTTTCGTTCAGGATTATTCTCTTTCTTAAATATTGCTCACTTGTAAGTACACTTGAAGATTGTTTCCTGAATAATACATACACGCCCCCGCTTATTCCGCTTCGTTTTACTCTTCCCTCGCTTCTAGCCTTCTCTCGGCAACTATTCTCGTTTAGACCTCGTAAATATTTACGCGCCAAGCACCTGATCGCATTTGCATGTGGGATTCGCAGTGATTTCTAAACGGGGCTCGAGCGGTTATGTAGATCGGAGCATTGCATGCACATCGGAGTGAACGATTCGTCGCGAGTGCAGAGAAATCACAGGTAAATCAACAATGTCTAACTCAAATGTTTAAAACACGGCGAAGCGTTTCATCTCTGCGCACGATATTCACTTTAACTATATTGACAAGTTAGGAAGTTCATGAAATTTAACTTCCAATTACAATGCGGTTCAGATAAATTATTCTTTGAATGGGTTTATAAGCTCATGCAATTTGCAACAATTGATTTGTGTAATCGAGTTTGTACTCGAGCATTAGTTTGTCAGTATCGAGCACAGTCGACTTCCCCGGGGAAAATAACGTTTTAAAGGAAGTAGAAATTCCCAAATCCTTAATTTTAATGATATTAACACTTCCGTGATGGGCGATAGCCGGCAGAACGTTTAGTTAGCTGAATATCGCATATAAGTTCCAAAAGTCTTTAGCTGAGTGCTGTAAGGTTCTGCTTAAGAGGTATTAGTGCTTAGTATGATGCTTATATTCGTTTGTTGTTCAAAATTTTTAAAAATTAGATATTACGAATGCATATTAAATTTAGGACTATGTTGCCCGTATTCAGCTAAAGAATTCGACCATGTCTACGGTCGCAAAAGTGTTAATAATAAAAGAGGTTTATAAAAAAATAACAATATTATAGAACTTACAATTAGTATATAATTAAGAAATATGAATAGTTTAAACATAAATTCAACATTTTTCACGTAAACATTATAAGCAAGTGGTGGGGAGGAACAAAGGTACATAAATATACAGGGTGGGCCGGAAATCGTAGTGCAACCGAGGAGGAGGTGATTCTACGTTAAAAAAGAAGAAAACATTTTGGTACAATATTTTCTCATCCTGGACTCCATTTTCGAGAAAATTGACAAGATGTATGGATCGTTCGAGCAGAAAATTTAATAGAGGTTAGAAAAATGGCGTCAAAGACCGCCATGAATGAGCCAGAAAATTGTAGTAAAATGCGCTATAATAGATATTGAAAAATTTATACAAATTTCAAGTGTGAGAGTTCTTATTTCAACGGGGTGCTCATAATGATTTTGTAAGTTATTACTTTTGTGCAAAGTTTAGACAAAATTGGCGTTCTGAATAATTAGAATAATTAAATTACTGCTCTATAATTTGCTTATAAAGAAGATTTCTTAAAAAAGAAGAAAAAGAAATTTGATAAGTTATCTTCAAATGAGGAAATAAATGATTTACCCCCTTACATAAAAGGTTAAATACAATCAGAATTGTATAAAATAAAGAAAAACATCTACGTTATTGTAACTATGTATAATTTTTTATCGAAATCATTAATTTTCTGTGAAAGGTATCCGATGGCTTGATTGAGAATCAGCTCACAAAGCGAGTATTCTCACAGAAACCTAAACATTCAATATCGTTCCGGGCAACGATCGAGTATTCGACCGAACGAAATGGGCGGTTTCAATTGTGATGTTTCCGTTTAGAAATCCCGGCGAGTTTGACATGCAAATGTGATCAGGCACGGCGTAAATATTTACGAAGCTCTGCGGAGGCTTTATCGTTGAATTTCGAAGGTTTCCGACGTTCAAGTTTATTTTATATGTATCTTTTTATCAATCATTTCTTACGCCGCTGAAGTTATACACGAAAGACAAAATTTTATAATATTGTTATACAGGGTGTTAAAAAATACCCAGAAAGCCTCTACACCGCTGGATAGATCACGAAAAATCGAAGTGAAAAGTTCTGTAGCATTTTTCGATGGGATCACTAGTTTAGCCACATTTCGTTGTTGAAAATTGAAAAATTGACCAATCAGCGCACAGCTTGAGTGGCAAGATCCGCGGAGTAGGAGACTAACCTCCTCTGACGCCGACGAGCCGTGCCGCTGAGCGTCGCACTTACGCATGCGCACAGCCGACTCTAATACTAGCCATGCTGAACAACGTGCCATCACCGCTTACGTGACAATCGGGAGTCCTATTTTCAAAAACAGATTCCTGTGTTCGGAATTGTAATTAATGTCTTTTTTAATTAAAAGCTGTAGTAATATACACTATTGTGTATTAATTATGTATAAACAATACATAAACGTTGCAACTATGGCAAGTAGAAGTGATGTGGTAGTATAAAATTGTTATAAATGTGATATATATTTTGTATACTCTCGAAGTAGTTTGGTGTTGTGAAGCATGATATTTGAAATATTTACAGTGGTTTGAAGAAAATTTAGGTATGAAGCAAAATGAAACCATCTTTGGATCAAATTGAAACATTTAAGAATTGATAAACGTGTATATAAGTTAATAAATACCTTAAAACGAGCGAAATTATTGGAACGAAACCAAGGAGGTTATGTGAAGACCAGAGAGTAGCCGGGAGTCTGACGACGTTGATTGGCTGGGAGTCCAGGAGGCAGATAGAGTAGGGTAGGTGTTGATATATTCAGACCGGACTCCCGCGGTGTTGCCATTTTTAATTCAGCACGGCTAGTATTGTAAGCGCCTACTAAGTTGAGATTCGAGGTGTGAAACGCTCCGCCTAATCTTCACCTCGAACCCTCGTCTAGTAGTAGTAGTAGTAGTAGTTTCTACTAGTAGTTGTAACCTAGACAGCGAATAGCGAGAATGCGTGTGGGTCAACTGTATAAGTGTGCGTGTCTAAGTCTGGCCCATCTAGCTCCGACCAATCAGACCCAATTTCTTAGGAGTCTCAACTTAGCAGACGCGTACAGTACTATACTCCGTTCAACGAGACGAGTCACCAAGTCAAAACACACAACTCACGTGATCGGCTCTACGACTGCGGTCATTGGCTGCCACATGTTACAACTCAGGGCCAAGTTATGATGGTCCCTTGCCGAGGGCTCTTGCATGCAAGGTCAGGCTTATCTTTCGATGTGATGTGGGAATTCGGAACCCGTAAGTCGGCCCTGTCCTGTTCACGTGCTTGGTGACTCGTCTCGTTGAGACGAGAAATCTGGAGTATAGAGTCGGCTGTGGCATGCGCCGAGAGCCTAGTGGAGACAGATAAATTAATTATTTGTTTATTTGTTTGTTTGTGTTGGTTTGTTTGTTTAATCTATTAATTGGTCATACCCAGTTGTTTCAATTTATTAAACGGTTTGATAAATTGTACACGTACAATTTTCATCTGTATCCTGTGGTAAAGATTGATATCGAACATATCCAAAACACCATAAAATTGCTATCTTTACAATAGCAAACAACGTTTGAATTACTTAAATAATGAATTAATCCTGTCTCCACTAGACTCTCGGCGCATGCGCAAGCGCGACGCTCAGCAGCGCGGCTCGTCGGCAGCAGAGGAAGCTAGTCTCCTACTCCGCGGATCTTGCCACTCAAGCTGCGCGCTGATTGGTCAACTTTTCAATTTTCAACAACGAAATGTGGCTAAACTACTGATCCCATCGAAAAATGCTACAGAACTTTTCACTTCGATTTTTCGTGATCTATTCAGCGGTGTAGAGGTCTTCTGGGTATTTTTTAACACACTGTAGACAATGCGTGAAAGTGGATTAGCACAATTCTCGTGTGTAGGTATTACGATTTATGTGATAAATGAAGCATTTTCCTCTGGTAATTCAGGAGGCGTTGCTATCCTCAACAATGCTTCCAATTAATGCTTTTCAAAAATTTCGGTTCACAAAATTCATGTTCTCCATAACACTTCAAAATACCGCATGATTGAAGGACTTCCTTGAAACGTAAGCAGGTATCGGGCCAAAAGAAATAGGATACGGGTCTGGGTACTGTAGAACTAACCAAATGATTAGCTGGTCCAGAATTTGATTAAACGTCTCTCAGTTTCGTGGGTGGGGCAGGAGCAATATTTTCCCGTTGGCCAGGAACCAGCGGCAAGGGCAAAGGTCGGCGGTTGGCGGTCGGTGGTCGGTGGTCGGTGGTCAACGGACGGTATTCGAGATTCCGCAAGGTATAGAATAACTCCTGAGAGTAGACGCTAGTTGAAAAGTAGCCGCGAGTAGATAGGTAGCCGAGTACCACCGTGTTCCCTTTACCGGTTCCGTCAGTTTTCCCGCGTTGTGGTATTCAGCAATGCGCTTACTTCTCTTACCTATCTTTATCCCTCATTCTCCCTTTTGAATTAACGTCAGATAAGTATTATTGTAGAATTCTGTACAGAAACTGGATTAAAATTGTTTAATAAATTTAAGGTAATATGTTCTTGATATCTACAATTCCATCCATTTTTTTACGGTAATAATAATTAATAAGGACTGTATTTAATATTGCTTATTTAAAAAAAAAAAGGTTTAATTTCTCAACCCTTGAAGAGCTGAGTCTGGGTCAATCGAAACCCACATTTACAAAACATATACAAAGATATTAATCTGAAGTAAAATATATAATTTTTAATCGAAAGAATTTTATATATTGGAAAAATAATTTTAAAAAAAATAGTATGAAATTTAGAAAGTAGAAATAGGTAATGTGAAATATAAAATTAATTAAAAAATTGAAATACTCTTCATGCTTCACCGTCCAAAGGTTAATAGGTCCACTGACCTTTCTGTTCCCCTCCTAGTTGCGATATTAGCTATGACCTATAATTTAAATAGCATAGGAATTTGGGCCAATTAGTACAAAATTGTATAAAATTAGCAAGCAGCTATTAGTGAAATGCAAATAATGAATTGCTTCTCTTAAAAAATTTTCATCTTTTGACTTATACCACTGTCAATGCCAGGGAACAACATATGACATGAAATTAAAATAGAAAATGTAAAACTACAATAAACATTTTTATGCAAAGATCTTTTATTAAAATTTTATTTATTTCAATGAAGTTTCGACCTTACTTCCTGCAGAGAAGTAGATTTTTTAATTCTACTTCCTCTCCAGTTTCGTACTGTTTTTTATCCTTTATGTGTTATTTATCGTTGTTTTTCCCTGGACCTTTTGTTCCCCTTTTCTCACTTCTCACTTGTCTTATCCCTTTCTCGTTCACGATCATTTATTTTTGCGTTTCGTTTCCTTTCGTACCGTTTTGCTTTCCTCCTCCCCCCTGTCCTTCCTTCCTCCGCGTATCCCTTTCTTTCACGTACCTTTATCTGTAGCACCACGGTACAGTCATATATTTTGGTAGAAGTTGCGCCCTTTTTAAATGCAAATGTTCATGGTTGCGACGCTTTTCTTCTGCCCGTCGTATTTATTACTACACCGTCATTTTTATTGTTTCGATATTATTTATGCTTTATAGTCGAATATAATTCCCTATCTTGATTTATTTGCCGGCGTTTCAACGAGACCCGGTACGGTATTAATGCACACACGCTGGCTCCGACTAAATCAGAATTTCCGCTAACACGGCTGTAATTTAGCATTTCTATTATCTTGATGCGTAAGCTAATGTAATATGCAACCGAATATGTCGCGAACTCCTTCGCCTGTCCTTTAAAATCCTAATGGAAAGTTTTCTCCACGACGATATATTTCTGCTTTCTGCTCGGCATTGTCATTTTTCACAATTCCCCCGTGAATAAGTATCGTACATCATCTCCATCTAACAGCATTTCCGTGTATATAACTTAATTCAGTTTTCTCTAACGTTCGATCGTTTTTCATTCGAAAAGCAATATCACTCTTCGAATGCAACATCGATCTTCGATCCAACGCGAAAAACCATAAATTTCGTCAAATTTTTAGCACTGTGACATCAAGTTAATATACATTGTTTGAAATAATTGTAATATTAAAATAATTTTAAAATAATTTTATTGAGTTTAACCAACAAAATATTTCTTTAAATATATGATAAAGTGTTGTTTGAATATTTGTATTGCTTCTCTTTGTAAAGAATTAAATTGCTGTTATAAATTCTGGTATTTCTTGTTCTTTAGAAGAAGTATTTATTTTGTAGAAAAATGGAAATTTATCATGTGGTTTTTTTTAAATAATTGGTTCTATTTTTATATTAGTATAAAAATAGTAGAGTTCTCAATTTGTAACTATTTTTATTTTTAATACTTCAAAATAAGAATATGCAAGATAACTTGGGGTAGCACGATATTTTCGGTCTTGGTAGCCCGACAGCACTTTAGTCCGAATCTACCCGATATCTTCCGACCGAGCCCGAAAGTATTCGACTACCCGACATTCAAATAATCTGGAAATCTGTCCAAGCTCGCCCGAATTTTACCGAGCCGACCCGAATCTTACCGAGCCGACCCGAATTTTTCCGAACCGGCCCGAATCTTACCGATACCGCCCGAACTTGTTATTTTCCGCACAGCTCTACTTAAAATCAATTATTTTTCTACCGAAATTGGCATTTATTAATTTTGATTCTTTAAAAATCTATTATAACACTTGTTAAATATAATATTAAACTATTTTAGAAATGTCTATAATAAAAATGACAAAAAGAAATATTATAATTAAATGTTAGAATTAACATAATATTTTTTAAATAATGCTGAACACCAAAGTTAAAGTTTTGTAACCATTCAAAACCAAAAACTTTTAAATTGAATACGATGTAACTATTCACTAGCGATCAGTAGGAGGCAAGCAACACGTTAAGAATCCTTTAAGCTCTCAAATATGTAGGATTGTTCCTAGAAACACTCTATAATATGAACACGTCCGATACGCGCATCCGGTAAGGCATCAACGTCAAGAAAACGCGCGTGCGCGTGGCCCACGATTCCGTCACCTGTACAGAATTCACAGAATGCAGATCGCGCGCGTACAAGCGGGGAGCTGGGAAAGAAAGGCCGCGCACGGCGAAGTCGCATCAATGAGTGCTCAATGGGCGCCGGACAACACTTTTCCCGCCGCTGAATCAGTCGTACTCGGCGCACGCCAACCTACGTTCGGTGCACCTCGAATAAGTGAAGGTGCAACCGTGTGTATACACAGGGTGTCCCGCAATGTGTCGCACAATCAAGCTGGTGGTTTTGCATGATAAAATAAATAAAAAATATAGAATAATATTTTTTTTATACGCAGCTTTGTTTTTGAGAAAATTAAGTTTAAAGATTTTTCTTACTTTTCAGTTGGAAGTTTTTGTATATTTTTGAATTTAAATGGCACCGAACGTGGTAGACTTCTCCAGAAAAAATGGCAATATATAAATGTTTACTCGGGAAAATTTGAATTTATTCCTTTAAAAAAACTATATTACCTTTTTTCTAAATTACTAAAATTATAATTTTAAGAATTTTTACTTCCCATATAGCACTGTCATTCCTAAGATAGCCTACTTTGCTCGATACTGTACTTACATGTAGCTATTAATTAGCACATTAATTTTTTGTATCATGGTGGATTTAAAAATGTACTACCTTTTTAAGATTTAAATATGTATGGTAGGATATTTTCCATGCCATTATGAAAAATTAAAATTATTTGTAACATAGAGATTTATACTATATCTTACTTATTTAGTTTATATAACAATAGAATTTTTGTGTTATATGGGTCTTTTTTATTATAAAGTAAATACCGCAGTAAAATGTCTAGTACGTCATATTATAAATGTAATTATTTTATTTTATTTTCCAATTCAAACTCTTCACTTGCACCCTTACGAAATTAATATAATTTTAGTGTTGCTTATTATTCAAATTTTCTTCAATTACTCTATTTATAGAACATATTCATAATCCTACGAGATTCAACATATTAATTAAATTTTGGTAAATTTTTTTTGTTTCAATCAGTTATAAAAATACATATGCTTAATTATATCTTCATCAGATTTTAGTTATATAACAAAAATTCTGTTTGTTTATTATATGTCCAGCAAAGTTGAATTTAATTAACTACCATGTACACTAACAATTCCTATCGTCTAAGAACGTTTATTATTAATACTATTAATTAAAAAGAAATTACTGTACATTAGTGTGAAATTATTATATTTGTTTTATTATATTATATATAACTACAAAGCATGCTAATTGTTCATTATAGATATTATTAATTACTAATTAATTTATTATATTCATTAATTATTGTATCAATATAAAAATTATTGATATGGCCATTTGTTCTGTTATAAATAAATTTGATTACCAGAATTTTGAAGAATGTTCAAATTCTTATTATTCAACTTTGCTTCCTATCGGGCGACACCCTGTATGTGCAAGTTTAGCGTAGGATACAGGATAAGCAGGGCTTGGAGAACGGAGGTTCGCGCGAAGATAGGCGGGAATGACTCATTGCCAAGAGACGCGTATAATATTACCTGATCGTTGCTAGGCTCGTGCCACACTTCCGTTCTTCGTACATTACCGGTTAAAACTTTCAGGACATTTGCAATATTATAGAAAACCCTGGAATTCTACAGTAGACTGTCGTTATATTGCCTTGGACGGGACTGCAGCTGGCTTCCAAACTTTTTATTCAAAGAAAATAAAAATGTATCGTTTTTGTATGATATGATGAAGATAAAATCATTCGTGTGACAATATAACAAAAGTCTACTGTACTCCGAATTATTGTCCTCTTTGAATTATGTAATTTTTCTCCTAAAATTGAATATTGACATTTCAGGCATACTTCTATAATCATGCAATTGTTATATTGGAAGAATTAGACGATACTGAAAACAATGATATATTTAAATAAAAATTTGCAATTTTATAACTGTGTCATTGGTCTTCTGCAGTGGCGATATAGTAAGGTGAAATCAGGTAGACTTACGTAAATGTAATAAATTCTTTTTGCAAAAATTGCAAAACTTTATACAACGAATTATAAATGGTCTTTTATTGTTTAGTAGTCATTAACCCTGTGATTATTCACTAAAATGATATGTAAATCAATACTAAAAAAAAAACATTTATTTTTTATAATTTAATACGTTGATTGCTACATATGTCGATCACTGTCATGATGCTCAAAATGTAATATAATAAAATAATTACACAAGGAGAAATAGAAGAATGCGACCTTAAACATTTAAATTAAGTTAAATTAAATTAAATTAAATTGCTATGTATTACATTTGTAGCATAAAATAGACAATATAGAGTTTTAATTTGGAAATTAATTAATCGCATCCCTAATAATTAGAATTTCAAAGTATTGAAATTTTTAAAAATCTGAAGAAATTTAAAATTGTTACAAATACGGTTTACTTCCTTGTGTGGATGCCAAATGTAAACTGCAGTTCAGATAAATATGCAACAGTCAACATTGTATGTATATTTACAGTGCATGGTAGTTTATTCTTTTCAAAGGACTGTATTTTCTACCAATGTGTATATACATTGAGAACAACCAACGCGTGCCTACAACCGGATAAATCCAACTCATTCTTTCACGTTTATTTATACCTCATTTTACGAAACCCTTCTTCCTAGACACACTATATGCATAAGTTAACATTATGTGCAACGTGGGTGCAGTATGGGTGTAGGAATTGACCGGAGATACCACCAACTGTAACACTGACATCAACAAAAATTCCAAATAGTCATAAATCAATTATGCTATTGTATAATAAAATGATTGTTGGCGAGCCCACTTTACAACATTTCAGTTATATTTGTTCAGTTTCATTGAAAATAATAAATTTTGCATCTATGGTTTTATAATTTCTTATATCCAGAAAATTGTGAAATAAGACTTTTACTGATAATGAGTCATAAATACAATATTTTTGATAAATACATTGGCTAATTGTAAGTTGGACCTTGTTCTGTGGTGGACTCGGTTCTTGAAAAATTTGGAAAATTTTAAATTTTGTAATTTTGAAAATTTTAGTAATTATAAAATTTTGGAATCTGGACTATTAAATTTGGATTTTTGGTGATTTGAAATTTTGGAATCTTAGAACTTTGATATTTAAAAATTTTAGAATTCTGGAATCTCAGAATTTTGTAATTCTCAATTTTAGAATTTTAAAATATCAGAATTTTGTAATTTTGTAATTCCAAAAATTTTGAAAATTTGTAATCTTGGAATTCTGAAATATAGGTAATCTGAAATTTTGGAATTCTGAAATTTTATAAATTTTAGTATCTTAGTATTTTGTAATTTTGAAAATTTGTAATTATAGAATTCTGAAATGTAGGAAATTTGCAATTTTTTAGAATCTTAAAATTTTGATCAATCCAGATTTTCATAGGAAGATCAATAGATAAACATTTAAAAACAGCGAAAGTAAATGAAATATTTTTTGTGTAACCATTTTTGAGAAGCGTTTAAAAATTGACACAATTATCAAACCGTTTTAATAATCTGCTCAAATTCTTCAGCATCCAAAAAGAGCCAATAATTTCAATTCTTAGGTTTCACATACTAATTGCTAACAAGCAACAAAATAATAATAACGAAGCTGTCGAAAATCTTTCACACGATCTATCATTCTCCATTTATTAATGTCTTCCGTTCGGCATGACCAGCCTGAATAGTGATATCTTCTTAATGGAAGGTTAAAAAATTCATTGAGCATTGGTGTTTCGTGGCAGCTTCGCAATAAAGAAAACAATTGGCTAGGAACGAGCCACTAAGGGTACATAAGTATGCACACGATGACGCTGTTAGTTTCCGGTGAATCGAGATCTTCCTTCCATACTTCAGTCGCGTGGGTAAGGATACGGACACGAAGAGCGTAGCAGGAGACGTACGGGTCGACGCCGACGCCTCCTACTCTGGCTCTTGCTGCCACGAGTTATGGCTTCACGCTCGGTTGCACCCACGATTTATGAAGCGAAAGATCGAGCGAGGTGTCCGAGGAAGAGACTCTGCGATGCCCAGACCTGGACACAGGGAACAACTTTTCTCGAGATTTGCTCGAGTCTCATTCGTCCTTCCAGATACATAGTAAGCTCCAAAACTTTCTGGGCTAACTCTGATTTACTTGAGAAAAATCGAAGAAACGTTTCTTATTTTTCCATAAAGTCTTCTTATATTCCAGTGCATTTAATGCAAGGATTTACTAGCATCACTGGCGCATCTAGAAAAGTCAGAAGGATCCATTGCTCCTTTCCCTTATTAAGAAATTAAAAACCTTTTCTTAATTAATACTTGAATATTTATGCAAATTTTAGAAAACATTGTTGGGAACAAATAAAAATTAAATAAATTAGACTTAATACAGTAGACTCTCGCTATATTAAGTAATTATCGTAATTATCTATATTAATTCGTAGTTTAATTATTTGAATATTTAAGTGGCAAAAGGGAAGGAAAGGAGAGAAATTAACTCACGCTGAGGCATATTCATTCATTATAGTGAAATTAACCTAACGATACTTAAGGGTCAAACACGGTTATTTTATTCACATTGGATTAATTTCAATAAAATGTTTACCTGAACTCAGCAAGGGGTTCTAAAAAAGCGCACGACACATTGCTTGAAATTAGTCGTATAATTTTTGAGCTTTTCTACGTATATGTACCTTCTCTTTCACGTAAGCTGACCACTTTATTTCCGGTACAATGAAATGTAAAAAGGAAGTTCCAATTTTCCATCGTTTGACCGCCTCTGGTCGGGACCGTGTACGCGTGTAATTCGAAGAAGCCTGGTAAATTTATGTGTTCTACCTAAATTTCACAGAATACCGACCGGCTGATTCATACAATACCGTTTGCACATTTACGTATTGTTACTGTGAAAGTCAAGATTACGCAATCTATGAGCAACAATCGGACTAAAATATTACCGTCGACACGCGACGCTTTGGATTAAACTAATTTTCCGGTGCTGCGTTTCTTGGAGTTGTTCGAGATTAGCAGTAAATCAGGAATGATAAAAATGAAACACCCACCAGCCAGATGGTTCACCCACATTCGAAAGACGCATTAATTTCCTGCAAAATCCATTACTCATTTCATGAAAAACGATTTTTAATTACTCGATTGTGAATTCATACGGTACGATAAAGGCAACAAAGCCAATGTGTAAAATTTTGATAGAATGGTAGAAAAATTGATTTAATCAATCATTCTCAGGATAGCCCATTTTGAATCTCATTTATATAATTTAAAATTGAAGATGGCAAACCCAATATGTTTACAAAAACAGAATTAACGAACCCAGAAACTTCTAAATAAGACTTTTAAGGTTGAACAAGAATGACAGTAGCGTCTCTAGGAAAAGTAATTTACATTTTTCGGACACAATTCTGAGGAAAACTCATCATAATTATGATATTCATATCCAAAAGAATTTTGTATTTTGAGCAAAAATGTATTTTCCATGAAGCTTTAAAAGCCAAATTACAAAATCGGGCTCTGTACGTCGGTGTATAATTGAACAAAGAATATTTTATAAAAAGAATTATAAGAAAATGTTGCTCCTTCGCTTCGAAATCTTTGAATTACTAAATCGCTTAATTCGAGCCATTTTATTTCAATATGGCTACTAGACTATTGCTATCTTTGTCTCTGCATATAGGAGTTTCTCAATTCCGCCGCATGGGGCCTCTGAGATCGATTCACAGTGTGGCGCCTCAGCCGCGTCACCACCATACAGTTCCTAGGCAGTGTTACCAACCCTTTTCCTACGCGCCATAGACAGTTGGCAGCTATGTAAATATATAGCGTCTAGACGGTGTTCAGACCGAAGTAGAAGATTTAATAAACACGTATTTTTGTTTAATACGTGCGAAATAATATATGTGGGTGCTCCCTAAAGGAAAGACCTCGCAGGCCCCCCAGGGTTGCCAACTTGCGTTTTTTTAGGCCAAATTCCGGAAATTTGGCATTTTTTAAATTCGGTTGGCTTTGAAAAATTGATTTGGCTTTTTGGAGTTTTTGCAATTTTAATAAAATTTTGGCTTCTTTCTGGCTTTTTTCAAACAATTTTTGGCTTAAACCCAAGATTTCGAATTGGCAACCCAGGGACCATCACTTGACCCTTAAGTATCGTTAGATTAATTTTACTATAATGAATGAACATGTCTCAACGTAAGTTAATTTCTCTTCCTTTTCTTTTTGCAATTTGAATATTCAAATAATTAAACTACTGAAGAGTGCTGAGAATGCCACAAAGTCAGCGAGAATGCATGTGCTGTCGCATGGTATTATTACATAATAAGAGATGCTTGGTTTAGCATCGCAGCTGTAATATAATAAAAAAGAAGCGTAGAGGAAACCTTTATCCAATGAAGTTGAAGAAATTAATGAACGAGGAATAAGAACAAAAGAAAACTGTAAAGACGCAGTCGCTACATCGCGTAATATGGCAGGACGTGGTGATTATGATAAAACGGATTTAATGAAACGGCTTCACTCCAATAAAGACGATAATAATGACGAGAATATCGTGCACATAAATTGTAGATAAAATGAGACAGCAAGCGAATATAATCAAAGGAATGATGATGGCATTAAAAAGAGGACTTCGGTGGTTTCAGGCACAAAAGAAATATAAATCCACGCAATTACCTATATTAAAAAACTTTTAACAATTAAAAAGACATTAGATTCATAAATACGTCAATTTCTTTTATTTCTGTTGAAATGAGTAAATTTTGTTATCTATCATTTCTTTAAAATAAATTTTTGGCATTTGCTACACCAGTTTCTTTAACCCCTTCATTACGACTGAATTTAGTCGAAAAGTAACAGAAATGAAGTTTCTAAATCATAATAAATTATTCTAATTATAAAATTATATAACTATTTGAGGCACGGAATTTTAAACAATAAAAAGACCACTCGCCAGATGTCTTCTTTGTTTATGTATTTTTAACACTAGACTACCGACGTTTGCTGCACACTTATTTTTAAATTGTAAATAAAGTAGAAAACTAAATAGATAAAGAATGAAAAATAATTAAATATAAACATCCATTTTTTATCACGAAAATAGTGAGCATACATTTCAATAAAAATAAATAATAATAAGAATAAATTAAAATAAGAAACTTGAAACCAGTCATTTTGACTGGTTCGATAGTCCTAGTGTTAATTTAATTATGCATTATATGAGGCGTTGAGAGCAACAACGGACTGGCCCTAATTCTTGAAAAACGAAACCAAACAAGTTTAGTGCACTGTTGCACACAGATATCACCACAAAATTTCAATGCAATATATGATTTTATTATGTCATATGGTTTTAAATTGAAAAATACTAATTTCTTCTTTTTTACATAAATAATACATTAATCCTAACTCAATTCCGCAAAAAGTATGGGTTAGTCCGTTTTTGTTCTCAGTGCTACGTATAACCAAAATTTACAAAAATAACTATAATTGATTTTGATTTTTTTTTACTATGTTATTTTTATCCCTGCTCTCCCCTAGCCAAATGATATTTTCGAATATTCCTGCTCTAAAAGACATCCTCGACCTGTAACGAGCGGAATGACGTGTTAAGCAGATTGCATGTAACAACGCCTTTCCCGGTGATTACGAATCGTCGATAAATCATCGTGTCCGTTCGTTCGTGGGTTAATCGTGAGAAACATGATGGTGGTTCGAACCAATCCGCGCCACTGCGGAGGTGTATCGGTCCATTCGCAATCTCGCGAGATCTGTAGATCGATAAGCAAATAGAAGGTATACCCGCGGTGCGCACGGAAAGTAGCCACGGTCATAAATAACGATTAACGTGGCAACAGGCAACCGAGGAACGGTGAAATTGGTCCTTCCAGCGACACGGAAAGCGAAACTCGATGTGTCTTCGTTTGCTGCTAGATTGGTGGGCTTCCGCCGAAGATGCCGAGCTGTTTGTCTTTTAACATTGAATGAGAACATTATTCCACGCCTTGTTTCTTGAAGCAAACGAGTCAGTTACTTCGCTCTTCTCTTAAAGAATTTCCTTTAGAATACGTCGTTACTTTCTTCTTCTTGATTGATGGACCTCCTGCAGCACACTGCTACTGTATTATGAATATCCCCATTTTAATTTGCTGCTTTCCCAGCAAAATGTTGAAGTTATGTCATGCTTGGTACGTATAAGTTTCGTGTCTTAGGCTATTTAGAATGTTACTAATGGTATGAAACATGTTTGTGTATTATGTACAGTACGGAGCATGGTAGGCTTCTCTAGGAAAAATGGTACCTCCTCCCCCACACGGCGATACATAGGCTTCCTTGGACTTCCGGGTTCCCAATCTTCTCCATAGGCTTCTTCGTGTTCCTGGGTTGCAGGATTCGGAAGTTCCAGGTTCCTGGCTTTTTGTGTAGGTCTCCTCTTCTCAGACACCCGCCTCTCTCCTTAGACGTTCGCGAAGGGATTGATGTTATAGGGGAGAACGCCTCATATAGACGTATACTTGATGTCACGAGAAGACCACTAACTAGGCTTCCCCCACCACTAACCAGGCTTCCCCCACCACTAACCAGGCTTCCCCCACTACTAACTAGGCTTCCCTACCACTAACTAGGCTTCCCCCACCAGTAACTAGGATTCCCCACCACTAACTACGTTTCCCCCAACACTAACTAGGCTTCCCCTACCACTAACTAGGCTTCCCCCACCACTAACCAGGCTCCCCCACTACTAACTAGGCTTCCCCCACCACTAACTAGGCTTCGTGTGAACGTTTACGCGGGAGAATTTGAATTGATATTTATCTTATTATTCATATTTCTTGATTATATACTAAATTTTATAATATTTGATAATTAAAAATTATATTTGTTTCTGAATCACTTTTGATATTAATATCGACAAAATTAAGATTTTTAGAATTCCTGCTTCCCCTATATCACCATTTTCCCTAGGAAGGCTTACTTTGCTCGCTACTGTACATAACGTGATCCAATGATTCCCTTAATCAAATCCCAAACAAATGTAGTTTATATTCTACTACATATGTAATGTTTAAAGAACTTTGTGTAAGTTAGTTGTCTTTTATGCACTTGCCATAAACTCTAAAATAGAGGGTATTAATTTGCATTTGAAACATATGTATTGTGCTTTTTTCCTGTAAGGATAAAATCATGAAGTTAGCTAGAAAATGGTAATAAATTATCGAAAATACGAGGGATACCTTAATGAATAATACCTCATCTTTCAATTTGACCGAAACAGTAGAACGAACTTTTGTTTCAACCCAATAGTACCTGGATGTATGTACTCGCTCAGTTCTAATTACCTTCAGATAAACCACCTTCATTTCAAGTAGTTAAAATTTTTTCATTACAAGTACCTACATCCCCTTGTAATTCTTCATTACTACTAATTAAAGTATCAGTTTCATCATTTCGTGAAGTTTCATTATACCTTTCATTTGATGGAGCTTCGTTAGTTCACTGAAGTTCCATTTACGTTCACAAAATTCATTAAATCTGAAATGAAAACAGTGAATTTTGCTTGAGAGGTGCAAATATTTTTTCGAATTAACCACTGTTCCCGTTATAACAAAATATCAAAGCAACACTGCTCATGTTAGGTTACAGTAGTATAGCACTTTGTACTTCATTTACGTATGCAGTCTTAAGTTTTAATTAAAACATGTGCTCGCTAATTTCTCGCCATATAATTTCCCGTTAGAAACACTTTGTGCTCACAGGCATCATTTACACACACTCGTGCAATTGATTTTTATTTACCTAATGAACTGTGAAAAATCATGAAAAGTTCCATTTCATATTGGAAACGAATGTTTCTTATTGTTGCAAGGTTTCCAGTATTTCAAGGCTTGATAAAACATGCGTTCTCACAAATATGCAAGTAAATTGAAATAAGACGAAAATCATATACCAGCAAAGGACATATTTTACGCACGATTGCAATATTTCTCCCGAAGAGAAGAAAAAGTTTCCAGCCAATATTTTCTAAACGAATATGTACGACTATTTTCTTGCTTCGCTGTTAGAGCGTTTCCCTGAAAATACCGAATGATTTTCCTCTTTTGTGACTTAATAATATGAAGCAACAGAAGGGGAGGCGAGATTAGAACACGCGAGATCAGATAAAAATTCTCAAGGAAAAAAAAAAAAATAAAATAAAGAAGTTAAACAGAGGAAGAAAGAAGGGTTAATTTAGCTGGTACAGGTTGCCTTAATTAAACGAGCTACATATGTATGTACTCCTATTAAGATAAAACAAGCAATTAACGGGGCATACAGATCCGATCCCTTCTTTTCCCTCGGTTTTCTACCTTCTTCCACTTCTCACAGCTTTGGGAATACTTTCGTCATGATTCACGAACAAAGGGCGAATCTTGTTTTCATTAGTAAAAGGAAATTGAAAACGTTTCTTTTTCCATCCAGAGAACATTGTCGCCACATTTTCAGGCAAGTGGAGGCAAGGGAGAATATTTTAAATGGCCCGGTATAAAAGTAATTTTTCTTACATGAAAATTGATAACTGAATATGAAAAATTGGAAAATTGTTGAAAAAGGATTTCAATACCAATTTTCCTAATTTTTTTTATATGTTATAGAGAGAAGAGCCTTGACTATATTATACTTTGTTCGATGCTTAGGACGACCATAATTGAAAAGTTAAGAGAGAAAGAAAATTGAATATATTATGTATTACACAACGTTTAACTCTTGAACAGCAAATCCTGGGTCAATCATGACCCAATCGTTCAAAATGAATACAACGGTACTAATCTAAAATTGAATGTATAATTTTTTAATGATAGAGTTTCATATATTGGCAGGGCCGGCTCTGAGATTCCGGGGTCCGAGGCGAACTCCAAAACTCCCTTCACATATATGACATAAAAAAAGTACCTGAAATAAAATTTATAAAATTAACATTAAAGCTTGTATAACTAATTTAAAGTTTCATTTACATCGATTAATATTCAAGTAAACATTCTTAGATGCAAAATCGTCTTATGGGGGCCCTAAATCTTGAGGGGCCCTAGGCGGCCACCTAGTCTTCCTAGACCCAGGGCCAGCCCTGTATATTGGAAGAATAATTTTTAAGGGAACGCTGTACATTTTTAATAATAATAATAATAATCTGAAACACAAAATTGTAGTCCTTATCACAGATTTTGATATTTTTTTATGCTTACTCACAGAGGATTAATTACTTGGAATAACAGATGATAGAAATATTATAAAAGTAATACATAAGATTTGCTAAAAATAAAAGTATTAAGTGAATTTTTTAATTGTTACAACGTGGTACTTGATATAATTATTTAGATAGTTATTTACATACTTTCTTCTTTTTTAAATCAGTATCTTAAGAGGAATTTTGATAGAGACACCAACGAATACGTGGAAAATGTTAATGTACTAATTTCACAAATTGGGCCTTCATTCACTTGGCACGTAGGTTATTCACAATGAGAACCGGAAACGTGTAGGAGTCGGTTATCGTTAGAAACAACAAAGTCGTGTTTGTGGATATATCCGCATTAAAACGATCCGTTGACAAATTTCCTGTGTTACTCATAAAACGCATTAAACATTACTTAATTAATTTAATCGGCAAAATTAGCTGTGTTCCGTTACAAGTGTAACTGATATTACTATGGAATCCGTTTATCATCATCACTTTGAGACTTGCAATTTTTTATAACAGTAATTAGCTGATAATTACAAAATATAATTTAAAACTTAATTTTATTACAAACAATTACGATAATTATAATTCCCATCCATTGCAACAATGTGTCTTGGAAAGATAAAGGGTACGGTTCAGAAAAAGATATATGTAGGAACTGTCTAAGAATTCTTGTCATGTACTTAAGTGAGACATAAGAAGAATACTTTGGCTAAAAATAAATTTCCAAGAGAAGTTTCATTTAGTAAGAATTTGCTAAGCATTGGCGTAACTAGGTAGGGGCCAAGGTGGATTCCCCTCACCCCCTTCTAAAATGTGGACTAGCCCCCGCATCTTCCTAAAATTTTAAGATTCTAAAATTCTAAAATTTTTAAATCCAAAAATCATGGATTTCAAAATTTCAAAGTTTCTAGGCTCCCTGCAAAAATCCAGGTTACGCCAATGTTTCTAAGAATTCTTATAGTTATTTTATGGTTATGAATATTTTATTCAGTGTGTTTCAATAAAAAGAACAATATTTCTTTTAAGATATTTCTTGTTACTATCATATTTTTATAACGTCAATATTTTATGCAATTAAGCATTGTAAATTTGTGTATAAATTACTATCGCTCAATAAGTTTACCTTATTCGTTCACGTGTCTTATGAACATCTTATAATAATTAGGAAGTTCTGATAGTAAATAAAAGATAATCATAGTAGCAATTCATAGTGAAATCAATAACATTAGGCAACAGCAGGCACAGATTGAGATTTAAATTTTTCCTGAGAAATTAGTGACATGACGGGATCTCTTGTTGAATACGGGCTCTAATTTTAATTAATTAAGCTCTAAATCCTTATCGGCTCAACGAAAATTGGCCCGTACTCCACATAGCTAGTCCGCACTTGAGCATCGGTTAGTTGCATGCTTATCTGATTAATTTCTTTTTTTTGAAAATAAAGCTTTGTACAAGAAACAGTTATCTTATTATTTCACTTTATTTTGAATTAAAATTTCCATTATCCTACTTATACCACAATTTATAGTTTGCGATGTATTTTTAAAAGCAATTAAACATATAAAATATACCATTACCAGACTGCGAATCATATTTAGGGAAAATACTACCTCAATCCATACATTTCGTACATTTTACTGATTCTGAATAATTCATTTCGTTTCCTCATGTATATCTATAGTTAATATATTTTTTGTATATTCTAATATGTTAAAAATACACAAGCCTCCACAGTTTAATTATAATTAACGTCTGAGGTAATACCACATTTCCATAAATTGCCTCTAAGTTTATTTTAAAAGAAATTCTTTTTTTAATTTTCGTTTTCTTTTATTAGATTTTTTAAATAATTCTAAATAATTAAGTTTTCCTCTTCTTTTATTAATATATTTTTCAATTTTATAAAACAGAGAAAATAGAGGAAAATTTGTGAATTACTCTTAATATTCTATAGGATAAATAAGAATAAAATATTGAATTAACATTTTCAAGATAATTCATGTTGGATTAAATCTACTAAAATATGGGGCAAAAAGGCTTGAGGTTTCAAACGATTATAACTTTTAATGAGAATTATAATGTTGAATGCAAAATAGTTAAGCACTATTTCAGCTTGATTAACAGTGGTAGTTAAGAAAAGTTTCAAGCATTCAAATTTCATAAACTACATTAAATAATATTGCAAATAAGTTGTAATAAATAACTTTCTTATTCTTTCAAAAGTCAAAATAAATTTCTAAAAAAGCACCTCAATAATTTCTGTAATATAAAACAAAAAACCCGAAATCCGTCATTTTGACTGGTTTGTTTATTTTAGTCAAACATCCAAACTTCACTTGGAAGCCCTAGATTGCAAAACGGCAGAGAACTTGTGATTTCTTTTGGCATGAAACGTTTTTTACAATTTCCATGATACACATTTCTTTTGAGACGTCCTATAGTATAAAGGCGGTGCAGCTTTTTCGCTTCATTCACAGAGCTCGACTTTAGATGCACAGATATAAACGCGTTGACGAGTCACACCGTGATGCTCATTCATGAGGCGAGCAAACCGGAAGGGGATACGTTCGTCTCGAAGCCGGTCAAAAATAGCGAGAAAGAACAAAGAGATGTCGTATTTCTACTCGCCTGCCTCTAACTATTCTGTCACTCGCTGCCAGCTACATCGCTTCTCTAAAATCACCTGCAATTTTTATGATCCACCTTCTCTTCTTTCTTATTGTTTCTTGCCCTTCTATTTAATGCATGCCGGTTGTTTTATAGCGCAGGTTACCGGGAAGTATAATAGTAAGTTTTGAAAAACTTTCAGATAATATTTTAGAAATTTACAGTTCTGTTCATTTTTTATAGAATCGTATCTAAAAATAGTTAGTTTATTATTGAGAAGTTTTGAGGGATTGAAATTTATTTTGCAGTAAATGTCACCCATGTGGCAAAATTCTTTCATTTTTCTAGATTGGTATTTCCTTCAAGTATGAATAATGATCATAAACTATTCAAAAATTTATTTCATTTTAGATAATCTCTTAAAATATCAATTTTTTATTATAGAAATAATTATTGTAACTTTTTTTATTTAACAATAAGAAAATTTTATATACTGAGGATCATGAATGTTTATTATATTTTTAATTTATGTAAATCTAAAAAAATTATTAATGTCAGCACTATAGTGTAGATGCAAGAAGAATTTTTTACTTTAAATTGGAAGTAGTACCTTTCAGTTTAAACTTATACTAAAGAGAAGTGACTTAAAATTTTTGAATTAATTAAAAAATAAGTTAAGTAATACAATTTTAATATAAAGTATAAATAAAAGTATTTAAATGAGAATAATTACTAAAGTGATACCTAACTCTCGTTAGAATTCTCTAATTACTCTCGTGCATATTATTATAATTACTATCTAATTATGTGTTAATGACCTTAAATTAAATTAATTTGGAAAATTTAGCATTCCCAAATATTTTTAAAACGTGTCTGAAAATATTTTAAAGGTGATAGTTTAATTTAACATTTTTTAAGAAATAAATCTTTTTAAATCATTTTTCCCGAGAGAAGGAACGTTGATATGAAAATTTACAAAGAAAAGAGAAGACGATATTACATGATAGAACTGAAAGTCTGCCATAAAAATGATATCCACATCGTTTCCCGATGCAGAAAGAAACGTGAATAGAAGGTGAGAGGGAGAATTCGATGCACAACCTCGGATAAAGGCCTATTGGCTTGTATTCTGTGGCGATCCTAAAACGTTCCTCGATTTTCGGTCGGATACCGCACAGCCCGAGGCGATGCGCAACATAAACGAGGTACGGTAGCTACCGCGATGGGTTCTGCAAAGTGATCTAAAGCAGCAGGGGAGATTATTTCGGGGCATTACCGTGAAACACTAGCTACGACTATTAAACGCGATGCAATCACACCGTTCTCGACCTGAAATTAAATTTTTTACTTTTATTTAAATCTCGATTCGTATTCTCTTCGAATCGTATAGAATCCGTACGAGTAACGGAATAGATTAAAACGCGGCGGTCAATATTTGTCCGGAGATAGTTTTTATATAAAGATCAAAGTTCTATTGCAGTGAAATATAGGTGTAGCTTCGAGATTGGATCAAATATATTCCTTTTTTATCGTAGGTGCTAGAAATGTTCTGTTTAATTACAAAATTAAATAGTATTTTGCAAATATACCTCTACATTTTTTTGTTAGGGAGGGTATTTAAAATATTTACTGATTTATACTTTTTCGCATTGATGAGGTATCCTTGTAATTTTATTTTTAATGTTTAGAGATTAAAATGTCTAAATACACAGATATTAATTCTAGTAAAGGTTAATAAAATTTGAGAAATTTTCTTTATAAAGGAACCTCAAGATCAGATGTATGTATTTTTAGCAGTATTTAAATATTGTCATGAAGTATTATTAAGATTTTCTTATAATTTTTAAATGACCCCCTCACCCAGTTCATTGTGTTGTGGTATATGCCACTAAAAATTCAAAATTTTTGCAAAAAATTGCTATAAATATTGAAAAGGTTCCATGGAAGTCGAATCATTTTTTACAGAAATAATAGACAAAAGAAGTACCTTCCCTTAAAATAATTTAAGTACATAATATTGCTGATAATGAACTAATGATAAAATTTTTACTAAATACTGAACGAAAATTTTTATATACCTTAATGTATAATATTAAAGAAATTATTCATTCTTAAAATATTTCAAATTTTTTTATAAGACACCTCACTTTTGATTTTTTAAATACTAATATTAACTGCTGATTTATTTTATATTGTATCTTAACACTTTTTGACAGAGAATATTTCAAAAAATTAACCTGAATACAAAATAATATGCAGTCCTATTAAAAACAAAAAGAATTATTTCAATTTTTTATATGCATCATGTAAATTACAAAAAATTGCATGGCTCTATTCTTAGTTATCTCTAATTGTTTTAACCCTTGAACAGCGGGGTCTGGGTGAATCGTGACCCAAACTTACAAAACATACACAAGGATGTTAATCTAAAAGTAAATATATAATTTTCAAACGAAAGAGTTTAAAAATGTACAGAATGAAAATTATATGAAACACAAGATTAAATTAAAATTGGAGCTCTCCCTAGGGTCCGAGGGTTAAAAGCATAGCCTGCCCCTTTATTAGAAACACCCTAAATATTTAATTCTGTAGATACAAAACAACATAGATGTTTTCCTATTCCTTTTTTTGATATTTAAATATATGTTTCTTATTAATGGTAATTTTTTGTTTATTTTGTTATACTTTGATATCATCCTGGAAAATTAAAAAAATTTTTAATTGATATTGTATTAAAAATGGCACAGATTGTTACGATCGTCTTGGAAGAGATGCAAAATACAATAATAAATAAGAAAGAGATTCATTGGATGAACTCTGCCGACAGTTTCATAGGATACTACTTATCGATCCAATAGTCTGCAGTCTGGAAACACGTTTCGCTCCCTGGGGTGCTTTCGTCTGCATATCCTAAAATTCATGCGACAAGGGTTATAAATAAATATCGTACGTCCCTGGCACGCGTGTTTGTCACTCTTCAAATGTTTCTCTACAAAAATACACCTTCCATAGGGAATACGTTCCCCTTGACCCCTTATTTGCCCAAACGTTTATTATTCAGTAGCGGCGAACAGATCGACTACTAGACTAAACCTCTTTGAATTCTAAACTAATTTTGTGTCACTGAAGTTTAATTTAACGTGTTATAAATATATCTTATTAAACTCTATCATGTTTGCACAAATTTTATATACCGGGTGAGTCACCTAACACAAGCCACCTAAATAAATTCTATTTATGCAGTTGGCCATTTTTAAGTTGACCATCGAATCTCCTAAGCATTTACACATGAAAAAAAGTTCGATACACCGGACAACTTTTGTCTCGAACATTTCTTCCTATTTCAAAAAATATAAAATTTATTCAGATAGTTTGTCTTAGAATCTAAGACTTATGATTCACCCTGTATATATAGAAACAATATTGTAAGTTTGCAAAGAGAAGATCAATTTTTCAAAAATAAAATCACTGATTATTTTTTTACTGCAAAAATTATAAGAACATTAATTATTAATACTTTGAATGCCATGGGGTTTACCAGAGAATGGCTCCGCAAATTACACATGCCTGAATAATTAAAAGAAAACAATAGAAAAACATTATTTTAAACATAGAATGTATGAAATTTGAAATTTGAAAATTAACTGTTCCTATTCTTAATAATTAGAGCTTCAATACGTCCCACAGCCCACTTTCACTGTGGCAGTCAACGTGTTAAAATGTCATAATTAGTAGAAATGATACTTAGGATACACTAAGGATATGAAGCTAGAAGGAAGCGTAAATTATTAAATACTAATAATTTTGATGAGGTTTTCAAATAAATTATTGTACATACATATTTGTTATCTTAAGTCCATAGTACAACAAATTTACTATTAAAACATGGAAGAGAGGACAATTTGCGGTATAATAGTAATTGTTAAATATCTCGTCTAAGTTTAATCATTTATAATATTTATAAGCTCAATAGTACAGTTGGGTGGGGGGTCCAGCTAGAAGGGTCAATTGACTTCCCTATTAAAAAAATTAATAACCCTTTTTTTTAAATAAATGCTGGACTATTTTTGAAAATTTCTAAAAACGTTATTGAGAATGAACAGACTCAATATTTTCACAATACTAACAAGGTAGAACAAACATTGTTTAACCTTCCTATTGGACAATTATGGCTGTGCCACTCTGTGGACTTATGGATTATGTATATCAAAGAATACGAAAAAGTATTCAATGTTTGACAAACGAGAATGAATTTCCCTTCTGGTCTGTCCCGGATTAATCTAGAGATAGACTCGTTTAATTTCAAAATCCAAAGTTTTAATTACTTCTCCATATACCAGTTAGAAGCATGGACTACCATATTCAAAATTACATTTTATAAGTCATAAAAAAATTTAAATGAATACAATTCTTTAGGTACAATTTAAAGGATACATGTTATATAATAACTTTTTAATAATAGCACTGTTAAGTTTTTGTTTTCACTAATTTATATATCAAATTTAAACAATTTTAATTTTTCTAATTTGGCTATAACAAAAACCTAAAACGTTGACGTTCAAAGTAGAACAAAATCATTCTTTTATGTTTATTACTGTAAAATTAACATTGAAATTGAGGGACGTCATGTTATATTTTTTCCTAGGGGTGGAGTTATGTTTATATATATTATAGTAATAAAAAAACAGGGGTAACAATGTGCACTTTTCGAAAATCTAAAAATCGACATTTCAGACTTGCCTGTAAAGATACACAATATACGTTTGTTATATTGCCGCATAGTCGACTTCTTTTACTCTTGAGTGATTTTTCAACCTCTTTGGATTTCTCGCCTTGGGATAGATAGATCTACTCAAACGGACCTGAACGTGTTAAGTGCAGCATAGAATGAGCTTTTGCTCTATTATTATTTCCAAGAATGTTCCATTCCTACAGCTCCGCCTGCGGCAATATAACGAGAGTTTACTGCGTTCTCTCAAGCACTATCAATGAATTTTTTTGTAAGATGCACAAATACACTTCTAATATCATTTTTTGAATAATGAATTGGGGTAGGGGGGCAGAATTAAAGACAAAGGGTCAAAAGAAAATTTCAGACAATCCTTTTAAAAATTATAAGAAAATCTTAATAATACTTTATGATAAATTCTAAAATGTACTTATTGTATTTACATATTTGCTTTCTCTTTGCATACAATTCTTTTTTAATTCAATTCAGTATTTCAGTTTATCTCTGCACTTAAAATATTACTTGGTGTACAATTTTATAAAAAAATGGATCTGCGTTCATCGAGAATATGCAAAAACAATGCCTATTATAAAAAGGTTAAAAGGTTTCAGAAAGAGTGGAGAATCGATTTACATGAAAATCTGGTTTTTTGTTTGACGATAGTTATCAAAAGGGCGGGGAAGAGTAACAAGTAAAAAAGGAAAGTAACGAGGGCAGGTTTGGCCAAGAAGTAAATAGCAGGGAACAAAAACTGATGGGTTTTGTTGCTGGTAGCAGAAAAGATTCCTTTGATTTAATCGACTAACCGGAGAAACTTTTCTGCTAACGATAGAAAGAGCATAACGAAAAAAAAAAAAAAAATAAAAATTGGAAGCGCAGTGTCTTCTTTAAGACATGGCAGAACGATTTACCCACGTGGGCAATATGCCGACGCCTAGGGTCGTTTACGCAGTACTTCGTTTTACGATCTCTGACGACTGTTATTGCCTGTTTCACTATAGTGTCATGATATCGTGAAGTTCCTTTCCCGTCGCTGTACCATTAAAAAATATTATTAAGCATCGATCAATGGTACACTCCTGAGAAATGTTCACCTCCTTCGATTATGGGGAAGTATAAGAAAAGTAGATCTCCGTGGTTCCACTGGCTTAGTATTTTTCCTAAAAAAACCAGGGATTCTGTCTCCTTAAAAGGACCGCCTTGGTCATTCTGACCCAAAGTATGATTTTCATAAAATTGCATGTGTTTTTATTTTTAAAAAAAAGACAGAATCAATTTATGGAGTAATTTTTCTGTTAAAAATAGTTTTTACAGTTCCAGTAGGATGTATCTGCTTAAGTATGTACATTACCGAGCATGGTAGGCTTCCCCAAGGAAAATGACGGTGTCTCAGGCTCACGGTTTCCCCTTCCACGGAACCTCCCCCCCCCATATGTGGCCTCCCACTACTTGCATATAAATATTTACGCGGCAGAATTTGAATTGCTATTTATCTTGTTATTAATATTTCACTAAATTTTATAATATTTAATAATTCAAAATTGTATTATTTTGTTTCTAAATCATTTTTAACATTAATATTTTTAAAATTAAGATTCTGAGAATTTCTGCTTCCCCTAGATCACTATTTTCCCTGGGAAAGCCTACTTTCCTTATTATATTATCAGTTGTTACCAAACACAATCGAATAATAGAAATTAATAGAAACTAATAGAAAGCATTTATTTGCAATGTTTTGTTATTATAAAAATGAGAAATAAATATATTTCATATTTACTGAGCTGAATCAGCAAAGGTTTACTTATTGTGATTATTAAAGTTTAACAAAAACAAAATAATAATAAAAGATTACTTTGTAACAATTTTTCTATTGCCATTTTTTATATCACTTGGTTTTTATAATTTCTAAAAACCAATTAGATATATTCATAATTATTTATTTCAAAGTAGTGTAGCACTTCATTTTGTTTTAAAGATTTCTGTAAACTTCAATTTATATTGATATGTATTTCTCATTTTTGATGATTTAGTGATGAATTAAGGATCTGAGATGACCAAGAAAGTAAAATTATCTATATTATCGGATTTTTAAAAAGTCTTTTTTGCAACTCTCGAGGTATGCTTTGGATCGTTGGTTTGCTGAAAGACAAACGACCCATTTCTCTTAAATCTGAAATCTGAGCATACCAGGGAACAGATTCCCTTGTAACAATTCAACATATTTCATGGCTGTTAGTTTCCCTTCAAGAATTTCTAAATTGCCAACATGATCGTTATTAAAGCCAACCTCGTATCATAATGGAGCAACCTGCATGTTTTACTGGTTGGGGTAACTAAACTTGGTTTGAAAGCATCTCTAACCTTCTCCCATACATAATGTCTTCCTTCTTCTTTCTTTTCGGGATTTTTGTAGGTAATATTCTCAAGCGAACTATTCAAACGATTAGACGAAATCAATTTGAAATACATGGTCCTTTTTGAGACACATGGCCTTTATATGTACGAAATTTTAATTGCGCAATTTCGATTAATGAATAAATTACAAAATATTTTTGGAAGAAAATATTCATTTGTTTTAACTTCTTTAATTATTTGTCGGTTTTGACAAATTCCGGAATTTTAGATCTTAAAAATTTCAAAAATCTAAAATCTTTAAATATCAGAATTCCAAAATTTCAAAATTACAGATCTTGAAAATTTTTAAATTTCTAAGGGTATTGGCTCACTCCAGAAGAAGGTTCAAGTTACGCCAATGGAAATAAATCTAAAAAAAGTCATATATCTGCATCATATTTTTATTATAAATTTTTTTATTCAAAAGATGGTAGTAATGCCTATTCTACATTAACATTTTCTCTGTGTACAAATATTTTAACGTTAGCCGTATATAGAAATACATTTTCACCCCATGCATTTTCAGTATAAAATGTAAAGAAGAAAACTCTGTCTGTATAAATATTTGCAAAATATTATTGATTTTTAAGAAGAAGGGTGTAAAAAATTTTTATTAGCTTGAAGTGTGTTTGCACCCCTGTACGCAAGGAGAAGATTAAAATACATGTATTTCATTTTTGAAAAAAGAAAACAACCGTTACAGATAAACATTTCCAGACCTACACTTTTCCGTGGTTGGGTCCAAAATGAAAAAAGAAGAAATCCGCTTTGATGAAAAATGATAGGTCATTCGATCGACGCAATATGAATATCCTTTTAAATGAATCAAGGAGGGTATCCGGCCAGTTTTTCACGGGCCACCCACGGATTATTAGGTGAACGAAAAATGCCTGTGCCATTGCTTGAAAAACGAGCTATCGGACAGTGTCCCGTATTGATCGTTACAAATAGCACCAGCCGGAGAAGAGCCACGTGGATTATCCCTTTTATATCGAGCTATTAATATTACTTTCTGCAGATCTTCTTCAACCCTCTGGCAACCTCCCATTGTTCGGTTAGGGGGTAATATGTAGTAACACCTAATAAGGTTCAAAATTTTCCGGCCTGATCACCTTTAAGTAATATATTGTATACGTCATTGGTTTTGACTTTTATTACAGATGTATTACTTATAAGGGAAGTTCGACAACTCAAAAATCCAATAAATTTTGAATATTTGTAGAAAAATATAGTTTAAGTGACCCTAATAATGAAATTAAAAATTATATGGTTTTTGATGTCCCATATTGTAGTAGTAAAAAATATGGAAAATTCAAATTTCATATTGAAATTACAATTGAAGTTACACTTCAAATTTTAAACTTTAATCACTGTTAAGTTAAAAGATGATAGTGCTTATCTATTTTATTCGTAGGCGATATTCATTAACATTACATAACCCTTTTCCTGAAAAAGTATCATAACGTCTACCCAACAATTGAAAGGGTACAAATCCTTATACGATTCACTGTATATTGCAAGTTCATAAATTAGAATCGAAGAACAAAAGGGTATGGATAAGGTGTATTTCTATGTCCGGCTTTATCTCGATACTTTTGGCTGGGTTTCATTCTATTAGTGTATAGGAAGGGTGCATGAGGACGTAAACCGTAACTTTCGAGGTCATGCCTCTCCCTTCGGAAACAGTGTTTCCCGTACGAAAGGCCGCGAAACAGAAAGTTGCCGAGAGTGACGAGTCCCCTGGGAAATTTCCAAGTTTCCTTTTAATGGAATTATAAAGAGGAGCGAGCGTGACCATGTGACAGCCGGCGAACTGGCGAAAATCCCTCACCGGAGACACATAATCCTTCCAAACGTATATCCCTCACCCGAATTTTTCACCGTAATTAGGTTCCTCTATGGTTCCGCTCATATCCAATCGGTCGAATCGAATTACGATCGACTGGGAACAGTCAGTTATATCCAGCTAAAAATGATAACGATGAAAGTAGAAAATGATCAATTTTGAAATTGGAAAAAAGAGGTTCGCAGAATATAATATTCTCTATATTATGAAGAATCTGATTGCAATTAATTGGTAAAAATTGATTGGTAAAAATTGCAATTATGTTCATAGCTGACAAAGAAGGTCTGCCAGTTCAAAAATTTTAATTTTAATGAAACCATGACACTGACGGATCCAGGGAGGAGGGTAATCCCCCTATAGAGTAATAAGGTAAAAGAAAAACTTTTTAGACATGTACCTAAAAAGGTATAAAAATATCAATTACAAGTGAAAAAAGTGGTATACTGTTACACATCCCCCCTCCCCGATTTCTGAATCCGTCACTGAATTTTGATGGATTTTGGAGGGCATTGAATTATGCAAGGAACGATTTTCCTAAGACCCTAAATCTAGCCAATTTTTCTACCATCTTAGAAAATAAATATACATTTGGAAAAATTATATTTTTCATATAATACTTATTTTTACCAAAGTTGGTAATGTCAATAATTAATGCAGCGCCAACATTAGTATTGTTTATCTTTACCTGTTCCTGTTTTTAATACAGTAGACTCTCGCTATATTGCCATGGACGAGGCTATAGAAGTGAACAACTTTTCAAGCTTCCAAGCTTTCATTTGAAAGGAGAGAGAAGATAGAAGTGTATCACCTTCGGTACTAATATTTTTGAAAATCTATGTGAAATTCAAATTCCTCACGAGGCAATATAACGAGAGACTATTGTATAATCCATCCAACGATAATTCGACCGACGGTAAATATATACAAATTCCCGTGCTCGAAGCACAGACCTCGACCGAAGCGTTTGAAGAACTGGAAACAACTGTGCTTGGGCCCTGCGTCGAGCGCGTGAATTTGTATGCTTGATGTCACGAGAGTCCATAACTAACAATAAGACGCGCAGGTGGGAAGATGGTGGGGGAACGCAGCGAGCTCTCCTCCAATCGCTTTCCACTTCGTCTGGAAGTATCACCAATCAGAGCGACGATGCGCAGAAAAGAACGAAAACTGGTCTTTTCGCAGTTATGGACTGGACAGTCAGGTATAAACGTATACAGTATTGCCTCGAAATAAGCAACTCGCTCGGGACCGAACAGTTGCTTATTACGAAGCAGGAATGCTATTCGGCTCGACGAATAAGAGATCGTCAAGATACGTCACTCGTAGAAACGAGTGAGAGATCCGAGGTAGTGGCAAACGGACCTCCCACTCATTTCTCGGACCTTTCACTTTGCGGGCCACTTGAAATAAAGAAGAGGGGATAGCGAGTTGTTTATTTCGAGGCAGATACCACTTGCCTATTTCGAGGCAATACTGTATTGACTCGTCTCGTTGGACGAATTATAGATGTGTTTATAAAATCATACTTGTGTAATTAATTATTGTATTTAAAAATCTTTGAAACAAATTAACAGTGGCTTCGATGCATTGCACTTTGTCCATAAAATTAATCAACAAGATTTAACGTTCAAATTATAACGCAGAAGCTTCGGAAGTCATTTGAGAGTGTTTCAGAAGGGTAATTACAGATTGGGATCGCGCGTGCCAAGAGAAAAACGTATAAAACATAAAGTGGATTTAACGCCCGAACAACTTTGCACTATAAATGCTAATGGCTCTGGCTCGTAGTTAGTTAACCACCTGGCCCCGTAGTTCCACGCGTCTTTACTCAAAGTAAAATCAAGGGGGGGTGAGTCTTGTTTCCGGTTCCGACTGAGTAAACTTGGAATTTCAACTGTCTGGTTGAAAGAATGAGTCCAGGGCAGAGATCAAATTTACACGAGCTCAATATCTCCTTACATTTATCAATTTTGTGACCGTACGTGACTTATCTCGGAATGAATATACTTCTGTACGTTTTAGTAAGAGAAACTAGATAATTCTTCCCATTTTTATAGAGAAGTCGATAAAATTCATATTTTTTGTAGTTGTAATAAACTGATTTTATTATAACTAAACTGCGAAAGTTTATGCAATTATAGCACATTAAATCGTACAAAAACTAGGTGAATTAAAATAATACTTTCTGAAGAGTGAAAATAATTTATAAAAATTGTATATTTATTTAAAGATCTGCAGTCTAATTATATAAGTCTAATTATACTTGTTTCGACCTTTGCAAAATTCGCAAAAAAAATAAACAAATTCTGAAAAAACAGAATTGTGCAACTACTCAATAAATAATAGGAGATCATAAATCACAGAAAGGTTTCCCATATTTAAAAACAAATTATTAATGTTTCTTGCCTCAGCTAATCAACTCAAGATACATATGTTCGAAGCAAACAATGTTCATTATCCCCAATGAAAGAATAAAAAACATCAGTTTTAAAAAAAATTAAAAAATGGTTAGAGTTCTAATTAAACGTTCTCGAGGCAAAATGGCAAGAGAGCGACTCATCGTATTCCCCGAGATAGAAAGTATGATATCGTCTCAGGAATTAAGCTGATCAAAGAAAGAAAGTAAGCCATTTGAGATACGGAAGAAAAATACCGTGGATTTCGCGCGACGATATCCTTTTGGCTGGATTAGAAGAACTGCTTCCCGGGAAGCAATTTTCGGTCGATGCAAACGGACCAGAAATGAAACGTTAGATCATCCAGGATCGTGGCGGCGTGTAATGACATTATGTGGGCGCGTCTACCGCGAAAGAATCGCGTGCCTGTCCCTAACTATACGACCCCGAACCCCGAAGAAGATTGTCTCGAGGATAAGTCGGGGCCATTAAGGAGAGAAGCTTCTGTGCTCTTTCATTAAGGTGCCCTTCTGACAGGTAGCCACGAAAGCCTTCTCCTTAACCTGCGACGACGCTCGACTTTATCCCGACCGCAATGCGGAAATGTAGAACTTTGCTGGAGTAGCTGGACGTCCCAGAGAAAAGCACAGTGAAGAGGAAACAGCTGATCGATAACAGAAACGAACATACTTTGGGAAATGGCATTAATTGCAAATACAATTAACCCAACTTTAGCCCAACTAACAAGGAGACATACATTAACGTTCATTAATATTTATTAGGGTAATGATCAAGTCGGGTCAGACGGAATCTAGAAAGTTTGTCCAGCACATCAATTTTTAAAAATTTCAAAGTGATTTGATGAAAAAGTAATTTTAAATGATTATTGGTCACCAATAGATAATACATAAATAATATAGATAATACCGATGGATAATATAAAGACTCTGCGAAAATATAACAGGCAAAAGATCTCAAGAATTGATGAGGATGACTCTGCGAAAATATAGTAGGCAAAAACTGCAGCAATCCGGCGAGCACTATTGTGCAACCCTATAGCAGTGATTTATAACACTGTAACTTATCTTTAGATTTAACGTTCAGTGTTTCCAATGATATAGTATGTACAGCATCGAGCATGGTAGGCTTCCCCAATGAAAATGATCATGTTCCGGGCTCCCCTTTCCATATACATAGATTTCTTATAGGGTCCTCGCTTTCCAGGGTTCCTGGCCCTCGCCTTCCCGGACTCTGGGTTCCTGGATTTCGTTTTTCCGAGTTCCGGGGTTCCTAGCCCTCGCCTCCCCGAGTTCCGGAGTTCCTGACCCTCGCTTTTCCGAGTTTCGGGGTTCCTGGCCCTCGCCTTTCCGAGTTACGGAGTTCCTGACCCTCGCCTTTCCGAGTTTCGGGGTTCCTGGCCCTCGCCTTCCCGAGTTCCGGAGTTCCTGACCCTCGCCTTTCCGAGTTTTGGGGTTCCTGGCCCTCGACTTCCCGAGTTCCGGAGTTCCTGGCTTTTGTTGTTTCGAGTTCCGGAGTTCCTGGCCCTCGACTTCCCGAGTTCCGGAGTTCCTAGCTTTTGTTTTTCCGAGTTCCGGGGTTCCTAGCCCTCGCGTTCCCGTGTTCCGGAGTTCCAGACCCTCGCCTTTCCGAGTTTTGAGGTTCCTGGCCCTCGACTTCCCGAGTTCCGGAGATCCTAGCTTTTGTTTTTCCGAGTTCTGGAGTTCCTGGCTTTTGTTTTTTCGAGTTCTGGGATTCCTAGCCCTCGCCTTTCCGAGTTCCGGGGTTCCTAGCCCTCGCCTTCCCGAGTTTCGGGGTTCCTGACCCTCGCCTTCCCAAGTTCCGGAGTTCCTGACCCTCGCCTTTCCGAGTTTTGGGGTTCCTGGCCCTCGACTTCCCGAGTTCCGGAGTTCCTGGCTTTTGTTTTTTCGAGTTTTGGGGTTCCTAACCCTCGCCTTTCCGAGTTTCGGGGTTCCTGGCCCTCGACTTCCCGAGTTCCGGAGTTCCTGGCTTTCGGTTTTCCGAGTCCCAGGGTTCCAGGCCCTCGCCTGCCCGAATTACGAAGTTCCCGACTTTTGTATTTCCGAGTTCCGGGATTCCTGGCCCTCACCTTCCTGAGTTCCGGAGTTCCTGGCTCTCGCTTTCCCGGGTTCTTAGGTTCCAGATCCTTCTCGGCGACTTCCCATCCCCCAACCTTCCGTCTGTCTGCCGAGGTGGTCCCGAGAAAAATGACAGTGTATAGAAAGAGGCTGCATATATCGTCGTAAGTTATCTTCTAAATCCATCACGAAAACTCTACTTCTGGTGGATAATCTTAGATCCGTTAATCGACGTATGCATCATGTGATATTCTATCTGACACCATTTAATTTCCCTAATACATTGTTTTTCTATTTTATACCATTTTAAAGTTATACTTTGGTCAGGATACAAGGAATACCCTGTATATCTGTTTCTACTGGGAGATAATTGAAAGAAGATTAAATTTAAAAAGAAATGTATTAAGTTTAAGTGGAGGTAGATAATAATGACAAGTAGATGAGCTGTATTGATGATTTTATTGCAACCGGCTGCACATTATTTCGACAATCAAATGTAATCAGAACTCGACGACCTCTTGAACGGGAAACTTCGGACGAAGTTATAATCGAAGTCACCTTAATAGACCTGTGGATGGAAACTGATAATTAGGACATCGGCTCTGGATACTCTAGCACCTCTAATCGAATGCCACTCAATTGAGTAAATATTCTGACGCAGACTAAATAATTTATAGGAGATTATTTTCCTTCGACAATCTCTCGACTCTCTTTTGTTTTATTAATGCAAATTTAATAAACGTACCTAACCTTTAGTAATTAAATATAATAGATTCCAATATAATGGTTCTTGACAAGTTTTATTTCATACGATATTTTTTATAATATATTTATATTTGAAAAAACTCTATTCTGATTATATATTACCAATATTACTATTTTATTATAAAAATATTAATACAATTTTACTAGCAGTTATTCAAAAATTATTTAAATGATATGAAAAATCAAAAATGAAAAAAGGAGATTTCTGGTAGAAGTTTCCGAGGGAGTAGATTTTTACTTCTATAGTATTTAATTATTCGCATGACTATTATCTTCAATCTTTTTCAGAATTTTTAATAAGGTTAATCGTATTTAAAAAAAAATCAAAAACCGATATTTTCGACATATTTCATAGGTTATATAGCGAGTGCGACGCGACATCATGCGGGAAGGAATCAAAGCTGCGTCAGTTGAGGTTAGGTTAATAATACATGTAGCTGTTGCTGTTTCTCCAAAGCCACAACACGTTGTGGTCGTTTTTTCAACCTTGAACTTTGGGCAAACGTATCAGCATTTATAATTCAGCAATGTACACTTAACGCCAACAGAGTTGTTTGCTAGTAACGTAGTTAACATAACATATAGAGGATAGGTAAGATCGATAGTCATTGGGGGCCAGGGTCACGTGTCGGATGAAAGGGTAGAGCAGGATCCGGTGGGACGCAGGTATCCGCGTGTGTATACATTATGTAAGCACCTTACAGAAGTGGTAAGACGAGCGAGCGCGTGTAATCCTCGCCAGGTACGCACGGAGGACAATGGTGCATTAACCCAATGCTCATAGTGTCGGTGGTGTGTAATACGTCAAGATGGTCCAATGGGAAAGCACATCTCTGCTCGTGCTCATTGTCAGTCGAGTGCCGTTGCCATTGTGCCCGTTTCTGACGCACACTCACGCTCCGCCGCGTTTCACGTGCCCATCCCCGCACTCTATTCTGCCCTCTGTTCTACATACCCTGTCACGTGACAATTTCAATATACTCCTGAATATACATATATCCCAGGTATGATACAACCTCTGTATCGCTTACCATTAACACCTTCCCGCGTCTCCGTCGCTGCTGGCTTCTTCTGTAAATTAGCAACGCCAGCTATTTTAACACCGTTCTTCAACATTCTCCGGAGAATTAACCCCTTCGCTGCTACTCGCCGCATAGTATCGACCCTAAATGTGCGATCACGCGGTATCGTGCGTTACATTGTCTATGCTTAACCTTTCGGTGTCATTTGTGGAAGTGGAATTCATGAAACAATTCAGTTCAATTTTTCTTTCTTTTAATTTATTTTTTAGTGTTCCAATTATTTTTCTTTCCTCTTCCTTCCTTTTCTTACCGATCCTTTTCATCTTCTTTTCTCCTTTTTCTCTAGCAACGAAACTTCACCTTTTTTTTCGTCGACATTTTTCCTCGCTGTTTTTCTTCATTCCCCAATTTTATTTCATTTGATGATCCCTTTATCGTCCTCGTACTCATTCTTCTTTGTTGTTTGTTCCGCTTTTGTTTCACGCAAATTCCTTTCTCGAGCTTCCACCCCCTTGCTTTTCCCCTATTCATTATTCACTGAATAATTTTTCTTCATCTTTCATCGTTCAGTTTGAAGAAAACTTTCGTAAGCTGCGACGAAGATGACTATGAATCAGTATAAAGTTTCAGTACCTCTGAAGATTGAAAGTTCGGTGTTGTTTAATATTTTACAAAGGTAATATCCATCTTGAACAAATAAAAGTAAAATTTTTTTTTTTTAATAATACTAAAGTAATATTTTGATTAAAATAGATATTGCTATCTCGTTTTTTCTTCGGTTCTTTCAAAATTAAAATTTTTTAATATTCAGAACCATATGATAGCAGAATAACGGTGTAAAAAGTCCACAGATGGATGAAGTAAAGCAGTGGATAAGCTCCCTTTATTTAATTCCACCTCGGGAATATCCTGGTGGCGTATTTGTTCTGGAGGTGAGCAACGGTGGGGCTGCACACGATGCGAGAAACAGAGTAAATCTCGTTAATGAAGGAGATAATAGATAGTAATGTTGATGAGTTTTAACACTTTGCCGGGTATTGTTGTTCATTCCATGCTGTTTCCTACGCGTCCGCCCCGAGAATGATTGATGAAAATTTCATTTAAAGAATACTCTGTCTCGGGGAAGTGTAACGCGAGATTAACGCGAGATGAATAAAATTTTGATTCAGTTTTTAATCTTAGTTTATACTAGAAATTACATTTATATTAAAATGCTAATTTAATGGTGTTATTTCTGCATTAACGAACAGAAAATATAATAGAACTAACTCAATGTATAGTTATTATTATATATAATTTTCTGTGATTTTTGTTGTTAAAAAATTGTTAATCGAGATTCTTAATTTTTGTAAAGATTGGAACGTTTAAATGACCTTATTAATAAGTTATTATTTTTGGTAGGTACAAAAATTCATTTATTTAAAAAGTAGATATATACTCAGATCCTAAATTGATTATTTAAAATTGAAATATAAATAATTATAATAGCAAAATTATAATGAGTACAATTTGAAAATTGACTGTGTCTTTGATGCAAAAATAATAAATGTGAAAAACACTGAATAAAGGGGTAACAAAAGCCTGGGCATTTTATGTATAAATAAGGAAACAGTCTGATTTAACTACACTTGTGTTTATTTGTTTAGAAAGAAAAATTTATGCCTTTTATGTAAACAAAACAAACAATGCTTTCCATTTCTTTTTTCTTCATGCTCATACTTAAGATTCATTTAGGTAATTAGACTAACAATACAAAAACAAATTGAACTTTTTTTAGTTAATTCTAATGTGGATCATCAAATTAATCCACAGGTTTCTCTAAAAAATATACAGTAAACTTTCGTTATATTGCCATTTAAGCGATTTAACCTTTGCACAGATTTTCAAGTATGCTAGTACCTCTCTTCCACCATCATGATCTATGAAAATGATACAGTTTTATTTCCCTTCTTTCCAACTGAAAGTTTCGCGGCAATATAACGAGAGTCTACTATAACTGTCACATTTCATAATTTTAATACTTTGCATTTTTGTCAAATTGTCTGTAAGTTATTTCTAAAGATATCACCGCAAATTTCTCTACCTTTTTTCTGAAGAATATCGGTTTATATGTAGGCGCGTAAAAGTCAGAGGAGTTAATATTTTAGCCCTTTTACTTCTGTGTAAAATATACTGAATAAATTATACAAGTTTCATTGAATGCCGGAACGGAAAACACGAATTTACATGCGATCGCGAGTCTAGAAGAAATCAACACTGAAAATATAGTAGGTCGCGTGAGTATTCTGCTTTGTTTTGCGTGCTCACTTCGATATACGTATTCGGTGGCGACAATTTGACGCTAAAGGGGGTTGCACGAAGTACAGGATAATTTATAAAATGCTGTCGCGTATATTGATTAAGCTTACCACCTTTTACAATAATCACCATGTGATGTGTTGGCAGTTTTTAACAGTTTCGTGATATTCATTCCACAGTAATTACTGCGACGTTGATGAGAATTAATTGTCGCACCAAATCAAAAAATCTAACAAAATTTGAAAATAACATCATCAATAATATATGCTTATACAAAAAATATGAATCCAGATCTGCATCTTCTTCAATACAAAATCGTAATTTTTTAGCATCTTTTGCAACTTAGATTTTCAATTAAAAAATCTGCAATAGTTCTGTAATATGTTCCTAATAAATTCAAATGTCTGAGTTTTTAGAATTTAGATTTTAGAATTTTTAGGCTATTTTTCATAAACTTTTCACATAAATAAGGGTAAAAAACGAGAATTCTTGTTTCCTGATGCAAATGTGTTAATGAACTCTCAGATCGACATTGTAAGTCGATTTTGGTTCAGGTGCACTTTTGACCCCCTTATCCAGGTATATCCTTTCATCCCTTTTAATTAATGTGAATCATCTAAAATCCAAGTTTCTCCAATTAAATTTCTATTACCTATTCAAGTGACAACGTAAAGAGGAGAGAATGACAGACAGAACTGCTAGGAAGGTAGACACCTTCATGTATACTTTGCACACGACCTTGAGGGTCTTCACCCACAATGGATTATGCAACCGTCGTCTGTCTGTCGTTCTAATTGATTTATAACCCTTTGTTACATTTACTCCCTTCGACACCGACACCTTACTGCAAAGAATGTACATACTATTCCTTCATTTAAAAAATATCAATTGAATCATAAGATTTTTGGAATACTCAAAATGCTTATTATTGCTTTATTTTTATATTTATTTACGTTGGAAATGCAAATAACTATATTACCTGAGATAGTGACTTTAATTGAAGAATATAAATAAAGATCGTTTGTGCAATGTAAGTTAATCTTCATTTTGCGAAATAATTCAACAAAAGAACAAATTAGAATTATAAATATTAAATGGTTAATATGAAATTGTAACTGTAAATTGAAAAATTAAATTAACAATGTTTAATACTTTAATGTCTGAATAGAATCGTGTTAATGATATATCAAATAATTAATGTGAATTTTATTCTTTCAATTATCAAAAATACCATTATTTATTACTCAAAATTAAATAACCTAAATAGTTTTAAAAAAGTCATTTGAACGTCAATATCTCCAACGTACAACTTTATTAAATAAAATTGTTAGCAAATGGCTATCAAAGTGTTAATAATAATCCTTATTGTATATTTCTCATTCTAATTTTTCTGCGGTCCCGAAAAATTGCAATTATTCAAAATTTCTCTACAGATCGTGTAGTAAATTAATTCACAACAATTAATTAATAACACGTCCCCTGTAACTCCATTTTCCCAACGAAAGCCAAGTTGCTTGATACTGTACACTTGGCTATCATATCCTTCATCCATAAACAAAAGTAAAATAATATAAAATTAAATATAAAAATATATTATTCTTTTTTTTTTCAATTTATTTTTTCATACAGATTCGTATCGTTTCAGTTTGTACCACCTGATCGGTGACACCCTGTATATTTGAATACTTTCGTCAGTCACCGTATGTCGACGGTGTTATCTGCTTTAACCGGTTGGCGGACGCTTTTACATTGTTAAATACGATACAAGTTTTACCCTGATAAAAGTACATCGTGGTCGGTGCCTTTTTATAGCCGTGTATCACGGTCGCTCGACACAGGACGTGCATCTTTTATTAACCACGTTAGGTTGTAAAACATTTCCATAGTGGCGGCGTTCATTAATTTTTCTTCTCTTTTTTATTGAATTTCAACGCCCGACATGGTTTGCCAATGAAGAAGCGTTCTAAAAGAAGCAAGAACAGAAAATGTAGCCAACCTGTTCGTAATAATATTTAGTGTACTACTGATCGATATGCAATAAAAAACATCTTGCAAGGAATAATTTCATTTGGTATACACAAATTTTAATAAGTAATTTAAAACAACAATATTATCTTGAAAAATATATAAAAAATGTACAATATTTTTTAAGAAATCACTTGACTACGATTACTTTTAGCAGCTTTTGCTGTAAATAAATTTTCATTTTTAAATTGGAAACATCTTTTCAAGATAAATTATTTTTTAAGAAGAATTTTTAAAAAATTGTACTCTTTTTATATAGAATTTAATATGATATTGTTAGAGTGCAAATATTTATAGAAATACATATTTTTATAAAAAATTAGTGATAATATAAGATCTGGGTAGAAATTTCTGTTGTTTTGAGAGAATTGTAAACATGCAGTTCCTTCCTGTGATATTTTACACAATTTATATGTTTTCATATACGTCCATCATATTTTATAAAATTCAGTGATATTCGGTAAACATTCGAACGTATCCTATCGGGTTTACTACAGTGCACATATTTCCACGTAATCCTGGAAGAAATAATAACAAATACAGCAGTGATTTACCTGGATCAGTAATCGTTCGACAAGTCCTGAATACAGATTCAGTACAATTGGATACAGTAATCTGCTCGTCATGTCAGTGTAGTATTAAAGTAAAATTTATTTAATATTCATTTATGAGTTAGACGCTTAAAACTGAAGATGCTTAAAATATGATAAATTAGAAACGTATTAATACATTCGTAATCGAATGAGGCTTCCCTAAGGAAAACAGCGATATAGGAGAAGCAGGAATTCTCAAAATTTTAATTTTAGTCTTCGTAATGAGACCTATTCAAAATGCTTATTATTGCTTTATTTTTATATTTATTTATGTTAGAATCGCTCTAGTTATTAACTCGTTGTGAATACTTATTTCTTCTTCCAAACTCCAAACGTTACGTTCGCTTTAAAAAAGTTACAAGTCATAGGGATCTGATTTCGACCGACGATTTGTTAAAATCCTACATACAATGTGTTAATATTAAAAACAATTTAGAAGCAAAATAACATAATTTTTAAAATTTAGTACGTAATTAAAAATTATAAATAATAATATAAATTCAAATTTTCCCACGTAAACGTTGTTACATAAGTAGTGGGAGATGACAGACCTATGTATATATATAGGTCTTCTTCCCCTACCTCGTTATTCTCCTCGTGAATGACAGAAGGGGGAAAGGCAAGAGGCGGGAGGCGGAATGTGGGAGAAAGGGAGATCAAGACCATGTAGGGCCATGAACCACAAAACCCCCAATAATTTGGAATCCTGAAACCTGAGGAACCCTATCGGAAAAATCAAACGCGTGAAAATCCGAAGAAGACGAAAAGAGGGGAGGGGCGGAAGACTCTGGACATTCCCTTTTTGTCTGCTTTAAATCTATTTAAATCAATGTTTTGTAATTATAAAAATTACTTCTTTAATTACCTTTATTGATTATTAGAGTGAGAATGGGGGATTTAAATTTGCACAAAAGTAGCTCACATATTCTTAGTCCTTGTGGTCCTGATTTAAATAATAACGATCTATTATCATTATAACATAAACAAAATACACTTATTGCATATCCTACATTTTTTACACTTGTTATATTTATAACATGATTAGCTTCATTAAGATTCTATGAAAATTAAGTAAAATAGAGTTTCTCCTTTAACCTTCTATTATGTATAACGTTTAAAAATGTCTGACGCATATATGGTTCAATGTTAGCCAGAAGGCACTATTTTTACATAAACCATGATCGCATTAGAAGACCGAGATAATTCGACTTTTCTGTTACCATAAGCCTGAATGATTTAACGTCACTAGTAACCGATAAATAGTTGAGTTTTTATATAGCCAGGATCGATTGATAGAATACCTACGTTAAATTCTTAAAATGCCAATTAGTCTGATGTAATATTGGAAGCTTTGAAAAGATAGATGTGCACTTGTTCTCGTCTATTTTCGTCATGAGAGAAAAAAGAACTAGTTTTCGAGATTTAGTTTAATGTAATGAAAAAAAGTTCTCTTATAATTTTTAATTTGTTTTTAATCAATTTCCATACTGCTCCATGTAATCATTCAGTTTATATCTGTAAACAACAATTAACTAAATGGTAATTAGAATAATTCAAAGATTACAGCAATTCATTTAAATTAAATTAAATTTTTACTTCAAGCACTTTTATAATACTTTGTTCTATAACTTTCTCCCAAAAAAATTTCCCTTCCCCATTCAAAATTCCAGAAATTTCACCAATTAAAATTTATTCCACTTTAATTTTATCATCGTAAACGTTACGTCTTTAACAGATAAAATTTGTTTATTGTTACCTTATTACTACATTGTTTAATTAATAAAATTACTACACACGTAGCCAATACGTTTGGAGTGCAAAGAGTTAATGTTACATTTACAAATAAAGAAGAGGGATGTGTTTTCTGAGCTACTTAACTATCTGCTTATTTCGTGCAAGAGAAGCTTTTAATTAATAGATTCGTTCTTGAAGGAGTTAATCTATGAATAGCGGAATCTAGGTCAGTGGAGATGCAAACTTAATTGGAAGAAGAATTCTGACAGCAACAGTGTGAAATGTAGAAAATGAAAAAATTAAATTAAAATTAGGTCTCTCTCCATGGTCCGCCGTTTCAGAGTTAATATATTTCGAGAGACAATTTGGCAATGCGTACACTTTCGTTCGACAGGATATCGCAGCTCGTTCGTCCGTTCAGTGGCTTCGTCCATTTCTCCTAGCTGGCACAGGCCCATTGAAAATTTCGTCTCACGTAGTAGGTCGCTACCGAAAATAAATTCAACCAGCCAAAACGACCGTGGAAGCCGGGGAAAAAGACAGAGTCTACTCGCGAGAGCAATATTCCCGATAACGGGCAAGACAGACGTTTTCTCATTTCCGTGGAGGGACCCTTCGGTCGGAACTTCGTGACCACTCGTCGTTTGTCTTTTGAAGGCCGTCACGAGAGTCAAGCTTTACCTCCCTTAACGGCAATTATATATTTTTACGTGGAAGCGAAATTTCGTGTTACACGCAGCCAATTCGGCAGATCCATTAGGAAAGTGACCAGATAGTACCGTCGATTATTTATTCCGCGCTAAGAAAGCGACGATCTTAAACAGATAAGAAGAATGTCTTTTTCTTCGGGACAATGAACGCCTTTGTGACTGCAAATGGTTCACCTGCAGTGCAGTTTGATATTAATTACGAGTATTTCTAAGAACGTTGAGCTTTAACTGGAGTGACAGTAGCAAGACTAGGGGGATAGCAGCGAGGCACGGAAAAGTAATTCACGTTTTTCGGACACAATTCTAAGAAAAACGCGTAAGGATTTTGATATTCATATTCAGAAAGAGTATATCAATCGACGTACAGTACGCTTTTTGGGGAAAATAGTAAAAAATTTTCTTCTGCAAAAACCTAATTTTTAGAAAATTTCAAAAGGCAAATTACAAAATTGGATTCTGTACATACCTGTGTAATTGTACGAAGAGTATTTTAAAAAAGAATCATGAAAAAATATTGTTTTTTCGGATTAAAATCTTTGAATTACAAATTTGCCAAATTTGAACCCTTTTATGTACCTACAGGAGAGACAAAGATAGTATGAAGTTCCTCAATTTCCTCGCATGAGACCTTCAACATATATTTGAATTTGGATCGTCACTCCTGTTGATCCTTAAAGATCATTTTCAGTATCTATGTAATATAGAACTTTACAAAAATATTTAAGTCATTAGTCAAAAATAATTATTCAAAGAATCATTTTAAAAAATGCCAGCTACTTATTCTTAGTTTCATAAGTTGCAATTTGGAATGCAGCATAGTGGTTGTTCTATTTATTTAAAATCAAAAAGTCAAAAAGATTTTTTTTTTTTAGAAAAAAAGTAGACAATAAAAAAGGAAAAACTGAAAAACTAACGACACGTTAGTTTAAAGAAAATACTTTATTACTTCATTATGTACTGAAACAATTTTATTAATTTTGGAGTATATTACATAAAGAAAGTATGAATATAGGTTTTTGCATTGGTAAAAGTGTAATGCTACACATCATTTAATACAAGTAATTTTGTAATTTTTATGTTTCAGAGTTTTAGAAACACAGAATTTGTAATTTTTAAATTTTTAGGATGTGGAATTTTATAATTCTGGAATTTAGAAAATCTAAAATTTCTAAATTTTGATATTTTGAAAACTTAAAATTTTATAATCGCGAAGACCGATATTTATAGTGAGGAACCAATCCAAATGTTTAGAAAGACAATTATTAATTACGCCAATGTTGATTACAAAATACCATTAGTATTTAACGACTGAAACAGCTGTCAGTTTTGTTATTCCGTTGATATGTAACTTTGATGGTGTAAGGAAAGAGGAAACGAGGACATTTCACTAGAAGCTTTCACATAGTAGTAAACGTATTATGTGCCAACGGACGGAATCTAACGGGTCAACGAGAAAGCAGGATTCGTAGCATAGAGCTTTAAGAAAGGATTGTCGAGGAAAGCTACCGTTTATCAGAAGCGAGCCCCGTGCGGCTGACAAGCTATTACTGCACGTGAGATCGCCTTTGCATCGAGATTGAATAGATTGAGACTCCTGGAAAATGGGTAATGGAAGGCCTTGATCTGTCGAGAGAAAAACGACTAAAGCTAAGATCATGTTAACTATCTTGTACATAGGTTGCTGAAAATCGAGGATACTGCAATGGACCAGCCTTTAGACGGTCCTGTATTTCGGTTCAAAGAGCATAAGACATGATAGTCGGATTACTGTACCAGATTACTCCAACGACAGGCTGCTTATAATTAAAATCTTATAACAGACTTAAATGACACAGCTTGGGATATTTTCTTACAAGTAGAATGTATTACAAACATATTTTTTTCTTGGAGCAAAGAGTATCAAAACATTCACACTTATTTTTGTACAAAAAATATCAGGGTACAATATAAAAAAATCTACAGTTTGAGATTTTTCAGATCTTTAAGGGTCTCAATTTTTTAAATGAAATATGAAATGTCTCAATTTTTAATTCTTATTTAAATATTGAATGTCTTATGTAGGATATTCTATACAATTCATTTATTTAAACAAAAATATATAGTTTCATTGAAAAAATAATGATCACTGAGAAATCTTGGAAATTGTTATCTTCAAATAAATTTCATGGTAAAAGAAATTTTCCGTAATTTTACAAATAATAAAATGAATAAGAGTGATAAAATTAGATAAAACATCCTAAGTCAAGGGAAACTTATTCATAGTATTTATAAATATAGAAATATTAAAATAACAATTTCGAATAATTTTTTGAGATATCAATTTAAAATATTTAAAGTTCATTTAAGAAGAATTCCTATCTTTCTGTTACTCAGAGAAATAAATGTACTATTACGTATTATTTACGTACTATTATATATTAATTTGAAGGGAAAAGGTCTTAATTTCTTTATAACGAAAAGCTCTTTAATTTTTACACTTATTGTACAGTTAATACGTGTACAGTACCGAGCATAGTAGGCTTCTCCTCCCCATACCTCTACCCCTTCCCACAGGTGGCTGCGGAGTGACTAACAATGTAGCGGAGGGGATCTTATATATAGAGGTCGATGGCTTACGCGGGAAAATTTGAATTAATATTTACATTATTATTCATATTCCTTATTCATACACTAAATTTGATGATACTCAATAATAAAAAATACACTATTTTATTTCAAAATCACTTTTAATACTAACATAAAACTATCTTCTCTGAGGAAGCCTATCTTTCTCTATATTGCATATTCATTTTTCATCATTATCTTCCATATTTAAAATAATTAATTATATAGATAATGAAGGAACCAACATTCTGATGATACACTTAATAGCATAGAAAATGTAATAATACAAAAAGAATACATTTGTATGGGTACTATCCAATAATAAATCTGCCGTTTCCCAAATAGTTAAGAGTATACTTTTGTCGGCGAACAGAGTCGGTCATCTTCATCTCCAACTTGGTTTAGAAACGCGTTACTGTCGGACCAAAAAGACCAGAACACGTGCCGACGTTTTACGAGCGAGGAGTTCGTATATACGATGTTTCGTGCTTTTACGACGGTTAGTTACTCACGCTTCGTTACTTACCCACTCAGCCACCCTCCTCCGCAAAACGTGCCGTTGTTTCGTGTAACGCGCATCATTTGTGCATCAGCTGACGCCGTCTACACTGCTATATTAGACGATTCAGAACGAGTGCAATAAGCTTTGACAAATTGTAAGAGACATATTCTGTAAATGGCATGTGCCAATTTTTATATAACTGCACACCTGTTTACTGAAGTAACTTAAGAATTTTGACGTAATTGGTTGATATTATTTTTATAATTTAAGGGAGAAATCACCCTTTTTGTACGAAATGTTCCTTTTATTTATGCGCTTATATAACTTTTAAACCAAAATGTTTACATGAATCTTATGTAATTTCTGCAAACCTACATATTTCCAGGAAAAGATTTTCAAAATTTTTAAAATTTTAAAAGAAATAAGGATGGGAAAATTGTCCTTTCAGAATTTTTTTTCAAGGATGTAGATTCTAAAAAATTACATAATATTTATGCAAATTTTCTTTAGATATTACACACAGATAGAAATAGCAGTAATCATAATTTTGATGTTAGTATTGTAAATAAAATAATGTTACACAAACATTTATATGGATTAGGTAAAGAATTTGCAATTAAACTACAGCTTATTGGGTTCTATAAAAAACTTCTGAGGTCAAACAATAAGTATTCAATATTAAAAAATAATTTGAAGGAAAGAAAACAAACCTAAGTTTACAAAAATAGGTACCTAATTTTTGAGAGATCAAACCAAAGAATATACAATTTATTTTCAGTGTGATTTGTTTCTGAATAAATTTGTTTCATTAAAAATGACATTCGCAAAGATCTGTTAAAATTCGTTACACTCGTTTTGAATCTCCCTGTAATCGATCGCTACTTAAAACGACGGACCATGGAGAGAGCCACAATTTTAATCTAATTTTGTATTTCATATTATTTTCATTTTCTAAATTTTACTTTTCAAACTCTTCTGTCTAAACATTATATATTCAACTTTAGGTTAATATCCTTGTATACGTTTTGTAAGTTTGGGTCACGATTGACCCAGATACTTCGCTGTTCAAGGGTTAATTGCTACTACTTCTTCCTGACGCTGACATTAACGTTTCAACCCTTAAGTAGTTCAGAGAGAAAAAATGATTCCGCCAGATGTCTTTAATGGCCATTTAATTTTTTTAATTTGCCACTGGTTGCTCGTAACTTTGAAGAAATCCTTCCTTGATGTCACTTTTGGCCCCAATTGAAATTTAGCTGTTAAAAACGACTCAGAATGGCTTTTTTCAAGAAATGTTCGTATATCAATCTTTAAACAAATTTTTTTTTTAAAGTGTTGGAGTTCGCAGTAAAGTTATTATAACATCCAATTATGAAAATTTATTAATTAAATACCTTTATTACTATAATGAATGTTTTATCACACAGTAACATAAAATGATAATTTATTATGATAAAATATTATTCAATTTAGAATTAAATAATTCCAAGGAACAAGGTTTAAATCCCTGAGATACAGTGTGATAAACCAAGAGGATAAGAAAAACAGCATGAATATTGTATTATTGCGCCTTAATTTGATATTCTCTCCAGTAAATTAAATCATTTCTGTTCTTTAAAATCCTTCGTATCGCATAATTTGTTTCAGATACACTTTATTGCTGTGCAGTAATAAAATATAAAATATGCATGATTAAGACGATAAAACGAACGTATACACTTTAGAATGGCTGGATTTCAATTCTATACTACTTCAAAGATTGTTAAATGAATTCATTTCGGCTTAATCACCTAATTACTGTAAGAGACTTCCCAAGGAATAGACTTCACAGAAGAGATCTTTTGCGCAATCGGCAGTAATCAACTAATCAGACATTCGAGTAATTAGACAGAGAAGGTCGTAAAGTTCATTGAATATGACTGGAAGGCCTTTCTGGGTAATTTATCGATTCGACGTCTCCTCGGATCGTGCTGTTTCAATAGGACAGATTTCGAGTTAAAACGAAATCACGACGCAGAAAACATCTAAGAGAAATCCTCGACGATTTATCGTGCTCGCTCGCCTCTGAAAAGCGTATCGTGCACGGCTTGCCGGCCGAGTTTTGTTCCTCTGAGTATGCATAGTCCGCATTCACGTGTCCTAGGGAAAAACAGGCTGGACGCGGCGAGGCATACACGCGAATATTCTCGCTGGAACACGTTCGCTTCCAGTTCCCCACGTATGGAGCGTTGTTACGTGTGTACGTACACTGAACCGCGTGAATGCACCTTCCAAATAATGTACGAACTCTACTCCATTGTCTCTCGTCGCGCGTAAACAACCGCTCAAAACGTAATCCTTCAATCTCCTATTCCGAGAATTAAATGAAACATGCAAATAAATAACTTCAATATTCAACAGAACTCGTATCAAGAAATTTGATCTTTGGGTTAAACTTTATTTTGGGACGCACAAAATTATTTACTTTCTTCTATATTTATAGATTAGTCTTTATACATGTGATTTGCAAGTGTTAGGTTAAGTTAGGTTAGATTTTTCGACACCATTTTGATTCTCCTTTCCGCGAACCAATCAGATCATAGATAGAAGCCAATATGGCGTCAAACTAACCTTAAAACACTAACAACGATCAATTTTACATAAGGTGGTTCAAAATTCATAGTACAACAAAATTATTTACTTTCTTCTATATCTATAGATTAGTCTTTATACATGTGATTTGCAAGTGTTAGGTTAAGTTAGGTTAGATTTTTTGACACCATTTTGATTCTCCTTTCCGCGAACCAATCAGATCGTAGATAGAAGCCAATATGGCGTCAAACTAACCTTAAAACACTAACAACGATCAATTTTACATAAGGTGGTTCAAAATTCATAGTACAACAAAATTATTTACTTTCTTCTATATCTATAGATTAGTCTTTATACATGTGATTTGCAAGTGTTAGGTTAAGTTAGGTTAGATTTTTTGACACCATTTTGATTCTCCTTTCCGCGAACCAATCAGATCGTAGATAGAAGCCAATATGGTGTCAAACTAACCTTAAAACACTAACAACGATCAATTTTACATAAGGTGGTTCAAAATTCATAGTACAACAAAATTATTTACTTTCTTCTATATCTATAGATTAGTCTTTATACATGTGATTTGCAAGTGTTAGGTTAAGTTAGGTTAGATTTTTTGACACCATTTTGATTCTCCTTTCCGCGAACCAATCAGATCGTAGATAGAAGCCAATATGGTGTCAAACTAACCTCAAAACACCAACAACGTTCAATTTTATATAAGGTGGTTCAAAATTCATAGTACAAATGTGGACAGGGTGATTCTATGGTTCGAAATAAGAAGAAATTTCGCTACTTTTTATTTTCCTCACATTTTGAGTCTTAGAATCACATTTATACCACGAATACGCGTAATTTTTTAACCAATGGATTCCTAAAGTTAAAGCTTGCATTTTTGAATTTTTCTCAGCGAATATTATCAGAAGGTATGAAAAATTTAATAACTTTGTATGGTCCAAAGTAAAGTTACCCGATCCTTTCATCACACAAGACCTGAGGTATAGCAAAATTTGCAGTCCAAGCAGGGAAAGAAAGTTATTTCCTTTTCGTTATTTAAAATCTTGTTTTCATAAAGAGAAATTTTGAAGTTGGAAATACGAAATTAAATTGAAATTGTGGCTCTCTCCGTGGTCCGCCGTTCAAAAGTCAAAAATCCGATTTTTGGAAAACTACTACAAATGTATCTCGATTTAGGTCGAAAGTTCGCCTGTAATTATTTAAAATGGTATAATTTAATAAAAAGAAATTACAGAAAAGTAGAACTGAACTCGTCAATTCCATTATTGCAAGCAACTGTAAGAACTGGCAGACAATGTCTCGTGCTCGACAACGTGTCTCCTCCAAATTCCGCACGGTTGAACATTCGTTTTTCTCGTGTCGATGGCTTTGCATTTTTCACACCCTCTCTTTCTCGTTTCCCAGCCTCTCAAATCTTTTCCATCGTTGCGGAATACTACACCACCGTCTGTTTCTCGATTTCCATTCGCTATTTCTGTCTCCTCCTCTTACGGTGAAAATCTGTAAATCGTGCGTAAGGTTGTCGTTTCGATGCTTGTACGTGTCACTGCGATCTATTATTTTTACTTCTCTAACGTCTGAAAGAAAAGAATGATTTTTAATTTACACCTTTCTGCATGGAATATTATATAGATTAATGCTATCCTGTTTGAATTAATTAATTAATGCTTTGCTGTTTTACCTTCCTCTTGATAATTAAAAAATGATTGCCAATACCCTTAATAGAAATGTGTTTTTTGGCTTTGATTTCTATTACTCTGCGATATTCTGATTAAAGGTGGCTTTGATCATTAAAAATTTTTGTTTAATTCGAATTTGCAATTTAATTAATTGAATTGGAATTAAAGCACTTAGAACCAGAGGAATGCAAGTGATTTTTTGTTTAACTCTCGGACAGCGTACCATGGAGAGAGCCCCAATTTTAATTCAATTTTCTACTTCATATTATTATCATTTTTCAAATTTTACACTGTTCCCTTAAAGGTTATTTATACGAAACCCTATCATTAAAAAGTTGCACAATTAATTTTTTCATCGTTATTTTGTTAATTATATATATAAGTACTTAAATACTAAAATGGGGCTTATGATAAAACTGAGTCTATTCTTCTTTATATTAACTTTTAGGAAAATGTAAAAAACTTTTCGTTGTATCATATAGTTTTTCGTTTCTACTTTGAATCTCACTTGAATGTCAGTGCAAAAATTTTCAATAATTCTTTGCAGATTCATGTAAAATTTAATAAGTCTTCTAATATTCTTGAATATTAAATACCTATTATTATATAATAATAAAGTTTGATATATTTAATAATACCTTTCTTCTTCTAATATTCTATATAATCCTATTTGCAATTACTTGTTAAATTTTAGCAATGCCTGTTCCAGTATTATATAAAGTAATTGAGTTATTCTTAAACATATTTCATGTAATTTCTTTTTATTATTGTATACACCTTTTGTAGCTATTGTTGTCGCCTTCGACTGATGGAAATGTGAGAACTGGTATTATAAGATCAATACTCGCTTGCATTGTAAGAAGAACCTATACCATAGATCTTTCTCCAATGAATACAGCCCAGTTGTCTAGATACAGCAACGATGTCACTGAATTCTGTGCATTCAATCTCCCTCGCCATTAAAGTTTGATCATTGAGGTGTTCCACTTAATGTACAATAAGGAGTATAACCGAACCAATAACTACAGCTTTCACATAAATCTAAGTAATAAGGTACACTAGAATAAATATAGCGATTTCATTTGTCATGATTTGAATTAATATCACTAAATTTGTTTCGTTTAAAATCTTCTTTTTGTCTATTTATTAATTAATGGTTGGATTTCTAATGACAACTTTAAAAATATTAAAAATTGAATATAATTTGATGACATAAAAATAACTTCGATCACCTTAATCATTTTCATTATTTTTCATTATTATTTCATCTATTTATTTCATTTATTTGTTTTTCATTATTATTTCAAAAGCTGCCATTACATGTATAATTTTACATCTAAAATTTAACAAAATCACAAGTTCAAAAGTTCAAATATTCGAAAATTCAAAAATTCAAAAATTTTTTAATTAACGAATTCTCAAATTTTAAGATTTAGAAATTCTAAGGTGTTAAACCTTCGAAATTCTAAAATTCTAAAATTCTAAGATTCTCTTGTAAAATCTTACACGTTGACTGACATGCCAATTTTGTACGTTTTGCCCAGGAAGCCACTGTACAATTTCCAGTGTAGCATTTTCGGTCACTAATGACCACCATGGTCCCACTGAGAAAACAAATGCTGGTCACGGGCGACCAGTGTGGCATTCAACGTGTTAAACACCTGACACTGTAAACAAAACTGAGGGACCGGTTCACCCCATCCACAAATCCTAATTACCCCAATAATAAATGTGTATCGAGATATTCCATCTTACAATAAAACAATCAAATTCGTAATTTAATTTATAAACATTATTACTGTTAATAAGCACTAATTGTTAAATATAGATAGCTGAATATAAATTATTCCACGTAAATTCAATTATTTATGCACATGTATTTTCTTTTGTTGAATATTTAAGCATTAGAATGATTTCTAGTGATAGAAATAGAATATCTTAGATTGAAATACAATTCTTAAAAAATACCTTCATCCTATCTAGACTTCGGTTTTCTATGGAAAACATCTACGAACCTTCTTTGAAAATTCTTTGAAAGAGCAGCAACTTTCGAATGGTACATAAATTCAAAGGCGCATCTGTCCGGTTGTTTGGAATTTCTTTTTTAAATCAACTCTCCCTCTTCGGCACGTGTTTGATATTCCACTCCATACGTACGTGCCAAATTTATTTGCACCCTTTCGTACGCGTTATCGTTGAATCAGCTGAACGAAAAGAATCTGAAAAATGTCTTACCTCGCGAATGGGAAAAGGAATTCGATTGAACGATGCAATTTAAGAAACGGTATATTAATTTTAACAAATAAGTTAGGGTTATGCTTTGGCTGAGGGAGTAAAGTAAGAAACTCTTAATTCAATTTTTTTTTATTATTATTATTATTAAAGTATTTGGAATCTCAGTTGAGATCGATTTTAGTACATATCCATGTATCAGTAGCGCAACTGGGGTGAGGGGGAAGGACTGAAAGGTCAGCTGACCCCCTATTAAGGAACACTAAAAATTTAGTTTTTAATAAATACCGGAATATTTTGTTGGAAATAAGCAAAAATGAAAAAACTGGACTTATTAATAGTATCATGATACCAGGACTGAATTAAGATTTCTAAGACCTTGGGCTGTCAAATTTTCGAAGAGCATTTGACTGATAAACATGGTTAAAAAATTGAAATTTAATCTAAATAAAATTAAATAACATTTGATCGAAGATTAACCACCCCCCAAACCGCCCTTTAATTTGGTACTCCATGATATTAATAAGAGAAAAAGAAAAATTTGTTTTAGCCCCCCTTTTTCTATGGGGCAATTATGGTTACCCCATGGATGGGATCAAATCTCAATTAGTAGTGTACAACTCTTAAAATAAAGGAAAGATCTTAATACACATAGGTACGAAAACCATTAATTACAAAGTTTCAGTGTTTTTTACTATGTATGAAAAAAAATATTTCATTCAGCAACAGTAAACGAAAAATGTGCAATTTTGCAAAAATTTTGTAGAATTATCTGTCTTTAACACCTGTTCAATGTGTCTCCCTAATTAGAATCAAATTAATGAAAGTGACATATCTTTTATTTATTTATAATATTATATTTATGGATTTAACTAAATTTCTGTTTTTCATTTAAATGTTTCAAAAAATGTCAATTGCATCTCTTTGGTTTTAAATACCTCATATGATGAAAACTAACTAAATTTCAGGTATATAAAACAAAATATTTTTACCCCATTTTGTGAGATTTTTTTGCACTATGTAGCAATATCATAGTGAACGAGATAATCGGATACAACGTGGAAGATCCAACGTTCGATACCCCATTTAGCTTCCCTAAACTCCAGATAGCTTGCTATTTTTCGATTCCTATATTACAAAATTCATAACTAATTTAATATTTATTTCGATGTTGATATCAGAGAAACGAGATAAAGAAAGATTCATGGAAGATTCCCCGAAATCGGGGGTGTTCGCTGTCGAAATTTCCAACGAATTGGTGATGCATGGTCCCCCAACGTCTCGGCGCGTTCCCTATAATAAAATCGTAATTAACGAGCAACCGATAGGAAGAGCGAAATTGAGACTTCGCCAGGGGCGAGAAGATTTTCCGGTTTGCTACGTGCTGCGAAATCCTCGAGAGGAAGTCCGCGAACTATCAAGAAGGAGGGGTGGGTAGCTGGGGCTGGCACGTCGCGAAATTGTAGAGGAAAGGGTGGTAATGTGCTCCCCCACCCCATTTTATATTTCTTCCTAATATCTGATTCATAACCTAAACTGTTTTAAATTTTTGCATAAAATGTACATAAACTAATAAGGTTATCTACGATGAAAGATGAAAGTAAAAGAAAAATAATTTCACTGAATTTAATATGTATTATGAAAATAAGTCATTTTTGGAACTTTTATAAAAGTGAGGGTTACATGGTCCACTAATAAACAATTTTATAAAATCATTTTTCAGTGACATTTGGACATCAAAAGTAAATAAACAAAATTTATATACAAGTGCCCATAATTTATTTATGGAGCATTAGATCCATATTTCTCCATATTGGTCTAATATAATAATAATCCTAGATATAATTATTATATTACATTTATTTTATTGTATTATTCATATTTTGGAAAGACAACATGGTTCCCTGAAATAAAACAAGTTCCTCTTTATATACAAATGCCCATAATTTACATATGGGGCATTAGATCCATATTTCTCCATATTGATCTAATATAATAATAATAATCCTAGATATAATTATTATTTTACATTTATTTTATTGTATTATTCATATTTTTGAAGAACAACATGGTTCCCTGTTGAAATAAAACAAGTTCCTCTTTATATACAAATGCCCATAATTTACATATGGGGTATTAGATCCATATTTCTCCATATTGATCTAATATAATAATAATCCTAGATATAATTATTATATTACATTTATTTTATTCTATTATTCATATTCTTGAAGAACATGGTTCCCTGTTGTTAATATGACCATATCACCTTAAGGGTGCCATATTACCCTCCATAAAAGGGGTGGGGGAGCAATATGTCATCACATATATATAACTTTTGAAACTTTATCTTTATCTCCGAAAAATCAATGATTAAGTAATTCCACTTATAAATATCGATTTCACATTTCAACACAGAACCCTATAACTCACTTAATCCTCAAATAGCAGAGCCTGGGTCAATCGAGACCCAAACTTACAAAACATATACAAGGATATTAACCAAAAGTTAAATGTACAATTTTTAAACCAAAGAGTTTCATATATTGAAAGAATAATTTTCAGAAGAACAGTATGAAATTCAGAAAATAAAAGTAACATGAAATAGAAACTTAAATTAAAATTAAGAGGGTTAATTTGCAAGAAATATTTCTTTTGTTTTTAATGATATGTTACTTACATATGTCTTAATCTCAGAAATAAAAGTTTTTCATTGTGTTATCTGTGCTTCTCGTGAGCAGAAACAACACATTCCTTCGGCACTCAGTAATTCCCCGGCGTATAATTCCTCGTTAGGAGCACTTTATTCACTCGACTCTCTCACCTAGATATGAATACATAGCTCTTTCACATAAACAAATGAATAGCCAATTAATGTATAACTGCAGTAGAGAAACAAAAGAAACATTGATGCTCGATAATTTCCCGTATCTTATCGTTAGAAATGCGAGGAATTATCGAGCCCTTATTGTCTACTGTTATTCGATAGATATTTTCGTTGTAATATGGAAAATCACGAGGGTCCCACATTATCATATTTTTGTATAACAATTTCAATATTCACGAAAACGGTATAATGACATAAAAGCACCGACAAAAATACATATAATACTTTATAATAGTACGATTTTAACAACTGCCATCCAGGAATAAGCGGCTTTTTATCTTATCCTGCAAAAGCTCACCCGTATACCTCTTCCAAATCCCTTTTCTTTTCCTTTTGGCTTTTGCTGGACCTTCCCTTTTCTTTTCTCGGTTCCTCTATAGTCCACTTTAAACTCTACTTTCGTGGCTTGCAACGATGCTTCCTCGTTTTTTCATCGACCGAATGGTTGTTCAAATTTTATAATGCGATTCAAGGATAATAGTAACAGTATATTACAGTAGCGCGTTATTAACTTCCAAATAAAAGTCGTTGCTTTTTTTCAATCATATTCTATGTATTGCTGAATATATTTCTGAAATGTGTTGAGAAGACCATTGTGCATAACTGGATTTAAATTGTAGCAGTGGTGCAACCATGTTTATTTAATTTGGAGGGACTTCTTTTTTTAAACAATTAATTTCTTTCATTTTTGTTTATTCTTGACAATGTTTCCTAAAATTTTTATAAATATTAAGAACAAAAGCTTTCAATTTCTTAAGACTAGAACTACCAAACCGGTCACCAGTCCAGAACAGAAACATTTATCTGGAATAAAAGACATTTCTTAATATAAAATTCTATTAGAATGAAAAATGTGCAACTAGTGGTAATTGTAAAGCTAATTAGTATCACACTATTTTGCATGTAATTTTAATACAATGAATTTTATATGTACATGTATGTAACTTTTGGAGCCCTGTCAATAAATTTTTCTCAAAATCTTATTTAAACAATACAATGAAGATTTTTAAATAATAGTAATATCATCAAAACAAGTTCCTTTTAACTCCAATTTTAATTTGAAAAATACGAAATAGTTATCTATGGTTAAATCAAATGAATATGATGGTATTATTTTTTTATTCATATCAATGAAATATTAATACTTTTGACGCAGTTATTATCGACAGAATCAGGCAACTGAAATTTTTATCAAACCTTCTCAAAATTTCTACCTTTAAAAATATCATATTCATCACTATGCATAATTGAATTTAAACTGTAGCAGTGACGTAACCATATTTGTCTAATTTAGAGGGACTTATTTTCTTTAATCAATCCAATTTTCTTTTCATTTTTATTTACTCCCTTTTAATAAATATTAAAAATAAAAATTTTCAATTTCTTAACACTAGAACTACCAAACCAGTCAAAATGGCGTTTCAATTTTCTTATTTTAAATTATAAATTTTATTGAAATATTTTTGTTGAAATGTTTCATCCTTTATCTATTTAATTTTCTACATTAATTTCAATTTAAAAATGAGCATGCATCAAACGTCGATAGTTCTAACATTAATATGGCAATAAACTGACCCTTTTAACCCTCCTCCCTGATATCATTTATGGTAAATATTTCCTATGACTTTTATCGTAATTATATAATTAGTATTAAATAAACTGTATTTGAAATTTTTAAACGAAATACTAACATTACTAAAGGGACAAATAGCAGACAAAGAAGAATGTCGAGAGGGAGGGTAATAAATAAGTCTGCAGATATTGTGTTTCGCTTCTGACCTTAAGGAGCACGCCTCGTATCTCCTGCGGCGCGTAATCCTACTCGGAGTTTCAATAACGCTCGTGGCATAAACTAAGTTTTGCATAAAGTATTTCGGTTGCTCGACTCCGGGACGGCTAAGCCCTCCCCCTTTCCACCCCGAGCCGGTATATCTTTCTGGAAACGATAAAATGCATAGAAGACCGTCGGTAAATAGATCGTTGCCGTAGTAGAAAATGCCCCAACTGTGCGAAGCTACGAGTGTACGTGTCATTTGCAGCCTCTCCATTTCCGCCAACTGACTTTTCCCTTTGTACATCGCCCCACGGCTGTTGCGTTCTACGTGAATTTGCCAACAAATTTGTTCGGAACGTTCGCCCTGTTGTACAAACTATTCATTGGACGTTTAAAACACACCGACCGGATGAGCTTGATCGTTCACCTTTACGTGATAAATTAACGCCGATTTTCCTCGTTAATTAACACGCCCGAACGGTGCAGCTTTCATAGAAATATTTTTTAATATATGTCACGTTGGTTGTGGCGGGTCGTGATGCTTAGAATGAAATATTCAATCTATTTTTGATATTACATTTTCTGAATAAATACATATGAAAGACTTCTTTCGTTTTTTGTCAAAATATTTTGTAATTTTTTTGAAGTCTTATAACATAAAATGTCAGAAACAGATTTTCGCTTTATTCATGATTATTCTTTTGATTTATTCTTACAGTTTTTATTTTCTCATTATTTCAATTCATTATTTTGAAATAAGTTGAATTAAAGAATTTACAGGAATGATATTCAAAAATTATTACAAATTACATTAGCACCTTTTAATGATTTTTAAGATTAAACAAATACATATGTCAGGGATCAACAGAAATGACAGCAGCACCTCTAGCAGAGTAGAAATAAAACGCAAACGAGTAATTCATATTTTTTGGACACAGTTCTAAAAAAACCGCGGAATGATTATAATATTCATATTCTGGAAAAGTATACCCATCGTCGTACAGAGCGCTTTTTGGGAAAAATTGTAAAGAAAAAATTTCTGCTGCAAAAACATTTTTTATAAGGATTTAAAAGCCATATTGCGAAATTGGGCTCTGTACGCTGCTGGGTAATTGCACGAAGAATATTTTGAAAAAAGAATCGCTAAATTTAAACCTTTTTATGATAACATGGCGTTTATATATTAGAAGTAACAATCTCATGATGGTTTTCATATCGCAATAAAACAAGCAAAATAATAGTGAACTAATTAATTAATCGTGTCTCTTTTTTAATAACGTACAACTTTTGTTTGAACCACTTTTTTCATATAATAAACAATTTAGAAGTAATTTAGATGGCACACTTTGGAGAATCGCCTTGTATTATTAGGAATCCTTTAATAACATACACTTTTTTCATATAATAAACAATTTAGAAGTAATTTAGATGGCACACTGGAGAATCGCCTTATATTATTAGGAATCATTTCCATGGGGTGTACTGTAGTCAACTTACGTTTTGCTTGAAAGGTAAGAAATTGTATATGTATACAACTAGTGACAAAAGTCAAACAACATTGCGCCACCAGCAGTAATACGTTTATGTTTTCGCAGTTATTGACTTCCTCCACTAGAAACTTTGTATCTCCATACCCAACAATTTCGTTGGTTTACTAATTGAATAGTTCTCAGTCGACGTAGCGTAAAGTTTCTGTAACAAGACGACGAATTTGAATAGAAAATATATTGATTCACTTTAGATTAATGATTTAATTTACCTTCGATTTTAATTACCTATTAGTGGTCAAATATGAAACCGAAAGGATGCAAGACATATTTTTATTTATCTTTTGCTTTTATTTTCCACATTCCATTTAACAATTTAACTAATCATTCCTGTTCTTAATTCAAAAATTTCAAAAAAAGTCATTTGCATCCCTCATGTATAATGAGATATATCTTATCATTTTTGTTTGTCTTGTTTAATATTTTGCAAAAAATAGTTTGTTCTGTGAAATATGTTTGCAAATAGAGACAACAAATATTACATATGGTAAAATAATTCATAACATATTCTTCAAACTACAGACTCATTGTCAGTATTATATTCATTAGAATAATTTATATTGCAAAATGGAATTTTGCTACTTCCACACTTCTGGTCAATAGTATATTTAGTTTGTATTGATTTCATTTGAACAATTAATAATACATTACCAATAAAATCAATTATTGCAAATAATTATTAATCAATAAAACAAATTAAAACAATTATTATGTACTTTTTTGTTCATATCATTTCATTTTTAACAAAAGAAACTACCAGTTCTTTTAAAATATTTGTTCTCAAAGGATGTTTTCCTTCCGGAAATATGCCAAGTAACCCCCATCCCCGAAGCCTTTCAAGGAATTGCTCCAGGCTTTATCTTTTCATACTTAATGTCAACAGTACGTAATAGCGTATAGATTATTTGTATTTAGATATTTCTTGTTATCAATTATAATAATACATATGTTTTTATAAATTAAATTTTTACGACTTTTGAATAAATTTCATCAACCTCTTTATATCAATAATAAAAATTTATAAATTTTAGAATAATAGATTAATAAATCTAATAGAAGAAACTTTTTCCCCTATCTAATAATATTATTATTATATTTAAGTTGGAGGTGGAGTCTGACATACTCTAATTATCCAATTAATTATTGCATAAAAATCTAATTATTCCAAAACTGCAAATAAATAAGCAATAAATAACCTTTATCAGTTGAAAATATCCTATAAAAAAAATTAACAGGCATTTGTAAAAATTTTGAAGTTTCTGAAAAACCACTCCACCAGTCGAGGATAATGATTTACGATCCAGGTGTAGATAATCTAGGATCATACTGTCAGAGTTTCCCCAATTTATAATATCTACTTACGTAAATTTTACAAATTATCAACTGGCAATCCACGGATTACAAAGAGAAGTAAGAAGATCATTGTCATAAAAATTACTTCAACTGTCAAAATATTGGAGCAATAGAAATACCTTGAAAGTTTATAGCCACTGAGTCAGAAAGAGGATCGCGTGAGCAGAGTTTGCCTATACATTTGTAAGGGTGGCTCGAATATGAAAGAATATAAATTATACGAGGTTAGCTCCGGTCGCGAGGAAACGAATCGCCGAAAAGGTTTTGCTGACTCGTACGCTCGAGAGAGTTCGCGTTTTCGGCCGGAGGGCTTTTAATACCACGTCCTACACCAACACCCTCGCCGGGAAATTAGTTTTTCCTCGATGGTTCTTCCCTTCGCCGGCCCCTTCTCTGATGTATTATCCTTCGATCTTTTGTCGCACGAACTTCTTTCTTCCTTCGCGGACAAACAAAATACCGAGAATAACGTCCTTCTCTAACCCACACACTCCATGACTCATTGATGTTTTCTCCGGCAAAGCCGGCCTTTCCACCCTTGTTCCATTAGCATCGTCGACGCTCTGCCGATTAGTTTGTTCAATTCCTCCCGATCTCTTTGTTTCCCCGCCCCAGAACACGTTGATCTATTTTCTCTCGCTTCTGTTCCCGACGTGTCGCGAACCTTTCGACGCGGTGACACCTGTCCTCCAACATTTTTATCGACTCCCGCCGATAAAACGACGTCAAAACCGACGTTTTATCAATCTACCGTTTCCTTTTCTCGGACACACGTGGAAAATACTTCGGGTAATAATTGTGAAAAAAAAAAATGACACAACGTGATTGAAATATAAAAATAACAGCAAACTATGTGCCTTTAATTAACGCACTAATTGGTCTACTTTTTTGGATATTATAGAGAAGCGCGTTCTGGACCTGGTAGTGGATTCATTAGTGAGGTTATGTAACAAAATTGGGTCAATTAGTGGATTAATGAGAGGCAGAAGTTATTTTTATGTTTTTATATTAAGACCGTAATCTTTCTCTTTTAGAAAGATACTTTTTATTAGAAACGTTGCTTTTTAACCTTCAGTTTATTATACAGATATAATGGAACTATACCTGCCGTCACCAGAGCCCATAACTGCGGAAAGACCAGTTTTCGCTCGCTCGTGCGCATCTTCGCCCTGATTGGCGATACTCCGAACGAAGTGGAAAGCGATTGGCGGAGAGCTCGCTGCGTTCCCCCACCATCTTCCAACCTGCGCGGCTATTGTTAGTTATGGACTCTGGTGACGGTAGGTATAATGTACAATATAGAGCATAGTGGGCTTCCGTAAGGAAAATGGTGATGCTCGGAGCCTCCCACACCCTTCCTCCCCCTCCTGTAGATTTTTCGGATTCCTAATCCCCCCTAGGTGTCGCCGAATGCCCAGGGTGTCCTCCTCCAAGTCTCCTTCTCCGATCTCTCAGCCTTCCTCTTGGGTGACCACGAGGAAAATGACGATGTAGAGGGGAAGGTCCCATACATACATTAACATTTATGTACGTGAAAACTAATTTTTCCAAGTTTCATAAGTCTTATTTCTTTTTAACCGATATAGATTACTTTGGTAATTTTATAATTTTAGAATCTTAGAATTTTGGAATTTTGGTAGTTCGAAGTTTTAGAGGTTTAGAATTTTGGAATCTTGGAACTTTAGAAGCTTGGAAATTTAGAAGCTTGGAACTTTAGAATTTTAAAAGTTTGGAACTTTGGAATTTTGAATTCATAGAACTTTAAAATTTTAGAATCTTGGAATTCTGAAATTGTAGAATTTTGAAGTTCTAGAACTTTGAAATTTCGAAACTTTAGAATTGTTGAACCTTGGAATTTTGGAATTTTAAAGAAACCTAATCAGGCCTCCGATAATGCTTATATTAATTATAAACATTAATAAAAATCGCGAGTAACAGGAGTATTAAAACTTCGTTTTCAAAGGATTAGAATAATTAGTAAAGACACGTTACAAATCAACTTATTAACACGCACAACTAATTGGATATTACGTTTAATTAACCTTATTTTATCTCAACCTCCGCCTTACAACATTCTTATCGCGTTCCCGCCTAACTAGTTTATCCTATCCTGTTTTTCTCCATCCATACGTCTTCCCTCTTCGATTTATTATCTTTGTTCTGTCAAGGCGGGCTTGTTATTCTGTCATTGGGTCCTCATCGTGCTGCCGATCCAACATCATAGACGTCGATAGTGTCGTTTTAATCGCCTCTCGACGAGCATCTAGCTTCTTTCATCCCTTCGCCGTCGTGTAATCCGGATTACATCGTTAATCATGGAAGACGCGAACACGAGGTCGTACACAAAAGACTGATAGCTAAAGGGAAAATAACGAACGGTTTGGAGATAAACATTGGACGGGCGCGGGATATAAAGTCGCAACGAAACATATCCGATCGGAATTCTCGAATCTCGTGGATAAAAAACTACTCGAACTTCGGGATCGAATTGATCTTCGGGATGGCAAGTAATTTCGGAGAGTGCACTTCACGGCACTCCAATAGGCGAAATACGCAAGAACGTACCCCCGCGCGATGTAAACGGTAAAACATAAATCATAAACTCCAGATCTCGCCTATCATCCCGATAGAGGCCTGGGTCCTCGTAAACGTTTAAAATTGTAACCTTTTTTTATTTTAACAGAAACTTTTATCCAGAATTAGAATCTCTAAAAAAGTTGTATTATTAACCCTCGGATGGCGGACCATGGAGAGAGCCCCAATTTTAATGTAATTTTGCATTTCATATCATTTTCATTTTCTAAATTTCATACTGTTCCTTTAAAAATTATTTTTGCAATATATGAAACCTTTTCGTTTAAAAATTATATATTTAACTTTAAGTTAATTATTAATGACCCAGGCTCTGCTGTTCAAGGGTTAATGAATACAGAAGAGAGTTCATTAATTTAATTCATTTAAAATCCATTTGTAACTAAACCTCTACGTCATAAATAATAAGTTCTAAAAATATTTGTACTGTTTCAATTAATGGGGTTCCCGTCAAGTTTGCATACGTCCTATGCATAATTTTCATATTTATATGCAGGGTCACGTTTACCCGTAAGCAAAATCGGCACGTGCCTAAGGTCCGCATGAGGCGTTTGTCATTACTGTATGGAATAAATCAATCCACTAATTTCGACTTTTAAATTTAAATAAAGAATATACAATATGAAACAGGCCTCAGTTTTCATTTGTATGCCTGGGGCCCGAAAAGCTGTAGACACTGTCCTGATCATATGATCGATACAATAATTTATATCCAAGTTATTTTGGCCAATATGACGAGCTAGAAATTTTTGTAATAAATTCCTGTTTTAATTAATTTTAACATGATAGGGGAAAGGGTGGTATTATGGCCCCCTGCTGATAATTTGGCCCGTTTGATAATTTTTATATTATAGCAAAGACACTACAATCAAATTCAGTCAAATTGTTTTCCTTTTGTTCTCACTTTCTATCACACAATTTACTTATATTTTGCAAAAAATTTAAAGCAGCTTAGATAATAAATCAGATTTTAGAAAGGAATATAAATCTGGGGGGAGGAGGGCATACCACCCTTTCTTCTACGCGACTACTTTTTTAATACAAAAAATATAACAAAGGTTACAATGAACTCACAATGAACACAATGAACCTCATCTAGAATGTTAACCTAATTTTGAAATAAAGGAGTTTCACATATTGGAAAAGTAATTTTTAAAAGAACAGTGTAAAATTTAAATAAAAATTGAGGCTCTCTTCATGGTCCGCCGTCCGAGAGTTAACAAAAGTCGGACAATATTATTTAAACAAATAATATAACATCTTATTAAAAGTGTGACTCTAATACCAATCAGTGTTTAATTCATCTGTGAGCAGTGCAGTAAATATTTCCAGTACGTTATACAGCTAAACCTCTACAGTACATACAGTAATAACAATAATGAGATTTTCGTGGAGCTGTTCATCTACAAAATTCATCATGTCTGAAAGGGAACAAACTTGATATCAGACCTTTGAACAACGTTTCTTACAAGGGGTTAAATCGTTGTTTGTATTGTACTAGCTGGCATTCCATGGGATGGCAATGCAAAATAACGATCTTTTAGCAAATGTCAACTGAGATAGAAGAGGCAACCAAATACGGTGTTAGCTGGAGTATGTTCACCGATGAAAGCCGTTGACCCCAATTTCAATTCAGTTCGCTGGGAGCACTCGGCGCCACATTGTCCCAGGATTTCGAGTACCCTTTGTACTCGTTGACTCTCCATCGGCGATATCCTTCTCGTTCTAGTCACTGTAATTGTCCTCGTAGATCGTACCGCTTGTCGTTCTCCGTCGTAATAATAACGTACAAGCCTCTATCCTAACGTTTCGACGTCGAACTCTTCATCGTATTAATTGTCCTTTTGATTTAATTGCATTTTAAGAGGATCAGATCGTTTGCTCGGTAACAGTCTACCAGGAAGCTTTTTCGATATTAAATGACAGGCTTAGCAATAAAACATGTTTCAATTAAGTTATTAGTTTAACCTAGTTACGCTAACAGCGAAGTGATTAGTCAGTAATGAATATCTAATTAATTGATTAAGAAAAGCTATTTATGGATCAAGGATAAAAAACAATGTAATTATGAATATTATTCCTCTATGGAATAGTGGAGTCTTCACAGATTTCAGTGACCTTGAAATATGTTGTCAAGGTCATCATTCTGAACAACTTTTCCCTAGTTTCCCAGTTTCCAATATATTCGCGAAAATATTTTTGTTACACTACATCATATCCTTAATATTATCCAAAATAAGCTGACTAATTAGCTAATCAATGAATTAGATTAGGTAAGGTTAAATTAGTGCCGGATAAAGGGAGGTCTAAGAGAACTATCGCCTCAGGGCCCACTTTGTAGGGAACGCCCTTCTAAGCCTTCCAATTACTATGTTAAAAAATATGGAATCAAATCTTTTTACTATTGCCCTTTTTATATAGGATTAAATGTTATATAATTTTATTTAGAATGTATTTCATTTTGTTAACCAAGTTTAACAACCTTCGAAAGTTTGATAGTCCTAGAGACCCAGAAATCTTAATTTGGGTCCTGGATTAAATTAATATCTTTTAATATGTAAGGACATCTTTCAAGGTCGTTGAAATTGGTGAGAACATTCATATTCCGAATAATTACCAAAATTATTTCTTGTTACAGTTAAGTAGTTTTTAGAAACTGTAAGAGTGTGTTAGTTTCTTCTACACCATTTAGATTCCTCCCTAAATCTTTTTCTTTTTAATATACAGGGTGTTAAAAAATACCCTAAAGACCTCTACTTTCGTAAGCGCGACTAGTCTCCTACTCCGCGGTTCTCGCCACTTGTCAATTTTTCAATTTTCAACCACGAAATGTAGCTAAACTACTGATCCCATAAAAAAATACTGCAGAACTTTTTACTTCGATTTTTCGTAATTTATTCAGCTTATTTTTCAAGAAGAACATATTTATTTCCACCAAGAATTTGATATATTTTACTGAATATGTTGAATGCTTATTGTTTTATAGTACGTTCCTTGCAATTACAGTCGATTAAATTACTTATTCTCTTCCAAAGCAGACCTTACAAATGAGTTGCCGACTATTCGAATACGGAATTATGGCGATGCATTCAGGTATGCAATGCGATATCAAGTTAGACAGACTGACAAAATATCAACGAGAATTTCTGTCGAACGATAAGAAGAACAAAAGCATGTTCATCCTATTGATGACGTACACTATCCCTGAATGAACTAAACTGTACGCGAGACGAAGCTGAAGAAGCCTCGATTGCTTCCATGCAACATTAAGCCCTGACTTCGATGACTGTGCCATGCTACATTACACCGTCGAAGGGTTTATGTATAATGGCGGGCGCAATCCAGGTGGATAGCCCACTCTACCATCCTAACGCTGTATTAAGCCTTCAAAGGAGAAAGGACGCCAGGATTAGGTCGTTACTATCCCTATTGATACAGAAGGTGCAGTAGAACGCGTCAAAGGTATGAAGAGGAAGATGCGGTAGACCTCATGGACTACTTCCTGCGTAGCCTGCATTGTAGTCTTCCCTTTAAGGGTAGAATGGCTGCATGGTGAAAGAACCTGGATCATTACGATACACAGGTGTCCAAAGGGTAGAATAACTTGGCCAATTCGTATTACTGATGTCGAGTCCTGTATTGTAGGAAGCTAAAGAATTCAGCCGAAATGGCACAGAGGTAACAGGGTGCTCTCTGCACACATTGCCCGACTGTTTGGCTTAGCAGGAGTCTAATTAATACTGTGTACTAATGGAGCTACAGATCATTGTCGAAAATTGAGCCTTGTGGGGATTCCTCGCAAGAATTAGGTTGCGGTCGATATTGGTTTAGGAGATATAACAAATCATAATTCTCATTCTGAGCTTTCTATTTACTATATCAGAAAATATTAAATGAAATTCTTTTTACTGCTGATTTTTTTCTGTGTAATTAAATGTTATTGTATTTAGAATAAATTTCAATTTTTTAACTAAGTTTATCAACTAAAGGAAGGGTTTTATAGCCCCGAGACTCCAGAAATGTTTATTCGGTCCTGGACTTTCCTAAAAAAAATGTAGAAAGCCTCATTAAAATTCTAATTTTGAAGATATTCATATCACAATTAATTTGGAAAATATTAACGTAATAGGTTTAAATTTAAATTTCAAAATTTACAGATATACAAATGGGGGTCTTTTTCCCCTAGAGCGCTATTTTCCCTAGAACCTACCATGCTGTAGTTTCAAGAATCCTTCGGTTATTAATATCTTGCTGTCACATAGTATTAGTCAACAATTGGGCCAATTCTTCAATTTAAATATATATAGATTAAATCCGTTTTGTATTCAGTTAACAATTTAAATATTACATATGTATAACATCGATACTTCAGAGGTATGCTAATACCATGAAGCGATCCGTGCATGTTTATGAATAATAAATCAGGACCATAATACCCGCCTAAATCTTAATAATCTTCGTCTGATCATTTTAATAATGTCGCTGAATTTAATCCGCATTTTTCCGATAATCGATGCCCGTAATCCCTCGCGTCTGAGGACCCTGTATCGTGTCGCATTAGTATTATAAGAATGTACATTCTAATAACATCCCCTCGTGCTTCGGTCTGAAATAAATGGAATTTAATACCAGAATTTTGATAAACGATAGCCTACACTTTAATATTAAATTCTGTTGTCTACTTTTTTGTCAAACCTTTTTAGTTCATTATTGAGATTACTGATATAGAAGAAAAATAGATGGATAACATTGAAAGTGTTTTTATATAATATAATTTATGAGATAAATAATTTGGACTTTTGTCTATTACAAATTTATTGAATAAAAAATGAATATTAATTAAGTATCAAAGTCTATATTCATGAATTGTATATTTTTAATTGTTTAATTTACATAAAATTCAATTTGTTTAAACAATTTGTAACACAATTTTGCAGATTTTCACTACATAATACTAATTCAGTTTCATGAAAATGACAATGCTGAAACATTCTAAATGAACACTGCACTGATGGATCGTTATTTGATGAAGATAATGATGAAATACATTAATTAGGGGAGCTCTGCTGACGATGACATTCTGAAGTACATCCGTATTTTTTATGATTGTCCCATCACTTCCGGGTAAATGTATAAATTTATCATTGTCGGGAGATCCGGAATTAACCAATTTCTATCACTGTTTAAGAAAAACATTTTAAAAAAGAAATTAAGGAAATATGTTAGAAATTAACATATTGTTTAAAAAAATTGATAGAAACTACTTACATACATGTAAATTAATATCCCAAAAAAAAATTCGATTCTATAACGAATAGGCTTTTATCCCCCCCAAATTCAAGGACTATTTTCATCCCTCAAGTATAAAGGAATATGTCCAATGCTGTTTCAATACTATATCGTATAAAAGTTTCATCAAAATCAGATAAGCAAATTACAGTAAATACACGTTAATTCCCCGCCATATAATTCCCGGTTACAAACATGTCGCGCTGACACGCGTGCACTGAACTTCCACCTAAATAGTCAATGAATCTATTGAGAGGCTTGCCATTGAAGTTCGATAATTCCCGATTTTTTCGAAGTGCCCATTTCCAGAGCTCGAAATCCGGGAAATTATCGAGTGCTTATTATATATAGGTACATTTCTCAATAGAAATACTGGAAACAATAAACATTTCCTTTACACAATTTTCAATTTTTAAATAAACATCATCGAATGTACTGTATCTGTTAAATCAGTGCTCGGTTGAAATCGGTATACAAATATCGTAGCGGCTCTGAATTTGATCGAAAGGAAAAGGAAACGAGGTAATCGCGGTGTACGGTAGGTTCGTCATTTCCGGAGGATTAAAGGTATCGGCCAGGAACAGGTTTCGATTAGAAATAAACGAAACGGGTCGGGTGCTGTTGGAAAATTCGATTGGCGAAATAACCTGGTGATGTCGGTAGCCGGCAATCCGTTCGAACGAGGACGTCTGGCACAGAAAAATCAAAAAATGAACAATTGTTGAAAGTTCGTTAATCTTTCGAGGGGAGGCGAAAACGTAACGGCACTCTCTCGAGTACCGCCTCGTCATTAATCACCCCTCCGCACTTCTTATCGAGCTCGTAGCTCGGATTCAATAACGCGGCTGGCGTGATTTCGCGGAGGTTATTAGGGACACAGAGAGGGCACCCCTTGAAAATCGTTAATCGAACGAACCGTGGATCTGGAAACGTTTCACGAGTTTCTCTCGCTCTGAATCCACGCTTTTTATTTTTTACCGTGATGCGGCTAAAATTCTCTGACGGTTGCATTTTGCTTACGGATAAACGATAACTACGTCGTGACTCGGAGAAACCGCAACCAGGTATCATATTTTTCTTTTCAATTTCATGTATTTCCGCGTGTGAAAAATTATTCATGTAAAATAATTTAATTTCATATAACCACAATAGTGCAATTAAGGGAGGGAACGTATCACTTCTTTATTAACCCTCGAATGACGGACCATGGAGAAAGCCGAAATATGTTTTATTGTCTCTCCATCAGATAATTACTGTATGTGTAAGGGGATTTTAATATTACCTCTTCTTGATTATTACTGAATATAAACATCTAATGATAATATCTGATGTGATATTTAGAGGATTTACAATTTCATAGTATCATGTAATTAATCATGTAAAATAATTTAATTTGATATAAAAAAGAGCTATCTAATGTATATCACTTAGCTGAATATAATTAAATATAAACATCTAATGGTAATATCTGATGTAATATTTTGAGGATTTACAATTTCATAGTATCACGTAATTAATCATGTAAAATAATTTAATTTGATATAAAGAAGAGCTATCTAATGTATATCACTTAGCTGAATATAATTAAATATAAACATCTAATGGTAATATCTGATGTAATATTTTGAGGATTTACAATTTCATAGTATCACGTAATTAATCATGTAAAATAATTTAATTTGATATAAAGAAGAGCTATCTAATGTATATCACTTAGCTGAATATAATTAAATATAAGCATCTAATGGTAATACCTGATGTAATATTTTAAGGATTTACAATTTCATAGTATCATGTAATTAATCATGTAAAATAATTTAATTTGATATAAAGAAGAGGTGGCTAATGTGTATCACTTATCTGAACAGTACCTATTCTTGGTTATTATTGAACATAAGTTACATCTAGTGATAATATTTCTTGTGGTATATACAATCTGAGGTTAGGTTAGGTTAGATTTGAGGTTAGGAAAAATATGAATAGAAGATTGCTCGTGTGTACTATACATATTTAAATAAGTGTATATTTATCAAACATAATGCACTTTAACCCATTAATATTTCCTGTATTATTTCTCATACACTAATATTTTATAGGTTATGTTGCTGTTCATGAATATTAATTTAAAATAAACAATTCTCGATTTCATCTGGGCGTTAATGGCTTAACTACTGGACTATTGAAACTTTTAGTGAAATGAACACTACTTTCATTACAGCAGAGTGCATAAACGAAGATGGAAGAATGGCTTAACTATAGCAAAGATAAAATATAATCGTCGCAATCGTTGCAAAGAAAGCGTTCGGAAAGAAAGGTAAATGCTGGTTGTAAGAAAGCGGAAGATAAGTGGTCGGGTATCGTCCCCCTCCCCTTTTTAACAGAGCGGTTCGCCTCGACGAGGGTGGTTTCCGGGCGCGAAGTTTAAAGCGGCCCCACGAGAAATGCGGTCGACGATCGCGCGCGGTGTTCTATTCCCGTGGAAAATGCGACAGGAAATAGCCGAGACGAAACTGGCCTCGGTTAGCTATGCAAATCGACGAAAGCGTTCTGTATCAAACGGAGTGACGGAGAGAGAAGTAGACGGTTTTAGGGATGCCAGACAAAGAAGGTGAAAGGAGGTTCTTGCAAAAGCGCCGAGACAGGACGAGACGGGACGAAATGAAACGAAACGAAACGACCGGCCCAGACGAGGGCCAATGCCAAGTACTCGAGATACCCTGAAACGGTTGACAACCCCGTGCCAGCAAGAACCTTAGCGAGCAGTCAAACGTTTCTCCTTCCACGTTATACCTTCGTTTAAAAGTTGTGCATCTTCCAAGAAAAATATTTTTAATCTCCTCCTTTCATTTCCCAATTTTACTGACACAATTCTTAGCGAGAATTATAAGAAACTAACCCTGGCCTCAGGACCGAATTAAGATTTCTGAGACCTGTTTCATGTTTCATTGGTTGATGAACTTGGTTCAGAAATTGAAATTTATTCTAAATAAATTATAAAAATAAAAGGCAAGAGTAAACAGAAATGTCATTTAATATTATTTGATATATAAGGATTGTAGCTTCCTTAGACCTACCCTTGATCCAGCCTATGATAGATCATTTATTTTTAAATATTTTAATAATAAATAAAAACAAAATCTATCCCAAGCAGATCACTCTCATTTACATTTTAGAGGGTCAGGTATGGATTATTAAAATTAAACCGATTTTAATTATTGATTTTGGTAATGCAAGAACATTATATTTTCTCGTTCTCATGAGAGAACAAATTTTTGAGCTGAGAGATATTTTTAAAAATCAATATCTCCAAAATAATTGAATTATTCCATCAGCTATATCAATATGGTAATAAAAATGTACCATTCTATTCGAAAAGATATTAGTAATTTTAAGATCTCAGAAAATATGATCTCATCAAAATGAAAATCAATGATATTTTAGGATCGTCCTGTATAACACTTACATATTTTGACAAAGTTTCTTACCTGAGGTGATATAAAGTTTGAAAGCTGACTTTAACTTCAAATTCCATTGCCATTTTCAACTTCAACTTCTTTCCAATTTTTCTGTAAAATATAAAACTTTGTTATAAATAATTGGTTCATATATAGACTTTTCATTACATTCTTTTTTTTGATAAAATCATTTAAATGTAGTCTGAATATTTATTATGATTAAACTTCATAATTTCAGAATTATTTTACGTGACATAATTCGTGATATAATCTCACATTTTTCCTTTTTTTATATCAAAAATAATTGACTTGCCAGTTCCATATTCAATTATTAAACTCGTTACTGTTTCATTTTTAAGAGGGTATAAATAAAAGACTGAAACGTTATATAACAAGCTGTTACTTCAGCCAACACTTATTCTGAAAAATTGGGTAAATGGAATATTAAATCAAGCATACTTCAAATTACTGTTTTGTTATATACTAACCCATTTACTACTACACGTTTCATTTCTAGCGATGAATCAACATGTTCTTATTTTATTGGTACGTTGGTATATAGTAAGGAAGACAAATCTTACTGACAGGATCAGAATTAAGGCGTTAGAACCAAAGGGATGAAAATTACACTTTCATTTATTACATTATATTTCATGATTTTGCTATTTCCGTTCCTTTCAAGAATTTCAAAGAATATTACTTGCATCCCTTTAGTTCCAAGTACCTGAATTTATTTGATTAAAACAAACAATAACTTCGTGTAATAATATATAATATTCATCATTTTTGGGACTGTTTAGAAAAAAATATAATAAACAAAAAAAGGTTTTAAGTTTTCAATTGTTCTATTTCGCTTAAAAAAAATTGAATTGATAATTTAAAGTGCTTTTCATCAACCAAAATGTGGTATCAAAATGTAGGTCTTCTTCATTTTATAATTATCAAAATAGACAGTGGATATTAAAACATTAATTATCCAAACAGTACTTTGGGATAACGAAAACAACTATATTTAATGGATGAACAACATAATGGAAACATCAAACAATTTAAAGAATGTTCCGTTTCTTTTCGATATCTCCGATCAGCACAATCAGCCAATTTCAACATCGCTTACCATAAATCAGTCTGGTCGGTTTTGGAGACTGGAGCGAAAAATAGATAACCATCTTTAACACGTCGAGAGTGTCTTGAGGGTCATCGGTAACCGGCATCACAGATTCAATACAATCGAATAATTGAAAGAAAAAGGATTCTACAGTGGATGCTTAATTTATTAGCGGAATTGAGATAAATAAGTGATTTCACACTAAATTAATGAATTCTTAAATGGAAACCTAGTTAGTTTAGTCAAATAATGATATTTAAATATAAAAAATTAACATAATTCGTGATCCTATGATTTTATCTTCATGCAAACACAGAATTTAATTTAATTTAATTAATTTTATTAATTATGCGAAGTATTAACCTTTGGATGGCAGACCATGGAGAGAGCCACACTTTGCATTTAATTTCATTAAATGCTCTACTAATGAAATTCTTTTGTTTAAAAATTAGTACCTATAATTTTGGTAGAAATATTAGATCAGTTTGATAAGTGTGGATCACGATTGATTCGTATATTTTTAATTGAATACTCTATGCAACTGTGCAACTTCAAAATGACTGTTTCATAGTACACTGTATGTACAATATGGGTTCGATAATTCCCTGCATTTGGGACTATAGAAGAAGGTACTTCTACGAAACAGGGAATTATCGAGCGCATTCTTCACAAATCATTTATTTCTCTAGAGGAAAAAGGAATTATATGGCAGGGAATTAGCGAGCGTTTACTGTATAATAATAGAACAAACATATTCTATTATCGTGGTAACTTATAAATAGAATATTGTTCATTTATAACAAATAGTTTCCACTATTTTTATCTTATAATTTATAAGCCGCAATCAATACCCCATAACGCCAGCATTGATAATTCTTTTAATTAGCTATCAAAAATAAAAATAAAATATAGTTGATTAGAAATTAAAAACACTTGGTGTTTCAAAACAATGAAGACTTTTCAACGCTCTAATACGTTGACAGTAGGTGAAAATCGTTTGTTCGGAAGCTAGGGACCCATTAACCTTTTCCCGACATGGTCTGACAGAAGACGTCCAGTAGGAAGGCTCGAAAGTCACCGCGAATTTCCATATGTAAATCGGTAAAGTCTGAAACGGGAGGAGGTAAAAAAAAAAGAGGAAAGGAGAAAAATTCGAGCGTGGAAGCCGCGAGACAAGACGAAACGAGACTGGAGTAGCCGAGGGCCAATGCCAAATCCCCGACACGGTTGACAACCCCGTCTAAACGAGACACGAAGACGACGAAGAAGAAGAAGAAGACAGCGGAGGAAAGTTTTAGGCTGAATTCACTCTGGTTGCCGGCAAACGAACGTTCTTCCTCTTCGTTGTCGAGTAAACTGCAAACGATTTCCGCGACGAACGAAACAGAAGAAAAAGCCTCCTTCGAAGAAACGACCTTCTGAAACTTTCCTGACGTTTCCTCGCGGCCTGTTCAACGCGGGGGAAAAAAATAAAAAGATGCGCCCCGTGTCTCCGCGTGAAACCGAACAAAAGCTAAAAGAATCGAGGGCAGGAGGGGGGAAAGAAAAAAACGAAAAAGACGTTGCTTCGACCATTTGGGAAATGAAATGCTACGGAATTGGAAAAGTTTAAATGTGCCAGCGAGAACGCTTACGGAAATCGTCTCGTCATCCATTCGAGCGGAAACAAATTTTTGAAATGGAGGTACGCTTTGATGATACACCGATCGAGTATTTAATTATATTGATGTTTCATCGATTTGCATTTCATTGCATTTTTTCATTTTCTCTTTGTTAAAAATATTTTGCTGTATTAATTATCATTTCATTTTATGTATGGTACATTGATTCTATTATTTTTATTAATAAATATATTTTTAGGTACTCGAAGAAAATTGCTTATAATCGAGCTTATTTTTTTAATTGCTTTAATTGCTTATTATTTAATACTTATATTAATGTCGAGGTGTATAGTATCGAACAAAGTAGGGAACATGGCGAGTACTTAATTATATTGATATTTCATCGATTTGCATTTCATTGCATTTTTTTATTTTTGCTGTATTAATTATTATTTCATTTTATGTATAGTACATTGATTCTATTATTTTTATTAATAAATATATTTTTAGGTACTCGAAGAAAATTGCTTATAATCGAGCTTATTTTTTTAATTCCTTTAATTGCTTATTATTTAATACTTATATTAATGTCGAGGTGTATAGTATCGAACAAAGTAGGGAACATGGCGAGTACTTAATTATATTGATATTTCATCGATTTGCATTTCATTGCATTTTTTCATTTTTTCTGAATTAAAAATATTTTGCTGTATTCATTATTATTTCATTTTATGGATGGTACATTGATTCTATTATTTTTATTAATAAATATATTTTTAGGTACTTCAAGAAAATTGCTTATAACCGAGTATGTATTAATGTCGAGGTGTATAGTATCGAACCAAGTAGGCTTCGCTAGGGAACATGGCGATGCGTCGAGATCCCTCTTTTCCTCCTCCCAAATTATCTTATTCCGGGATTCCTGGCCCTTTCCTACCCCTGGTTCCGGGTCCTTTCCGAAGGTTTCCTTTCCTGGGGCTCCTGTCCACCTTGCGAGGCGGTCCCGAGAAAAGTAATGATGTGTGGGAGGAGGTCCCATATATATATAGACAGTGACTACAGATGTAGAAGACTGGACATGCCTTTGATTTCGAGGGGTTATGATTTAGGGGGGTCCCAGATACCCCCAGATGAGATTAGATCTGCATGCAGAGAGCACAGCTAGTATGATAATCGTTTAATTCTATTTTTTTTTTTAATTAGTCAAAAGCAGCACAAAACTGAACAATTATTATTGTAATTGTTTGACAAACTTGGATTCACTTCATGCATTTTGCTAAATAAATCATTTGAAAAAAGCAACTGAGTTATTATTTAATTTACTCAATTTCATTTCTGAGTTATTCATTTAATGCTCGTAATTTCTTTTCTCAGCTGTTTATTTAATTGATTTAAATTCTTCTATCGTTTTAGTTATTCAATGTACTTAACTTCGTTTCTCAGTTATTTATATATAAAACAACTGTTTGATTTTTAATAAATTACAAACAGAATATACAGTAATTACTTCCCAATATGAGAAGTTTGACCTAGAACGAGGTGCGACCTCCTCAGTCTTATAGCGACCGCCGAGGGGTGCGCATCAACCTATCAAACATATATATACTTCTAATTTCCATTCGGATTATTAACAAGCTCATCAAAGAGGAATAAGATTTATGATTTTATCTCTCGTCTAAGCCTCGGCCGACCACCCCTTTTATTTATTATTTTATCCTTCAAAGAGTTACAGTGACTCTTTGAGAAAATATGGTCAACTAACAAAGAAGAAAAGGCACAAAATTCATTTATACATCTGATATGGATGTTCAGCTTAAAGTGCTAAAAAAGAAAGAATTATACGTTTCGCATAAATGAAATGTCTTATAAACGAATAATTTTAATTTCAATTCGTAAAATTCATGGGTCGTCATAAAATTTGAAATACGCACCTTTGACGCATATGCAGATGTTTTAATGAATTTAATAAATTTTCTCGGCGAAGAATATATTAAATCAGAAAAATAACTTGCGTTCTAATGAAATGTTTAATGGAATTACTCGTTAAACGAACCGAAATGGAAAATAAATGTATGAAGCATAATCATAATGAATTCTTTACAACTTTATTCGAATATGAAAGATGAAAAATATCCTGTGCTTTCGAGCATAAATAGGATCTAAAAATGCTATAAAATTAAAAGACTCTTGAAGGAAAAATTAATAAAATTTTCCATAAAAACACGAATTTTTAACAGTTACTATTCAAGCACATAATATTAAGTCTACAAATTAATTCGGAGGTTGTAACATTACTCCTTATTAATTAATATTTTGAATATTTTTCCGTGTTTCTGTGTACATAATTGAAAAATTATTTCAATAATTGAAATTACCATAACTTCTTAAAAATAAATCTTTAATTAAGAAAAGAAACCACAAAATTCATTTAAACACTTAATATCTTAATTAAAAACACTTAATTAAAAATTGTTAATAAAGTATCAAACAATAACTTACCAAAATATAACTTCGTTTATCGCCTAAAATAAATTGTATGACTTGATTTAAAAAACAGTCACGCCACGAAGGTAATGATGGAATCAATGACACATCAGATGTGATGGTTTAATCTACAGCTCGACTGTTTCTCGTTTCACGGTGAACGCAGCTTAATCTAAGGTCGTTTAAAAGCAATGACGAAAGTGGTGGTTGTAGGAAAATAGAAAGAAAGGAAACAAGAGGCGCGAGTTTCAAGACGGAATCCTCATGGCTGACTCAGAGTCCAAGACTAAATCAGCAACTATAAGCGCGGATTTCTATTCCTGGCAGTCTCGGTCTGTCGTGGACCCCCATGGACTCTCACTCGACGCTTTCGTTGCACATTCTACAATTCATTTCTTTTCGACGATCCTCCTTCCTTGTGCCATGAAACATTTTAATTTCTCGTCACAATTCGCCTACAGTTTTAATTTACAACTAAATGATTTACAGGAAATTGAAAGATACACTCTTATTCAAAAGTTGTAGATCTATTGGAATTTCAAAAAAATTTTTAAATGTCATCGAAATTATTAAAATATTTAAGGGAAAGCAGTCTTCCTGCAGGAATTTGTTCAAAACCTTACTGAAATTATTAATAATAATTAAAGCTTTTTTCATCTGCACATGCTTTACATATTTTAATCTTTTCAGGGACATTAACACATATGTGTACGTTTATTTTTCTTTAAATTAAAATTTTTTAATCTGCTGGCGAACTGTTCATCACAGAACCACTCAACAATAAAAGAAAAAACTTGTGGCAGCAGTGGAAAAAATCAGTTTCTTTTTCACTTCGAATAATTCGTCCCTGAAGATGTTAAGTACCGTAGTTATTAATTTTGGCATTTTAAAAATTAATTTTTGCATATAATTCTTGTATTAATAATAATATATCAATTTTGTAAGCTTCAATGTAAAAAGAAAAATGTGTTCAAATTAATTGTAAAGAGGAAAGAAATAATTTAATTACCATCTGCATAGATCTAGATCCATAATAATTATTCAATAAACCAATTAAGTTTTGACCAACAAATAAGATCAAATATATTCTAATATAGTGTCGTAAATAAATACGTGATCTGACAATTGGGCGATGTAATAATTATTTTATTGGATGAAAAAACTTTTTATTTTTAACAGAGTTGAAAATTTCAAGCTTTCCATCAGTTTTCCAATGCAAATACTGCAAAGTGTGTCTCTTACCAGTCCACCACAACCTAATTGAACCTCATTTAAGTTCATGGTAATTATATTAATGAAGTTTAAAATTTTAAATAGCACTTGAAGAATTGAGTATGTAGTGCTTCTTTTTTATATTATGCTAAAAAAATAATTTTATTAATTTCTCAATATATCCGCTTGAACAAATTCTCCTTGAAAAATACTCTGCTCATTGAAGTTTGATCGATGGCAGCCACTTCAGGAAAAGTTACAAAATTTTACTGATAAGAACAAGTAATTTGCCTGCTTGAAACCGTTGTCAATTTCAGTAAATTAAAAATCTCATAATATTTTTCACGGTGTAGAGCAGGTCATTTTTTAACACCCTATACACTAAATTTTATAATAACTTAATGATTAAAAATTATGTTATTTTATTTCTGATTCCCTTTAATATTAATATCGACAAAATTAAATTTTTGAAAATTTCTGCTTCCTGTAGCAATATATTTTATATATTTTACAGATTCTAAACAATTTATTTTATAGGTACCATTTTTTATATAACCTGTGTGTTCTAAATGCATAAAGTTCTACTATTTACTTATAAATCATTTAACCCAAGATTTTATTAAAATTTAAGGGTTGAAGACTAAAATCTACCCTAAAATGTAATGTTTAATACAAAATAAATTAAGATTCGGAAAATTTGAAGGAATTAATGGAAATCTGTTCTATAATTACATTAACATGGTTTCTCATCTAAAGTGTCTTAATTTCCTCCTATTTACTTCTTTATTCCTGAAATCCTGAGACACATCGGCAGCTCGCTTACGTGGAACTTAACCTCTTACTTCTTGCGTTTATTTTTAACAGGAAGATTCTTTCTTGGTCGTTCGTAAGAGGCTTTTCCAGTTCTTTGGCTGATACTATGTCTATCCGGATTTTTCTTATTCGTATCAACGTACAGAGAGTTCAATTATTTGGCGGGAGCTTAAATAAATTAAAGAGGATCGTGTTCCAATATCGAAACGCACACGACAGGATAATTAACTAAATCAATTATAATTCTGTTTAAAACCCATTTAAAATTCAATTTATTCGGAATATTTGCATTTTATCAATATTAATAATCACGCATTAGTTTTACCATTAATCCGTGAATTAATTTCGCATTAATTAAAGGTTTTATGTAATCTGACAAACTGATTCAGCTTTTTGAATTTTTGCAGATATTTATCACATGATTAAGATACTAAATAATCGATAATCGAATAAAAATTATTAGATTATTGAAAATGTATTTTTTCCTACATAATGCAGTCTGTTGTTGTAAGACAAAATAGTTTCCATTTATTTATTTATTTTACTTATAGTCGTTTCTACAATAAAATCATTAGCAACTAATTAATTTTACAAAATACAGCAAAAGGATCTCTGGTATTAACTACTTAATCATGTACTAATTACACTGCTTTGGTAAATAAGAAAACCCTAAAGGGGTGGCCCCAAATCAAGGACTAAAAGATTTTTGTAAAAGATATATTTTTCAATTTTTATATTACCTATATGTTCTCAATCTCCTGAATGATAATATTTATAATTTTATATAACTAATCTAAAATTTAAAAATTACGACTGTTACCTCGTATAAAATTTACAGATAACAAATAAATTTCTGAAAACAGTCCAAATTTAGAATTGAAACCTAAATTGCAATTCAGATTGCATTTTTGTTCGAAAGGTAAGCATGTTTCTTTTAATTTCTAAAAAGGTTCACTTTATCTTCTTTAATTCCTTTGAGTGAGGAAACATACTTAATTTTCTTAATTAAAAGAAAAGAAGTCGTCAAAAGGTTTTAATTTTTGGAAATGCATACAATGATATTGTATGTGTATTTATAAAATTCCACGCGGCTAAAAGAAGAAGAAGAAGCAATTCTAGATTAAACTCTACTAAGGTTGTGCATAATGTCAGGAGTGTTCTGCACCGGGAAACTTTGTTTGACTAACCCAGTTTCGAATCAAAAATAGCGTTCCTTCCCGTTTCTACGTGCACCACTTCGATATTTTCTCCCTCCAATATTTCATGAAATTTTGTCAAATATTTCAACGACTGCCTCTTCGATTCACGTGCATCGGAATACTCGCGTTTTGTCGTTGATTTCCACCTGTGCACAGATTTCCATTTTTCTTTCAAACCGTTACATCAGCAAAGTCCTGAAGATCGATCAACGCTTGAAACTTCGAAAGATGGAAACATAATATTTCCTCTGTTTTGTTTCAACTTGTGTTTCTTAATACAGTCGATTCTAAAACTTCGAGCTTGTGTCAAATGCAAAAAAACAGTGTATTGTATTTCATATAAAATATAAAAGAAAAATCTTTTTGGAGTATTTCATATTTATGTAAGAATTGTAAAATAAATTGAATATTTTACCATTAACCCTTGAACGTAATTAACATTTAAACGAAAGAGTTTCATATATAATAAAATTAATTTTTAAAGAAACAGTATAAAATTTAGAAAATGAAAATAATATGAAATGCAAAATTAAATTAAAATTGGGACTCTCTCCATGGTCCGCCGTCCAAGGATTAATAAGCTTGAGTAATTATTTTAAGGGAATAATAGCAAATACAATTATACAGTATGAATTCTATCAATAATTATAATCTTTTTAAGATATTTATTATTAAATATAATAAAGTAAGTGATGTTGCATAACACTAATTGTTGACAACATAATGAATAATTCAATTATTCAAACGTAAACCAATTACCATTAAATACATCTAATGGTGACAATGTTATTTGTGTCAGCTAGCTGATTTTCTTCTGAAAATAAAAGATAATCAAGAACTGTACGCGTAGTCCTCAGATTGATCGGTTTATTTGCAAATGAAGTTACGGCCAATTCGACGAATCGATTTGACGAGCAATCGCCTGTATCGCCGGGGGCAGTTTAAGCACAATTTAGACTGTTTTGCTATCTCTACCACCCCTACCACCCTCTCCTTCTCTTCTTGTTTCTCTGTCATGATTGCTATATATACGTAAATGTTCTCATCAGCCTGCAGGCCAGTTATGCAGCTGCATTTACGTGAATGCGCGGTGCACGAGGTGAATACAAGTCAGTGGTGTCGTCATAGTGCCGTTAATTTTCCTGCACGATATGGTTTGTCGATAGAATACTGGAGTATTCGAAGTATCGAACTGAGGAATCGGGATAACGAGTTGCAAGCAGTGTTTTAATCTTATTGAAACTTATTAGTAATTAAGAATTCTCCCTATAAATCTTTGAAGATTTAAAGGTTGAAAATAGTGTCGAATTAAGGGGGATTTAAGGAGGGACTCGGGAATTTCGGGTAATCGATCTTTGAATTGGATTGGGAATTGTTTTGGTCGACTCAGTGAATTAGATGCCTGCAGTTTGTTTTTTAACACTTCTATATTTAACGAAGTTTGTCCCGAAACACAGTTCTCCAAATTTTGAGAATCTCCGAAATAATTTCCGTCGCAGTCCGAATATTTAGTGTCCGAAATTTTAGGCTTATGGGACATCTGTATTTTCGAAAACCCCACTTGGTCCGACTCGACCCGACCCGACCCGACCCGATCCGAGCCGAGTTAGCCCGACGCAACGCGACCCCACCCTACCGGACCCGTCCCGAGCTAGACCGACGCGGCGCAACCCTACCCCACCCGACCCTACCCGAGTAAGCCCGACGCGACGCGACCCCACCCGAGCTAGCCCGACGCAGCGCAACCCTACCCCACCCGACCCGACCCGAGCCGAGTTAGCCCGAAGCGACGCGACGCGACACGACCTGACCTGATCCGACCCGAACCGACCCGACCCGACTAGAGTATCGAGTACTTGAAATTTTCGGATTCTCGCACAACTATACTTTCGAAAAACCAACCCGAATAAAGCAAACTTGACCCAAGTATGAGATACCCGAAATTTGTGGATTCTCGCACACCTATTCATAATTAACGATGCGTTTGCTTCTTATAAGATTTTTGAGTTTAGTTGCTTTTCTTCAAACATTTTTCATAAGAATGTTAGCGATCTTTCTTTTATCCCTGCACTCAGAGATCATTTCTCTTTCACAGCTTTTACTATCGCTCGTAAATAATGTATTTACGAGGAACTTTTATTGTATCCTGAACGAGTATCTGTAAATTTACAGGCGAAGTGAGTGGTGAGAAAAGGAAAACATACGTTTCGTACTTTACACGGAATGTTCTTTTCGAAACATTTTTAAAGGCTTTCATGGTCTGAGACTTTCTTTCAAAGCTATTCATTTAAATTACATTTCGACTATCAAATCGTAACAAGATTACCGAGGCGCGGTTTATTGACGGTCAAAACTCATTACTTCGCTGGCGGACCAATTTTCCAGCAATATCAATTAGCAATTCAAATGCATAATAGAACATCGCGTACCCTACTTACATTTTATGATAGCAGTCGTGTTTTGGAAATATCCCTGGGTTTGTAGTCCCTTTAGTACTATGCACATTCCCATTAATCTTGTCTCACCTAAAATACCACCTAAAGAATATTATATGGTGCCATTTAGAAAAATGAGGGTTACTTCGATCCTTTATTGAATAACAATTATTTTTGCAATATTTATTGAGAAAACAATCATGATTATAAAATCTTCGTGGTTCAAGAAACCTTCTGTCAGTACCTTTCTATTTATTTTTTTTTATTTCAGCTTACCTAAACTTTTAACTGAAGTTTATACAGCTGTACATAGTTTGCTTAATTTATAAATACATTTTGGATAACATTTTTTAAATGTATAATTTAAGAAGTGTCGAAGTATAATTAATCAAATTTTAATTATTTTATCCGTTTGATCCCTTTGATTATACTACTGGGCTGCTAAAATTACACATTGCATTGCATTATAAAATAGACTCTGCATTATTACATTAAACATTAGAATTTTCATTGATAATTTAATGATAAATTGCGATGGAATTTATCAATGTACCAAATATCGAAGCACTTTACTATACAACAGGATCACAGCCCTGAGCGAACAATCGTAATCATTCAATTGACAAGGTTTACAAATCGATGAATGAATACATCAACACAAGAGCTATCAACAAAAGGGTGAATTCTAATTGACACGAATGCATATCTGCAAATTCATCTTGGCGTAGTAATCGTCGCCTTGTTTGCAAGCACATACGCCACAGTGAAATCGATCCTGCATAACCGATAATATCAGAAGCTGCGGGCCATTTCGGGGGCAGAAATTGACGGTTGGTTGTCGACGAATCGCTCGAAAGAGCACCGCAACTACTAACCCTTTAGCGATGCATCGGCGCGTATGATGCACACGATGCATCGCGGCCAGCCAGCAGTTTTTTTAAAAACTCGCCTGCTACAGACTCTACCACACCTTCAGCGTTTGATCACGAAATCCCTCTGTTATTGTGCTTCCCTTGCCATTACTCACCGTAATTGAAGAGATCAATGAGAAGAAGATGACTTAACTAGGAAACCGACGATTTCGCATAAAACGTGGCAAAGCAGCATACGATTCAAAAGAAGAGAAACCATGGTTCCTGTGTATGTACACGCATCTTATTGTTATTTTTAATTTTTCTTAGTTTGTACTTAACTGTGCAGGATAAATTAATACTGATTTATACATTGGTGTAAGATAGGGGCTACGGTGAATCTGGCCCTCTCACTTTAACATTTTAGAACTCAAAAATTGTAGAATTTATGGATTTAAAGCTTTAAAAATTCCAGAACTCCAGATTATCAAAATTCTAGAATTTTAGAATTTTTAGATTACAGTATTCCATAATTCCAGGTCTTCAAAATTTCAAAATTCTAAAATTCAAAAATTGCAAAACCTCAATTCCAATATTTCTAAATTTCTAAAGGATCTAGGCCACCCTAGATAAATAATCTTAGTTATACCAATAGATTTAGAAAAAATTATTTTGTACACAGTATAGGTACTTCCCAAGGAAGATAGCAATATAGAGGAAGCAGGAATTCTCAAAATGCCATACATTCTAAAAATTCTTAATTTTTACAATATTAATATTACAGATTAAACAAAATAATATGATTTTTAATTATTAAATATTAATTCAAATTTTCCCGCATAAATGTTTATACACAAGTGGAGGGGAGTCACAGATCTTTTCACTACAGTATCACTCTCTCAAGGGATCCCTAAGGGGAAGGGTGGGGAAGCCTGATTTAATCACGAATGTACAAAGATATAAAAATTTAACTCATAATTTTTGAATCCTCTATTATTTCTTTAAAGATTATTTTTCTAATATATGAAGGTTTCATTTGAAAATATGAATGCCTAAATATTTCTTTATTGCAAATGAAATTTGACTACCTACAGTGCCTAATTACTTATTTATTTCAACAAATTTTATTTTTCAAATTTGATCTATCCTTTAATTCGATTTTCGGATGACTTTGTTTCCTATCTAATTAATTAAACATTTCCAATAAATGTAAATTTTTCACTAGAAATGAACAATCAAATTTCTCTAAAAGTTAATACTACTTAAAACGTTCTCATAAAAAGTTCAAATCGATTGTTTAACGAACTGCTTCGAGTGCATACTACTGTCGAAGTGAATTTCCACGTAGCACATTAAAATTTTACGAATAATTAATCCATTTTATCGCTGAAAGCGTGCTAAAATTTAAGCGTCGCTGTTCGTTCGCTGGAATGAATCATTTCTTTTTTCACCTCTGGGAATTAATCTTTTAATAGGAACCTGGATCGATCGATGGTGAAGAACCGATAGCGCAAAATAATAAACGCGTCAAAACTAATGCTCAGGATCGACGGAGTTGAGCTACATCGAGGTGAATCAACGCATTCCTGCCGCGAGCTTGATTTACGACTTGCTATTAGCCGCGTGCTTTCCGTACCCCCTTCGCTCTTCCCTTTCACACCGAGTGTATCGAAAAAACGGGGACATTTTTCTTCGAGTTCCCATCCCTTCCGCATTTTGGTAGCGCCGCTACAAGGAAACCCGACGAGTCATCGTTTTACCTCGATAGAACGAACACGTTCGAGGCTTGCAGAAAACGAGAATGAAATGCAAGTACATTGTGCTATAATATATGTCACAGGAATGTGATTTCAACCCGAGAAGAATGTTCTGCCCATATTCGTGAATAAATGTACACTGCTCTTTGCAAATGTTAAGATACTTATTGAGATAAATTTTTTAATTATTAAAAATTTGAATATTTGGTACTGCAAAGGTACAGCTATGGTACTGTTATAACACGAGTTATAAATAAATCTTTCCACAAATAAAAATATTAAAGATTTTAATAATGCATAGGTAATTAAATAAAAAGGATTGCAGTTCCCAAAATCTCAATTCTGAGGATAATGAGATTAAGATTAATATAATTTTCAATTATTAGACATTATAAAATTTCTTCTAATAACTAAAAAATATTAATTATAAAATAAGCGTTTAATAATATTTTTCTGTTATTATACATAAGGTTAAGGTTCTGGTTTGCAAGGTCATGATTTGCAAGTGACATTTTTATTTTTTTTATTATTTGTGAAATTGTATTTAACAATTTAATTAACCATTTCTGTTGCTAAATTAAAAAATTAAAAAACTGTTACATCCTTTTAGTTCTAAGTCCCCCATTTCAGAATAACAAGTATACAATGGAAAATTTCCTATGAGAATTAGAAATAAAATTATCTAAATATAAATTTTCATCACAAATAGAGTTTTACGAAAGGGTTAAATTCACCGAAAATCAGGCTGTAAAGAATGTATGTATCATTGATTAAATTAAAATTCAATTTTAAGACAAATTTATGCAAAACAATTTCACGAAATTTGACAAACGAATTATAAGCACCTACTGAAATTCGTTTTGCTTGAAAATCTCATGCTTGAAGGTTGGGATTACCGTTCGTCGACGTTTTGAATTAGCCAGTGATTAAGTTCACGGCTGCAAAATATAATCCGTGTCTAGCCGATGCGAAAATTTCCCGATAATTCGGCTTGTAATTTGCAATATGACAGGCAAGAACATGGTAAAGCGCGGAGGTAATTAGTGGCCATTAACCTGGCACGTTCCGTTTCTTGAGCCATTAACAAGACTGCCCTTATACACTTAACGAAAGCGTTTCGTCGGATTTAATAGAAAATAGCGTGGCGTGCGAAAAAGAGGAAGCGAAGAATACGGTCGGAACACGATCGCTTTGACTGTAAACGATCCCGTTTATCGGCTTGCAAAAACGCAAACGATCAGAGTAATTTATTTATACGAGCAGTTTGGTCCTCGGTAAGGGTCATAGCTAATGTTCTCCATTACAGTATCTCGACGATGACATCTTTCCTAGATCCTAATTGTTTCTGAGCCCAGTTTTTCTCGACTGTCCCATAAATCAGTATTTCTCAAAGTGTGGTACACGTCATCGTTGGATCAAGGAGAAGTTTAAGGGGGCTGCAGTCCCAGGTTTTACTTTCAAGGGGATCCCTTTCTAAATCTTTATTGTGCATTTGCTGTGTCAGTAAAATTTTTGTTTTCGATTAAATGTTGTGTGATAAATTTCAATTTTTGAACCAAGTTTATCAACCCTTTGGTTCATAATTAAATAGATAATCAAGTAGATAATCAAATAGGTAACACAGGGCTGCGAAATTGAAGTTTTTGAAAAATACAGGAGAAGTTTTCGCTGATTTTTATGTTATTTGGTGTGCTGATTTAGAAAATGACCTCCATTTTTTTCTATCACATGAGGATTTTTTGTAAAATCGATATTGATATTTTTGCTAAAATCCTATTCGAAAAGGAATTCTCGCGAACCATTTTGCATGTACTATCTGGCAACAGTGGCTTTTATCCATTTAAATCTATGTAAAATAAATAAATTAATTCTTGGTGAGGCAGATTGATTTTTCAGCAATGGATTATTTATTTTTTATAGGTTTGAATGGATGAAAACCACTATTGCCATATCGGAGAGAAGGAAGAAATTCTACGCTGAACAAAATTTTTGATGGTAAATGTTTATAAAAATCCAAGTAAAATTGAATTTTTCAAGAAAACGTGACGTGATAGAAATTTTTCATTATTTTTTTTTAAATCAGCACCAAAAAATACATAAAGTTCAGCTATCAATTCCCTTGTATTTATTTCGATTTGTAATCAAATCGATAATCAAATAGATAATCAACCAAAGGGTTGATAAACTTTTGAAGGTTTGATAGTCCTGGGCTCCAGAAAACTTATTCCAGTCCTAATTTTTTTAGAAAAGCCTTTACACACACAGGTATTTGAAGATTGAGAAACACTACTATAGATATTTGTTTCTCCTGGAATAGTAAATTTATGTTTCACTTCAGGTTAAATTAAGTTTACCCTTTTTCTTCAATAAAACGTGTGTATTATCATTATGAAGAAAAATCTTTGTATAGCATGGACACAACATTTTATTTCTAGACTAGTAGAAATAATGCAAAAAAAGCATTGGAGGTGTAATGAAATATTTGAAATAATTCTTATTTTTATGTGCTTTTAATGTGAAATAAAATTTGAAATTATCCTTTATTGTCCTGTTTGTAAAAATAATGAATTGCTTTTAATTAAATTTGTACGAGTTGCAATAAATTATTATACAATTTTATCATAAATTATTAAAAAAGATAAACAAAATTATTGAAAAAATTAATATTCTTCTATTATTTCTGTGCAATTTCAATAACGTTTAATAAAAGGGAAATACTTTTATCCATTCGTCGAATTTCTCTCTAAAATTGATTTGACGATTCTCAGGTAAATTTGACAACGAGTAGAGAACACATTCCGTCGCTTTGTAAACAAGCTGCTAGCAAGGAGAATCATGTTTGTAAACACAGTTTCCTTCGCATATTTTACGATCGTTTGATCGTCGAAGAAAATTTTTCTCGAGAACGTAATTTAATTCCTCCCTTTCTTCCACTTCATCTTCTCTTTCGCTTCTTCTCTCTCGGTCCTTCTGTCTCGACCGAATTCACCACCCCCGAATTCTCTATAACGCTGGAACGTGAGTTCGTAACCTCGATCAGAGGAAAATTTCAGGCTGATCTTTAATAACGATCAAGATAAGGGGCGGAGTCGTTTAATCCGAATAAATCAGGTTGAAGTATCTGTCGAAAAATGAGTTTACGTTGAACGGTAAAGAGAACCGTATTTCACGGAGGATAGCTCTTCTCCAAAGTAAGACTATGAAAACAACTAATTACTTCAAAACTAAATTAAGTCGACGACTCGCCAGAATTTTATCGATCACGAGCTCGATCGTGAAAGAAGTGGCATATTTCAGTGCCATAACTATATTTTTAGTTCTTTGAAATACGAAATTTTAGAATAAAGAGAAGATTCATATTGCACAGGAAGTTTCTTTTATAAAAACTGAATAAATGATTTTTATTTTTCAAGGTGGCATAAGAAATATCTCTCCTTTCGTATTTAAGTGTTAAAAAAGTGGGACACTTTTACAGTAGAAAAGTAATTTTGCATTGAATATGCTGAAAGCAGTAATAAGTGTCTTATAATAATTAAAACGTTTACTAAATTTAACATAAACTCAAGAAAAATGTTGCAATTATTAAGAAATATGAATATTTTTAATTCGTTATTCGAAATATTATTAATAGATAAAAAGTGTTTTGGTTTTAATTATATTTTTCTGATAAATAATTCTTACTGTTAATTATAACAATGAAAAAACTGTACCTAATTTAAAAGAATACTGAATAAATTAATTATGTACCTTGATCTATTTGTAGTTATACCCCATGTAATTAACTCTCGGACGGAGGCGCATGGAAAGAGCCCAATTTTTAATTAATTCTGTATTTCATATTATTTTCATTTTCTAAAATTTTCTCTGTTCCTTTGAAAATTATTCTTCCTTTTGTAACTTTGGGTTACGATTGATTCGGCCTTCGCTATTTAAGGGTTAAAAAATTAAATACCGTCTTTTTAATAAATATGGGAATATTTTTGAAAATTGTACCAAATATTGTCCAGAATAATTAAAAATACAAAAAATCAGACTGGATATTATCACGATGTGGATAACGTATGGAAAAAAATTTTTTTCACTTTTGGATTAATACGAGTTACATAGCAAGTGTTGTACGTCATTGATTCTTATTGCTATTGTACCCCTTTTAATTACTTTTATAAGAGTACTTGGTACTTGCTAATGAAATGAATACGTAAGCACGCATGTAAACATACCCTTTGAGAGAAATTTACAAATGCTCTATGTTTACTTGCGGGGCGTTAGGAAGTAGAGAAGCACTTACGAGTGTTTGCTAAAGGTTCGTCGTTTGAGCTGCCTGTTAATTAATTTCATTGCTATTACCGGCGGTTTGTACTTACATGTTAAGGATCACAAGAACTCTCAAACTTTTAAGTAGAATTCGTAATCAAACTCCAATACTTCACTTACCAAACAGTAAATTTGAACGTGTGTATAGTGTTTAATAATACTAATTTAAGAAGTAATCCAGAATAAGTGGGTATTTATGAGAGTTGAATTATTAGAAACACAAAATATTATTCACAACTTCAGAATTTCGAAATTCGAAAATTTCAGATCTTCTACTTTTCAAAATTCGATAATTACAAATCTTCAAAATTTCAGAAATCGAAGATTACAAATCTTCAGAATTTCAGAATTCGAAAATTGCAGATCTTCAAAATGTCAGACTTTCAAAATTGCAAAACTCCAGATCCTAAAAATTTCAAAATTCAAAAATTCAAAAATGTTTATACTTTTAAGGAACCTGATCCATCCCTGAAGAAGGTTCTAATTACCCCAATGCATGCCTAGGTAAATACCTAAAAACTTTTAATTTCATTGATGAGTTGTCTACTGCAATTTTCAAAATGATGAAAAAGAAAGTTACGTCTTCTGTGACAATAAATAAATAAAAAAGAGAATATAGGATTTGACAAAGTTAACCCTTTTGGTCTTTTATTTATTTTTTTTTAAATTTCCTACATAAAGATTATTTCATATGTTGTTATAATAAATTTAAAACATTGTTCCACAGAAACATTCAGTGGGATGTATACATTTCACGAGGGTCGAAAGAGTTAATGAACTACACATGGAACGAAGCACAACTTTCTCTCTTTGTTATTGAAATACCGCAACTAACGAACGAAAGACAATGTCTCCTGAAAATGTATTTTAATAAATAACTTCTGCTTTAACAATGTATAAAACAAGCTAATAAATTAATTTAAATTTCTTGACTACAACATTGCTTCAATTAAAACATACTACAAGTCCAATGAAACATTTATAAGAACTGTTTAATTATAATGAAAAAAAGAAAAAACTAAATTGCATTATAAAGTTCATACATTAAATATATGATAAATTAAGCTATTTTTTCAAATATCTCGAAATGCGATTCTTCAACTGGGTTATTGAATTAAATAGCTCACCTTAGATAAACCACCCTGTACATAACGTTCGAAAAACGGTCTCACCTTCCCGGGTTACACATAATAATTCGGATAGCATTCGATTATTCGAGATCCAGTGCAAATCAGTGTCAGCTGGGTCCCACTAGAAAACATATTCGCGAACGAAAGAAGGACATCTCGGTATATAAGGCAGACTGTCACGGCTAAGAATGGAGGTGGGCTTTCGTCCTTTATCGTATCGCGGCAGTCAGGGGTTGGACGACCTTTCTGTCGGTTCCAGGAATGCCCTGCCACGTTCTTCCCTCTCGATTTGACGGGCTGCCTAAAGTCATTCACCTCCCAGCCTCTCGTCGTTCCATCAACGACAACTCGTTCCGCCCGAAGATTCGCTTTCTCCATTTCGTGAAAACTCGGCGATATCCTTTTTTCTCTCTCTCTCTCTCTCTCATCGCCGTGAAAATTCTAATTTCCGTTTTACTCGGAAAACGGACCCGACTTTTTCTTTTCTTCCCCCGAACATACCAATGATTTGTTCTCAGCGCTGGTATCAACGCGAGTTATTTTATTTCCTGTCGCATTTACTTCGAACATCTGAACTACTTATTACAGTTTCCAAAGACATTTGATAACGCGAATGTATTCTTCTACAGTTTAGGAAAAATTTAAATTTTTAAATATTTTAATATTTTTATTTATGATAATAATCGTATAAACAGAGATATTACGCTACATGATTAATTTTTCGTTCTTTATTCGTTCCGATTTTATTATCTACTATTTTGTAATACAACATTTGCAACACACTGACAGTATTTGAAAATTTGAAAATAATAGCTAATACAATATAGGTATTGTAATTTGATACTTTCCTGATTATTTTTTCATTTATCATAATACAACCTTTTTCTTCAAAAAGGTTCTCAGTTCTAACGCTAGATAATATACAGTGTGTTCCAAAAAGAGTGTAAGCCCTTTAAAGGGGTGGTAGCTGGGGTGATTTTGAATAACATTTTTCTTTGCGAAAATGTTGTTTGAGGCTTCGTTTTTAAAACACTGGCCAATCCGAGCCTCCAATATACAATACTTCTAATCATTTCCGGTGTTGGGGGGGGGGGGGGGGGGGCAGGGCGTTAGATCTATAGGGGGTGCCGCAGCTCGGTATCCCTAATACCAATATTTTCTCATTGTCTCTTCTCTCTATCTACATCTCATATGTAATATTATATATATGCTGCGGCATTTATTTATGCTACAGATTCATCATTTCATATTATTACCTAGGCTGTTTTTCTTAAAAATGTTGAGCCCCTGAATGGGCGCCACGATAATCTTGCCCAGGGCGCCAATATTGCTAAAACCGGCACTGCTTCTAATATACTTTTTTATAACTTCCTTATCTGAAATATCTCAAGCTCAAGCTTCATCCATAATAATACCACCATAATAATAGCACCAATCCATAATAATATTCCTTCATTCTTTTTCTGCTTTATTTTTAGATTATCACAGATAAAATAATGATGTTTGCTTATTACATATTTTCTAGCATATAATATTCTGTTAGATATTGCATATATTTTATCCTCAAATCTGAAAATTATATGTACCGTTAATTAATTATAATATATATAAAAGTTACAACAACAGTTGCTTTATATTATCAATATAATACACATTTTTCATGGTTATTTTCATACTATCATAATTTAGGAAGCAGTACCTGCATTGAAGCAGGGAAGCAGTGAACGCTTCTCTTGTTAATTGTAATAAACTGTTTTAATGGCTGTTCTAAAGTGTTACATTTTTCGAGCTTAAGCGTTTATATACGGTTTGGTAATTCTGTCTGAAATAAATGAAATAAGGTACTTAACAGCACGTAGATTTTATTGGTAAATGCTCTTCGGTTAAGTAATAAATTGATTCCTTTGTTATTATGACTTAATTAACTTTAATGAATTTCTCTTGTTATATTAGTCAGTTGTTTTATCTTATTATGTTATTGATAATATTTGTCTACGTTACAATATATTTTAATATTCTCAACAGAGAAATAAATAAAACACGAACCACTTTTAAATAATTGATATTAAATGCATTTATAATCATTAGTTATTAAGATTTAAATTGTTATATTAACAAATTATTGAGAAAAATGTAATAAATTTTACATTTTATGTTAAAAGAATTCTCTTATCAAGTTATTTAATTGCTAGATCGGTCATCATCAATTACTGCATTAAAGAATGTCTCAAGAAATATCGTTTATTATGATTGAAAATGACATAAATAATTCTTTTTTAAAATAAATTCTAGAAGCTACTATTCGAAAAGTACTATTTAAATTAACAATTACATACATGCTCAAGTATTCTAATAAGTAATATGAAAACCGTTTAAAAAACTGTTTAATTTTTTCACATTTGTTACTACTCGTTGATGTTTTATTACAGCTACTGTAGGGATATTTTTGTCTCCCATTGTATCCTGAAAGCGCTGAACTTAAAGAGAACCATTGAAAAGCGAGTAACAAGTTGGAACAAGTCCGTTAGTATAATGAGTCATTTCAGTATTTAGCACACTGCAGTTATACAAGCAGATGTATTCGACATATATATTAAAATATGTACATCAATTTTAATAATGCAAATATGTCCATTCAGACACAGATTAAGATTTTTTAGGTCCCAGGGCTATCGAACCTTCGAGGGCCCCCCTTGGTTAATAAAGTTGGTTCAAGGATTGAACTGTATTCTAGATAAAATTGAACAACATTTAAGTGTAAAATATAAGGGCAATAGGAAAAAAATGTTATTCAATATTTTTTAACATTAGTAAATGATAGATTTATGACGCGACCAGAGCTGGATTAAGGGTAGGTCGAGGGGTGGGGGGCAGCCAGGGGGTCCCACTTTTCAAGTGCTTCATTATAAGCCTTGTATTTCCTGTGTCAAGAAATACTGAATGAAATCTTTTTCCACTATTACCCCTTTTTTACAATTAAATGTTATTTAATTTTATTTAGAATGAAACATCTTTATTAACAAGGGGGCCCTCGAAGATTTGATAGCCCCGGATCTCAGAAATATTAATTCGGTTTTCTTAGACCCCCGTTTAATTCAGTACTATGCCCATAATTCCAACTGTGTATAACGATATATACACCTCTGAAGAAATTAAACAATAATAATATCCAACCAACATTCACAATTTTTTATAAATAATGTCATATACATTAATGTATGTAATGATAGAATACATAAAATATTTTAATCATTTTTCAACCTTTAACTTTTTAATTAATAAAATTCATTTTACTATGTATTTTAAAATGTATCTTTTACACATTTAAAAATATTTCAATTCCCACTGATAAAGCATCTTCGCTGTCGTTTTATTTCAACTTTTCTTTCCGTTCTGATAAATGAATAATCTTTTTTTTCCCCTTCTCATTTATTCTCATAAACCCGGCAGGACAACTTTCCCAAAGAAATGTAAGAATAAATCGGATCAACCTGTCACCTACTTTATTATGTCAGCTGTAAAAAGCTTCGTCACTGATACAGTACGCTCCAAAAGTAATCACTCCATTAGCAAATGTTACAACTTATTTTGTTCAAGATATCAATATTTTTTTGTTTATGTGTAATGGTACAAGGCGGGGGTGCGGGTGGACAGCCGCGATGTGGGAGTTTGCCGCCTCAGTCGGTACGTCGGGTTCGAAGTGGTGAGCAAAGGTCGAAAGACTCGATAAGTGTTCGAAAATCCGCTAAATGTTCGTCGCCGGTCCCAAGTTCTGAACACTTATCGAGTCTTTACTGCTAGAAGTGAAAGAGCCACTGCTCCCACTCCCACGCTTCAGACTTCCCCCACCATCCAGTAGCGTCAGTAGTGGGGCAGCGGTTTCTAGCAGGACTAGGAATACGCGTCAAATATTGGAAGAGTAGGGAAACCAAGTGGAAGAGTGGGGGGAGCCGAGCGCGAGCTGCGTGGTGGGGGAAGGAGCCACGAGAGGCCCGCGGGCCTTAGACAGGCCTGCTCTACTGTATTGCTCGCGCTTACTTCTAATTCTTCGCGCGCGGACTTAGCCTATTCGCGGAGTCGCCGCTCCCGGCCCGAGGGTCTACAAAATCGCAAGGGGTAGGAAGAGAGGGAATGCGGAGTCGGAGGAAAATTTTTATATGCATATGGTATTATTGATCAAGTAGGGGGAGGGGCCAAATAAATCTCGCCCCAGGGTTACATACATCCTAAATCCGACCCTGTCTGTAGAAAAGAAAATGTTAATCTTGTAAAATATCACAAACATAATAGAATTTATTTTTTTTAAGTTTTTTAGCAAATAAAATTTGTATATTTTCCATTCAAAAATTATAAATAAAATAGATCAAAGGATGTTTTTCAGTTCACTTACAAATTCAACTTTATTATAATAGTACTTTTTAAGGAAGGAAATAAGAAAATTTATTCTCTGGCAAAAGGAACAGAATAAATTCTTCATCGATTCCTCGATAACTTTAGCATCCGATATACCTTGGATTTATATCAGGTGTAAATCCTTCTTACAGACCCCTGTACCCTTTGATGTTGCATCGAACGGAAACAGCCTTCCGTTGATCCAGGAATTACCTGCAGGGAAAGGAAGAACGCCAACGACATCCGTTTGTACGAATCCGTCGTTACTAGGAACGTCATTTCGCTAATTTTAACGACGACGCTGTGGCGTGCCTTGCCCCACTGAATTATCTCGATTGGTATCGTTATAGGCGTCGGGACGCCTCTTCAGACGAGAACTCGGGAGTCGTACATACGTTTCACGGCATCGCAGACACGAAGTCAGACGGTCCAGGTATATTTGGAAGAGCAAAATCATAATGGTGCAAGTCATCAGAAGGTTTTGTTAGACCACTTGCGGCAAATTCCATGGTTAAAATTTTAACGATCGTAACGCAATGAATATTAATATCGAGTCTTATCGTGAACAATAAACCTCCTCCATAAATATCATTTTTAATGCCCGAAAATGACAATTATTTTGAAAAATAATTGTTGATAAATTTTAGCGCAATAAATTGTTAATAAATTGTTAATAAAGCTTAGCTTCAATCAAATTTTCAATGATGAGAATTAACCGTTCACGGGATGCCCTAGACCAGACCTGTCCATCAAAATGTCTCGAACGTTTAGTCTGGGGCCACACGAGCATTTAAAATGACGTTCGTTGACCGAAATCTTGACATGTATGCTGTATAACGCTGGCAGATAATGTGATTTCAGGCTTAGGGGATGTACTATATTCTGTCCTGAAGATTCGCCTCGGGGCAGCGATGACAGAAGCGGTAACTCGAATAAAGGAAGTTATCTCTCCGCTCTTCATTTTCTTTCTTTCTTTTTCACATTCTTTGCTAAATAGATTACGTCTTTGCTTGGGTTAGTGGAGATACTCATTTACCCATCTTGAATGACAGGCATGACCAAAATCCTCTCCACCAGCGGCTGAATTTGTCGAAATCGCGGAAAAAATAGTAAAAGGTATTTTTTACCGAGCCTGCCATCTTAAGATTTCATCCGTTTATGGATTTCGACCGGTTTTGAATCTTATGATGCTATTCGTAGTGAACGTGTTAATCAAAAGAAGCATCGTTGCACGCAAATGTACCAGGTAGATTTTGTTTTGATTCCCAAAAAATAGAATAATCCCAGGAATAGTTAACACAATTATATGTATACCGCAGTTCACCAGAGTCCATAACTGCGACGCGCAGGTTGGAAGATGGTGGGGGAACGCAGCGAGCTCTCTGCTAATCGCTTTCCACTTCGTTTGGGAGTATCGCCAATCAGGGCGAAGATGCGTACTGGAGATGCGCGAAGAACGAAAATTGGTCTTTTCGCAGTTATGGACTCTGGTGAACTGCGGTATATGTATGTATATTATAAAACAGAATAAATTTTTTAAATTTATTGGACAGTGTTATTAGCTATGTACAATAATTCTAATTGGCCATTTTCAGTTATGAATGTTCACTTGTTTAATCATCCATAAATGTTACTTGTACCGAATTTATCAGTAATCATGGTACGAATGTAAAGTAAATCGGCTTTGAATATCTGTCAAGTACGCGTGGATAATTTGTGGTCGGTATTGATGCAACAGATTTCAATGATACATTTGTTTAGTTAAAATTACAAACTGCTGAAAATATCTCTCTCCTCATCGCACAAATCATGCTCGTATATACGCAGATAATTAGTACATTATGGCATTGCGATAGATTCACAGATACTGTCAGTTCAAGCAGATATAATAATTAAGCCATTGTAGAAATGACAATGGACAAATTATAACGTGTTACCGATATTGTACACAAATGTAACAAGAATAACCATATGTAGCGGGATTCGTTAAGCTACCTGTCATTATTAATTAATTACTCGTGCAGCTGCAGATAGAAGTCTCCAAACGACAATGGTATTTAATTTTATACATTTTCTTCCAAGTTATGAATAATCATGTTTGAGAGACATAACTTCTGATAGCGAAAAAAGAAAAGAAACTGAAGAGAAGGTAATCATATAGATAGGGTCAGTACTGCAATTATGAGGGGAGCGAAGGGTTAATTGACCCCTTGTTAAGAAATTGAAACCTTTTTTATAATTTTAATAAATACCAATATATTTTTTACAATTTCATAGATTTAATATTATCACGATGCTAATAAGCTATAAAAATAAAAAATAAATTATTCGACTCCCCTTTGGACAAATATGATTGGGTCACTGAATAGGGTGCACATCACTAAGGTTGATGTCCTTGAAATATATTATCAAGTTCAACATTCTAAATAACTTTTAGCACTAAAACTGTGGAAGTAAATTAATGTGAAAAGCCGTAAGGCAAATGTGAATGGTACTTCAGAAGGGGACTATAGCATAGCAATTGCGGCGCCAAGTGACGGACCCTCGACGTGGCGCGGCGTCGTTGTCAACGACGCTGGCGCTAACCCAAATCGTATACTACCTACCTCATCTTTTTCTCTTTCTTCCTTCTCCTCTCTCTTTCCTTTTCTTCTTTCTTCTGACTTCTGTCTACTCTGCACCCGTCTTGTTCTTTCCTCGATGGAATTACAGGCTGTTGCCGAACATATACTGAAATACGGAGTTACTAATATCCTTCTCCCTCGTTCTATATAACACTCCCTTGAGAGTATTTATAGCGAGGCTAGATAGTACGTTCCACATTTCAAACAAACGCACGATAAAGCGCGTAAAAATGCGATTTCTATGATGTAATCGTGTTAAGGGCACTTTAAATTGAATAGGTTAATCCTGGATCACTGAACTATATTAGGCATAATTAGATACGATCGTTGTTTTGTCGAGGGATTAGTGATTCAGGGTTGCTTACTAATTAATACGTGACAGTATTTAAAGATTAAAAGGTGTAATCTTCCTTTCCAATTTTCTCTTAATTAAAGTACATCTAATTTTTATTATTATTTCAACTGAATTAGTTTTTCTTCAACAGCGAACAGTGTCAAGAAGCCTGTTAATAGGCCTTCGGTAGATGAAGTATTAAGATTCTAATGCTTCAATTTCTGGAAGAGGTAATAAATTTTTGAATACCATCGGTTGTTGACTGTAAATTAATTATTAATAAACCTTTGATGATTTTTGGCAATATAACGAGTCTATTGTATTTTGTAAAAATAAACAAAGAAAATATACTCAATGCAGTTCGATGCCATATTGAAATTTTTATTGTCAATATCTTGGATATGGAATATTTACAATACTTGGGATATGTTGGAATTTACCAGTGTTCAAAATTTCATAACTTGCAAAACTACATACATTACATTGTAATTTATTTTAAAAGGTGTGTATTTTGTATTTTAAAAAGGCAAAGTTGTATACGATATTCTTTTGAATAACTCTGTTTGCATTATATTCAACTCTATTCATTTTTTTGCTTTAAAATTTTATTTCTCATACCGACAATATTTCACAAATAATAGCTGTATTACAATTAAAATAAATCAATATTATTTTTTCAATATTAACAACAATTTTGATTTCTGTATACTTCGTTCTGAAATAATTATTAAAAATACAAAAAGATAATTAAATGTTCGTGTTTTATTTCATTTTTGTATTCAAATATGATATTTTTAACTTATTCGTCTAAAATTTGGGCAAGTTTTGTAACACAAGAACACTTCATTATGAAATTGCTTTAAGATTTAACTTGATGTAAATAATAATTGTTTCTAAATTGGTAACATTTAAGAAATGTTTACCGGAACAAAATGAAGATAATTATGTTTAAAATCATAATATTTAACATGTACTGCAATTGCATTTTTAATTATAACTCAAGAACGCTATTTTTAATTTGCTTAAAAGACTGAAGTTCTGAATTTTAAATTCGAGTGAATTCAGTGAAAAATAAAGTTTTACAAATTTACTTTCTACATGCGTTTTCCACTTCTTAATATTCTGCAGTGAATACTTGTATTTATTTATTAACTTTGCATCCTTATTTGCACTGTAAATATTTGATAATTACAAATTTTGTATTATTATAAAATTATTTTTACGTTTTTACTGTTAAATATTTTAAATGTCTAGTTCATAAATTAAACGATTTGTCCCTTTTGAAACAAGTTTGTATATTTAATAAAATTTATTAATTAACAAGCATTTAGAATTTTATTTTTAATTTCCTTAATTATAGGGTAAGACTTTAATTTTAATTGAACAAGAATCTTTTAAACGATATAAATGTATTAAAACTCCTATGCTTAGGATAGAATAAAAAGTTTTTACTCTCTTAAAATCTACATATTCTCCTTTCATACAAGGGTTATTAAAATCTTTTTCTCCAGAAACGTTTCAACTCGTTAAAACTCGACGGTTCTTCAATTTGTCGTTATTGTTCTTCCATAGAGAGCAAGAAAGAGGAGCAACTGAAAGGCAAATAATTTATTTCACCTTCCAAAAATATCCTCGTTATCTGTTTGCATTCTCTGATTTTCAAACAAAGAACAGCTGAAAATTTCATTCCACTGAATATAGCGCGTTAAGGATCGAGGTATGCGATGATTGAAGCTCAAATTCCGCCAGAATTCTCCGAATTTTGAGAAATAAAGTCACGTCGCGTTTGTTACGATCCTTTCAAGCGGTTAGAAAATTCCTGTGAACGTTATCACAGGTATAATAGAAAATATACGGTATACAATAAAGATGCAAGGAGTTGAAATATTCCCTCAAGTTCTTATATGAATTTTAAGAAACATATTACTACTTTTACCTCCTTTAATTTCAAATATGTAGAGAAATTAAAGTTTCATTACTTAAAATCAGATTATTTAAAATAATCAATATTCATTTATTTTTTTAATGTCGCATCAGTCTCAGAACCATTAGGGATACACATTATTGTATAAAGATGTACCTATATTAACCCTCGAGCAGCAGAGCCTGGGTCAACCGTGACCCAAACTTACAAAACACATACTAGGATCTTAAACTAAATTTAAACATATTATTTTTAAACGAACGGGTTTCATATATTGGAAATATAATTTCGAAAGAATAGTATATAATGTAGGAAATGAAAAATAATGTGAAATACAAAATTAAATTAAAATTAAGGCACTCTCCATGGTCCGCCGTCCGAGGGTTAAATCTCCGAAGGCGGGTGCCGAGGTAGTTGCACAAAGATTAAACGCTGGGTCACTGTTGACCCAGATTAAAATTTCTCTTATATGTCTTCTCAAACAATTCCTATATTAAAGTGTCATTTATTATATTTGTTTCTTACGGATCGCCTTTTATAAGTGGTAATAATACATAATAACTTGTAGGAAAGGTTTGTAAATTGTAAGTGTGAAATATAGAAAATGAAAATAATTGAAAATACAAAATTAAATTGAAATTGGGGCTCTCTCCATGGTCCGCTGTCCGAGGATTAACGACCATACACTTAAACTGGAATTTGATATTATTTTATATCTAAAAGTTGTTTGATTAATTCAATCTGAAAATTCAATTATTTAAACTAATTAAAACTCAACCAATTATTTGTATAAAGTATCATACTAAAATGTAGATGTCACCAATCAAATTTTCCTTATCTCAATTTAAGATATGTGATTGTAAAATTGAGTAAGACAAAAGCAAAGTGCTGACTCGAAGATGTTGAACGCGATAAAATGAAAAAGGTGTGATGAAATGGGAAACAAAAAGATAGGGATATCAGTATCCATGATTGGAGCAGCGAGCAAATTCCGGCTGGAAATTCTGGGATTCGCGATAAATAAAAACGATCGGGACTGGCCGGGGACATGGATTGAATAGGAGAGTACGGCCGGTAGAACCGCGTACCTCATGATTTTTCAAGCCCGTTCTAGCGTCGCTTACCAAACAATTCCCAATTGCCTTGTCAAAAAGTTCCGGCCAAAAATGGCCGCTGATTTATAGGTCGCGGATTTATCATCCGCGTCGCGAAAGCGCGGAAAACAAGAAAAAACCGCCCGCGCGCCTATACGCTTGTAGAAATAAAACGTGGACAAAGAGAAAGAGAAAGTGTTTGCAATTCGAACACACCAAAATACCAAAATTAAGGAAATACAAGAAACGACAACAAAGAAAAATACAAAAAAAGGATTGTGGTTTTGTATAAATTGCACTATGATTTACTCTAATTTCATAAGACGTTTTAAGAGACTTTGCCTATTTTTTAAACCTTAATATAGAGGGTGGTCCTATATTGATGGTATAATCAAATGATTTTACGTACGAAAATAAGTTAAAAGTATAAAATACAATTTTTCCATATTTCATTTTGATTTAAAAAAAATTGTTTTAAATATTTGTTAGAAAATATGTTTAATGGTATACAAATAAATTGATTTTTTTGTTCAATTATTCACAAATACTCGATATCTGGAACACCAAAGTAACAACGGGTAATTCTGCTAGTATTAAATAAAATATTTATCATACTTTATTTACAATTAATTAATCAACTGATGTCACATACAACACCATGTTACTACCAGGTCTTTTTGTTTATATTTTATTAATTTTTTCTCAAATCCAGATCCCATTACAAAGAAATAAAAGAATTTATCTACTTCATAACAAAACACTGTTAATTAACTTTTAAACACCAGGGCCTGGATCAAACTTAAGAAACGTATACAAGATTATTAAACTTAATTTTCAAACGAAAAGAATAGTATAAAATTTAGAAAATGAAATGCAAAATTAGATTAGAATTGTGTCCTCTATCTGAGGGTTAATTATTTGAATAATTCGTATTTATTGAATTTCATCATTTTCCCTACCCTAAGGAAAGGTTTTCCTAAGATTAATACCCAATAGGAGATACAAAAATAAAATTACCCTGTCATTTGTCTTTCGCTGTTTAATTCGCAGTCAGTTGTATCGAAAAAAATGCGTGTCCATTCCGGTGACGAGCAACGTTTCTCTTGTTCACGGTTCATTCCAACGTGAAACGCGTCAAGACTCGCGATCGCTTCGCTTCCGAGAGTATTTTAAACTCTCGTCGGTCATTAATATACATCCGTTCGGGTACGACCGTGTGAAAGTGGATGGTTCAGTCGGGGGTGCGGATAGGGGATGGAGGAGCGGTGTATAGCTACGAGTGCGCTTCCGCGAATGAATTATCGCGAAATCGTTTCGACTTGCGCGTACATGCACCTCCAGCTTCAATATACGTACGTATTCGCGTTTATGAATACTTAAGTGAACCAGCCCGACGGAAATCGTTGTACCGCTTATTTTGTACCGTGGAAAAAACGTTCCGGTTGAATTATCACGTTTTACACGATCTATGCGATTGCTTAGACCAGGTTTTGGCATTCGAAATCTAACATTAAACGTGACTTTTATTTGGTACCATTTTATTTCTTTCGCGTTGCGATCTTTATTTATAATAATTAATAACATTTATTATACTCTTTTGTGTATTCAACATCAATCTGTGAAATAGCTTTTCTATAACATCCTCAGTTCTTAAGAAATATACTTTTAACTCTCGGATGGCGGACCATGGAGAGAGTCATAATTTTAATTTAATTCTGTATTTCATGTTATTCTTATTTTTTAAATTTTGCACTGTTCCTGTAAAATTATTCTTCCAATATATGAAAGTTAGCTTTAAATTAATATCCTTGCTTCCTGATTGACCCAGGCTCCACTGTTCAAGGATTAAAGGAAAATAACAACTTTAAAATTTAAAGATATTTCGTACTTTGAATCAAAACGATTCTACGTTTATTTTTAAATATACAAATTATTATTAACAAAATGATTTCAAAAATTTACGTTCAAGGTAGAGTATAGGCATGTTTCAAATATTTTCATGAATCGTTTGTATCAAAACATTGTATGATATAATATAAAATTATTTGAAATATTAATAAAAGGCACATTTTTTATTATAATTAGAACATTTACAAGAGTGATTTTGAATCAATTTATACAGAAAATTTTCATTTGTCACAGCATTTTGTTTTTTAAATAATTTTTATTATTATTCTGTTTATATACAAGTTTAATGTAGCATTAACTGCAAAGGTTATTAACAACAACCTATCAATTATATTAATCTGAACCAGTAAGTTATGGAAAGTTAGGTCAGGTTAATTTAATACAATTTGTCCATCTAAACTTATTTTGTTCATAATTTTTTTAATAAACAACCACCCTTAAGTAAAATCTTCACAACACTACTCAGAGTGGTGACTTTGACTAGGTGCATACCTATTAAAAAATCATTAAAATCGTGGGTAGTACCGTTTTTTAAATATTTATCGTTTATTAATTAGAACTTAAAATTTTGGCAACGCTTTTTTCATGTTTTATCTGTAAATTTTGTAATTTTTTTTTTTACAATTCTTTATCTCACTCCTGTAATTACATTATAGGGAAATTGCTTCGCTTTGTTACGATAGACAAAACTCGTGACAAAGCGTTTTCATTGGGACCGAGACAAAATCAATAAGAGTAATTGTGTAACGCGAAAGGAACAATTTGCCATATATACTAATTTGCGTTGGGATAGGCAGACGAAAGCAGAAACTATGGCACGTAATTAGTTCCTCTGAATCGCGACGAGATTCGAAGTCGAACTTTCTCGATCGCCCGAGGCAGTTGGTGTTAATTTTGTTCGTGTTACCCGTAGACGGGACTAAATTTACACGTACTATTGTATCAAATAATGTTCGTCCGAACAGCTCGCACTGTATCTAATCCCCTTAACCCTTTATGCGCTCGTGTAACTTTAACGTAACATAGGCAAATTTCTATCCTAATATCTTAAATTATTCTATGTACGAAAGCATTAATGGTATAATATCAAGAAAATCAATATTTCTGAGATATTTTAAAGTATTATATGAAATTGTTATATGAAAAGTTAAATTTTTCATACAGAATATTTCAAAGAATTTATTTACGAAAAAAATGAAATTGAAATTGTAGGATAGACTTTATACCATTTTTTTCTATCTATTGCCTTAATTGTAAATATAGAATAGTCTGTACTAAATTAGGAAATTTTTTGTTTACTAAATTCCTAATATAAAAACACCCTTTATTTAATAGAATTATAAACTAAATATATACTTTCAGGTAGTTTGAAAATGATTGGATATTTAAATAATTACCATAATTTCTCAGCAGTCATATATTTTAAACAATTATTTAAGCTAATACAATATTTCCTTATTGTTTGTTTAGTTGTGCTGAAGAAAATTTAGTAAAACATTAAAACGTGAAATTGAAAATTAAAATAAAATTTCAAAAAAATTGAAAACAGTCCAAGTGAAATAAAATTAATTTAATAACTAAAAAAGCAAAGTTTATAAAAATAAAAATACTGCCAAACGTCTAAAAAAAATACGTACCAATAAAAGTATTTTTATCAGAGAAAATCCCATTTCGATGCTCTGCCGGATAATTGGAATTAAAACGTGACAAAAGCACCGTCATTATCAAAGCATTAAGGGTAACTAAGATCTCAAACGTGACCAACAACGAATCCTAATAGGGGCCAAGAGCTTAATATCAGATAACGCCGTACCGCGTACAACCGAGTGGCGCCAAGCGTACTCAATAAAGCCCGAAATTTACCACCTGCCCTCTCTTGGACCCCGTGAAACTACCAATAGCCGAATTCGACAAGAAAATCAAGTCGTAAGGTAACCGTACCTCTGCCATCCGGTGGGTGACGAAAATGGTCGTGAAATTAAGGGTCAGGTTAAGAGGCAGAGAATGAAGAACCGAGAATCGGAGAAGAACAAGGGATAAGGGTGGCGGGGAAGGTCGTAATGGGGGGCAGAGAGAGGCAGAAGAAAGGAGAAGACAAGCAATGGCAGAATCGGACATCGGCCGAGTGGATCGAAACGGACAATCTCGAGGGTGCGGATAATTTATGCGCGCAATTAAGTGGCGGCGGGAGTCTGTAAATTAATTGGGAAGATGGTAGTAAAAGTTAATTTGGTAGGTAGCCAGGGTACTGGCAGTCGTTTGGCTCAGGTGGCGCGGGAAGCACCTCTGAGAGCTGAATTCGTGGTGGGCAAGAACCTATAAGCGGACTCTGCTCCTCGAACAGAGGTGCAGGGAGGTTAATGCAAGCAAACGGACAGTTTTCGAAGGAACACGTAAGCTTCTAATCAGAATGCGTCGTTATCGATATAGATACCTTTTCCATTCCGTACTTGCTACGTGGAATTGCTAGTAATATCGTTTTACCTTCAGACCTAGTAATCAGCTGGTTGAAACGTAGGCGTTTCTAATTTTCGAAATTTAATTAAACGCAATGTACTCCTCTTCTTTCTGCACTAGATAACGCGTGCCCAGCTTGTAAGCAACCTGTTTTCCACTTTAAATGACGCTTTCATTCGTATAGTTCGCATAAATTAGGACAAAATTAGTACAAAATTATTTATTTCTTTTATACTTGAAAATATTCGACGAAGAAAACTCAAAAATACTAATTTTGGTTTTAGAAATCCATCTGTTGAAAAATTATGGAATGTTTTTAGCGTACTTTTGAGGTTACTTTGACGCCATATTGATTTCTATCTACAATCTGATTGGTCCTCATAGACAAGCATCAAGATGGTGTCAAAGGGACTAACCTAACCTAACCTAACACTTGTAAAACACATTTTAATAGAGATTTGAGGTTATTCCCTCAAAATAAACGCCACTTACGTGTATTTTATATGGCTCTCTCCATGGTCCGTCATCCGAGCGTAAAATATATTCTTTATCTTCAGCCCAATGCAAAAGAAAAAGTTTAATTTCATAATATTTTCTTACCAACTCTTTTTAACTCTTCACTTTCCCAATTAATAAGCTCGCGTTGTTAATTACAATATCAAATCATTTTCAACGATACGTAGAGAAACAATAAAGCTCATTGACAATGTAAAATCCAATTTATTCGTATTAGTACAACGCGTCTATTACGCGCTTGATTCTAATTAAGTTTCAGAAACAAAGGAGTCGAAGAGAAGGAAAAAAGAAGTAAAAGGAGGAAGTTCAAAGCAGCGGGGGTTCTCGAGTGAAAAGCATAAAATTTATTCTTCGTTTACTCGGATCAAACTGACGGCATTGTCTTGCTTTTACAACTAACCAACCGTTGGTTGGTTAGCTTCTAACTAGAACGAAACCAAAGGGCAACGAAGTTGAAGCATCCCTTATCTTGATTCTCTTGGTCAGCCACAGACGGTGTGTTCTTGTCTGAAAATCGATTTTATTACCGCTGCTTGGTCGTGCGACGATTATAATAACGGGAACGACGATAATAAGCCGAAAGAGCATCTGTAGGAAGAGCAGAAGGAAAACTAAAGCGGGATGACAATGATGGATGCTATTATACGCGTCGACAAAGGCAATTTGCAGCGATGCGCCGCTCGACTTAATTACTTTTATTTCAGAGCATGAATATTTTCTCGCTCGAGCTGTGTAATGCAGTCTTTTAACTAAAGTAAGAATTAATGCGATGGAAGAGAATGAAAGCTTTCGATAGCGTCTTAAACTTTTCCAGCGACCCGAAGGATAAGAGAGAAGCGGAAAGTAAATGTAGAGAGCGGATAAATTAAATTAATAACGCGGAGAAAAGTTTCAACGTCTTTCTTCGGTTGTTGAGCGCATACCGGAATCAGAGTAAATACGAAGAAATTGTATAACATAATTATGTATTAATTGAAAGTCTGACATTAATGTCCCTCTGACGAGACAAACTTACTTAGACTTTTATTCTTTCAACTTTTTCTCCTAATTTTATATACAAAAAGTTTTTAAATTTATAAGTTTTGAAATATGCAACAGTGTTATAGAAATATATTTTTACATGAGAAGCTATTTGAGTTTTATAATAAATATATTGTATATTTAAATTGCAATTGGATTTTTCCTTCATTTAATACAAAAAGTAATAACAATACTTTAGAATCGTTCCATGTTTATATTTTTATGATATAATTGAGGTAATAGTTTTATTTATTTATAGGTAATAATTATGGATTAGTATGATTTTGTTAATTAACAAAACTATTATTGATTAGTAGGAATGGATTCAAGGATAAAAAACTGTTTCTCTATGTTAAATCTTTAATTTTCATAACACGATGAGGTCTTTTGTCATAATTTCGTAAATAAATTTTGTGTCTTCGTTTTATTTCTTTTAATTATAATTTATCCCTTTTTTAATGTATTCTGTAAACTGGGAACAATTTTCTTTATTGGAGTACATGAATAATTAAATTAATTAGGCAATGCTGTCAATACATTTGTGAAATAAATCTATTTTTAAAAAGAAAATTTGCAGCAATGGATAAATTTTAATTACTCTTATTTACACCATACATGTTTCATTTATAAGCAAATATTGTTATTACAACGGATTCATTTTTTAAATCTTCTTTTTGGCTTATATTTACACTTGTAAGATTAATGATTACTTAATATTTATTTTCGTGTCCCTTTAAAGTAAAATGTGCACATTATTCATATTTCGAATGAATCACATAACATATGAAATTAATAAGTAATTGCTTATTGTTTCCTCTGTTGTCGATAACTTTACATAACGTAAAAATAAATTATTTACCGAGCATATCATTATTTTTCATTTGTGTTATTTAACATTTATTTTAATTACTTTAATTGAAGGTATGAATGCAAAGATAAATTTTATTCTTGTAGGATACGAGCCCTAATTTTAATTAATTAGACCCTAAATCCCTACCGGCCCACCGAGGATTTTTCCGATCTTTCAATAGGCAGGTCATCCCTGGGCGACCCCTGTGATATGCAAGGTACAAGGTGCATCATTTCAAATTATATTTCTTTTATATTGTTATTTTATAAAATCAAAAAAGTGCATTAGCAATGGACGAATTTCCAACTACATACTTGTAGCTATTGTGTTAAAATAATTGTTTATTTTCAATCCATAAAGTGTCGAACTTTTTACACGAAACAGCGATAGTCGTGGTAGATACCAATACGAAACCGGAAGTGAACAGAATTACCGGAAAAATCGCAGGAGGACAGAGTGAGGAACGTATAAATTTGTAGTGGAATTCGTATTTCCGTCTTTTGGTAATTTTCGGTCACGTCCGGCGTTTCTTTACGATCACCGGATATCGAATCTCCGCGAGATTTCCGACACGACGTTATTTCAACGATTTCGCGGTTTTCCAAGCCCGGATTTCAATGGTGGAACTGGCCGAGCCCGTAAATTTTTCCTTCATCCCCCTTCCTAACGTTCCCTTCTTCTACCCTTTCGAACGCCAGAATTTCGTGCTGAACTTTCTCCATTCGTTTTCGGTTCACGGCGACACGGAAGGAAGTGGTGCGTTTCAGTACCTTCGAAAGCATGTCACTTCCGCACGAAGAATCCGATGAGATTCCACGCGCACTACTCCCGAGAGTCTTCGGATTCAACGATTCTGGGGGGAACTGAGAAATTGGTGCGTTTCGTCGCCTCGGAAAAATTGTTTCATCTTGAGAGATGAACATTAACACTTTCGGTGTTAATGGTACCTACAGATCCTTAAGAAACTCCCTCTTCCTTTACTTTACTAACCTGCTAAGTCTAATTGATGTATCTGCAAAAATTTTGTTTCGAAAGAAGAGCGATAGCAGAAATCGGCACAGATCGGTATAGATCGGTATAGTTCGACATAGATTGGCATGAATCGACACGGATCGGTACAGATCGGCACAGATCGGTTCGGATCGGCACGAATCGGCACAAATCGGCACAGTTCGATACGGATCGGCATAGATCGGCATAGATCGGTATAGATCGACATAGATCGGTATAGATTGGCTTAGGTAGGCATGGATCGGTATATCTCGGCATAGATCGATAAAAATCGGGATAGATCGGCATAGATCGGCACGGATCGGCACAGTTGGGCACAGATTGACACGGATTAGCACGCACACGTCTGTCTGCTATAGTTTATGTCACATAAGCAAAAATTACTCAAGAAAACGTCCCCTATAATATATGTCAAGGTCAAAGTCATTGGAACGGGCTCCCCTAAACAGAAGTTTTATTGATGTCGAATTAAACTCCAACACGTCTGATCATAAATTCTAAATAGTAATATTGGCTCATGAAACTTTGTAATTCCATGAAAAATAATCACAAGAGCAAACATACTACAAAGATTTATTACATAATAATTTAACTAATGACATCCTGATGGCTGGTTTCAACAGAAAAGGAATAAATTACGTTTTTATAGTTTGTTCTATTACTTTTTCTACGTTTTATCATATTTGAACTTCATATAATTTAGATCAACTTTGTCATCTCCAAGAACTTTCCACAGTATGCAAATACACATGTTGCACCGTCGATAAAATCGACCCTGGTTGTGTGAATCAATCTTGCAATTAGATGACTGACTTCGGTCTTATGTACACATGGAATTTGTCCTGATATCGATTTAAACTCGTCTAACATGAGTGTACCTAGTCACGGCCATAAACTTTCGTGGAATCGCGGTAAAGTTTCCAGAGGGGTTTACTTTGACCCTGACAGCGCATTTGGCGCTTTCCTTGTTGTTCAAACGCCACGGCCGACTCAAAACGCCGCTAAACGAACTTCGGTTCAACTACCCGAAACATTGAGGCTGGTTTATGTGTGTTGTTTCTATATTGCTCGTAAATTTTAGCATACAGATCGATCCTTTCTGATCTCTTGTGTACGTTTCTTACATCCCTAGGTAAATTGATTACATTTCGACGAAGAAGGCTTCTACTGTTGAAACAGTTAAAAGGGTTGCATCAATAAGCATCTCCAGAATTCAGCAATTTAAGTAAATAAGAGAATATATTTATTAAATATTAGCTTCTTTTGCAAAGACATTATAAATTCATAGTCAACTAATATTTAGTATCAGTGCTGGATTAAAGGGGTGTCTAAAGAGGCTGTTCACTTTCTAGAGAAACCATGTTCTAAGCCTTCTATTTGCTCAAAAAGTTTTAAAGTTTGGAATTTACTACAATTTTTCAAATTTTAAATTCAATTACTATTACAAAAATAAATCTTTTCTTTTTAATTTTTATATCATTATGATTTAATGATTTTTTATAGTAATAATTTAAAGAATTCAAACATTTGGAATCTACTATAATTTTGTACATTTTTGATCCAATTACTGTTACAAAAATAAATTTTCTCATTTTAGAAGTTTAAAATGATTCAATTATTAAAATACGTATCAGGACTGGAATTGTGCTTTACATGTGGTAGAGTCTCAGTTTCTTTTGCATCCAACATTCAACACCATTTACATAGGATCTTCGATAAAAGATGGATTGGTCGGGGCGGACCAGTCTTATACCCTCTCGATCTCCTGATTTAAATTCCCTGGAATTTTTTTATGTAGATTTCTTAAGAGCGTAGCGTACGCTTCACCGATAAATGACACAGAAAAATTATACCAAAGAATACAGAATGCCTATTGAATAATTAGCTAGCCAGTGGCGGATCCTAAAAATAACAAAGTATATTATGTCACGTTCTGAAAAATTTTTAGATGTATATTTAAAGAGATTTTAAAATATAAATTATAAACACATTTTAAATCTTATAAAAATATATACTTATGTACTTTTACAAATTCCCCTCCTCTTTCTACAAGGCTCTTGAATCCGCCACTGTAGCTACCAATTTATAAAATTTAATTGCTTTGTGATTATTTACTTTTGACGTTAAAAATGTTACAAGAAAACTGATCTTCATTATGGGGAGCCATATTATTCTGACTTTTGTAAAAGTTCCAAACATGACTTAATTTCATAGTGCATATTCAGCTTAGTGAAATTATTTTTGTTTTATTTTCATCTTCTTTCACAGATAACCTTATAGTTTACGTATTTAAAGCAATTCATGTTATAAATTACATTTTAGGAAGAAATATGAAATAGAAAAGCCACATTATTACCCTTTTCTTTATAAAAATCCGTTAAATAATTTAATAATTCTATAGAAACAAGTAAGTTATTTTGCCCAAAATAAAGAACTGATTGTTATTTTGACAATATTAATCTTCTAGTTTATGTTGATCACAACTTTTCTCCTCCATTTCGCGATCACTATCTACTTATTAGAGTACAGTACAGAAAAGAAATGAAAGTATAATATTATTCTGGATATAATAAAAATTACAATGGGTCATGTAAAATCGAATAGAATAATACAAAGTCACTGAGTTCTGCAAATACCTATGTAAAAAACAAAAAAATAATAAAGCTTTTCTAAGTTCTATTATGGTTTCTCCTTCGACCGAAAAGGAAGAAGGTTATTTGCATAGCTTACCCAAAGGTGAAGTACTATCTAAAATGTAAGAGCAGTGGCAAAAACTCGTTCTTTAAAAAAAAAAAAAAATACAGCAGTGGCAAGAAGTGGACCATGGCGAAATTGGTCAGGAGTTTTTTCTTGTCTTTTTTATATAGCACCACTTCGTTGGTCTGTTTTTCAATTTTTATATAATACTGTGAAAACATATTGAAAAAGTACTTTAAAAATTGATTCTTTTCTGTCAACAGACCAGAATGCCTACAATAGAATAGAAATTTATTATGTAGTCCTGTATACTTCATATTTTATGAAGTTGACATCTGTGAAATATATTCATTTGATTGTTTATTTTAAAAAATCATTTTAGGCACTGCCTTTGAAATATGTATCAAATCATTTTTGAAACGTAGAAAATCTGACATGATTTTTTCTAACATACAAATAGTGTAAAATAATACTAGGAAAGGAGATTGGAGTGCTACCATTAAAAATCAAATTTATCGTAAATTTCATCAATTAATTTTTGAAAGTTTCTTCTGTTTTCAAATTTTTTATTTTTAATGCCCAAGTAATTTTGATATATTATTATTACAGAATTTAAAAAAACTTGTTCTAATCTTCTTTTTTAATTCTTTAGAATCTTCATTTCTTAATTAATTATATTTATTCGAAGCTGCTACTCTATCATCAATTTCATAATTCCTCAATACTTTCCATAATACTTTATTTCATATTTTCTTTATTCCCATTTTCATAATTTTTTGCGGCTCAATTACAAGCAATAAGCAATTTCCTATCATAGTATGTTCCTCCAGTATAGCATAATTTTATTGCCAAATCACGTAAGTAGCACTTATCTATGTTCCAGACCTCGATGCTTCTTCGTCTGCCCTTCCCATCCTCGTTCATGGTTCAATTAGGCGGGCCACTAGTTTTATTCCCTCCCCAAAGATGCGTCGTCTCAGATTCTTACCCAAATTACTAATATCCGGATACGTATGCGATAGAAATTATCTGATCGAACAATTAATTTATGCTGCTTTGCTATTCTTTTTAGTGAAAGTGAAATACTTATGTGGATATAGGTTGCTTTTTTTATTTAAGTGTATTTTTATTGAAAGAATAATTTTAAAAAAATGAAAATATCATAAAATACAAAATTAAATTAAAATTGTGGATCTCTCCATGGTCCGCTGAAGAGATTCTTTAATTTTACAATGTCCACTTCTATCGTTATCTCCGACAAATATAACGAAATTAAGTTACAAAGAGTTAAAATTGCAAAAGAGCAGGAAAATTAAGAAAATCGAGAAAATTAAAAAGTATCAGTTTTACTCGGTGCAAACGAACGATTCAGCTGGTAACCACCATATTCCAATTCTTTCATTTCATTCCACACTTTCCCTGTCCGTCGAGAAGGAAAGAGGGACAGAAGCTTCTAGCTCCGGGCGAGAAAGAGTTTCTTGCGGATGTGAATTAAGTCGTAATGAAGTACGAAGTAAAAGCTTGGCGAGCTCTTCTCTCGAGCGATTTTACTCGTTTCCTGTGTATGCACTTTGTGTCCGGTTAGACATGCCGAACGAATAAAAATTTGTTGAAATGACCAATGGTTACTATTTTTTTATACAAATTAAACTTAAATTTTGAATTGTAATAGATAGATTAATAAAAAACGATTGATTTTATTGTAAGAGCAGGTTAACGAACAAATATAAATAATCTAATTATAATTTAAGTTTTATTTCATATTTGTATTAAATTTTTATTTGATAAAATCATGTGGGTATTATTTAATCATTCGCTTTTTTATTTAGTGCCAGAATATACGTATTAATGCCTGAATGAACTAGTTTTCAAAAACGATTTTAAATGGAAGTATAATTTGATAGAATTTTTATCGCCAGGTTTAATTGATTGAGAATTAAAATCCGGGAGAATGTCAATGGAAATGTTACAGCGTTGAAAATTTGATAAACTTGTATCAGACAGAAGTGAGTTTTATAAATTGTATTTATAAATGAATTAAATCCCAGTGAAAATTTAACGTAACTGAAAATTTTTAATCGCATCATCGTAAATTGGAAGCTACATATGTATGCGTGCACATCAAAATGGAAAAGATTTTATCAAAAGCTGTATACACTAACACGAAATACGTTTTATAAATTAGAGGTGCAATATATTATGTAAAACAAGAAGTAATTATTATTTCATTCTTACATAACAGAAGTTGAAACATGGATAGTAAACACTTTATCTATCGAAAGCCTATTGATGAGCTTTTCAACACCATCGATCATTAATAGAAAACCAATCAATAATCTTATGATTATTACAAATTGATCTGTAATTCAGTAGAAATAATAAGACTTAAGTGTACTTTCATTAAAAAGAAATTGAAAGTAAGGTTTTTATCTTTTAATCTTTAATTACTGTTAAGTTAGATCATTGGCATAGTTAGGTAAGGTCCCTAAAAATCTGGACTGGCTCCTCTCCAAAAATGTAGACCTTCAACATTCTAAAATTTTGAAACTAAAATTCTAGAATTTCGAAACTTCAGAATTTCAAAATTCCAAAATTCTAAACTTTCAAAATATCAGAAGTCCAGAATTTCAAGTTTTCAAAGTTTCAGAATTTTCAAATACCAGAGTTGAAAAGTTCCAAAATTTTAGAACTTTTAAATTCCAGAACTCTAAAGTTCTAGATCCTAAAAGTTTCAAACTCTAGAGTTCTAAAATTCTAAAATTTCAACATTTCTAAGAGAGCTGGTCCATTCCAGAAGAAGGTCCGAGTTACGTCAATAAAAGTGATAGTATTTTTTTTATATATTAATATAGTAGATAATATATTAAGTCAAAATAAATATAAGATAATTATAATAATCAAATCAATTGGATAAAATGTTGATAAAATGTTAAACAAAGAAAGTCTGCTCTATCGAATAATATAATCAGTTTTCTTCTAAAATTGGTGCATTTCAGATACCATCATCACTTTGAATGTTATTTACTTAATTAAAAGTTTTTAATTCAAAAATAACTTACAATTAATCTATAAAAGTTCAAAAACTAGATGCGTGTTGTGTAACATTAGAATAATGTTTAACATATTTAAATAATATTTTCTGTTTGTTGATTGCACACTAAGAATTAGCGAGATATGAATATATGTGTGTACTTTCGGTTTAGAAATACATACCTCTTGTATTCGGCTTTCCGATCGTGTATTGACTCGAGGAAGGCTCACGAACGATTGAATGTACGGTCGCGCTTCGACACGGCTGTCGCCACACGCCGATAATTCGAGTGTTTATCCAAAGGGATTATCCTTTCCTCGAACGCGGTATCAATTCTGTTGGTTTGGCAACGGTCCCGAATAGACTTCGTCTTCCCGTGTACACTGAGTTGCGTTGATTTTGTCGCGGCGTGTGACTAACACAAATTCACGCCGGCAGTCGATTGGCTACAGTCCCTCCTTCGCGCGCCTCTAGCCGATCGGCTCACCGGTGTAAATATGTGGCAAGGCTGGTTCAGACACGGCTAGTAATTTAGTCGAGTGGCGAGTAGCTACTTACTACTAAACCGTTTAGCGCATAGAAAAATGTCCGGACTAGTACAGTTGAGCTTTGGAAATCGAGAGTACAAGATATATCGCTGTACAGCAGCCTAGTTAGTGGTGGGGGAAGCCTAGTTAGTGGTAGGAGAAGCCTGGTTAGTGGTGGGGAAGCTTAGTTAGTGGTGGGGGAATCCTAGTTAGTGGTGGGGGAAGTCTAGTTAGTGGTGGGGGAACCCTAGTTAGTAGTGAGGGGAGCCTAGTTAGTGATGGGGAAGCCTAGTTAGTGGTGGGGGAATCCTAGCTAGTGGTGGAGGATGCCTAATTAGTGGTGGGGAAGTCTAGTTAGTGGTGGGGGAAGCCTAGTTAGTGGTGGGGGAAGCCTAGTTAGTGATGGGGAAGCCTAGTTAGTGGTGAGGAAACCTAGTTACTGGTGGGGGAATCCTAGTTACTGGTGGGGGAAGTCTAGTTAGTGATGGGGAAGCCTAGTTAGTGGTGGGGGAAGCCTAGTTAGTGATGGGGAAATCTAGTTAGTGGTGGGGAAATCCTAGTTAGTGGTGGGGGAAGTCTAGTTAGCGATGGGGGAGCCTAGTTAGTGGTGGAGGAATCCTAGTTAGTGGTGGGGAAGCCTAGTTAGTGGTGGGGGAATCCTAATTAGTGGTAAGGGAAGTCTAGTTAGAGGTGGGGGAAGCCTAGTTAGTGGTGGGGAACCCTAGTTAGTAGTGGAGGAAGCCTAGTTAGAGGTGGGGGAAGCCTAGTTAGCGGTGGGGGAAGCCTGGTTAGTGGTGAGGGAAGCCTGGTTAGTGATGGGGGAAGCCTAGTTACTGGTGGGGTAAGCCTACTCGACCAGAAAAATCTAATGAAACGGATCTACTTGACTAAGCTACTCGACTAAACTGTAGTGTCCATACATAGCAAATTACTAAATTACTCGCCACTCGACTAAAGTACTAGCAGTGTCTGAACCAACCTTTAGAGTCACACGCTGCGACAGAATTAACGCAACTCACGATCAGTGTACGCACTTACCGTCATAGACCCAGCTCGTTTCTAAGCCCGATGTGACAAACTGTAACACTTTAGTCAACCGTCCGAACGTTTTTTGTCAGCTATGCTGCTGCTGCCGCAGTCGGAAACGGCCTCGGGTCGACACCTATGTCGACCCTAGCACGCGAGGGGCTTGATGGCCACAGACAACCCCAGGGTTTTCCACGCCGCTGGGCTACGCCGTTGGGAATTTGCACGTTTTTGTTTTTATCTTCAGCATAACAAATAAATGATAAAAATATTCGTGTCTTTAGCTATCCTCGAGCCACTTTCACAATCATTTACATAATTTACTTACAACTATTTCCGCAAGGAACCACAAATAAAATTAGAGTGCATCGCAAACAGAAAAATAATACACTGATTATAACATACCGTAATTCATAACTCATAACATAAATCTGCCACTATAAATCATATGAATGAATGAAAGTAAGTTATATTTCGCATCCATGCGATTATAAGTAATAAATTGTAGCGGAACAATTAACCATAGATTTTCAAACAATATTATGTTACAATAAATAAGTACAGTTGTTACTGGTTCTACATTTCTAATTCCACAATAACAGAAGTTAGGTAATAAAATAATTATTCTGTTTGATTTCGCGCGTAACACTTTTCAATTACATACTTATTTTAATATAGCAGTATCGCGATCAATGAAGTATTAATTGCTTGTAATTAATTAAAACGTATAGATATTTCGTGTCAATGTAATGCGATAATATAATCAAAATTACTAATTGATACTTATAACTGACACTGAATTCTCAATTGGAACGTTCACTAAGATTTAATCCCGTTAGTGCAATTAATTAATTAGTCATAACCTGTGTAACATCAATCAATTAATTCTACATTAACGGGAATCAGAATGATTGCAGCATTATCTTAATTAAACGATGTGTAATACTGTCCGAGTGATTTTCGTATTAATTTTATATACTATAATTTGACATTTAGAATTTGTATTATTATATGTTGAAGTTTTTGTTAAAAACAAGGTAATTAGTTTAAACTATTTTTTGAAAATGATTAGAAATTATTTTCTAAAAAGGCATAAGGGGATAAATATGTCATTTTGTAACATTTTTCAAAAATAAATATTTTTTTGTGTAATAACATTTATCAAGTAGCACTATGTTTATCTATGGTCCCTTAAGAAGAAACGATTTATATTTACATGCTATTAAATAGTTGAAAAATAACGTTCTGTATTTATCAGGATTAATTCGTATGGTATAAATTCTGTACTTTGACACAAAGCCAATTTCTGTAAGTATAAAATCTTCTTAACTCGATTAAATGCAAACTATTGTTTGTTATGTGCATTGTTAAGCATAAACTATCTGAATAGCGTCCTAGAATTATTATTAAGAGTTTAATGGACAATAGCAGCATTTATCAGTGAAAAACAGGGGAAGGATTATTAAGAGTTTATTAAACAATGGTTAGAATTTAGCACTGGAAAGCACGAGGAGGTTGTACCTGAAATCATGTATTATTAATTATAACAATGAAAGAACAGTAATTTAGAAAAATATCAAATGAATTAATAACATATGTACCGTTCATTTATTAATAATTAATAGGAAGAAAAAATAAGTAATTGCAGCTAGGAAGTGGAGAGGTTAAAAATGTCACTGGACACCCTATTAACCCTTTTTTTTCAATAAATACCAAAATGTTTTCGAAATTGTTGAAAAATATCGTTGACAATAAATAAAAATGAAGAAAATTAAATTTAATATTATCATTATACTAATTAATTTTGTTAATCCCTCGATTAAACAATTAGGGTTACGCTACTGAATTCTGATAATTTAACGTGTATCTACGGGGGTAAGTCAATAATTATCCGTAATGTAGTGTCTATGTTAGGTACACTGTCAAGTGCTCACGCATCAGCATTTGTGGTTTCCTATCACAGCTGCACTGCTTTGAACACGCTAGGTTAATTGTATTTTGTTTACCGTGACATTAACGATAGCTACTTCATTATACATTAATTATATAATTTTTATCCTTTACTGATACGTGTCATTATAAAAATTTGCGGTTTATGAAAGTTTTAAGAAAATTGAATACATAGAAGATCGTAGTTAAATTTCAGCTGGTACTAGAATAATTTGACGTCTCTTTATTTCATTTCATTTCATTCTTTTAAATGTCGCGAACATATTACAAGAAAAATTAAAAGATATACTTTCATGCCTTAAATTGTAATAGTTAGAAGAATAAAAAATTTATGCCTCCATATGAATCCACTTACTTCAAGTCTATTAAATATAATACATATGATTACCATAGGTTTTTTATCTAATGAAATAAAAATTTTATAACTACATTAAATTTTATATGTTTTAATATGGGTCCTCATAGGATGATATAAAATAGAATATTGGAACGCTTTTAAAAAGAAATGGATTGTTTCTAGCAGCCAAATGTTCTTTAATGGAGAATACAGTTGACTCTCATTATATTGCCATGTAATTAACTTGACTTTCACACAGTTTTTCAATCATATTACTCTCGCTCTACGAAAATGATACCTTGTCCTCTAAACGATCGCTTGGAAACTTGGAAAATTTTTCACTTCTACAGTATCATTTTTCATTCTACAAAATTTATTTAATTCTAGTGATTATTTTGATTGACCATTGTGTAACTCTAAAATCTACATAAAAATTATCTGAAATGGACTACCAAGTCGATATGCTTAGGGTGCGAAGGTTTAACTGATATAAAATAGAAATTCGTGAAAAGTACAAATACTTCCCCTAATAATCATTTCACAGTGCATAAACGATATGAAAGAATTAGGTATCACTTCTGTTTATTTCAAGCAGAAATGGTGATCTTTTGTGGCAAAAATTGAGAAGCTGAAAAAAATAGAAGAAAACGAAAGAACAGTAAAAATCGTGCGCTAAATTTCCCAGCGACGCGACGAGAAATTGGACACACACCGGTTGCAATTTGTATTGCAGTGAATTTAATTGAATTGATAATGGGATTACAATGTAACCGCATACAGCAGCAGGTTCGGAGAGGCCACCGTAATCATGGACCTCGTAACTCACATTGATTCATAGTGATACGAAATCTAGGCGACCAAATTGTAGTTACAAAATTTCACGAATTATACTGATTTCTTTGAGATTTTAATTCATCTTTTTCTTCTCTATTTTTATTTTTTTTTTTTTTTATTATCGACGTTAAGTTTGTAACGTAATACTTTTTATTTTGCATAGGAGTATTATACAATTTTTTATGGCATAACCTTAGCGTTCTTTTTGGAGGCCTCTAGGTTCTTTCGCGCGGACCTCAAAGAGTGACGATCGGGAAATATGCCCGCACTAATCAGGGCCACTCTCGCGCTTGATTTCGCGCGCGATGCTACAAATTAACTATTTTCTTCTCCTATATATATTATATTATAAGTACCTAATACGAAAAACACAAAATAATATTTGTTTTATCTAATGATAATAATTTGAAGTAGAGTAGTAAAAGATTAGATTAAGTTATATTTAAAAGAAATAAATATTACATTAGTACTTTGCTTTGGGCAGTTTAGGTAATTTATATATTTCCTAGGTGTGTAATGTATTCATTGAATTGTTTTACAGTTATCCACATTTTAGACAAAAAGGAACTACTAACTAATTTATCCAGCAATATCCTCTTTTAATTGATGTAATATTCTTTGTGAATAAGAATGAATCCCCACTTTTCCAATAGAATGGTTAATTATCTTGTAAGAAAGATTACTGCTCGTTCCCTTCTAGTTAAAAATTTCTTCCCTGGAGCCATTAAAGAATCTTAGTATGTACAAGGTTCTTGGTACATAAGGATGTTCCCTTACCATCCTTTCTATCTTACTTCCAGTTTACTTTCAATGTATTTTAATAAGCTTCCGAGAGGAAAAATATTACAAATTCTCACGAATGAAGAAATAATGATATCTTTCGCTGCTTCATCAGTTACGTCTTAACCGTTTTAGAGGATGTATAATTTAATTTTAAGTTTTACTTTTTTGTTACCTTCCTTCACAAAAAATGAGTGCAGTACAAAGGTAAAAATAATGTAAACTAAAACATACTTGGATAATTATTTTAGAAAATTTTTGAAACGTAACAGAAAACGATGTATAGGGTGAGTCAGTAAAAATGACCACCTGAAATAATTTGTTATTTAATTTTATAAAAACCTTTCAAAGATTATGAAAACTATTTAGTCTCTATAATATAGAAGTTGCTAAACTAATCTTCTTACAATACAATCAATTTTATTTCAAACATTCTTTTATATCATTAATAAGTAACTTATTGACTTTAAGTGGTCATTTTCACTGATCCACTATGTATATAATAAAATTCCAATAAAACAGAACGTAATAAATAATAAACCATTTCAACCATACTTGAGTGACATTTGAATTTCTAAAAAAGAACCATTACTTATCCATATTATTACGAATACTCTTAATTACATAATTAAATATATTCAAGATTTCTTTAAAATAAAAATACATGGTCGTGGGCAAGAATTAAAAACCATATAAAATTCACAAGAATAGAGTTTGGAGGACCTGATGCCAAGTCGCCAAGACATATAATGTATAATATATAGCCCATGTGGAAGTAGAGATGGTATATGACATCATGCATCCCTGTTTCAAGGGTGGGCGAGGTTGAGCTACTGCACAGGGCTACGAACTCTCAAAGGCGTCTTAACTTCCATTTTAATTTCTAAAAACGCGTAATAAAAAATGCATCATCTTCAAATTAGAAAATTTTTATATGTATATGCTATCATTCAGCAGTGGGTGGGATCTCATTTAGGGTGATAGAGAGGGGTGACAATTGGCCCTGCTTTCAAATATTCTAGTATCCAAGCTAAAGGAATACCTTTACTCTCTACGAGCTTTCCTTTATCTCTGAGAATTACTTTTCTTCATAAAAGAAACCACCAGGAATTACATATCCTCGAACGAGTAGGTTAGAAGCATCTGGTAATTTTGTCATCGACCGCAATATTACTGTGTTCTCGTTACCGCAAACTCGTAAATCGTATCCGTTGGAATGCTGCAATCTCTCTCCTTCTCACACACACATTCACATACATCCTCCTATTCCTCTTTTTACTTTTCATTCTTTCACCCTTTCGTCTTCCCCTTTTCTCCCTCTTTTTTCTCTGAAATCGATGAAATTAAATTTTCATCCGACCCCTTCCTCTCTATCCTCTCCTTTTTGTTCCCTCTCTCTATTTTTTTTTCCTCGTATTACCTACCCTCGTCGCTTCCCATCCTTTTCTCCATTGACCATGAATTTTATTGGTAACTCCCATTAACTCCTTTCATTATAGGTCCGTTTGTTTGAGTATCATATAAGGCCGTGAAATTTTATCATTTTACATTTATTTGTTAAATATCGTTCTTTATTGCTTAATGCGTAAAGAAAATATACACAATTTGAATGGTTTCGAAAATGGTGTATAATGGGAAAAAAGAATATTTTTTTAAACAATTAAATCTCACAATCAATTACTCGGTGCTTTATAAAATTACAGCTCATTCACTCATTGCGTAAAATATATACAATTATTTATTTTATAATTATTTCTATAACTGGTATTAAATAATGATACTAAAACATGTTCGAAATTTTACAAAAAGAGTTAATAGAATTACTGAAGTCTACCTGATACCACGTCACTACAGAAGACTCTGGTTATATTGCCACATATAAGGGTGGTAAATTTTTCAAGCTTCCAAGTTTTCATTTGGAGAAAAAAGAGGAAATAGAAGTGTATTATCTACGTACACCATAATAGTGGAAAAGCAACACTACTATGCTTGCAAATTTCTGTGAAGACCAAATTGCTCGTGCGACAGTATAACGAGAATCTACTGTATATCGTTATTCCAGAAGCATGATTGTACATTTTTATTGAAATGCATCATTGCTCTCAAGGATATCTAATTCTTCCAATATTCCAATATATCAATTTTCAATTTCAGGAGAAGAATGACATAATTTAGAAAGGAAAATCTGTACAGTAGATTCTCGTTATATTGCCAGCTAAGCGATTCGACCTTCACAGAGATTTTCCAACATACTAGTGCCACTCTTCTGTCATTCAAACTTTTATTTTCCTTTTCTCTGCGACGGGAAAATTTAAGGTTTCTCTGCGGCGATATAACGAAAGTCTACTGTACATACATTATAACAATATCCCTTTGTATCTAATACAACATAAAACGATTAAAATATGCTTAATATCATGAAACATTCGTTTCATCATTTAATTACAAGTGATTACAGATAATTAAATGAAATTAATTTGCAATGAAAATTGCATTTCATTAGTGAATGCTTAACAAAACGTATGTTATGTTTTAAAATCAATCTTGAAATCACTTTATAGCATTAAATTTAAGAGATGTATAATTATGTAAGAATCATACTGCATTACAGTTGTGTGATAGTAGGTGGATGCAAATACCACGATAGATAATGCATAAACGAAGGAAATTGTTTGTCGGCGAAGAAAATTGTAGTACGGCGAACAATGGTAAATGCACGCCCATTCTAGACCAGAAACGAAGGCAACCGTATCTTCTGTAAAGGAAGTGCTGTCACGTCTTCCTCTTACTTCCCTATTTTTCCCCTTTAATTACATCAGCAATTATAAAAGTAACGTGTTATTATCAGCTAGGAGTTTGGCACGTCAGTTCCGCTAACGAGCGAACGGACGTTGCTCCATCGTAAATCATTTCTCTTTCTTTGTCCGCTACGTGCGAAGATCGACCAGCAGACTATCCGAGAACAATACAAAACACACATATGTGCACACAGCTCATCTTGATAACAGAGCAAATGAAAATATTGGCTGAAAGAAACAATGAAAATCCATTAATTAAAAAAGAGAATGTAATATTTCTTCGGAAAGATATTTTCTTTTATTAGATAAACATAGTTCACACTGACCCCTGCATTCTTCGTATAATCTATGACCTCTGCATTTTTATGTTTTTTTCTGTAAACAAAGATATCGAAAATTATGAAATTAAATAAATATTGACGATTTTTCAAACTGCAATTAAGATAAAGGATAACAGTGTAGATCAGATCACTTAGAAATTTGGAAATTATGAAATTTTGGGAACCTGAAATTTTGGTAATCTAGAATTTTGGAATTTTAGAATTTTGAAAATCTAATATTTTTGGAGTTGGAATCTGGAATTTTGAGATTCTCGAATTTTAAATCCAGGGTCTCGGAATTATCAAATTTTGGAAATTTCAGATTGTTCACACACCCTAATGATATTTGTCTAACATGGTAGCAAAAATTTTCTACCCTTACAACTCCGTAACTGGCAAATATAATACTAATAATGCATGAAAGTTAACTCCCTGTCAGACTCCAGAATTGTATTAAATACAAGTTTAATTTTTTTAACTAAAAAATAATTAATTGTATGTTTCTTTACATTCTTAGTACCTACTCGGGTATAGATAATAAATAAACAATTTTGCATTTCAGAAACAAGATGCAAGACAGTTCTTTTAATAATAGACGGTTTTCAATTCTTTTTTCTCAAGTGAATTTTTTTATCACGATCCTTATACATATTGCCACTATTCAAAGAATTCTCATTTCCTATGAAAGCGATCGAAATTTCCGTGGAAACGTGTTCGAGAACTGTTAGATATTTCACAGATCCCTCGTCTTTTTCACTGAAACATTTTCAGAATTGCTCAGAAACCGTGCTCGCGACGGCGAGAAAGATGTGTTCGATCGCATTCTGCGGTCTCGAACGTAACGATGTTTCCTAGTAGCGTCTTGGCTCCTCCTGTTCCTCGAATCTCGCCCGTGACAAATCCCGATCTCGTTTCTCAACCACCTGTGGAAGGTAACGCTTTCCTCCGATATTTGCTCCCATTCAGATGATTTCTCCGAATATCGCTAAACCTCATTCACCTATTTAAGGAATACAGTAAGGCACAGAATTCTTTACTTAGTTAGGATATAACAAAATAAATGACATCTCGACATCTTTTCATTTGGAAACAAATAATTTATATTTTCATGTAATAAAATCATTAAAGAAAAACTCAAAAATTATATTTTGTAATTATGAAAAAGCGGCTTTTAACAATTCTATGTACATTTTCACGTTATAAAATTATTTGACAAATGAGATCTGCGTATAAACTTTCTATCTATTTTTTGCTTAAGGAGATTCGATACATCTCTTGAATGGCATGCGATGAGGGGTTTGTCTATGCTTATTCAGAAAAAGTTTCATAAAATACCAACCAGCAGAAAACAAGTATCATTTCGAAAATTGAAATTCATTTTACCAAAGTTACATGTGATTTTATTTGTTCTTCACTACTTTTATACCACAAAATTTTATGTGGAAAAGGCGAATATTTGGTCTTCTTTTCCTCGAAATGGGTACAATCAATCTTTGTGAAATTCTTTTTTTTGGAATTATTAAATTTAAAAAATTTCAAGGTGTAACTTTTTCCATTGTAATATCTAACCTCCTTAAAATTCCAAATGAAAAAAATTGCAATTCAAAACTAACAATAAGAGGATAGTGTGATGTTCTGAAGCGTATCTATTATCAATAGTTATATTCAAATAATAACTAATAAGGAAGAAAATATGTTACATAAAGTAATCATTAAGAATCTGTTTATGAGTATGTATTTAAGACAGCAATAATATATGTATCGTTGTTCTTTACAATAAACCACCACAACTTTCCTTGACTTTCATAGACCTCCATAATTTTCTTCGTGCATTCCTAATTTCATTGCTAATAAATTCTTTTTGTCTGCTGAAATATGGTCTATATATAATTACAGAAACAATAGGATATAATACTACAAGTAATAAATATCCCATGAAAATAATCCATAAAGAACCATGTATTTATAATTATAATATAGTTAATTGGCAATGAGAGCGACACAACCAAAGAAAGGAAACTTTAAAGAAGAAGCATTAAAAATACTAAATACAGGCCTCATTAATTATTATTATTACTATAGAAAATTAATATAATTATAAATATGCTATTTTATATGATGGAAAAAGGAAATCTAAAATTTGAAATTTTTTGAGTTGTATCATTGCCAAGCAGCGTCATATCTTTTTATATTAAAAACATTGTGATCCATATTTGAGCAAATGCAAGTAGAATATGAAAGTGAAACGCAAGGAGAGAAGGGAGAAAACCGTGGTCGAGCACAAGGATTCGAAACTATCCTAATCCTTCGTTAGTACCGGATTATGGTGGCTGAAACGTCGGTAAGCTTCAGGTAGTTCGGGTGTCAAGTTGCTATCAAGATTCTGTGTAATTGTCTCGATAAGTGTGTTTAATTGGCTCAGTGTCCTATTTGCTATGATCCATTTGTTAAGTTCAAGGTAAATACACCTAGTGTATCTGACTGATATTTTGAATATCAAATGATTCTCTAATTTGTGTTACGCTTCATAAAAATTATTTCCAATAAACAATCAGTAATAACAATTAATCTTTAACAGGAGAAAAATCAGCCTTTAATTGTAACAAAACGTGATAAAAACTGCCAATAATTTTTGTGTTGGAATTTTTATTCATATTGAACCATTGGAGGGCGGACCATGGAGAGTGCCCTGATTTTTATTTAATTTTGTGTTTCATACTGTATTCTTATTTTTTAAATTTGACGAAAAAATTAATTTTCTACGAAAAATAAAAAAAATTGTTGATGATATTGAAAATGTTCTAATTTTAAGATATTTCAAACAATTTTTAATTTTAATCAATTTTTCGTAAAATTTAATAAAGCAGTGTATGTATTTCCTGTATCGAATTGATGCAGTTGAAATAATGAATTATTCCTCGCACAGTTATAAAAGAAGCATATCCAGCTATTACCAAAAGGAAACCCCCAATACTCACGACGACTGCAGACGAAAAGAAACGTGAGGTCTGAGGCGTCTCGGAACGCTTATAACAGCGGAGCTTATTTTCGCGGCGGTACGTGTTCTCCACGAGTGGGTGAACACACGTAAGAACAGTTCCTAACGGTGCCGTTCCGACTCCAGCCACGCGTTGAAAAGAGACGTACGTGCTAGTATGTGTGCGCGGGCGTGTGTGAAAAAAGAAAAGGAAGAAGAAGGCGTCGTTAGAAGATAGAATCTCAAGTCGGTCGTAAGACGTAAACGAACCTTTACGCGATCTCTCAAGAGTTTCACTCTTCCTCCCCTCCACTCTTCCCTCTGTTTCTCGTTTTCTTTTCAACGGAACGAGCCACCTAATTACTTCACGTTAGAGCGGCAACTACCTGCCTCAAATTAATGAAACTACCTTGGCACCGATGAATTTCGCAGATGGTAGAAAAATAAGATCAAAAGGATTCAGCGACACCGCGGTTTGCAGGAATCTCCTGTTGTAATTGCAGTTACTGCATATTGCGTGGGAATTCGCAGAAACTTAACCATTGAATTTACTTAGATAGTTTGAGATTCGGTTGGAGGAATTGCAAACGGGTTAGATGAACTATTTCAACTATGTACTTGATTGTGGGAGATGTACACTAGCGATCAGATCAAACTTCCCTAGGGAAAATGGCAATATAGAGGAAATAGGAATTCCTAAGATCTTAATTTTGGTGATATTGATATTAAAAGTTATTTACATACAAAATAATAGGATTTTGAATTATTTGTTATTGTAAAATTTAGTATATAATTGAAAAGTACGAATAACAATGTAAATATTAATTCAAATTCCCGCCTAGACGCAAGTGGTGGGAGGCCATGTTATTTTCCTTGGGGAAGCCTAGGGGAAAAGGCAGGAACTACTGTTTTCCCTGGGGAAACCTAATTTGGTAGCGAGTGTATGTATACCGCAGTTCACCAGAGTCCATAACTGCGACGCGCAGGTTGGAAGATGGTGGGGGAACGCAGCGAGCTCTCCGCCAATCGCTTTCCACTTCGTTTGGAAGTATCGCCAATCAGGGCGAAGATGCGCACTGGAGAAGCGCAAAGAACGAAAACTGGTCTTTTCGCAGTTATGGACTCTGGTGAACTGCGGTATACATACACTACCATTCATAAGCATTTGGAGATTAGGTAAAGCTTCATTACTTACATTTTTTAAATGATTTGTGAATGGATTAATATTAATTAATGTTATTGATGCATAAAAGAACTGACATGAATTGCATGGTAAAATACAAATCCTCCTCATTGACGTAATTTGGATCTTCTTTTGGGATGGGTCAGGTTTCTTAGAAATTTTGAAATTTAAAAATTTTGTAAGTGTGGAGTTCTGTAATTTTGAAATATAAGAATTTTAGAATTTTGAAGTTTTTGAATTTAGAAACTCTGGAATTTTGAAATTCTAACATTTTTAAATTTTAGAATGGTAAAGATCCACATTTATTGGGAGGGGCCAGTCCAGAATTTTAGGGGGTCCAAGCTCCCCTGGGCCCTACCTATTACAGTTACACCAACGGTCATGCAAACGATCCAAAATATAAAATTTTAATTTTCTTTAAGAGATGTCGTCCATTTGGCAATTAAGTTCTCTTTACTCAAGCATCAACCACCCCTAAATGGTCAGCTTCGCATTAAGTAGAAAATCAGAGCAACCATTCGGAATGGGTCGATGGCAAATAATGGCCAGGGGGCAAGACCAGAAATTCCCGTAGCCCAATACACCATTCGAGCGTACATGTACACGCATGTTGATACACGTGGCATAGAAACACAAACGTTTGAACATAAACGAGCATGTCAACGGAAGTGTGTACGAGGAGGCATGTTCCGGCGAGGCGCGCGAGCGCGGTGTCTTTTCAAAGGGGCTCTCATTGGGGGTAACTCGCGTGCATAGATATGTAAACTAAGGCGGCTGTAAAGGTAACTGGAGAACGTGGACGTCCACGAAGGCGGAGCAAAAGGGGAGACGTTTTGGGGACGAAATTCGCAGAGGCGGGTATTGCTGTTATCTGATTTCTATGATTTGCTCGAGCTACCTACGTATGCTCGTGGAATACGTGGAGGAACCGGTAACGACGCTAGCGCCCACGTAGAACATAGTTAACGACCCTTTGTAACGACCGAGAACAGCCACACGGACACCTTGACGCACCGGATTCTGATTCGTGTTCTGACGCCACAGCCTCTTTCTCTTTGTCATTTCACCTATGCGTAACAGACTGGAGCACCCAACCGGACTCTACAGTTGCCAACTCGATGTACCGGCACGCCTTCAAACGGACATCACTATCCTTTTCGATCGGAATTATAACGTCAGATTTGTCTCGTCATCCCATTGAAAGTACTGGATCGGTTTGCTAACTTGTGTCTACGGAGAATTAAGCCGATTATGATGTTAGATAAATCTGATTAAATTTTGCTGTGACATAATAGTCGAAAAAATATTTGACGAATAAAAAAAAAGGGCAGCAATAACAGAACTTTATTCAATATTTTTTTATATAGTGAAAGGCCTTCTGCTAGTTGGGGGTTGGGGTACAGCCCCCTTTAGACTTCCCCTTAATCCGGCGTTGGTTCATGTGTAAAATGTTTCATAAAAATTATTCAAAATTCTACCAAACTAATCTATGAAAATATGTTAATTTTTTATATAACTTTTACATAAATAACTATTTCAGAAATAGGTTAATACAAGCCAACTTAACATTTAAAAGCACATTATCATTTTTAGAAATTCTGTATTCTTGTATGAAAGAATTTAAATAATAAAATTTCAAAGTCATCGAATTGTTGTTAATTTAGATATACAACAATGGAATAAATTTCTTAGTTAAGAAAAATTCCAAAAAGTAATTAAATTCCTTTCGTCCAGTACAATTTTTCAAAGTCATAAATGAATAAAATAAGAAAATTTGAAAATTTCCTTCAGTTTAAATGAATTTTCACTAGAAACCACAAGTGTACACAATTTAATCGATTATGTATTGCGTTGTATGCACACGTACGTCATTATCCCGAGCAAGCTAGTATTTCTAGCCAGCATTCAGTCACGTTGCTTGCGAAAATTGGAGAGTTTGCAATTAATATTCATTCGTAATTGTTAATTGAACAATGGATAACCAGTTGCGGGTAAGCTGCAACCTCGGAGCTCTGTGCCGCGGTCAACAAAGCCGCATATAACGTCGCTCGATCCCGTTGAGAGATTCAATCGCATTAAAATTACAATTAACGCCTCTAAACAACAGGTCGTATTACCTACGATCATTTTATTCCTATTATTCTTCAATAAATTCTTTATATATAGTCGATGAAACAATTAAATTCTTCTAAATAATGAAATAAAAAATTTAGAATTAATTTTATTGAAATGAATACGTTTTCTTTCATCTTATCGCAAACAAAATGAATAAAATTGTAGCATAAATATTTTAATTTATACTCTAATCCTATCTTTTGAAACTTGTAATTAGTCATAATTTAACGAAACTTCAAAAAAATGTCTAATCAGTGGATTAAAATCATTTTATTTCTGATAAAAATCAAGAAATTTCACTTTTGATCGATCAGGCAATTACTGATTATTTTTAACTTGTAAACTTATAATAAAAATCGCAAAATATTAATTTTGATTAATCAGGTAGGTATTAATTACTATCGTCGAAGAAAAACAGGAATTTGGCAACGGAATTTCATTAAATTTATTAGTTCCGTGAAAGAGGAATGTTAATCAAATTTTACGAGCTAAATCTGTCGTGAGTTGTTTATGCCAGTATAAACCAGTCCAATTATCGTGAAAGCTTTAAGCGCACCGTCTAGTGGATTACCTTTGCACGTGAGCGTACTCGTAGAGCAAGGTTCTCACGTCGATACGTTGGAATCTTGCCAAACTTAATTTCAAATCTAAAAATGATGTGTGCCTCCTTTGAGACCATAGCTCAAAAAGAAAGAACCAAATAGTTCTTGCTTTTACGTTCTGTTTGCTAAATAACCTTTATACTTTAACATAATTAGTTACACAGCAATTTATGAGTAAAATCAAAAATTAAGTTATGTAAACAGAAATCAAAATATCAAAAATATTATAAATTAATATACATTTGATTAATTTAAATATTGTACAGCATTCACACTTCTCTATATCTTACATATGTGATAATAATTTCTTAATTAAAAAAGCTATATAAATGATTGATATAATATAATTAATACTTTTAAACATCGTCAATACCTTAATTATCAATTTACTGAAAGTATTTCTGTAAAGAATAAAATGGCACCTTACTTTTATGTTTCGACAAATCTAACCTAACCTAAAAAGTTGTAGAAGTTAAGTTAGGTACAGGTACATTCACACATCGTGAATACCTCAATTCTGAATTTACTAAAAATATTTCTATAGAGAATAAAGTCACCTGACTTTTATGTTTTGGCAGACCTAACCTAACCTACCCTTCCACAACTTATGTCCATTGAAATTGTTGGTGAAGATATAATTGTATAAGAAATATACAACGTTGGCCTCAAATACGTACTACATCTTTCGATACCGACGTCAATACTTATATTATTCGAATTTCTTTTATTCATAATTTTGTAATAAATAATGGCCGCCGACTAAAACCTTTTGAAAGTTACTCAGGGTGATGACCTTAACAATATAAAAAATCATCGGCATCGGAGGGTGATACACCCATGATCAAATCAGACCTCCACAGGAAAAATAATGATGTCCCACGTTCATATTCTTCCCTGCAAGTATTCCCGAGGACAATGACAATATAGGAGGGAGGGTTCCATATATATAGGTCTATGAGCCCCCACCACTTACACGTAAACGTTTACGCGGGAAAATTTGAATTGATTTTTATTTATTATTCATATTTCTCAGTTATATACTAAATTTGATAATATTTAATAACTAAAAATCATATTATTTTGTTCCTAAATCCCTTCTAATATTAATACGGTCAAAATTAAGATTTTGAGAATTCCTGCTTCACCTATATCGCCAATTTTGCGTTTGTACCTTTTTCTAAGCACGTATTTACCAATATCATTTTAAGACTGTCGGTGTGAAAGTTCCTCTACCGTTTCACGAATTGAAACTCTTCTTCACCGTAGGGTCGTCAACACGATTAAACCATTCCACGGACCAATATTCTCCACGAGCAAATTTGCGCAGGTAACAGTTTTGCATTCCAAATCGTCGAGAGGGGAGTGCGACTTGCCGCGCAATGTAGGCCCGGCCTCGTGTAAACCCAGCATAATGAAATCCGTGCCATTAGGCCGGCCAATGGGGTAAATTCTCCTGTTCGGACAAACGTCGGTTTGCCGCTCGTCCGGTGGAAACCACTCCTACTCCTGCTCATTCCATTCGATTCGATTTGATACGAAATCGAATAGAGCCGTGCCTCTCGACAATGCTCGAGAAAATTCACTCTATGTTACCACGCGTATACGTGTTACTCTACCCTTCCAAGGCAACCAACGAGCACACCTGACTGGATCAACTGGACCTAGGGGAATTGCGTCTTTTCTTTCTACGCGCATGCGCATTCGCTTTGTCGAATGGCTACGGAGATTTATAGATCGACCGGGTCCTTTACTTTTCTTTATTTTTGAATCGAACCAAATGATAATTATCCCGAAGTGTTGGAACTTAATTGAAACTCGTGCCTTGACTTTTGAACAGGGTCGTGTTTACCCCTACACGAATAGACACGTGCGTAGAGCCCATTGTAAAGAAGGGCTTATATAGAGATTTTTATTATTACTCCATGAAATAAATAAATTTGATGGCTGAAATTTATAAATTTAATTTCTCATGGGTCAAAACCAGTAGATAAGGTAAAACGTTGAGCCAACTTTGGCAACTCGGGACCGGAACGTTTGGGCAACTTCAAATTAGGAACGTTAGCGAACGTCCAAGACGTGTAAACAAGATAAGAAATTCTATAAAAACTAAAGCCATGAAGAGGAGCGCGAATTAGTGGTCATCGAGAACTCATCATTGAATAATGAAATTGTAATTGTGAGGATCCAGTGGACGATCCTGGATTAAGAAATTAAATTTTTTTAAATCCAGGCAACGAGGTTTCGCCCGTATGCCTAAGAAGAGTCTTAATTTTCATTCGTATGCCTAAGATCTGAAAGGCTTTAGATACGATCCTGTTTTTTATCTACAGTAGACATTTATATTGAAGCTAGAATTTTTTGAAAATTTTGATTTTGTTTATTTACAGCAACGGAGAACATCTGTTCATCGAGATCTACAGATAGTGAAAAAATCGATGATAAATCAGGCGTATGCAGCAAGTAGTAAAGCAGATATAGACATTCGCTTGCCATTCGAAATTAGAGTATATTTTTGAATGTTAGTAAATAACGATATTTAATGTCATGGTACTAAATGATTTTTATTGCTGTGAAAATTAAAACCTATTCGTGAATTTTCATATTTTTTCTACCTAATGACAAATTAAATAGCTGCAGTATTTTGGCTATACAAAGATAGCATAATCAATTGTCTTTTAATTGAAGACCAAAATGCATGAATGAACGAAATATAAACTATCTCAAAAGTATAAAATAAATTAAAATTTTTATAAAATTTTAAGTACTTCTAATGGATTGTTTAACGAGTTTGGAAATCGGTTGATTGATCTGAGGAAAGAAGTCTGATTATCGGTAAATTCTCACAGGACAACAAATTGAAAGAGAGAGAGAAATATACATATATCTAAAATAATACTAAAAATAAAGGAGATTTTTGTTTCTTTAAAATTTCTATAATTAAATACATCTTTGAAACCACTATTCAAACTTTCTCACTAAATTATTTAAATTATATTCTCTATAATAAAATTTTAATTCAAAGCAATTTGGTTAATAAGTATTTTATCACCTCCAGTGATCGTTTGTCTCAAAGAAAAAAAAACAACCACATGGTGTGGAGACGTCCAATAAAAGAACAATAACCATTGCTGCTTTTAGCAAACGACACAATGTAATAAACGTCAAACCTCTGGTGTGTGTTAAATGTCAAATATATCCACCTTGAAGGTATTATAAGAGTGATATAACAGCGAAAAAGTGAAAAAGAAAGTGAAGAATGGGAAGGTTGCTCCCTACTCCCTAATAGCTTGTCACATATGACACTGTGCCCACTGGGCAACGGTAACCGTCCACTACCTACAAAATGCCAGTTGTGCAGGCATGGTGTATAAAAAGTAATGATCATCACATTTAACATTATTATTCCATGTGGCAACTGTTCTTAACCATTCTTTCTTTATTAGCACTGCGATGGTAACCTGCATCCAAAGTACATATACAGGGTGTTTAAAAAATAGGTACACAAAACTGTATATTTCCCCTGTCAAAAGAAATTTAGTAAGCAATTTCGTAATTCAAAGATTCTGAGGTGAAGAATCAATATTTTTTCATGATTCTTTTTCTAAAATATTCTTCATACAATTGCCCAGAACTCTACAGAGCTCGATTTTGCAATCTGGCTCAGAACATTATAAAAAATACATTTTAGAAAAGAAAGTTTTTTACAATTTTTCCCAAAAAGCACTCTGTACGTCGCATCGGTACGTCGTAATAAAATTACGACTTAATGCTCGATAATTCCCTGTTTGAAACGCCTTATACTCATACGTATTACTTATGAGTCACAGAAACAAAAGAACTGTGAAGAGGGCACGTATGCCATTAATGCTCGATAATTCCTCATTTCTTAGAAGAGCCCGAAAATCGGGGAATTATTAAGTACCAACTTTATAAACAATTAACCGAGTAGGCTCAGTATTGTCGCAAAAAATCCCGAGTGAAAACATGGAGGGAATCATAAAGAAAAAAGGAAGAACTTTCTTCTTTTCTGTTTTGCATCTTGTATTCCCTTCGAATTTTCGCTGTTTTGCCCAAACGTACGATGTTCAACAGCAGCGCGTTTATCAACGTGTCTCGCTTCGTTGTTCGATCGATTGTGTTTATAGAACTGCCATTACATTGCAGTGCGCGCAAGAGCACAAAGTTAACGTAGGGTGGAGGCGCAACGAGGGAATTCACTGCCGGACAATCGAGCAGTCCGATGATCGTGCCCTAATCGAATTAAACTGGCCGGCTGTACTCGTGTTTACGACGGGCTGACTCGTCGGTTTGGATTTACTACGTTCGCGCGATAATAGCGCACTCTGCACCTATTGTCCGACCCTCGACGAAAGGCGTCGGTCCGCGCGTTTCCCATCGATCTTTGTTACCGTTCGATAGAAACCGCAACGGTTCGACGTCCCACGGAGTCATTTGCCGCGAGCAATCTCCAGTTGCGTTACTTAGAATCTCCAGAAACATTGATTAACCAATCACCCGACGATTACATCCGTGATCTTCAACGAACTTGCCATTGTTCATGCGACATCGACGTTCTTATACGTCTTCCCAAGTTACGTTGTAAGTTACTATCAATCTCAGTGGCTTGATTTGTCTGAAAATCTTATATTCTAACGCTATATAGTAAAGAAGTCTTCAAATAGTAAAAACTTGTGAAATGACACTAGTTCCTCGAGCAACACGGAAAAGTAATTCACGTTTTCTGGTCACAATTCTGAGAGAAACGTATAATAATTATGATATTCATACTCGGGAGAAGTATATCCACCGACGTACAGAGCGCTTTTTGGGAAAAATTGTAAAAAATTTTCTGCTCTAAAACGTAGTTTTTATAAAGATTTGAAGCAGATTGTGAAATTTGGCTCTGTAAAGTTCTGGATAACTGTACGAAGAATACTTTAGGAAAAGAATCATGAGAATATATTGATTCTTCGCCTCAGAATCTTTGAATTACGAAATTGCTGTATTTGAATCCATGCCTACATCGCTGCGTGCAGAGGCAAGAACCGTCCGCAGTTTCTTCATTTCCCCACATAAGGTCCTCAAGATCACTTCTATACTCTTTATAGCACCACAACAATATAATTCCTATAATCAATTTACAGGAAAAATCAATGAAACTGATTTGATGTAACCAAAATCAAATTGTATCAATTTCTATTTTATATTCATGTAGGATACCGACGGAAAATTATGGGCGTTTCGTCTCGGGAACCGTCCACTATAACTCGTCAGTGGGGCTGACGTGGACGGTCCCTGCCCCAGACGCCTGGGTTCTATATTCACAGATCTTCTATAATAGAGCGCTTGCGAGAAAGTACTCGCGCGTCACCTTGCGGCCATCACGGGAAAGAGGGACCCAGGCGCCCGCGCTGGGGCGCCATGCTCCTGCTTATAACCCCCATAATCCACATTCATTTATATTCATAAATTCAGGGTCTTAATACCATAGAGGTGACAGGACATTTTTACTATTATTGTCCGGTGTTATCGTGCGCACCGCTCGTGTAACTTCGAAGCCCGAGATAACCGTAAACAAGAAATTTAATTTCATGGTAGAATCCACAAGTCGTCGACAAAAAGTGAGCACGAGATTTCGAGTGACGTGGCCTAAAGTCAGATTCTTCTAAATATCCTGGATACGTTGCGGCAGAACGATAAACATGTAGCAAACGATCGAGATTAATAGAACAAGCCCTTGGGCTCCTTCTGCGATGCTATCGATCCTGGCCACGACGACGAGACACACGAAGCGACTCCCCTGGGATCGTAAATTCACGTAGAAGATTTACTTACTTAGCCGGACACTGGCCGGCAACGAATCTTCGCTGCTTCATTGCCAGTAAAACCTTCGTAGGTAGGATATGCTTAAGGAATACAGTAGGCTCTCGTTATATTGCCACATTAGCGATTCGACGTACGCATGAATTTTAAAGAATACTAATGCCACCCTTCCACCACCATAGTCTGTGAATATGATACGTTTCTATCTCCTCTCCCCTTTTCAAACCAGAGTTTAGAAGCTTGACAAATTTTCCGCTCCTACAGCAACGCTAGCGGCAATATAACGAGAGACTACTATATGTAAAGTTAAACGCTACGCGTTCTTGTCTTTCATTAACCAGAGTACTATACTGGCATTGTGCGTGCACCTGTCCTCTCGTTTCCGTGATAATTACACGAATGAGTTACAAACAGACTAGTAGAATCATTAAATTAAAGGAGTTCAAAGACGAATGTGTTTATATTGTTAGCTTTTGATGGACGCGTGTGTAATAACAATATTTCAATGCTTTTGAAAATTTGTAAAATATAATACTGCTAGAAAAATTAAATTAAATTAACTTTTATGGTACTATTGTAATTAACACTGGAATCAATTAATCAAATTAATTCAATAACAATCAAAGTCACAAAAATATTTTAGTTTTATAAGGTGATTATCATTTTGTAGAATTTTACTAGTTGTTAGAAAAGACAGAATTGATTTATTTTAGTTATAAATAAATAGTGATTTACAGAAAAATTAATTAACAAAGGGTAAAGTGATATAAAAATGTTCAATAATCATTAAGAGATATTTTGATCAGTATTAATAAATATTATAATATTACAATATTGTAATAAATACTATTGTGAAATTTTGTTAATATAGTGCTATTGTTATTTATTAAATTATTTATAGATTTGAGTAATACGATGTTATTCCTTAGCATACTATAAAAATGTATGCTCTTTGTAAATGTTCATTCGCGATCGCGAGGATGTGTAACTAACAATTGTCTGATGGAACGGGATAACAATCCTCTTATGAAATGTGTGTATGTAAACAAGTGGGGACGGGTAATCATGTCACGCAAATGCACCAGAAACGGGAAAGTTTCTTGTTCCATGCAAAACAGAGGATTGTTTGTGATGTTGACAATATTAATTTTGTGACCTGTATTCATTAGAACCTGTTTTTTAACGTGTTGTATATAGGTAATTCCATTTTTCAGAAAAATAATTTTCCGCATTTTATCAGAAATTTGAATGATTAGAAAAGAAACATAAAATTTTGCATTCAATTTCATATCAGTATACATATAAAGTAGACTCTTGTTATATTGCCGCGGACGGCGCTGTATTGACCATCATTTGAAGGGGGGTAAGAAAGATAGAAGTGTAGAAGTAAGTTAAGATATATGCTTGAAAATTTGTGCAGAGATAAAATGGCTCACATGGCGATATAACGAGAGCCTACTGTAATAACAATTCGCAAAAAATTAATTTAAGTAAAGAATCTGTAAAAAAAAAATATATGTGATGTACTGCATGAAATACGAGTGGAATACGAATAGAAACTCGAGGGTAACGATAAATTTAAGTTTCTTCGTTGGCTAGAAATCCTTTCTCGAGTTAATCGGCCACGGCGTACACCATTCGTGCTACCCTTCCTTATGACCACCTCCTTTTGGCAATCAAATGAGCAAGAAACACTGCGGGCTTCCGGCAGCTGGTTGTTCATGGACAGAACTTGCTCCATCGTGCTTTGTCTCGATGTTCACCCACACACTTCAATCGCTTTGGAAAATTCCACGAAATTTTGGTATTTATATTTACAAAAGAATAAATAATTATTTTTAAATAAAATTTAAAAACAGCAACTAAAATGAATCATTTTATTAAAATATTTTAAAAAAGAACATACAATTCCATGCAAAACAATTGTTTATGCAGAATGATTTTAAAAACTGATCTACATAAAGGTAACGTGTAGTTGCATTATAAAAAGCGTGCATTTTCATATTTTAGGTGCATCGTTGCACTTATAAAGAAAAATCCAACTTTTTTCTATTTCCAGCTATTTTAAGAATAATGCTCATTTGCGTGGGATACCTTTAAGATTTTTAATTGTTTGCAACACTTTTTTAAACAATATTTTATCTTTTTCAATATATTCAAACTTGAAAAATATCAGAGATACTGGGCAGATAAGAAACTATTACTCAACTTGATATACCTAAATATTTAAATAATTCCTTTTTTAACAGAGTTGGCGCTATAATCAGAAAGAAAGCATATCTTTACTTAAATAACTCGAGCCAATAACGAGCTCGTTAATCTTTGAACCTTATACTCGAAATAAGCTGTCGCCTAGAACAGTAAATGGAATAACAAGAGTTTCCCAGATCGATGGATAGTAATGTAACTAAATCTTACGTCACTGTCTATACACTTTCCTCTGTCTACATTGGTACAAACTGCACGCGAAAGACGGTATATACTCGGGTTCGTGAATGTTTGTCCGTATCCTTATGGTACAGAGCAGCTCTATGTACAGGACTTAGCTCAAGGAGTTTGCTAGCGTTCCTGCTTGCATTTGCCTAACCGCGTTAACGGATCCTGATCCAAATATCAGACACCGCAGCTAAAAGAACACTGAACCGGGCTCCCTCGAGCAGGTCGTGCCAAGAACTGCAAATACCTTTTGTGCCCTTCAATTTGTTCCACTAAACGAAGCTATTCGAAAATTTTCATATAAATATTGTACGTGGCACTTTCTTGAAATTTCATTTTCAAAATATTAAAATTCTATTTCTTCTTCAATTAAAATTCTTAATTTTATTTTGTTGCCACATACCTCTATTTGAGTAATAGAGTCCATCTGACTCCATGGCACGAATATGATTGCCCTATAGATAGGAGGTAGGTCCAAAAACATTTTTTCTCATACCTTATTAGCACCATGACAGTATTTTATCTACTTTTTTCATTTTTGTTTATTTCTAGTATTAATTAATAACTAGTATTTTAGATTCTTTATATGGATGTCAGCTGACTTATCTAATTTCCCCCTCCGCCTCAGTTGCACTACTGACCTGAGTTACTAAAATTTACAATCCTTTCAGTTTTTTCTGAAATAGCCCCACATGCTATTTTCAATATGCTGGAAATAAACGTGACTCGTTGAGCTTGCAAAATATTAATTATAATAAATAACGTATACTTAATTTTTTAAATAACTACATAGAAATTTCAAATTGCGCAGAAGAGGATACAAATATATTTTTTACCCTAAAGTAGAGGGTAGTATAGAGGAAAATTTTTAGCATGACATTATCGTAATTTGATTTTTTATTTCAATTGCAGATGAGCGGAAAACGAACTAGAAGCTTCAAATGCGCGGTTCACCATCGTGACCGTGAGGTGTGCTCGGAAAACGATTTTCATCTACTCGTACACGAGCCTCCTCTATTCCGCAGGTATGTTTTGCTACAATTTCATTTACCTTCATATATGTATTTTTATTCTTCATAAAATTTTTAATTTTTAAAAACGGAAGCAAACAACTTGACTTTAAACACAAAAATAAATCATTAAAAAAAACATTCATTAGTTATTCATTAGAAATTTATTATACGCTCATAATTTAATTTGCAACAAATGCTGCGCAGTAGTTACAAACGTAGTGAAAGAGGTTACTATCCATTAGCGAAAATTTATAGTAATTTTTGTGAAAAGTTCATTAAAATTAATTTTTTTTTAAATGTACAAAGAGTGTGGGTGAACACAACATTTTCATGTGCCAAAAATCTTATCGTAGGATCCTTACGTAAGAGCTTAAAAAAAAAGTAAGGAAAACTTTTAATCCTTTCTAAATTTTTAATTTATTTTGTAATTTTTAAGTAAGAAAGGGAGTTATTAATTTGTGACGGCAATTTAAGGCAATAGTACGCCGATCGACGTACAGAGTGCTTTTTGGGAAAAATAATAAAACAAATCCTTTTTTTTTCTTCATATTTTTAAAATGGTTTTAGAAGCCAAATTGCAAAATCGGACTTTGTACGTCGTTGTACAATTATCCAAAGAATATTTTAGAAAAAGAATCATGAGAAAATATTGCTTCCTCGCCTCAAAATCTTTGAACTACGAAATCGCTAAAGGTCCTTTTTATGCCAACATGACTGCCTGACTCCCGCTCTGTCCTTGTCTTTCTATGCAGGCGAGACAAGGAGCGTCCGGAGTTTCTCAGTTTTCCCGCATGAGGCCACCAAGATCAATTCGGACTTGGGCCATCATTCCTGTTATCTTAAAGTTATACGACTGACGATGAGAGGTTTAACTAGAATAGAACCAGTAGTAATCTTCTATAATCTGTAAGATAATTCTACTACTCTAGGATGACAATTACCCTTGTTGACAAGGAGCACTATATTATATAATTTACGCTGAATGCAACGGCAGCATTACGATCGATTACTTCGTACTTAATTTATAATACGGATTATCACCTTGAAAGATAATTTTAATCGCAAAGAATTCCATAAATTATTTTATTTTCTTAAAAAGACTGCAATGTTTATTAAATTATAGTGCAAAGATTATTATCACCCCTGTAACTGTCACAGCCCAAATTATAATTTCATTTTGTATTTTACATTATTTTCATTTCCTAAATTTTACAAAAATTATTTTTCAAATATATAAAGCCTTTTTGTTTAAAAATTATATATTTAACTTTGGGTTAATATCCTTGTTTGGGTCACGATTGACCCAAGTTCCACTGTTCAAGGGTTAATAAGAAAAATACTTATCGATAAATTTTTCATTTATTTACCTTCACTCGTAAGTAACATACTAATTCTTAACGAAATATTCGACGAGATAAAAAGTTGACAGTCAATGAAAGCAGAAAAGGTAAAGAGCACGCGGTATTATGATGTTAAGGATAAAGTTATCTGTCGACGATGCTGGCGAATGAAAATGGTAAAAAGGATACCGGAGGAAAAGTAGAAAAGTAGGTGAAACGATGGAAACGCACAAAAGAAAAGGTTCATTTTATTATTCCGCTGAAATATTCGACGACACTGACGACGAGGACCTTCTTACTGTATTTCTGTTCTGCATTTTATGCTTCGCATCGTTACCCATGCGAGGGAACCCCGAGAAAGTTCCGACGTACGACACGTGAAACACCAACGTCTTTCTGCTTCCTATTCGTCGTTCATACGGCTCTTCTTTTTCGTCCTCTTTTCCTAACCTCTTTCGTTCTACTCGTCACAGCAAGCAAATGTGTTTCCAGTCATTGCTTATAGAGATACGATTTCCTAGTCGGTCGAAAATTTCTCCACGGTTAGTCGCTGTTGCGAATTCCTTCGCTCAACATTCTCTCGAGTTTTACATTTGAAAAGAATTTTAGAAAGGAACAATTTGCACACGGGAGAAAAGACACTGTAAGGGTTTTAATAATTTTAAAATTTCAACATCAGATTAAGATTCCTGGGACACCTTTCAGGATTAATACAATAATTAATTAAATTTTGAAATTGATTTCATAATTTTAAAGAAAATTAAATAACACTTAACAGTGAAATAAAGAAGTAATAATAAAAAATAATTTCATTTAATATTTCTTGATATAGTAAATGGAAGCTTAGATCTTCTCTTACATCTGATTTATTTATGCAATAAAACAACAGATCCCAAGAGATGTTTTCAGAAATAACAGCTATTAAATAATTTTATTATTTACTTTATTTACTTGTGTAACTGTTTATATACAGTTGTGTAATGTTACACGCCTAGATTGCTTCATTCCAACAATTAAGCCCGTAAATCTATAGATAAAATAGTGACTTCTGACACGAATATTACACCCGGGAATGCCGCCGCAGGACATACTTAATCACTACATGGGATTAACAGGACACAAGAAAACGGTTTATTAACAACAATACAACGCGTATCAGAATTCTAAACAATACAGATATCACAATCTTCGTTCTCGACAGATGTCAAGAGAAGATTTTCCTTAATCACTAGTCGCGATCGTCCTTTAACGACTGCCGAAACGAGCGCTAGTTCGATCTTAATCTTCGAAGGACGGATATTTTGGCCGACGCGTTAGTCAGATACAGGGTCACTTTGACCCCTGAGAATGTCATTAAAATTAGACACGAAATTTCAAAATGATACATTTCTATCTCAAAATGAGATCTTGGAAACCTGAAGAATTGTCCACTTCTCCAGCCCCATCCACGACAACATAACGAGACTCAATTGTAATCCTTTACACTCGAAAGCGTTTTACCATGCCATTCCAACAATCAACTAAGTAATTGTAGATAAAATTTATGATACAAATTGCATAAAATAAAGAAGAACACAAATTTTACTGCATCAGTGCAACTGGCATCCTGGATGCAAAGGGTTAATTAATTTTCGCCCAATAATCGCTGGTACCAAAAGGTATATTAACAGGCTTTCGATATGCAAATTAAATATGCTAGGATTCACTTTGATTAAACAATATTATATAATGCAATAACGAATTAAACGATTTCAAATTTTCGATCGGTATATGCATTAATTGTAAAGAGCATATGTAAACGTTAACTGTTTAAATATTAAATTAATATCAATTTTTACCATAATAATTTCGTACTAAGCAAATTATTAATAAAGTTTCAGCGATAAATTCACGATTGTCACCAAGGGCACACCGCGACGAAAGGGTTAATAATTGTTTTTCTTTCTTTCGTGGGTAACTCGATGAGATTAATAGGCGAGGATATGTATCAAACACGAAGAAGGCGCCAGGTCCTTCAAGCGTGATCGATTCGACTTGTTTCTGGGTGCCGTTCATAAATAATTCATCGTATCGTCGGCACGAAGATCGAAAAGAGAAACAAAGAAAAATGAAAGCACGACGAGAGTGAGTCGGTGAATGAGTAGAATGAGTGGAGAAAGGGCGAGTAATGGAGAGAAAAAAGGATGCAAAAAAGGCGCGTGCATGATTAAAAAATGGAAGCGAAGACAGAGAAAACATGACAAGTAAAAATGATATGAACAGAAAATTGCTGACAAAAACAGAAATCTGAACACTGGTGTATACATATACGCAAAGATCAAAGGATAAAGGAATAAAGGGGAGATGATCAAATGCCTCGGCGAATAAGGTTTTTTGTTTATAATACAAACATTAACAGAAAACAATAGAGTTGAAACATTTTAAAAACCATATTTTATAACAACAGTTTCTACAAAAACATTCAGTGACTTAGAGTTTATTTTTGTTTGAGAAGTAAAGCTATCTAGCAGGTCCAAGTTTTTTCACTTTATATAAATAATACAGTAAAGTTGGAGAGTAATGTTTTTTATATTTATTAAATTGCTCACAAGTTTCTTAAAATCAGTATATTTTGTAGCTATAAACAAAAAAAAATATTACATTTGAAGATTTAAAACAAAATTAAAACAAAATTATAAAACACTAGTGAAATGATAAAAGGTTTCCAATTAATTTTATATATAGTAAAAAATAAATCAATAATATTTACATTTAGTTTGTTTATACACATGAAATACAAGTTTGTCAATAGTTGAATAATTATTTTCCTTAAAAATGCATAGGTGGAGGAAGATCAATATTTTGGCTTTCAAGATCACTCAATCTTACTGGGCTTCTGTCTTTAGAAAATTTTGGAAAATTTTGCAAAAAATTAATGGTGCATTCACAAAAATAAAACAAAATCAAAATTTTGGTAGAATAATAATTTAAAGTTTTTACTACAGTAGACTCTCGTTATATTGCCGCAGACGAGACTGTAAAATGGAAAATTTTTCAGACATCCAAGCTATCGTTTAAAGAAGCAGAGGAGATAGAAGTGTATCATCTTCATAGAGTATGATCATGTAAGAGTACTAGCGTGATTAAAAATTCATGTGCAATATAACTAGACTCTACTGTAATACAGAGAATTAATGGTGCAAAATTAAAATAGATAGAATAATAAATTAAAGACAGCTTACATAAGAGGTTTTTTATATTTCCACTGTAACTTTTTAATCAAATTTCAAATAGCTATGTTTATAACATTTCTGTCTTATTTATTCCCATAGAATACTATGACAACAATTCAGAACAATTTGTACTTACGAATGGATACATAGGTGCAAGCCTGTAAAAAAGAATATGGAGGTAATATACTCTTGTAGAAGGTGTCACCGAATTACCTCCAGCCAATGATTAGCACCCTCTCTGACGACTCACCCCAGGGTCGTTGTGCATCGTTATCGTTAAATGTTTTGTTGCAACTGTTGTGCTTTTATTGACGTGAGATGTATACTGTTCGAGCCGTAAAACAGTCGTATACTCTGCTGTCCTAGTACGGCTGAGTGCTTCTTGCAGCCTGCTGCAGTATCCCAGCGATGATATTGTGTCCCCTGATTCGTGTAGTTGTGATCGAAAAAAATCTACGTGTCGTTGAATGGCTACTCTAACAGGAAGAGGATCCCAAAGGACTACTGTCGGACTTCAATTTTAACGGGTTTTTGTAACGTGATGTCGTACAGGTTCCTAATCACATGTATGGAATATTAATCGTAGGCAATCGATAATTTCAAACGATGTGCTATGAATATGAAATATGAAGCTAAAAGTCATTAAAATTTATATTAAACGAGTTTGTCTACCGTTCTAGGTTTCAGTGCTATTTAGTAGTATAGATTAGTTTACTTTTCTAGGCTCGGTGCTACTGAACAGTAGTATAATACAATCTGTTTACACCGGGTCAATAGATGCCTTGTAAATTAGTGGTACAAGTAACTAATCCATTTATTATATAGCAGTGTAAACTCGACCGTCGACGTGAGATAGTCAGAATTAGGTAAGAGGGTATGTTTGGATGGGTAGTTAGGAGAAGAGTCAACGGTCTTTGCCACATAGGATACGGGTACTCGTAAGATCATCAAACTCAAACTACTTGGTCACGGATAGCCTGCGGATGAGTGTTCTCTGGAGTTGGCACGTAAAGGAGAATAAGGATCAAAAGGGCTAATAAATTGATTATAGTTCATTGGACGATATTAGTATTTTCTTGAGGGAAGACTTCATCACTCTTAAAATACAAAAATACAAAAATATAAAAAATGTTAGATAAATAAATAAATAAAAAATATAAATCAATAGAATATATAAATATAGAAAAATAAAAATAAATAAATACACAATATATAACAAAGAAAATAAAATATAAATATTAAAATACAAAAAAGTAGATACCATACATTACGTGATACAGTTAGGTTAGAATACAGTAAAGGATAGGTTAGGTTATTCCAACCGTTGCAGAATTCATCACTCTTAAAATACAAAAATACAAAAATATACAAAAATAAAAATAAATAAATATACAATATATAACAAAGAAAATAAAATATAAATGTTAAAATACAAAAAAGTAGATACCATACATTACGTGATACAGTTAGGTTAGAATACGGTAAAGGATAGGTTAGGTTATGCCAACCGTTGCAGATATCAGGTTACGTTAGGTGCTCAGAAAATCAGCTAAAAAATTTATTTTTAATTTTGTCAATAAACTTTCTCGTTGAAGTGGAAAGAATGAAAATTCTCGAGCAAACTGTCAGCTAAAAGCGTCGTGAAAAATTTTCCTCGATTAAGGTAGCGGTCGTTGACGAAAAGTGTACCCCGAACTTCGGTATTCTGTCCCTGGAGGCATTAAACTGCTAAATTTCTCTAAAGACATCGAGCCACTGTTCGTTATAAAGGAGAGGAGTCGTTCAAAATTCCATTAAAACTGTTTGAAGTTTTATTTTTCTTCGTTGAAAGCAGTGACCAAACACACGCGTCTCGGGCCACCGAACCGCGGGAAAAGAGACGGCGAGGAAAATGGCAAAGAATACACGGGGGAGATAGAAAACGATGAAAAAAAAAAAAACAGGAATAGAGAAACGAGGCGAATCGAAGATAAAAATGTAACAAGGTACGTTTCACTCGCTCGTCCCTGCATCTCTATTTCTCCTTCTTCCTCTGTTTTCTTTCGATAGCATGAAATCTCAGCCGCTACCAAGGAGACATTCCTGTGCACACAAGATAAGAAGCGGTGGCAACCTGCAGGCAGGCTCTTTGCAAATAAAATATCGCTCGGGCGTCAAGCGGACAGAAGAGAGAGGAGATGAAAGAGCAGAGAAACGGGAGGGTGGCCGGACGGAAATATGACGAGACTATATTCCAGGCAGGTAGCGTGAGCACGCTTGGAATTCGACGCGAGTAGAGCCCTTAAGTCTCGTGCCGTACTCCCCCACCCATCCCTTTCTCGTCCGCGCTCCTGTTCTGTGGCTCAACGCCTCGACGTCTCGACGCCTCGTCGCGTCGCCTCGATGCCACGACCCCCCCCCCTCCTCTCGTCGCTCACGGGGGAGGACCATGCAAATTTTCGCGGTGAGTCGAGAAAAGGTGTAAAAGTGGCTGCACGGCACCCTCGGGACCTCGACTACTTCTGACATTGGAAAACTAAGAATGCTTTATCGCCGGCGATTCGTCCTGCTACGAGCAATCAGACGTACCCGTGAATTCAAGGTAACCTGAGCTCTATGCCGACACGACGATGTGCAATGATTTGTCATGTGGACGTGTATGGAGCTACCGATAAAGCTTGAAATGGAAGCTTTCTTGAAAATATGATAGTTAAATCTATGATATCTTGTGATTAATAGAAATTAATAATATTATTGTGGTATTAAATTGATCGTCAAGTTTAAGAATTTATATACAGTGAATTAAACAAGTAATTGCAAATGCAAACGTGACATTTTTATTTTTAAATTCTTTCACACAATTAACCAAATAATATCAAACAAAAATGAAAAATAAGCTCATTGAAAAATAGAGGTATAACTTTATACATAGAAGTGATTGTGGAAGTGATCTTTTCAAAACCATATTTCATTATAAAATTAAGGCATATGGTTAGGTTAGATAACTTTCAAAATTTAATTTATTCTTTCATTTAGTTACAATGAAATTTTTTAAAAAATTAAGTGTTTATTTTCTAAATTGGTGAAGTTTGTATCGAATATCATATAACAATATCTCCTGAATATTTTTAATTAAATGCTTCTTTTATTAATTATACACTGTTTAATTATGTTATAAAAATATGAATTTAAAAAAAACTACTTTTTATATCTAATATTATATTTATATAAATACAAGATTTAAATGTAAATACAATATTATAAAGGGTAAATTTTTATTTTTTTTTTTAAAGAAAATGCTTCATAAAATACAGCACAGAAAAGAATTGAAAATTGATATCAATAAATAAAATTAAATAATTCAAGATCAATTACAGAGTATACACTTGTTTTTTAACTAAAATATATTTCCGTACAAACTGCCATGTAATTAAATTTCACCATGATTTTGGTTTAATAAAAATTGATTAGTTGCAATAATTAAAATACAAGTATAACGAAACTTTCACCGGTTGCATGCAAATTTTTTAATTTCTCTCGAGTTACAAAATTTATATTTATAAAGCACGTATGAATAACAGCGTATCGTTTCGCATATTAAAACACACATACGAAGTTAAGCGGCGACGTATCTAACTACACCGTATACAACAAAAATTGAAAAATATTTACTGTGTTCATAAGTTAAAAGGAACGCAGCAGAGCAAACTTTTCAAGCAATTTAAATATTCGTTGGTCGCGATGCAGATTACCCCTGTTTAATCTCTTCGTTGAAAATTTTATACCTACATTATTTTGAAAGCAAATATGAAAGATTAATCAAAACAGAGTTGCTTAATAAAAATTGGTAATAAATAATTTTCTGGAATATTGAAATAATAACATTACATATAACTTAAAAAGAAAATAGTTATTCAGAAATAATTAAATGCAAAGTTATTGTAAATTATGCATTCATCATGCAAGCACTTTCTAAATTTAAATAATTGTCTTCAATTATTATACCACTATAAAATATTTAAAAAGGTCACGAAAATGATTATTTTTTAATCTAAACAATTTACAAGTTAGTATTTTATATTCCAAAAGATACTTTTGTAAATTATTTATGCATTTGAAGTAATAAAATATTTTATAATACTAAAAATGATTTATAATAAATATTTCTAATGTACTTAAACATTTCAATTTTCATTTCTTTTATTAATTGATATTTTATATCTTCGAAGAAATTTGATACACTTGCACATATGGTTCAGAATAGAAATACCACGACAACTTAAAAGCAATGTATTTTAAGTAAGTTATATTTTTTGAAATTTTCACTGGGTCACATCTAGCGAGAGAAGTCGCGAAAAATTTCATAATTCTATTTCGCGAACATAAATTTTACAACTTTATGCAGATATCAATGATTCATAAAAATATTTCTAGAAATTTTTCTTCAATAAAATAACTGCACTGAAAATGTTTTAAAGTTAAAAATTATGGAAATGATACTAGTTTTCTTTAAAGTATTTGAAGTTTCCTTTAAAAAAAATGTTAAATTTAATAAATACTTTAATTAGAACCAACAAAATACCATCTTTAACACTTTCAGCAATTATATATATAACTTCACTTCAGTTTCTTTATATTTTCTTATTTTCAACATTCTGTTCTGACAAATACACATGTGGTATGTAATATTTCTTAAAATTAAATATTTTAATTTAATTTAAATTAACACTGGCACTCTTTTTCTTATATGTACTGTAAATACATTTTTCTATTTTTTTATAATGGTTTTATTCTTGAATAACTTCAACATCTATCCTATTGGGTGCAAGAAGTGAAAATCTCCCTAAATGTTTAAAAGTTAAATATTTCTTATATGTATTGAAGTTCCAAAACTGTTGAAAAATTAGATATTTCTTATTTATACTCTCATTAACATATTAATAAATAAAATAAATCTTAGTTTCAGTCCTCTAAAACCTTTATTACTTAAAATGCCAATATACAGCGTATTATTGATAATTAGCTATTTAAAAAAATATTATACATATTATTAAACCAATATAAGTAGCAATACAAAAAAATGATCAAAAAATTCTAATCTCTCATTGACTTATCTTGTTGCATCGATAGTATCTTTATCCAAAAACAAAGAAAAGGAAAAACCTTTTAAATCTTTATTTTTAAAGAAACTTTTTTCTTTTAAAGAGTAAAGTTCAAGATTGATTTAAAAAATTTGCTATAACTCCGTCAATTTTGAAGATACAACGACGAATCTCATCAAGAATCTTATTGAAAAGGAGGCTGAGCGTCCTGAGACCTTCCTCGCATCCAACAATACATTTGTAATTGAAATGGGGGAGTAAAGATCCTCAGCGTTTCGAATTCCATAATTTTCATTCAACGTCTATACGTTCCATTCCCCGGCACGCGAGCAACGTTTTTAATCGCAGTTTCTCCGGAGCGTGCAGAAAGCGGAAAATTTCTCCGAGAAACACGGCTATTAAACGTAGATTCCTTTCTGCTATTCCGACCCTCGTTTCTAGACCCCTCGCGCAGCGTTCCCTCGTTTCTCTGCCGCGGAAGCGCTCATTTTCTACTTACCCTTGCTGCGAGCCTGACTTTCAGCCCTGTACAGGCTGGCTATCTGCGTGGCCAGGTCGCGGGTATAAAACGTAATCCGCCAGGAAGCCGCGAAACAAAGATCCAGCCCCTTTTGCCGCGTTAAATTTTACTTAAGCTTGCACAGTTAATATGACTGATTTCATTTTTCCCGTTTATTTCCGCGCAAACGCCACGACGCCGGTTAGAATTTTTCCAAGCACGAGAAAGCCCTGCTCCGCTCCGTAATAAGGGACGATTTTCCGGCGTTCTTTCATCGGATTAAATAAACCCCACCGCGAATCTGAGCCACGACGCTTTGCGATTAAAGAGGGCCTCTTAAGCACCGTTTTATCGCCGGGACTGCGAAAGTGATTTTAAATACTCGGAGAATTTATCAAAATTTCATTTCATTTGTTAACCCCTTATTTTAGAATTGAATTTCGAGATGTTAGACCAAGAAATACATATTTTTCTGTGAAAAATAAATTTTCTTAATATCCTTGAATGGGCCTAAATAAATTAACCCTTAAATACCATAGTGGAGTCAGATTTGATACTTTCAAAATTTAAATTATAATTTTCCTGCTTAAAATTAGGTAACGATAAACGTTATTGAAGGAATTGTTTATTACTTTTAATGTGAGGAATATTTTAAGAAATACATAAAAATAAAAATTAATAAAATATGTACTGTATATTACATTTTTAAATAATGGTAGTTAACAATGGCTTCTATAGAAAGTATTGGATTTTTGTCACTGCAGTATTGTTAATATTTAAAATTAATATAAACCATACAGTGTATATATTGAAAATACAAAAATTTCAAAGTATTCAATATTTATATAGTTGTACAAAAATTTGATTGTGCAAATTGCAATATAAACTCAGCTTAAGATGATCTTTATATCATCGTTAACAATGAGATAAAGAAATGGCTTGCTTATCGCCTTACCGCTTTAAAGTGGGTCTTAAATGACCCGGCCTTTGTCATGCGAGGATTAACATTGAAGACGTTGAAAACGAGGAAGGAGACCGGCAAATTACAGACCGAGGACGACAATGCGGTTTCTGCTTCCTCGTAAACGCCTATTCCGTTTCCGCACGCATCAACTGTTGCTAAGAAGAACGTTAGAACGATCATCTCAAAAACAAGATCTTCTTTGTGAATTTATTTTAAGAAACAATACCCTGTCACTCCATTATGGGTACTTTCAATTTTAACTCTTATCCGGTCAAAATAAGTGCAGTGGACTCAAGCACCTGAATTTATATAATTAAATTATCTTTAGAATATTGTTAATTATTTGACACGAGTTCTGTGTATTTAGTGTACAGAGTTGTTCGGTAATTTCACTGATTTAACCCTTATTTGGATAAATAGCTCCCGGGGGCCATTATTTCATTTAAGTACCATTTTAACGAATTAGTAAATGCAAACGAATTTGTTTTGAAAACTTGATCAAATATTATAACAGAAGATTATATAAATTTTCAAATAATTATATCAGCACGCTTTAATGTAAAGTCAATTTAAAGATTTGCTGAAAATTGATGATTACATCAATCTTCGGCTCATCCAGAATTCGAAAGAATTCTCGATGACCAGTTCGTCTCTTGTGATAATTTTCCCGTATAAAACCTTGCATATCGTGTATTATGTACTTGGGTATGCGATATACTTAACAGTAATTTCATTATCATAAATATACCCAAACCTGTTTCTATCAATTTTATACGATGTATAAATCCTTACATTCATTTAGCTTTTTAAGTGAACCGAGTACCTTAGCTTTATTAGCAATGTTAATTCTTTAATATCTTGGATCTCGTACGATTTTGCAAGAGCACCTTAGAATTTCAGAATCTTAGAATATTAAAATTTGAGAATTAAAGAATTTAAAAATTTTACAATTTTTGTGAGTGAGTCAAGTGTTCAATATTTTGAATCTCGTACGATTTTACAAGAGCATCTTAGAATATTAAAATTTAAGAATTTTACAATTTTAAAATGTTAGATTTTAGAATCTCAGGATTTAAGGGTTTTAGAATCTTAAAATGTTAGAATGGTGACGGGAACAGTAAACATCTTTTGGAGGATCAGCTCCACCCTGGCCCCTACCTAATTACACCAATTGTTATAGGTAATAATTAAAAATTTTCTGTTATACATTTTCTCGTCGATATCAAAATTTCTTGTTGTTCGTTCCAATTTCTTTTGTAATAAGCTCCATGAACGAATTGAATGTACGATCTGTTAATTGAATTCGCTAACACAAAGAATTACATAGTACATACAAAGCACGGGTGCAAAAGTTTGCTTTCCTCGCGAATGCCGTCAGATTTTTCAAGCTTCCTTTTCACACTGCTTCCTGCACTTTGTAGAAATAACGAGCCGGTCGATACAAAGGAAGAAAGGGAACCTCAGATGAAATTCCCCTCTCTTTGATACTCTGTTAGCAAAACGCCGAGATTTCTGCTGAAAGAGATCCGCGATGCCTTTGAACTGCTCCGTTTGATCGTCATTTATTATTCTGCTTATTACTGGCCACCCAAATGTCTAGTTGATATAAACGGACTTTTCCCTGCAAACCAATAATGTACTTCACGATTTTTTACAGTTTACGCAAATTATCGTATCATCCTAAATTGCAAAGGTTTCAAAGGAAACAGACACTCAATTTCTTTTTCAATATCATGTTTATTCAATAAAAACGTTATCTGATTGAAACTGTTATTCACAATAGATACAAACATTATTTTACAATAAGTGTATCAAAATTGACCTTACTTTCGAACGATCTTAACATAATTTAGGGTAATTTGGTGTAATATGCCAAAGTTAACTTTGAAACGTGATATGTCGCAAATATAAGTAGTTACAGGAGAAAGGATAAAACTATATAATATGATTAATTATGTTTATTGATTAATAATTAGAGATGTCCAACTCTTATAGTTTAATAATAAAACTAAAAGTTCAAAAGGATTTGAAAGTGACATTTTATCCAAATATGTCAAAGTTAACTTTGAAACGTGATATGTCGCAAATATAAGTAGTTACAGGGGAAAGAATAAAACTATATAATGTGATTAATTATGTTTATTGACTAATAATTAGAGATGTCTAACTCTTATAGTTTAATAATAAAACTAAAAGTTCAAAAGGATTTGAAAGTGGCATTTTACCCAAGTAGTGGGCCAATATGCCATGCGATATAGGGTAGTATGCCTTAAGTCCTAGATTAGGAATTAATGATTAAAAATTAAAGAAAATCAAAAATACTCTAAATTAGTTATGATACTGATAATCAAAAATCTTCGAAATCAATGAAACGTATAAATAAAACTATTTTTTTAAAAGTGAATAGTTCTCACAGTTTTCAGATAGGGTGCACTTTTCATAGACCTATCTTTTGCAACTATTTTTAAACTATTCTGTGTTTAAATATACGATATGGTATGCTGTAATCTTCTGAAGTTGCTATATTATAATATTATACACAGATCGTAAGTTGCCTTCGAATTAAATTCTTTGTCTTGCCTCCAGTCACACGTATTATTTTTATTGGCCGAGTCCTTCATGTTCACAAATCTATTGCGTGATAAACGTCACCGAAAACAAACATTGAAACCGCATGAGATGAAGCGACAGCGAGCGAAAATTCGAACGCATTGTATTAAGAAAACAGGAAAGTTTTTACACTTTCCATAAATTTTGCATGATAATAATTGTTGCCAAGAACAAGTATTATAAAAAATCCATTAGGACTCAGAAAAAATCGCACGTTTGTATAGTTTAATGTGCCTCCCGTGAATATGGAAATTGTACGTCTATGCTGTGTGACCGATGACACCTCAAGATGAGGGATTAGGTGAAGCAAGTGACCCAGTCCACTTACCCCTTTGCCGTTCAGTTTGCGGGGGCTCGGAAACTTACGACCTCTTTCATCATCTTTAGTTTTTTTTAATTTTTTTCTGACCAACAAATACGGTTTGAATATTTTTTAAGCATAGTTTTGAGAAATATCATACATTCAACTTTTGTAGATAATATGCCATTTGTGACATATCATACCAACAAATATTTGGCATTTTACAACACACGAATGTAAAAAAAAATATACTGATTGAATTGAGTAACCTCCTCCTTTTTCGAAGTCGGTTAAAAAAGTAAAAATTCTTCAGAAACCACGTGGATCAGTGAATGTTTAAGGAATTATACAATTCATTTATTAGTGTATTTTATTATCATCTATTAATGAACTGCGTGACTATTCGAACAAGTGAATAATATGCATTCGACTTAGAGCACAGAATTACACCAGGATGACTTACTACGATTAGTTGAAAATGAACGAAAATAAAAGTAAATATTTATTATCGTGTAGGCAGTTGCATTAAACTAAACGAAATAAACATGTAATTATCGTCATTTTTGAATTAAATAAGAAATTATCAAAAGGTGGCATATTACACCGAATTACCCTACAGTGATACACAGGCGAATGAACAGAATTTTATGGACAAAAAGAGTCGTTTTAAATTCAAATACACATTTCTTTAGTGTTTGTACTCTTTTTCTATTCGGCACACAGGTTAGAAAATAGTGTTGAGCAAAAATTTGATCAACGATTGACGATTAAATTCCTACTTTAATCGTTAATCACGAGGAGCGATTAATTAGTTTTTAATCGTTAATTGTAATTAATGATTACACGTGTCTCAATTTTAACCGTCAATCGTATAATTGATCTGCTGAAATATTTTTGCAGTGAAATTAGTATACGGTAGTAGGTACTAATACTAATCGAGATGCAAGTAGACAATAATACCTATTACAAATAAATCTTTAAATTACACATTTTTCGCAATATACTAGAAATATTGAAGAAAAGAGGAAAGTGACGATCATAGTAAAGAAGTGTGAAACATGATTATTTTTCTTAAACTTTTTATAACTACAACCTTGATAACTAAATAGAAAATCTATATATTGCTACATTTATACATAAAATTGTATTGTATTTAAATTAGATTAATGAATTATTAACACAAAAATTAAATTATGGACACAAAAATATGAAAAACAAAATGTAATAATAATATTAAATCGAATTTTAATTTGATTAAAATTTTAATTAAATACCAATTAAAAACCACCAATTCATCATTAATTTTCTTGACGATTAGTTTCATCAATCAATTAAATTAACTGCCGATTTTTCGACGATTAATTTTCTTTAATCAACGATTGACGATTAATCGAAGATTTATTTTTTGAATAGTAAACATCAATCAGTCAATCAAATTAAAAATTTTAATCGATTGCTGCCTAACATTGCTAACTTGTAGAAATTGATTTTCAGAGTGACACCCAAGCGAACCATTTTAATCATTTTACAAGCTGCAATTCCAACAATGCACCAACGATCTTGTTAATTCCGTAGCCGTGGAAAAAGTTGTAAAGTCTCTATTTTCCTTTCTCTCTCACTTACAAACTCTCTCTTACGGGATGCTTATGTCTCGAAATACAAATCCGACGAAACTCGAGCCGGTCACGTAGAATCTCGAAGTTAATAAAGGACATAAAGGAGCTGTTGTAAACTACTGGCTCGTGAAAAACACTTAGGCGCACACCAGTCGGCAGGCATTAAAGCCGGGCACACCTGGTCAGGTACGAAACAGCCACCACTAAACGGAGCGAGGAAAATTGCAAGGAGCACGTTTTCACAGGTACCGCACCGGTGCGGTGGTCCGAACGATTCTTCACTTTTCCAGATGCGACTGTCTCCTCGGAACCTGTCGATAAGTACCTGCGACGCTGTCCACGCGAAAATCACCTCCGTCATTCTCGCGTTTATTCGCTTTCGAGTCACACTAATTTTATGAGAATAAATAATTAGAAACTAAAAATTGATTATTTAAAAATTTAATTAAACGCCTTGAAAAATGATACGAATTTTCGGACGGCGGACCATGGAGAGAGCCCCAATTGTAATTTAATTCCATATTTCAATAGGCTTCGCTGTTCGAGGGTCAATTTATGCCAAATCGATGGATAAACATTTTTTTAATAAAAAAAATTATTTTCACACGCGGAATTATATGAAAACACTCTAAATCTGTAATGCAATAAAATAATATAGTGCTCAAACAGTCGAACGAATTACCGTGTTTTTACACATTATTTCAAGGCAACTTATTAACAGTCCTAGTCGTTGAATTTATTTGTGGAAACATCGTTGTTAAATTGAACGTTGAGTTCGTAACGATGGATAATCGACGTTTGCGAATAAATTCCGAAGGCGAAATAACGATGGAAGATTTACACGGTACGTCAAGAGAAATGCGCATCGTTGTCCCGAGTGCATTATTACTGAATATTTGCTTCGAACGCTTTTTCGATCGTTATTTACAAAAGTTCCTGAATTACAATGTAGCACAATGCGCAAAGTTTCAAGTTAAAATTTACAACATGTATAATCAGACACTTCAGACAATGTAACGATTTAATTCGACGTTAAATTTTCGCTACATAAAAGATACACGTACACTGTGACACAGAAATTGCTTCAACGCACATTGTCGTTTTCGAGGCACATTTTATAGAATTTATAACATTTCTAATATTTTAATCACATTAAAACTTCCGGGCACTTGCACGAGCCACAAAATCCGTTTTGTGAAGTACGAGAAAGCCTCCCGTGAGAAATTTGAAAGAACAAACTCAGAAGAGAAGAATGACAATACGAACCGCCAGACGGCTGGCGAGAGAGTGCTGGAAAATCGTCGAGGAGAGCCTGCTCGGTGGTACGGTGGTGACTCGAGCGCGGTGATTGGTCGCCGCTAGCCCCCCACGAGAACCGGCCTCTGGAGCCGGCCAATAGGCGCGCGCGTTACCTCTCCGCGAAGCGAGACCGCGTGTGCACCCACGCAGGGTGGCTCGTGGCTCGAAGCTCGCGGTAGTCACTCAGTCAGTCACTCAGTAGGCCTGCGGTGCGCTATGAGGTGGGATCTGTGAACAAACAAACCGCGAGTTTTTATTTACACCCGTTGTCGCGGGATTTATCTCGCTGCCGCACGCTATTCTACGTAATAATCTTTAATTGATGATCGGTACGCTCGCGTCCTTCGAGTCGGTCCTCGCTACACACCTCGCACAGTGCATACGAATCACGACGCGGTAGGCCTCGGATAAATTCTGTCGAAGCTCGTGCCTTCGAAGTTTTCACGTATGCCCTCGCGTGTCCCGAGCATTCTCGTTTCGCGGCATTCGGAACGAGCCCGACTCGTCGCCTCGTTACTCTGTTTCCATCGATCGTGACCGACACTCGTCGTTTTGTGCACGCGACGGCGTTCCCTCAAAGTGCGTGCTACCAAGGTGATCGTGATACCGCACAAGACAATGTGCGTGACAGCAACGCCACTTAGCGCGACGAAAATACTAAAGGATAGTGCGAGGTATCCGGCGAGAACTAGCATCGCGACCAGTGTACAGGTGCAAGGATTTACAGGAGGCACAAACAATGCCGGTGACACGGACAGGCCCCAGCACACGTCGATCATGTAAATACCATTTGTATCTAATCTTTTTTAAACGAAACACGGTAAGGTCGATAAGTACGAATGCAAGGACGCGGGACAATAGACACAGCGTGTATCGACCTACACGTGGTCGTGTTTCTCTTTCGCGTGATACCTTGAAACTTATATTTGTGATTTTTATTTTGGCCACGTGGTTATCGGGATTTTCGTACGCGTCGAGACGCTTAAATTTTCCTCTCCTCGACACCGTTGACGGAAATATTATCTACGAGCTACCGCGGCATCCTTCCACTAACAGAAATATTATTTTAAAAAATGTGGATGTAACGATGTCGCTACCATCCAGCGATTAAGTATACTTTGATCTTTCGCGCGGACATTTTTCTTTCACTCGCTTCGCACTTTATAATTGGACGGACTTTTATGACAACTCGTTTGTAAATTTGCCGATGGGATATATTTTCTGACGTTGAAACGGTCAACGGGATAGAATACGCGAGCCAGTAGATGGACGATCGTAGATTAATTGTTAACTAAATAATTGAAAACCAGATTTTTAATCTATGCAATTTTTCTTATTTTGTAAGAAAAACCTTTATTGTTTGATAAAAGTAACATTTTTTATGAAACTGTGTTTCATACGCGAAGAATATTTTTTAGTGTTAGGTTATGTTGTTACTAGTTGCAGAGTTTAGAAGTAAACTTGAGCTTGGAGGTAAAGAAACAGCGTGTTTTGGCGTACCGCAAAAAGGTATACCTATAATATATGGTTGTACTAACAATATTAGAAATTTATAAGTAAATGTTTAAATTAATTTTATCGTCCATCTTTTGGTAATACGACCTATGAGTACAGTTTTAATTTTATGCTTCATTAAATTAATTTCTTTATATGCAATTAATATAAAGCATAATGCTTACATACAAAGCATTTCATTATAAAGAAAAGAGCTTGGTATAAACTTCGGAATCAGCTAAGCTGGTCTGTTTACTCTGTGCATCGATGAAATGCTCTCGGTTGGGGAGAGGACAGTGTAGCGCGGCTTCTGAAATTCTCTCAGCTGGCTACGTTTCAACGCATTCGATCTGTCGGCACCATCTGTCGAACGAGAAACGAGCTTTTTTTCTCGGAGACTAGGAAAATCGAGACGGTACGAAAAAGGCGTGCGCCGACTCCTTTTTTCGTTACCTTCCACCTCGGCCCGTTTTCCACGTTGCGTCGGTGTATCGTTCCATTAGTTTCGTGTTAATGCAAACTCATCCTACAAAGCGAACCCCACGCGTCTCTGGCGACGATGAAAATCGCCTTAGCATTGTTTACCTATACGTTCACTTTTCCCTGCGTGTCGCTAGCGCCACGAAACGCGAGATCCTTACGGTTCTATTCATCGAAAGTTACCAAGAAGATGAAAAATTAAATTTTTCGACAACCATGGATTAAATCGTCCCCGATAAGTTCCCGTTATCGAATTTTTCAACGACAGCTAAATTCCACGCTTCGTCCTTTTCTCTACGCGGCTTTTAAAAACGGAAATCTAACCTCAACGAGTCCTACGCGCGCGGGATTAACGTCGTTCGCGAAAAAAACTTGGAATGAAAATTTGAAAAGGAAACGGCACGTTTTCATGAACAAATGAATTCTGGAAAAAGTAAACCGCGTAACATTGCGTAAGCTTCATTATTTATTTCGTGCCGGTGTAGAGTAATAAAAATAAATCCATTTTTTCATTCAACTTGTATTTCATTACTGTTTGATACGAAGCATGTAACGGAAAACGCTATGTTTCATTGAATTGCACGCGTACAGTACAATAGTATTGTAGAGTTATTGTGTGGTATGATTACGCAGAATAGCATTACAAATGACGCTTTATCGCGAGGATGGGTATCGAGGCAAGAACGGGATAATAGAAAATCTGTTTAATCCTCGGACGGCGGACCATGAAGAGAGTCAGAATTTGAATTTAATTTTGTATTTTATATTATCTTTATTTTCTAAATTTTACGATGTACCTTTAAAAACTATTCATCTAATATTTATGTGATATCCTTACGTTTAAAAATTATACATTTAATTTTACATGAAATACCGCCTTAACACTTTTATGGCAGATATTTAACTTTTCATGCCGCAATTCATTACCATATCGTTACCTGATCTATTATATACTAATAATTAGTTATGGAGAATTTAGTTACATTCAAGTACCAGTTATTACTAGTTGCATTTTAAGTAAGTACCTAGTTAATAACTAGTTATTTAAGTTGTTCGAAAGTAACTAAAGGAACTAATTATCCGAAAATAATTGGAACAGATTACTTCAGAACTTCCGTTTATTAGAAAATAAAATAATTAACAAAATGAAATACTTAATTCCTAAGTAATATTGATTTATGTTTTGCAAATATCGGTTGAATCACTTGGATCAAAAAATCCATGACTCACCTGACCTAACTGAAAAACATTGTTTTCTTTGAGTATTCTACCACGCCAGGAATAAAACAGTCTAACGTGTAATATAGTTACAAAAATCATTTTTGAAGGATTAGTATAAAATATAAGAAATGAAACTAAATTAAAATTATGAAATAAAATTAAATTAAAATTGTGGCTCTCTCCCTGGTCCGCCGTCTTAGGGCTCTCCTTATGGTCAACTGTCCAAGGGTTAATTATCCTCCCCCCCCCCCATCTCTACTAATAACAATTCAAAAATTAATAATTCTCCAATATACACGAGTTCAAATTTAAAACATGGTTTTATTAATAATCTACTGTTAGCTATAAAAAAGAATTAAAAATTGCAAAAGTAAAAAATTCTACAACAGAATTTAAGGAGGTTTCTCGCATCTGAAGCTCGGTCCGGATTCCCGGTCCTATTTTATCGCGTTTTGTAAAATAGAAAATAAACTGCAAGGGTCTGTTTAGTATTCGTTTGAAACTCTACCAGCAACGAGTTCGATAGGTAACGATGTCATCAAATTTGATAGGCGAATTGAGAAATTTTCGTTTGAAATTGTAGCAAGTATAAGTGTGTTACATTTGTCGAGGATGATGAGAAAATTGTTATGGCTGTATAGTAATACATACTGGTTTGCGTCGCTGAACGGTTGAAGGCTTGCACGAGGAGACACGAAGCCGGTATAACGAGCAACTTTTTTGTTGCTTGTGTGTTTTCGTTTTCATTCGGGATAAATAGGCGAATCCTTCGTGCAAGTGGTTGTCCAGCGATCGTCTCGACTCTATTTATTTTTCCGTTGAGCTACAGCTGGGACAATGGGATTATAACGAACGCCGCTGACTGCATGCTTTCTCTCTTTCTGCATCTTACGAAAAGAAAACGAGATTACGCCGCTCTCATGAAAACTTCGCTATGGATTTCTATCCTGTAATCATTTTTTACTGCGCGCCTTATGAACGATCTTATGCAAATTTGACGTCCTCAATTGTGGGATTTTTCTTTCTTATACCTGCTTGTTAATTTGTAAATTGTTAGAAAGCATACGAGGTCCTTGCATTTTATGTAAGAATATATATAGTTTTTTTTTATTGAAAAAATTTTGTTATTCTATTGATTGTTTTATCTTATTGCATTTGGAGCTTTCATAAAATTTTTTTTATGAAATTAAGATTGTAAATATATATTTAGAGATTAAATGTTATTCAATTTTAATGATATCTAGTTTTTTTTAATTAAATTGAATTTAAAGAGTATAAAGTACTGGATTACATGAAATTTAGAATTTGTTTAGTAATATTGCATTAGAAATAATGCACAATTAATTGTGTACTATAAAATGTTACATAGATGCATATTAGAATCTAGAATATTACATAAATGAAAGTTTATTGACTTGCTAGATCACAGTCGTAAAATATATTTATTTGCTATTGATAGAAGTAAATTCTATTTTTGTACAACAAGCTAGACAGATAAATAATAACAAAATATACAAGACTTTAGAACAAATTTATAGACGATTTTAATTGAAGTGAATTAAAGTTAGTATAAACAGATATTTCAAAAGGAAGATGATTGAAACATTTTATTAATGTTTTGAAACAATTTTTAACGTATTATTGTTCATGTATGCTTCCATAAGTATACATATAAAACAAATTGAAAGAGATCAAATATTTTATTACTGTGTTATAATTGAAATAAAAAAAATATTGCTCGGTTGGGAATTGTTATAAATGTAGGAAGTACTGTATTTCAGAGTGTAATACATCAATTAAAAACAGAATGACTGGAGTAAACAATGCCTGCACTAATTAATTGCTCGTTCGAACGTAATGAAACAACACCTAATAATGAATAGAATGAATTGAAGATTACCAGTGTCCTGGTGGCTATCAAATTATGCTACACATCAGTGTAATTTATGTTGTATCAAGGAATAAGGGAAATAAGAATGTTATTGCAAGTTATGTTAGTATAAAAGTTCGAATAATAACACGTAAATTTAAAATAAGTATAATAGGGATTTTCACAATTTCTTTTTTAATGTTACTGTCAATTAATTGGAATGACTTCTGGATACATAAAAGCATGAAATTATTCGTGAAATCATTTTTATATGTATGATACTTTGTTATAAAATATTTTTTTTTGTTATAATTAGCTTGAAATTGTATTTAATGTTCAGTTTTATATTATACATTCAATAAAAAAATAGTTTTTAATTCTATTTTTCATTTATAATTTTTATTTGAAAGATTAATGAAATGAAGGTTCATTTTATCAAATTTTATTTTAATTTAATTTTAATCATTTAATTTTCATATTCCAATTTAAAATGGGCATTTAAAAATTATCTAAGTATCAAAATTTTATTAAAATTTCTAATTGTAATAATTTTCTATTATTTTCTTATTTATTGAAAGTGTTGCATAAGTGCAAATTAATTGAAAACATCAAACCTAAAATAAAATTTACAGAAACGGATAGAATAAGCTAGAGTCAAATTGGGTATACACAGGAAATTAGTATTCTCCAGGTATCAGTGATCAGCTTTTGGTGTATTTTACGATAATATTGCTAGGAAATGATAGAGTTGTTGACAGCCGTTAGACACTAATAATCTATTACGTTTATGCCGCGTCGATTTGTCGTTTACCAACCGATCCATTTCGCATCGGACAATACGTTATTATCGGCACAACATGCAAAACATGTCAGAAATTATTGCGGTGACCTAAATCTACCGGTAAATCATCGACATTTCGGTCGGTATAAAATCCACTCGCCCACGCATTGCGGCACTCGTAAATAATTACGTCGAATTTCGACTAAACATTCAGGATTTACCTGCATAATAATAATAATAGTATTTCAGCGGTTTAGTTGCTTAAGTATGCTTTATGGTATTTTTTTATACCATATACAGTGTTGTGAGAGGTCCTTTTCAATTTTGAACCGCTGTAAATTAAGTAATTTTAATAGTTTGGAGAAATTTCAAAGGAGAAATTAGAAGTATGAAAATATTTTGGAAAGCTTGAAAATGATATATTTTATTAAATACCTCAAAAGAGCATTATTATGTAGTGGAAAATAAAAAATGCATAGAACAGTAGTTGCAATTATTTAAAAATATTTCCAAACGGTAGAGGAAATTTCATTGATAAATAATTAAACAATACATACGTATATACACTTTTACTAAAAATTACAAATGTGGATACACCAGTTTCAAGTGTAATAATTTAATATATTCCCAATTAGAGGCTGAACTTTACTTTGGGGCAGAAAATTCATTGCTGTTTATTACATAAAAATTACAAGTTTTAACTTTAGGAATGCATCCATTTGAAAGTTACCTAGTTGGGCGTTTGAAGTTATTTTGACCGGTTACTTTGACGCCATATTGATCCATAATTTTAACGCGTAGCAAACATCATACTTTACTTTTTTACTTTACTGTTTATTTTTATTAATCTACCCATAATTCGTATAATAAGCAAAGCCTCTAAAGAGATGCACACAGATGGTGCTTATTTTAGTGATATACCTCAAATGTTTATCAAAATGTGCTTTGCATGTATTAGGTTAGGTTAGGTTAGGTTAGCTTTTTGACACCATTTTGATGCTCGACTATGTGGACCAATCAGATTGTAGATAAAAGTCAATATGGCGTAAATGTGACCTGGAAAGTATGCTAAAAACGTTCAGTTTTAACCCTTGAACACTTAAGCCAGGATCAACCGAGATCCAAACTTACAAAATATATACCTACAAAGCTATTAACCTAAAATTAAACGCATATTTTTTAAACGAAAAAATTTCATTAGAATAATAAGTTTTAGAGGAACAGAATAAAACTTTGAAAGTGAAAATAATTTGAAATACAGGATTACAATTAAAATTGAGGCTTTCTCCCTGGTCCGCCGTTCGAGAATTGAATATCAATAACTTTTCAACGGATAGATTTTTAAAGTTAAACTTTTTATTTTTGAGTTGTTTTCGTCGAATATTTTTAAAGTGTGAACAAAATCAACAATTTTGTGCCCGAAAATAAAGTTGAACTCAACTAGAAATTATATCGAAAGCATTTATTATACGCTTGCAAGATTATCTGTTCGTGATAACAATTTTTATCACCACTAAAAATTTCACTACGTGATAGGTATTCATGAGTTTGAAAATTGAATATACATCATTCGTACATGTATTTACTTGGCAGTAAGTTCAGTTGTAGTCTGTAACTTCAAAGAAAACTTTATCCAGTTGGGAATAAGAGGGAAAGAACGAGAAAAAGAAAATTATTTTCCAGAAAATTTTAGACTTGTCATTCTGTACATTTATCGTAGCACTTTGGATATTTCCTCTTTCAAATAAAAATCTCTTAAGAAGGATCGTCTTTGTGAAAAGCATCGTTGCTTTTATAGACGTTACATTATTAATTTATATAAAGTGAGCTGGTGAAACTGGTATTCGAACTTTTAAAACGATGTCGAAGATACAAAGCCCGTAGCAGAGAATTTTATTTGTTAAGTAAAATATTGAAAAGTAAAAATATGTTTTCTGCGCGTTGAAATAGTTTTTACGCGAACAAAATATTGACTTTTAGTGAATGTATTCAAATATTTTCATTAACTGAGTGCCGTTCATATCGTTACATTTTATTCATATTTATAATTTGCAAATGAATTTTCATCACGGATTAAGTTTAATAAATATTATTTCGATCGTGCGAAATTTTCTGTCTAAAAAATAACGGTTTAATGTATCAGAATTAATAAAAACGGTCTGCTACTAATTATGATTGGAACATACATGTATAATGTATTAGGTGTACAAACTAATTCTGTACCTTTTCTTTTTTTTAATTGAAGATTTATTTTTAAAAAGCCATGTATTATATATTTTCCCGGCGCGAAAGTATAATAACAATAACGGTGACTTCAGTAATTGGAATTATTGAATTATTATTAATTGATGTAATCACATTTTCGCGCTAATTTTCAAATACATAAAAGCGCGGGAAAATATTCATTATAAATTAAAAAGGTGTGATGTTAAAGACACCAAATTAATTTGTACATCTAATACCTATTATTAGAGTACACCTGAATAATTTCGAATCACGTAGGGAGGATGTCGTAAATGTAGGAATCGTCAAATCTACGCTACCGAAAGTCGGATAAATTCTTGAAAATTCTCCAATGGTATAAAAATAAATAATTTCTCTCCATACCTTTCATAATTTTTTTCCATTTTTTTACACTTGATATAAATATTTTTATTCTTCATTCAATATTACTCCATTTCTTTTTGTAGTATATATCTATTATTTGAAATCGTTCGTTTTAGATCTACGAGTATTTATTTTTTCAGCCTGGATTATTTCTTTAAGCCACTTGTCTCTATCATCGAGCCACTAACTTGATCAGTCGTTTCTCTTATATTCGTTTAAAATTCTATTATTCAAACTGTTTCGCTTGAAATCATAGTTTCACGGAAAGCTGCAAATTCGAATGTTACGTGTACAACTGCACATTTGCAGTTCCACTCTCGATCATCGGTACGAATTAATCTGCCTAATAATTTGCCTCATTAAGTTATAATCGCTCTCCTAGTATCAGCCAGTTCGCCACCGTACGCGTACCGTCAAGCCTCTCGTATTTAATTATCTATTCCAACAGGCTACACGCGAGCGCCGACGATAAAACAGTTAATGCTGCTCGTACGGTAAACAAGCAACGTTCTGGCATCGTTCAACACTTTTCGTATTCGATATCTCGGCACTCCTGCAATCCTCGTTAACGTAATAACGATAAAGCCTATGGAGCAGCTGCGAACTTCGGTACGATAAAATATCAAAGTACGGATTTCTAATCAGAGAAATCCTTTCGAACACTTTCTGGTGGAGTAGGTGAAGTTATCGTCGACAAACGTTTGAACAGCGGAGCCTGGGTCAATCGTGACCCAAACCTACAAAACACGTACAAAGGCATTAGCCTAAAGGGTTTCATATATTGAACGAATAATTTTTGAAGACATAGTGTAAAATTTAGAAAATGAAAATAATATGAAATATAAAATTGTATTAAAGTTGGGGCTCTCTCCATGGTCCGCTGTTCGAGAGTTAAAAATTGATCGACGTTTGAAATCAGTAAAATATTAAATTCTTACGCTATCAGGGGTGGAGGGAGAGGCAAGGGACACCTTGTGATCGCCATATATCTTATACATTTTTTATTGAGCCGATAAAAATTTAAAAAATAAAGGAATTATTGTTGAATTTATTGTAGTGTAATAAAAACGTTGTGGTTTCTGGGATTATTCCTCTTATTTTATGGTAGGTGTTATTTTTGTAATAGAAAAATAAGTGTAATTATTATTCGCAATCTGTGTGTAAAGAATACATAGAAATTAAGGAATTTTTAAAATAATGTAAAGCAATATTGAGGATCACTTTTGTAAAATATTTAGTTTAGTTTATTTTAAATTAACGTGAAGGTGTATTTTTGCAAACATTATAAGAAACAGTCAAAATAAAAATCATGAACAAAGTGAATAATGCTTACATTATGTGAGCTATAAATTATGTAATATTTTGACCAAAAAAAAGCAACATTTTGCTCGAATTATTCATTCAAGAAATGAAAGGAATATGTAGGAAGAGAAAGTCCTTTCATTATAATCAAACAGATTCAGTATTTTAATTTGAATATCAGCATGGAAAATGGCATGAATTTATGGGACGACCTAACAAAACGAGCTAAATAGAAACTGTTAATATGGTAAATTAATTCCTGGGTTATATTAACTCGTATTTTACAAATTATGTGCCTTCATTTTCAATGTGAGGCAATTATTCTACAATCTGTTAAATGTGAACAAAGTGCATAGTACAATTACTTGACACTAGTGTTCTTCAATCCGATGGTTTCACGTGAAAATTTCGAAATATTCCGTTCAGATAATTAATTTATCGATTACTTTTACCTCGAAATTCTACAAATTTAAAAATGAATCTTTTTTCATTGCAGCTTTATTTGGCCACTTCCTTTTTGTTTCAGTATAAAAAAATGAACAGAAGTGAGAAGAAAGCAGTAATTTCGGTTGCAAATTTTTGTAAAACGTTCAATTGTTTCTGTATTTTTTTTTTTTATTTTTTACAAATTGCTACCATTGACTGACAGTCATAAAACAGGCATACCTATTGAAAATGGATGAATCGATGGATTCAGTGATATTTTATTGACGTGAACGTAAACCATCAGTTTCGTGTTTCGATTAATATCAGTAACTTTAGACAGGAATTCAAAAAGGCATTGAAGTACAACCTTACGTTTGTTTAATAAAAATATCAGAGCATATATTTCTTTGTCAATATAACAAATATTTGGTCTGCATAAAATTAAGATTTATGTTATTCTGTTCGTTTGAGGATATCAGAGCATATATTTCTTTGATAATATAAAAAATATTTGATTTGCATAAAATTAAGATTTATGTTATTCTGTTCGTTTGAGGATTTCGTAGACAAATTAGATCGTTAATTTATTATGTTTGAAATTTTTCGTTAAGGGATTAATATCGTAATAAATGTTGAAGAAATTGCAAATATAAGAAATCGCAGAAAATAGAAAAAATTAGATAGAAATTAATCAAAAATCAGATCAAAATTAAAAAACAATCTAATAAGAATAATATATTTGAAACCTTATTCATTAAGTCAGACAAACAGCATTAAATTAAAAAACAAACTATTGTTCTCTATAATTTCCTAAAAATGTAACTTTTAACACGCGATGGTTTTCGTAATTGCTATTTCCATTTCGTTTTAACGAGTCGAATAAAATACGTGTAAAAATAAAGACAAAACGCATAGTCAGGCAATGTTAATTGAAAAGTATCGATAACTGGGTTTCTTCCTTTGTTATCGCGGAAAAATGTAGAACTTTTTATTTACAAATTGTTGCTATCGATACGGCACACATTAGCTCGTTATTTATCTAACGCGTGACTTGGCCGGAAACGGGAACGCTCGTGACACGATTCGCTTCAAATTCAATTTCACACAATGTCGCGTGTAGGAGTTGAATGTTTTCCGAGCCTCATATTTATTCGTGTTATTTATTTTAACGCAACGCTGGTGGGTATTTAACCATTAATTGATGAGGTGGGATCTGACATACGCTAATTATTCTACTTATCCAACTAAATATTGAATAAAAATATAATTATACTAAAAATGCAAATACATAAACAGTGAATAAACTTTATAGATTCAGAAAAAATTAAACAGGCATTTGATTGTTGTGTGATTAATTAGGAAGGGTTAATTTTTCAACACTTCGGTATATAATTTTTTTAATTTTGAAAAGAACATATGTTTAAACAATACAACATATTATTCAGTTTAAATAAAAATTGTGTAATATTGAAAATTGTCAGCATTATTTAAAACAAAATTTATAATTAAAAATGTTTCAAAAATAAAGAGATTTATATCATTATTTTATGAAGCAGACTTGCAGTGTAATGTTGTATAGTTAATTAAGAACAAAAAGGTATTTTCCTCTTGAATTTCAAAACAACGGACAAAATAAAACAAAATTGTGATGAATGTAATAAATTCGGCATTTTTTATTTGTAACTAATATAAATATTAGAATTTAATTTTTCAATTTGTGTTTAAATATTTATAATAAATCTTAAAAAATCACCCGCGAGCAGTATGTAATTTATATTTCATCAGTGCAACAGTTTCATGTTTCAAAATTAATTATTCGATATATAAAAATCTATTTTGTATTAATAATGCAGGTACCTCAAATATAATATAAATCCGGAAAACGCGGTTAAAAAATTTCAGCAATCCTAGCATAACACAGCGCGTGTGGTGAAAGCAATTTTTTGTTACGTTGGATTTTTAGTATTTTCATTGTTTCTGGCAAGCTCTCGTTATTAACGTGCTGGTCGTTATGGAACAAATTGTTGGAAAGTCTCTTTTTTGTGCCGGATAGCTACGAACGGTATTGGATAAATCGAGACTCTCCATTCAAATAAGTCAAAATTGTGTACTTTTATTAGTTTTTGAAACACAGTTCTCCTTTTTTTACGCCTCAATCATTTTTAGTTTTCCATATCACAAGGTTCTTTTTTTAGAAATCCAATCACCATGTTATACAGGGACTAATTGTACTCAAATTAACTTTGTTCTTCGCTTTCTAAATTTGTTAATTGATTTAGGTTGAATAAGGTCGAACCTTATGGCAGTCAGTGGACGAGTGCGAAAATTCGAAAATATCTGATTGGGTGCAGTAGGAATTCTTCGGATCGGGTCGAATGCTCGAGAACTCAAAAATTTCGGGTACCCGATACTCGAATTAGATCAGGAATTATTCTGGTTGGTTCGGGGTTCCATAAATTGTAGAGTTCTTGAATATCTATACATTCGAAAACCCGATTCGATCCCATTCGAATAAATCCCATCCGACTCGACTTGACCCGAATAAATCCGATCCGATCCGATTGAACCCGACCCAACCCGAATATTGGGTGCCCGAAATTTTCGAATTCCCGCACATTTTTTATAATTAACGTATTGAGTATTAACATGGATATCTTTTGGAAGTAGAATATTTAACACTTAACTTGTTATGTAAAATTTGCATCAAAATTGTTATTGCCTTTTTCTATTTTTTATTTTATAGTCAAGATTACATCAATCATTTTCATTAAGCATAAAGCTTCAAATTCATATAAGCCGTAAGTGCTGTTTTGCGATACTGTTATGTCATAAAATCATGTCAGACTTTATATGTTTCATCAAGTTTCGAGCTTTAAATTGTGCTATTTTACGGTGTTTTTATGTCATAAAATCCTGTCGGACTTTCTATATTTTGAAATTTGCTATATGATATCTAACAATTTAATAGACGGTTTAGTTTTTTATTTAACTATCGAATTTATGAAACGCGATATCCAATATTTCCCTCGATACAGCGGAAACGTGCGCGGATACGAATTTCTCCTTGTCGTTCTTTCAATCGATTATAAAAATCAAATATGTGCGTAGGAATCGTGGCTGGTTTTACAGTCTGTCATAAATCAGGTATAGGTAACAATAAAATTTAGTTACGACTTTATAGCTGTTCAATGATATTTCCTTGGTAAAGGAATAAGGCCACACCGGGTTTTTCTTCAGCGTCAGGTGCATACGTAGTTTATTCCTGGTGCATACATCCCTGCTCACAAGTATGAGAATAACCTTTTTAAGATTGATTCAAACTACTTGAATTTTTTTGAGAAGAAGCAGCGGTTTTCAACCTCTTCATAAATACGTACCATCGAAATAAAAATTAATAAGAATTTAAGCGAGATTACTTAATTACATTACTATTATTAGAAACAAAAATAAATGTAAATTAATATGTACAGTGTATAGCATCGAGCATAGTAGGCATTTTTTAAGAAAATGGCATTAAAGAGAAAGTAGAGATAATTAAAAACTTAATTTTGACGATATTAATGTTAAAAATGATTTAGAAACACAATAATATAATTTTTAATTATTAAGTGTTATAAAATTTAGTATATGAATAATAAGATAAATATCTGTTCAAATTTTCCCGCGTAAATGTTAATACGCAAGTGGTGGGGGACTACAGGCTTATATATATGGCGCCTCCTCCGCTATAGCGTCATTCCCCCCAAAGCCACCTGCGGGAAGGGTCGGTACGGGGAGAGTCAGGAACCCGCAAACCAAGGGAAGTCTTTTTTTTAGGAAACCTACTTAAATTTGTTATATTATTTATTCCACGAATTATCCGTGTACTGTTCTGTTGCCTTTCGTATACGACTAGTTGAGAACCGCTGTTCTAGATGACGTATCTTATCGCTTTTAAAAAACTGTAATTAGTTAGAATCCTGTGGAAAATCGCCAAGACCGCTTTTTAAAACTGTTTTATACAAGCCTGTAATGAAAGTGTGAAATATACCTACCTTTTGTAGATTTAAGTACAAAGGTCACATATTTCATTTTTACGATCTACATTTAACTAACTAATTTAATTAACTCAAGTAACAGGGTATCTCATCCAAGTTTATTAAATTAAAACTTTTTACATTTTTATGTAATTGAAATTAATCGGTGCAAATATTGTAATTACAATTTATAATTAATTAATTGACATGATCTATGACCTACGAATTAATATTGAGTAATTCATTAAAATTATATGCAAGCGTAATTTAATTTATTAGGCAGTACTATTTGTTATAACTATTTAATCTTAAAGAATACATTTTAATTTCCAAAAATTAGAGAATTTTCCCCGTGGAAACTGGACATTCATTTGATTTGTAAAACCAACTAACAATTTAGAATCAACGATCAATCGCCTTAACGACGTCGCGATGTAATCTTAAAACATTTCAAAGACGATCATAGTTGATGAAAATAGGTGTCTAAAACGAAGGTTCTGAAAAGCAAAGGATAGCGAAGTGTTCGAGGGTGGAAGAGGATAAATAGAAGGAGGGAGCAAGAGTCGGTGGAGGCTTCGGGCGTTGAAGCGCTTCTGAAAAAGCTCTTGGCCGTGTTCGAGGCCTTTCGAGTGACGAACCTGGGTGGGTAGTTGACGCAAAACTAGGGGTTAGTGGGTGGAGGACAAGCTGCCACCTAACAAGTGACAATTACCGGCGCTAACGAGCGACGCGCGACGGCCCGCTGCCAGAGCATGCTTCCTACTCGCAGTACGACTCCTACGTTCACGTTCGAACCTCGAACGTTTGCTGCTGAACGGGGGGACAGCTTTCTGGCTTGCCCTTTCCCGATGAACGTAACGTCTACAAGAGGGTGTTCCGACTGCTGTACTGGCAGGTTACACCAGTCGAAGGTCCAAGCTGTCGACCAACGTCGAGTGGACGTCCTCGACGGTTATTCTCCTTTTGACCCGTTCCACCTTCTCTCTCCTCCTTCCCTTCGCCGTCACCTTTCAATTGCGTCTTTATAGCTTCTGATTTTGCTGATCACGAAGAAAAACCGCTTTGTACCTTGTTCTTCGATCGTGCTCTGTATCGATAACACGAATCGATCCGGGGTTTTCATTCGCCTAGCCTACTTCGTTTATCGTTATTACAAAATTGGATCTGCTCGTATCTTTTTTTACGAGTTTCATACAACCTCTATCTTTGTTGTTGATAAAATTCATGATTTTATCGTTTTTCTTCTGTTACGATGAATTTGCTTACATGTTACGGAAGTTTTTCAGGTGTTCACATCTTATTGACCGGAAATTTATTTTTCGTGTTCTGCACTTTCGGGAGAGATCTGAGTAGAAACGTCGTAACTTTGTACGATAGTAAACTGTAGAGCAATTCCTTTTCATTCCTTGGTTCTTTTTTTCATTTTTCTAGCATTACTAGAGGTGGACTGGGAATTAAATTTTTACCGGGAAATTAGTGACACGATGGACTCTAATTTTTATTGATTAGGCATCAAATTTGGGAAATTTTCCCAAATTCCCGATGGTCCGCCCCTGAGCGTCAAAAATTATTTATTAGGTGTACAAATTAATTCAGTACCCTTTCCTTTTTTAATTAATGGCTTCTTTTTAAGAAGTTATAGTAACTACAATTATTGAATTTATTGTTATCGATATCATATTTTCGCGGCATTTTTCAAATTCACAAAAGCGCGGGAAAATATTCGAATTTAAAATAGTAACCAAGAAAGTGTAATATTAAAGGTACCGAATTAATTTGTACAAATAATACAAAGAAATAATTTCAAGTTACAAAGAAAAATTATTTTTTTTAAATAAGAATTCTTTAATAAGGTTTCCCTTAGTTAAGATTCTGGGGTAAATGCCATGCCGGTCTTACTCATTAGAAGATGAAACATCTTCCCCGCTCCCTGGCCAGATCCTTCGGGAACACCCTTATCATTTTGTACGCGCCGTGCAGCACCATGATTTCGGGTCATCGGCCACACGCGCGTTCTTCGTTATCGATCAGTAATCATAACATCCGCGATTCTTAGAATCCGTCGCGCCGAAAGGATCGGTTACCTCCTGGCCCAAGACCGATGACAGACATACGGTCCCGGGTATCGGTAACTCCTTTAGAATTAGGTCAAAGTACCTAAGTGCCTTGATCCTGACACGTGTGCCACCTTTGTATACAGATTGACGCTAACGCATACTTATGTTTGTTGTTGCAAGAAAATCTAATCGAATATATTTTTTAACCGATTTCGAAGAAGGAGGAGGTTACTCAATTCAATCAGTATATTTTTTTTTCATTTTATAGTTGCGGTTGTAATTACATAATTTGAAATACTATTATTATTTTTAAAAGAGATTTATATACATAGTGTTTCGTCTATCATAGATTCCTTAATATCTCTGTTTATTTTTGCTTACACAGGATATTGTGTTAGGATAAAGTTATTTAATTTTGAATGAGGAATAGAGATACCTACGGTGACGTGATATCGACAAAAATAACGGGAATATTAAAAATTCATGATAAACGTCATTCATGATATGAACGTCAGATATATAAGTGAACCTTTCTACTGTACGGTTGTGCGATCTATTATTGACCGTACTACTGTGACTGATTTTTGAGACGTCGACCGTCAGTGAGTCGTATCACTGTAATGTCAAGAATTAGCCCAATAATAATTATCCGAATTATTTGTTCGAAAAACAATTATTTATTCTTATAATTATTAACGTAATTACAATTATTAACATAACAATTATTAACGTAATGTGTTCTACTGTCATGCAAACATTAAGTTTATGTTTCGTATTTAAACATTTAAACAAAACTGAATTATAAAGTTCAATTTATAAACATTTAAACAACGATTAAATACTTATTCGTTTTGTTACATCGTATAATTATTTTCAAATCAAAATTATATTTATATTTATTAGAAAGTAGATGAAATTCATGCAAAAACAGTATTCAGAAAGAAATTCCCTAAAATTATTAAATTAAAACAAAATAAAAACATTTCAATCTTCTTACTGTAATAGCTATTTGTAGAATAAAAAAAGTGGACCAAAAAGTTGTGCTGCTGTCTCCACGCATTAATTAAATTTTCTTCTTTTTTTGTTAATTATACCATTGTATAATTAACAAGTTGAATTCCATACGTATGTATCCCCATATTACCACGATATCTCTACACCGTGCTTGTGAAACAACGTAACAAGATTTATGCCTTTGTAAGTCATACTTTGTACGCACATTTAGTACGTCGAGAGTCAGCTGCGACGTCGTGAACGATTCACCCATGCATTTGATATCTCACGCTCCCTCTCAGGTGCCTCTTTTTCCGGGGCGCCTCTACTTGGAGGAACGCGGAGATTCGCCAGATTAATTAGCCACCCAGTACGTAATTACACGTTCACCCCTCGTCGACACTTGCACGCACGTATGAGATTCCGGGGGTAGGAACGAAACGACCAAGATCCTGCTGCAAGGATGGAGAGGTACAGGTATGAGTAGGGATTTGAGTAGAGTGCGATGAAGGGGGGGGGGGGGGGGGGGGGGGGGGAGGGAAGGCGCGCTGGGGCCAAAGGACAGAGGTGCACCGAGTAGGGGGTGAAAGAGAGAGATAGAAAGGTGGGTGTCGGGTGAGAACCATACGGTTGGCGTGTACCAAGGATATTGGGCTATACGTCATACGTTGCATAGCTACGAGACCCCAAACGAGCTATTGTTCCTCGCGACGAAGTGTTTCTCCTCCTCCTCTCCTCTCATCCACCCGACGCGAGCTATTTCGTGGCGTGTCATCCCGATAATTTTGGAAATTTCGACGCTCGACTCGTACCACGCCGAGGTCGATTAATCGTTCCACAGAATCGAGCCATCGTCATCGATTTTAGGTTCTTTCAGTAGAATCTTTTAGAATTTTTTTCAGCGTTCACTCTTCTCTCCCGTTTTAAAATTCGCAACTATTACATGGTTTTTTTTTTTTTTTTTTTTTTTTTTTTTTTTTTTTTTTATCTAATTGAATCGTCCGGTTTTTTTTTTTGTATTTGAATACTTACGTCAGCTTTTCTGAACTATTGTGAATCCTCGGGCGGCGGACCATGGAGAAAGCCCCAATTATAATTAATTCTACACCGTTCCTTTAAAAATTATTCTTTCAACTTAATTTTAGATTGTTGTCTTTGTATATGTGTTGCAAGTTTTGATTTCGATTGACCCAGAGTCCGCTGTTCCAGAATTAAAGTATCGAGTGCAATTATTATTAGTGTTGTTTTCATGCACGATACGCGACTGTCTGACGCTATGGTACTTCTGTACTACTTGTAGAACCAGTTTCCTTATAAAATATTTTATGTATCTTGATACTAACGAAGGTAGGTATGATAAAATCTGTCACCTTGGGCTCATTTTACACAAATAATCGCTTAGAAATGATCAACGTTGATTCAACTTCTTCCATTGAAATTAAATTAAAAATTAAAACTCTTCCATCTTAATCATTTTTCAGCTTGTCATTATTTCTAGAACCTGTTTTTTTCGATACTCATTGTCAGATATTTTATTATCTCCAGGGCAGTCATTAAGAGAAGAGAAGGATTAATATGACCCAAATATCACTCTCTCGGTATAAGACCTAAGGCTTAAGATCTAAGGCTAGATCTCAAATGATCCACCATCTTATTCGGGGGTCAGGAACGTTAAGAATTGTGTTTTAAATCTAATTCAATCAATAGTGTGGGGAGGGGGGTCAATTAACCTTTTATTAAAAAATTAAAGACCTCTATTTAATAAATATGGGAAGATTTTTGAAAATTTTAGATAACATTAAAAATAAATAAAAATGAAAGCAATTAGACTTAATATTATCATTATGCTAATTAGTATGGACGAAAATCTTTTGATCCCCCTATTAGACAATTATGGTTACGTCCTTGAATCCAACAATCTACCATTTTGGATAACTAGTACAATTAAAGTAGCAATAAAAATTTTCTTCTTTGTTCATTTTTCAACTATTTGATTAAATTAAAGTAAACGTTACCGTCTTGGGTAAACAGTGTAAGGCAAATGTACGTAGATTATGAATTGTAAATTGTACGGAGAAAAACGGTGACAGTATTATTGCATTGATTACCTTCGCTGTTATCGAAGATTACTAAATCAGAAACATCCTATAAACCCCCTACCCCCTAACTCTTGCTACCCAGAAGACGAGCTGTCGTTCGTAATATATGTTGCCTGTATCTATCAAAGATCGCTTATCTCCATGGTTATTGGTTATATCACGGTCATGTATCATTATCAGCTTACTAGCTACGCAAGTGACATTACACGCGAAGGAATATTGATTCTTGTTCTTACTCTGTGTGTGTTTGCACAGTGTAGCGGAAGATTGATTTCCCGCTAACAAACATTATTCCTTCCATTTAATGAAACCCATTATGCCACACTGCGTATGCAGATAGATTATGAAATCAAACATCCATTGATTTTTTTAGTAAATGATAAAATGTTATTTTGCAAATATCAGAGCTGTAACTACGTATTTTGTAGAATTTTATGAATAAATTAATTGTATGTAAAATTAATATCTATTAATACAGGGTTATTTAGAAAGAATATTTTAAATATGTTTAATTTTGTTCTTTGAAAATCTAAAGATGTGTAAATTGTATAAAAAGCAGCTCTTAACCCTTCAACAGTGGAGCCTGGGTCAATCGAGGTTCCAAATTTATAAAACAAATCCAGGATATTAACCAAAAGTTAAATGTATAATTTTTAAACAGAACAGTTCTATATATTAGAAGAATAATTTTTATATTTAACAGTGTAAAATTTATTCTACTAAGAGATTGTTATTTTTATTCTTAGTCTAGTTGTGCTATTTAAAGGAAAACATGAGAATGTTTATTTAATTTAAATGCCAATATTTGTATGTCAAAACTATTTCAAAATGAAGTGAAGTTTTTATTCCAAAATATTAAACAAGGTGTCCCAAAAATAATGTACAAAACTGCAGATTCTGTGTGTAAAAATAAATAAAAGGTGCTTGTACCATTTTGTAATTTGCGGTTTTATTATCTAAATATATACAGTTGAAACGTGAACTTCCACAGGGGCAAGCACCTATATGTATGTAAATACGAGCATGTACACACAGATAGCCTTTTGGCGACACGGTAAGGTCATTGACACTACATACTCCTCTTTCGAGCCCTTAAATATTGATACAAGATCCCGTGTCATTGATTTTTTTATACCGATAAAGGGCTATCTCTGGATACTTATCTTCACGTACGCTATGTTGTGTGAATACTGACCCAGGATAACATGAATACTTAATTTCCAATTCGAAAGAATTTTCAATTTTCGTTCCACGGAAAAATGCAGTACTCTATTTTTAGAAACATTCTATACCTGTAGCTTGATGCAAGAAATACGAATGTCAGTATTTATAAAATTGAGATATTACCACTTAAAAATATGTTAAAAATTCATGTTCAAATGACTTTCAACACAGAAGTTTCTGCTGTTTCAATTTTCTTCTTAATACAAAAAGGGAGAATTAAAGCTTATGCTATTTGTATTTTTTTACTAAAAAAAAACCAAGTTTATTTTATGCAAAATTTTAATATTCGCGTATATAAATATCATCGTAGTCATTTCTAGATAGAGTTTAAAATTGTTGTTTTTTATATAGAATATATAATTGTTTACAAACTCAATAGTGAGTTTAACCCTCGATCTCTCTCCATGGTCCGCCATCCGAGAATTTTGCAAAAATATTATATTGACACTTCTTACACCCAGGCACAGATATAATTTTAATACATTACATTAAATTATTCAAGAAACAGTGATGTTACTTTTTTTTTTTTAATTTATTTATTTTGTGTTCCATCAATTCCAAAGGATATTAGTGGCATCTAATACAAACAATGTATTTTTCTACACTTGCTTCTCATTAATTTTCTTCGAAAAGGAGCAAGGTGTGGAAGTTGGAAAAAGGATGCCATTAGCGAGGCAAACACAGGTTCAACTAGTCTATGCGTAGTTTGCCATAGGATCGTACATCATCGGTTGGTCTGCGTCGGTTTAACCACCCTCACCACCAGTTGTGCTGGTTATTCGAACATGGTGAGCAAGTCAAAATGATTCAAGCATCGTGGTCAACGGTCGCGCTTGTCCGAGCAAACCTTGCCCATGCTGTGTTGAAACGTGGACAACTATTCCCTTATACGACTAATCAGGCGCAATTATGCTATAATAGTTTCGCTAATACCCTTTATTAGATACGTATCCTTAAATGCATTCGAATATACATAGTTGTGCACATTGTTTCATACTAGAACTACCAAAGGGGTTAAAATGACTGGTTTATTGGTTCTTATTTTAAATTACTTTATCGAGGTATTTTTGGTTAAATGTACGTTGGCTGTTATGAAGCTAAAGAATGGATTATATTAACCCTTTGAGGGCGAAGCATTCTTAAGGTAAAAAAAATAATAATTCTATCCTTTAAAGCATATATGTATTATAAATTTTTATTATCTACACCTATAGCTGTATTTTGTATCAAGAATATAATACAATATGTACGGAATTATAAATTACTATAATAGTTATGTTTAGACACATATAAGCGTCGATCGTCCTCAAAGGGTTAAATGTTGTATACTTTATCTATTTAATAATCTACAATTATTTTCATCTTGAAAATAAGTATACAGACGTTGGTAGTTCAAAAGTGTAATATTGGTCTTGAAAATTTTTAATTTTTACTTTAAACATTAAACTTCAGAAAATTCTTTCGTTAAATAGTTTGTGTGATTATTATTAGTTCTTAATTTACGGGCGTTTGATGCACATTTATTCTCTTACAATTAGTGAGAGAATATTTTTATCTGCTAAAATAATTTTACAAAATTAGATTAAAATTGGGGCTCTCTGCATGGTCCGCTGACCGAGGGTTAATTGATCAATTACCACCGTGAGATAAGTTAATAACGTAAATATTTATATTTTTGTCAAAATAGATCCGTTACAAATTATTCCGTATCGGATATGGATAATACCAATTTATTTTGACTTGTTTCGTATTGCTACTACTGAATGAAGTAAGTAGTAGTAAGTAGTATTGGTCAGACATTCGTTCGTAGCTTCTGATATAAATGATCATGCATTTTTATCATATAAATTTTTATCATCTAGGATTAATATTGATTAATCTAATTCAACAGTATTAATATTGATTAATCTAATTCAACAGTATTAATATTGATTAATCTAATTCAACAGGATTAATATTAATAATAATTCAAATTAATTGGGAGATAATTGAAAAGTTTATAATTAAAACAGCTTTCTTTAGCTTACGTGTTAACCCTTGAACAGTATAATTTGAATAGTATAATTTTTAAACAAAAGAGTTTCATATATTGGAATACGAATTTTTAAAGGAACAAGAAAATGAAAAAAATATGAAATACAAAATTAAATTGAAATTGTGGCTCTTTCCGCGTTCTGTCGTTCGTGTGTTAATACAAAGATTGAAAATTCAGATTATTAAAAATATTGACGACTAATTTTTTAATTTACAACTTCAATTTTCTATTTTAAATTTCTGATGTAATTTTAATGATATGTATTTAGTATTGCCTGGCTGCCATCATTTTATAATTATGCGGTTAAATTAACTTTGTAATTTCTATAATTTCCGTTGCAGTAAACGTGTTTATATTTAACCAGAGGAAGAAAATGTATTTGAAATGAAATTCATTTGTTTATGCCGTGCTTTATGTTGAAACGACAAAAGGAAACTTTAGAATATTCAGAATGGTCAGCTTTGTGCAGTATTGTTGTATAAACTGTAACTTTACATTGTATTTACAAAACCAGCTATTGTGACTTAATTAATTTATTAACATTAAATGAAATTAGTACAATATTCATATTATACCATACAAACGAACAATAAAGCTGTATCTATAACGTATAATTTATAAAATACACATATTTTCAGAAATTTATTTGATACTAACAATAACCTTCTCTCTGTGTACAACGGTGCAAACACACCATATAGCTACAAAATGTGTCAACTTTTAATTTCTTATATCTATCTTCTTTGAAATTAGTAAAATTTCACAAATTTTTATGCAGCTAACGTTTTTTCTTCACATTTTGCATTGAAAATGCACGAGGTGTAATTACACCCTTGTACACGATTAACGCTAATTAAAATATTTACAGAGAGAAATATTGATTTAAACCGGGTATCCGGGTACTGGTGAGATACCCGGGTATGACATGTCTATTGAAACTTGCAACTTTTCTTTTATTTCGGGTTTTGCATCGAGGATCTCAACTTTCTCATGTATTTCATCGGATACCCGGCTACTCGGGTAATTTTTGTCTAGCCGGGTATATCGTGAGTTAAAGGTCTAACATACAGTAAGAATCAAAACCAAATGGATGATGCCATTTTTGTTGATAAAATTATTATTAGAAAGTCATAGAAAAGCTAAACCTGTTTATAATTACACAGCTATTCCAGCTCAAGGAACAATTAATAATTTAACTTCATTATATTTAATTTGTTAGTTATAATATTTTACTTCTATATAATATAGAGACTTATCAACAAATTCTTAATGTTTTAAATATTTTTATAAATATATTCAAAACTGATTTAGGAATAAATTATCATAATTAACAAACTATACACACTAAGTTGCATTTTAGATTCAAATAGTTGCAAAGTTATACCACTGATCCATTTGTTTTTTTAATAATAATAAAATAATTTCCTGGGAGAGCAATATTATCGATTTAGCATCACTCTTCACTGTACAATAAATATTTCAAATAATCCTAAACAGTGCTAAATGAGGTAGAATAAAATTTATTAATGTCTGCGTTCGGCACGAAATACCCCAGAAGTTGAGATTTCTTTGGAAGATATCAGATAGGGTTCCGTTAATTCTCGAACGCAGAATTTACTATCGAAAGTTGAAGAAAACTTTTCCGTACCCAATGATCATTATCTCAATCGTATATCGTTTCCTTTCGTACCTTCATTCTACTTGTCTCTACCTACTTATCGATCTCTATCTATTTGTCTTTTCTACTAGCCGTTTCCGTTTCTTCGGCTCCTTCTTTTATCCACGGACGCGATAGAAGTAATCGTAGGGCAGAAGAAAATTGTTCTTATGTAGAATAACGTCTTTACTTAGCATTGTATTTCTTCGTTCTCTTTGAACCGGCGAGTAATCAGAAAAATCGGTTCGACGAAACTCTCTGTCATGACATACTTCGCCAGGCAAGACTCATTGATACGATATTTTCGTAGATAGTGTATCAGCGCTGATTGAATGAGGGAAACTACCCTTCAGTGGCTTCTCTTTGAGATTTCAATTTACTTACGAAACGATCCTTTCTCACTGGTTTCTTCACAAAGCATCGAACAAATACATCTGACGTTTCAAACATAGATGCTAGGAAACGCGAAAAAGAAGACGGGATAAGAGCATCGAAAGGTAACCCTTGAACAGCGAAGCTTGGGTCAATCGTGACTGAAACTTACGAAATATGTTAAATTTGAAATTCATAAACGAAAGGGTTTTATATATTAGAAGAATAATTAAATAATATCATAATACTAAAATTAGAATAATATGAGATACAAAATTAAATTAAAATTGGGGCTCTCTCCATGGTCCGCCGTACGAGGGTTAACAGAATTTGATGGCTGTGTATCGAGGAGTTATTTTCACTTTTTTAGTCTTGTTGATAGCAATTTTCATATTTAGAGCTCTGCTTCAGATCAACCCCCTCCCCCAAATGATAATGACGATCCTCCCTCCCGCAGGCTTCCCCGAGCTCCACAGGGTGGCTACAGGTCATTTTTTCTAGGGAAGTCCTAGGGAACTCTTAAGTGTACTTGTAATCGACTTGGTAGTGGTAATTGTCATGACGTCCTAATTTCTACATCTATGGTGGAAACTCGTTTAAATTTTCCAGGGGACTTCTTACGGTAGTTGGAAACAATATTTTAGGCCAGCAAAATGTTTTTTCTGTATATAAAAACAGCTATGTGACCAGTCTGAAAATAATTGTTATCCAGGTTCAGAATGAGAAAACAAAAGCGCAATTCTTTTAATATCCGGCAGTTTATTAAAACGCAATTGAAGTATTTTATTTTGAAAATTGTATTGAAAAATATCAATATTTGAACAAAATACAGCAGTTCTCATATAACGGTTATTTTTTTGCAAACATGCAGGGTTGCACGATATGTACATACATATATGTTTTCGTCATTTTGGTTTTCATAAAACTAAAAGATCCATTTTTTGGTGTGAACCGGTTTATATTTTTCCTTTTGACGTAGATTTCTGTTAATTTTTTTCAAATCGATTACAAAAGAAAAGTTTTTGCATAGTTTTTTTTATTAAACAATTTGTACTATATTGTTTGAACTAAAAATGTCAAAAAGATTACTGTTTTTCTAAACTCACAGCATTAATTTAAAAAATGTAAGCTCCGTTTTAAACCAATAAAAAAATTGTTTAAGTTTCAATTTATTTTTAAAATAAATACGTTACATGCTTGTAAGGTGAATTTTTGTTATAAAAAAAGCATTGACTGATTGCGAGTGTTGAAAGTGATAAATTATAATATTTATTTTAATATTTGTTAATAGTGCAGAAAATATAAAATTAAATAAGTTTGATTGCACATTGTCAATTGGGAAATGAAAATTCCCCAATTTTCATCTCATTGCCATTTTTCAAGTATATTTTTCAACAGTTTGATAGATCACTGTTTATTATAGTTTACTTTTCTGATTCATGTTCTATGCATCATTCGTTTTTTATTTTTATCGTTACTCTTTTCCTATTTTTTTCTTCCAGTGTATTTGTCAATGTTTTCGGTACACAATAGCTACCTGAATTCGATGTGCAGTAACTAGTAACAATACAAACATCGAAAAATTGGTAATAAATTTGACAAAATCCGAAATCTCGTTTTTTTTTTTTCGCGGTGTTTATTTGCATCGTGCAATCGATGTGTCTTCCTGTAGTAGTTCAATTCTATTTTTTGAATGTTTTTTTTAAAACATAATATCATCTTTGATTGCAATAGAAACTCTATTATTTATTGACTTTTTATTCTTTGTCACTTTTTTCTTTCTTCTTTTATATCTTGCAATATAAAGAATGTTCCGTGCAACTGGGACGAAACTAAAGCTTTAAAATGGTAGAAGACAGAAAAAAAATTCATTAGGAAAAATTAAATTCCGTTGAATAGAGCACCGGGGTATCTATGTGTCGGCATTTCAAAGATTTCAGACTTTATTTTCTTTCTTTTTAATGGAATTCTGTATTTTGTTATGTGCCAATTGAAGTGTTTTTCAATTCTGTATAAACAGTATTAAAGAGCTTGAAAATTGATTAGAGTTTAGAAGATATCTTAAGGAGAGACTTCTATACTTTCCCTGTCTCTCCCTAAAATATATTTTGAATAATCAATTTTCGACCCAAGTGCTTTAATACTTTTTTGTAGAAAATGAAAATACGTTTTTATTGCAAAGTACATAATTCCAGTAAAATTTGTTTAGATGAAGTCAACCCAGTATCTCTCCTTAAAATACCTTTTGAACTAGTCAGTTTTTAACCCAAGTACCTTTTTAGAATCATTTGAAGTCGGTGATATTGAATAAAAAAAAGCATTCTTTTTCTTCAAACTGGAGGAATTTCTGTACATTGCGGATAATAAACTTTTACCTATGAATCAAAGAGGATTCTTTTACAAATATGAAGCTTCTAAAATTTAAAATTTCAGTAGTTGCCATTATGGTTGAAATAAAAAAATAAAAAATGTAACTTTATTATTTCTTCCCAATGCTCTTAAAACTTACAAATATGTATTATTTTAAATTGTTGCAGAGATAGAATAAATTATTCAAAAATAATCTGAGCTGTGTTTGGATTTGTTATACTCATTATATTCTGTTGATTCATTAAAAATCTCTTTGAAATGAGACAAAAATAATAAAATACCGTATTTCGTATTTCAAGGTAATTAGAAGATTCATTCTTTTCCCCGTTTTCGTTCTATGCTGTTTCCATTTGTCGACAATTAGGTCGGCTCTCGCAGAAGCTCAGCTTAATCAGACAATTTTTGAAAAAGAAGCCCGTCATAGGTCCGATAATTGCTCGTCTTCTCTACTGCCACAGTGGAAATAGTCGTACATGGTACGGCGCATTTTATACAGTAGACTTGCGTTATATTGCCGCGAACTGGGCTGCAGCCAACTGTAGGAGCGGAAAATTTTTCAAGCTTCCAAACTTTCAGTTCGGGAGGAAAGGAAAGATAAAAATATATTATTTTCGTGGAATTTAATGCCGAAAATCTGTGTGAAAATCAAATTGCTCATGTGGCAATATAACGAAAGTCTACTGTAGGTAGAGCTATTAAAGATAATATCAACAATTTACACATTTTCATCATCAATAAAATGTTAATTTTATTAAATTATTATTAATTATTATTAATCCAATAATTATTATATTAAATGAAATTTGAGATGGTAATTATCGATAACCATTGGAGCACTCAACGAATTCCCATAATTTAACAATTTGTATATGGTAAACAATATAATCATGCGATAGTGAAAGACATTAATGTTTCTGTATTACAATGATTATTTATTTTTACGTTTAGGGTTTATATGAAATTCTTATTTATTGATAGAGTCAAACACTCTTATAATAAAACAATTTAAATAAAAATAATTAATCACCACAAAATAAATATCTTTTAATCAGAAAATAATAATAATCAGAGAACTAATTTTTTTTTATAGTTCAATGTAATCTTTTATTAAAAAGAAAATGGTATCGGTATGTGACTCATCATATAACATTGCACATGACTCACCCTGTATATCTTCAACTTACCCATGTCATGATGATTCCGTTGAAACAGAAATACACAATCTTAAAAGATATAAACATGGAAACGTGTCAAGTACAGAAACAGGGGTGAAACGTACACCAAGATTAAATTGAGACTCACAGCTGCTATGTCTGTTTACGAGAAAAAATACACGTTCCAAAACTACAGGAGTTGAATGGTTTTCAGAAAATTTCTTCGTAAATTCTCCAAATATCCATTCGCGATACCGTTTAGGTATTTAAGGGAATAAGTTGACAGATAAGTGCTGGAATCTCCCAGTCGTACAAACAAACGTGTAAACCATCTATTTAAGGGGGGTTGTAATCTTCATCTAATCCATCTGCTGTTTTTCCCTGTTTCCCTCCAGCATCCTCTTGCTGTTCGATGGAAACGAGTTTGTAGGGCAGATTAGACACACAGATATCGCGGATTTAGCCGGAGCTATGGTAGGTGAGGAAAGGGAGCAGTGGAAGTATGGTGCTAGGAAAAATATGTACGGAAACATCGAGGGGAGGGTGAACCGAGTACAGATAGTCGGCTTGCACAGAGGCGAACACGGAAAATGGGAGACCGAGTGACGAGAGGACAGTAGCTTTTTTTTTTTACGAGCAACTCTTGGATGGGGAACTACGTTTACGAGCTTATGCCACGACGTGCACCGGTACCACTTAACAGCGTAGACAGCTGCACGTAGTCCAAGCACGTGTCCTTACCTGCCAGAAGTCAATTTCCTTCTTCGAGAAACTCCTTTCTCCACCGGTTTTCCTTAGATCTCCTCTGCTCCGCTCCGTCTGCTCGCCTCAGTCCTCGTAGGACCTCTTCGTCCTTCGTTTGTAACCGCTGGATCCTCGACGCCCTTCCAATGCATTACTTCTTCCTTAATGTCATCCTTGGCAGAGACCGACCTGTACACACGGTGATCGTAACTTCCGTAAATACTTCCGAACCTTTCTTCGCTTCTTTATTCGAATCTATCGGGGTTTTGCTATCGAATTTTCCTTTTACAGCGAACCTAACAACACTTATTACTCTTATCGATGGCTTTCGTGTTTGGTTAATCATTTTGATGGGGTGAGTTTTATTTTTTGGATAGTGAAATGATTTTTTGGTAAGATTTGTTGGTTTGGAAATATTATTTCCTTTAGGTTTCAAATGTTACAAGTAGATTTTAATAATAAAAGTCAAAATTCAGGGTAATGAAAGATTATTACCTTCCTATTAATTTAATACATTGTTATAGAACTAAATACACTGGTGGTTAATTTGTATACAATATTATTATATTATACTCTTTTTTTACAAATGGTTACTTTCAATACATTAATAAAGGATTTCTTGTTTAACTCTTCGACAACGGACCATGAAGAAAGCCCCAAGTTTAATTATTTTCATTTTCTAAATTTTAAACTGCACCCTCAAAAATTATTCTTATACTACTCATATGAAACTCTTTCTTTTAAAAATTATACATTTAACTTTAGGTTAATATCCTTGTAAGTTTGGGTCGCGATTGACGCAGGCTCCGCTGTTCAAGGGTTAACAAAAAAAAAGACAGCTTCCAAATTTTTTAGTGATAGTTTACATTTCCAATTAAAATTTACATTTGCAAAAATAAATATATGCTTGTGATCATTCAGAGACATCAGGAAGAGGTGTCCTTAGACAAATACGATTTGATTCGTCGATCCTAAAAGTGTATTGCAGTTTTATGTCGGTGGATATGGATCCATGCGACTGATTCTCGAAATACAGGGCATTAAACGATTTTACGGTCGTTTTCGGTGAAAATCTTGTTTCCCCGACGGACATAGTTGTGGCCTGGCTACGTTTGATTTATCGCGAAATTTCCCCTGTACTCCTGAGGGGAATACAGCTGGAGGACATCCGGATATGCGCACGCGCGAGCGCCGAGTCCTAATAATCTAATATACCGCGACCGACCTGAGCACAATTTCATGCTTTCTCGGGCATGCGGCGCACCCCTAACTCCTCTGCGATCAAACGTCCTTCCATCTCACGTTCCCTTATCCCTCTATTCCCATCCCTCTGTCTTTCATTCGCCTTCTCCGTTACCCCTTTCCTCTTCTCGGTGGTTTCTCTCTCTCTCTCTACTTCCATCTCTAAAGTGAAATATGTGCTTATATGGATACCCCTGGTATATTACTACGCGACGAATGTCTCGGGACTAAATATTTGAATAATGAATGCATAGTTGTTCAAAAAGGGTTGAGGACTAATAAACATGGGTGAAAAATTAAACCTGTCGGAATTATAAATAATTCTTTGTATCGGGTAAAGTAATTGATTTGCTTGCTTCTGGTGGATTGTTTTATGATTTTTGTTTTCTTTAAGGAAAAATTAAAAAATTCTGAACATTCTAAAATTTGAAGAGAATTTTTTATACGTTACTACAGAATCGGTTTTCCTTTAAACTATCTTGATATTTTAAATTTTTTAATATAACTCGTGTATATCATTTATCTATAAAAAGTGTTCTCACTCTGTACACTGTGTTCTCAAAAAATTTTCATAAGAAATCTATAAGATTTAAAATAGGAGATCAAGGGGGTCATAAGATTAGTCTACCCCGTTCAGCCCCTTTTTTATCGAAGGTTCTATTTTAATATTATTAAATATCAAATGCAAAATAAGTTTTCACCAAGAGGAATGTTTTTTAAATCTGGGTTAAAGTATTTGATAAAATATTATGACAAGGTGCACTCAATGGCTAATTAAGTAAATTAACAGGGAATTAATTCTAAAAGTTGAAAATCTACAATGTCCAAATATAATCATATTTAATAACCAAATTAATAATTTTGCATATTTCGATCGCCCAAAATTTGCAAAATAAATTGGATTTAATATTTTTATAATTGGAATAATATTCACAGTATTTTAAATTTTATCATCAAGTATTGGGTGAAAATTTCAATTTATTTCCAAACATTTGAAAGTTTACATTTCATTATGAAAATAATTATTAAACATTACTGATCGGATTTTAATTAAATTAATATCTAATCAAATGTTTTAATAAAGTTACCGATATTTTTCTGGTGTAAAACATGTTTCTAGTTACAAAAATAAAAATTTCTTTTAACTTCGTTCCATTTGAAACATACGTGTCACACGTTTCAATAAACTGTTGACAGAGATCTTTTTAAGAACGGCTCCCTTTGATGTAACCGGTGGTGGGCATTGAAAATAACATTTTAAAATACTTTGACGAAATAACGACATAAATATGTCGCGGAATCTTTACGATATTTTTTCAATAAATTATAAGTGGCTTTTATCAGCAATGTTGCAGAAAAGGTATAAATAAATTTAATAACATTGTTCCTTTTTCTTAAATTCTTTATTGTATTGAATTTATAATTTTTGAGTATGAATTAAAGCTATCAAATCAATTAATGATTAATTTTCCTTGCTCTATAGAAATTCCAATTAGTATTCAGCGTATAAATTAATATTGTACCTTTTTTTTTAATTAATTGAAGATTTATTTTTTAAAAGTCATGGTAGTTCCAATTATTAATTCAATTATTATTGCTCTTATATTCTCGCGCCACTTTTTAAATACACAGAATCGCGGGAAAATATTCAAATTCGAAATAGTAATTAAGAAGGTGTAGCGCTAAAGGCAACGAATTAATTGATACATCCAATATATAAATAATTAGTTTCTAATAGCTATCTGCAAAAATGTAGAGATGCATTAACAAAAGTATGCATTTAATATGCATAAAAATATTTAATATAAACGTGATCAATATTCCTTGTGATCATGTTTCGAATAGACACGTTCAATAAATGATAAAAGATGGTCAGCTTTCGTTGATCCGCTTTGTGCACTTTATAGGTGTATACATATGCAATTTTGTAAATGGTGTATGTGGGTTAGATACTCAATCTGCAGGGGAAGTAGATGATCATCGAACGATTCGATTCCATGGCCGCTTTGATCAGGGACGAGTAAAATCGGTTTAGGGACTACTTATCTCTCAGAATTCCTCGTATCAAGACACGGTATAGTGGATAAGTAGGCAGGCGATTCTTGGGGAAGTATCATTCCCATCGTACGTGTGGGTACTTCGTAAAACCTTCGTGTCCACAATTCAGACAAACCTATAAAGACACGTAGTTCGTAGTAAATCCGCAGAAAAATGTGTAATAAGTGCAAAAGAAAATTAGAAAATTCTAAAACTACAATTTTAAAACTAAGATCCTTTTTTACAAGTAAAAAACTATCCGTCTTTAAGAATGATGTGAAATATATTACTGTTAATATCAGAAAGTGATAAGAAGATTGACACTGACAGCTACAGTACAGTAACCCATCATAATAAGATTTTTCAAAAAAATGCCTAATTAAATATAAAATAATATTTAAAATCGCATAATAATAAATACACCATTTTCGAGCCGAAAAATTTTCATATACATACACTGTTATTAAGCAATTTGAGGGTGGGTAGATAGGGGAGGGTCTAAAGATTTCGCCCAGGGTAACAGACACTAAAGTCGGCCCTGATAATAATACTAATGCAATGTGAACAGACAAATAAATAAAATAAATAAATAAAAAATGTTTTAAATTATGTGACTTTAAAAGTGTCGAATAAAAATGTATGTGACAGCATCGTGGATCGTAGTTGAGCAAGGATGCATGTTTTACGAATCGATATAACTGTGTACATATTTAGTTTTCCTATGCACTGTCTGTGGTCGAGAAGCAAGGAAACTCGGAGAAACGAGGAAAAGTCAGTTGCCGGCGTTGAGAATATAAAAGAACGATTACATCTTGGTTGGTTTTCGTCCCCTGTGCCTTCGTTCGCGGTATTACGTGACGCGATAACTTACCCGATTGTCTGGACGAGAACTTCGGAATTTCGAGTTGGTTAAGTAACTTCGCAAGCAGTTCAGCCAACTTTTTCAAACAATTTACCCCGCTCTTTTATTTAACGTTTGCGTGAAAACGATGAATTCTCGCCGAGCCTTTTCCTTTCTGTGGGTTAATTTTTTATAAGGCTGGATGAAATTCCTTAATTTTGGAAAAAATTTGATAAAATTAGTAATTTCATATTTTTCGTGCCTTATCGGTTCAATAATAAAATTTTCTGCGTTGTACTGCGATTTAATCTCGTAATTAAATTTTATTGGCTTCTTGTATTATTTTTCATTTAAATTGGTAGAAATCATTTCTTGAAGAAACTTTTCTATAAAATGAAGAGCGGAATACATAAAAGTTCTCATTAGGAAATGATATACGTAGGGCAGTTATAAAAGCTGAATTTCTATTTTATGAAGTATATTTATTTTTACATAAAATATTCAACATAAAAATAGCATATAAAATGTTTATTCAGAAAGGCACTATTTTTATAAAACTTTTTAAAATAAATACAATGCATCATAAGTTGCAAAATTATTATTTGGATTGTTTATCTTGAAAAATGATAAATTGCTAATAAATAAAAAAAGAATTTAAAAAACTGGACTTTTACCTACTTTCAAAATAAACAATTCATTTTATGATTATTTTGAAAAAGATTAATGAATCTATCTGTTCGACGTGAATTACGGATCTTCATTCAAGTAGATAAATTTTGTCTGCAACAATTATTTTGCTAATCACAAATTGTTGAAAAAAAAAAAAAATAAAAAATAAAATTAAAGTAGCTCAGGATCCGGAACGCAGTAATTTTCCGTATGCTCGATCAATTAGCGTAGCTGTTCGGCCATTGTGACGGTTAATAACGAAGGTTCAATATACCTAGCCGATGCAATTAATCAGTATCCTTGAAGCGAGTATTTCTCGCTCTATCCCTTTCTCCTGTCCTCCCGTTCCATCTTGTTCCAGACGGCGTTGCAGAGAAGCGTGGCGGACGTCAAGCACGCCACCTGTGTTCGCGAATAGAGGAAGCGAGAGAAGCAGAGTAGACGACCCCTTTCTCGTTTCCTTGAACCCAGGTATATCAGTCACATCGCTAATTGGAAATCGCTCGTGCGATCTACGATGTCTCGAGGCGCGCTAGCAATTAGATGTGCGCCTACGGACCTGCTAGCCGAGCGCGCGCAAGCGCAAGCGCGTCAGCGCACACCAGGGACCCACTCTGCATTCGAGATCACCCTTTTTATTTCCCCCCCTCCCGCCCGTTTTCTTGTTTCTCCTTTTTTTTTCCAGACCGACCATATTTCGCGTTTCTGACCGTCTCCGTTGTCACTGATTTCTCGCCAAGACGATTTCGTTTTTCATTTCACGGCCGCTTCAATACCCGTGAGAAACAAAAACGGTGAGAACGTTTCGAAATCGTCTGAAACATTCCCGTGCGTCAATTGAAGAATAGTTGGAAATGAGGAAAATTTTTATTTTCGAACATGTAACATTTTTTTTGGTGAAAATTTGTTACGAGAAAAGCGTATGTTTATTAAAGTATTTAATCAAAGATAATATTTGCGCAATTTGCAAGTAAAATCTGGCTTCCTGAGAGATAATGGCGATATAGGGAAAACAGAAAATCTTCATTTTGATGGTATTAGTATTAAAAGTGATTTGGTAACAAATAATATAATTTTTAATTATTAAATATCATAAAATTTATTATATAATTAAGAAATATGAATAATAATATAAATACCAGTTCAAATTCTCCCGCGTAAATCTTCATGTGCAAGTGGTGGGAGGCCACGGTTCTATATATATAGGACCTCCTCCCCTCCATCGTCATTCTTTCCGGGGCCCACCAATGGGGCAGGGTGAGAGCCACTATTTTCCTTGGAGAAGAGTGATTTGATCGCAAGTGTACCTATTAGTATTATAATTAGAGGCTACAGTAAATTTTGCATCCAATACAATTTAAACAGTTATCTGGAAACTTAAGAATATTAAACTCGTTTTTCCCAGATTTTGAACAGGTTCATGATTTTTCAGAATTATTTTTACTAAAAGAAATTAGAAATTAATCATAAAATTAGTAATGAATGAAGACAATGTGAATTTTGTCACCAATTTGTTGCTTTTACTTGTTTATTAGAGTCTATAGAGAAGAATACAATAAAATTATAGAAATATTCGCAGAAAGCTTATTAAATACTCCAAACGAAAATGAGGATCTTCGTGATAATGGATAAAATTTTAACTTCTAGGTATACCTGTAATTTTAAATGTAGGTATATTATTATATTTAGTACTAATATATTTTATTTAAATTTAAATAAAGAAATAATGTGTTGTTTAAATTATTTTAGTGCTAAGTATACCCCTGTCTATGTTTCTAACTATACTCCAGGGTATAATTAGCAATAAAACGATTGGCTGACAATGTGTTAACATGTGCTCTCAATAAATTTTGTTCAGCACAACACATTAACTGTTTTATTGAATTGATATATGTCTGTAATATGGAACATGTTCTGTTACATGTCGCATAGCAACCAATCAAATAACTGAATATCGAGAACTGTTTCAATGTTTTCTTGTTTTTAACAATGCAATTTACAATTAGTATCAGTTTCGTTGCTGCTATAATCGGATCGTGAGTTATCTCGTGTAAACTTATTACCTTGCAGCAGACGTAAGTGTCTATTTATTATGATTTGTAATTAACGTTTTACTTTATTTATTACATTCTATTAAATGATATGCTGTACCCTCTGTATGGTCAAAAGAATAGAAAACGAATACATATTTATGGTAAGTAGTACTGGAAATAAGGAACAAAATTTTCCAAATGATATGTATATACTAATATAAAAAGGACAATGTAATTAGATAAAGAAAAAACGCATTATACATTTTTCAAATTTTTATTTTTATTCTGATTCTCATTGCAAGAATACATTGACACAGTACAATGAACCAAACTGTGGAAATATCAGAATTATTGTAATTATTTTCTTTTTACTCTGTTTATAATTATGATTTTAACCAAGACTAATTCAAATATTATTCACGATGCAATAACAGTGCCAGATTAAGGAGTAATTTCAGGGGGGCTATAGCCCTGGGTCCCAATTTCCAGAGGGCCCTATTACAAACCTTCCATTTATTACACTAAAAAATATTCAGTGAAATTTTTTTTACTGTTGCCCTTTTTCTTTAGACGAAATATTATTTAATTTTTTTTAGAATAAATTTTAATTTTTGAACTGAGTTTATAAAGCAAGGGGTCTTAGCAAGGAGACTAGTCTCCTGTTCCGTGGGTCTTGCCACTCTTGCCAATTTTTCAATTTTCAACAACGAAATGTGACTAAACTACTGATCCCAACGAAAAATGCTACAGAACTTTTCGCTTCGATTCTTCGTGATCTATCCAGCGGTGTAGAGGTCTTCAGGGTATTTTTTAACACCCTGTAGAAACGAATTCTTTCCGATTAACTTCACATATCAAGTGCAGTTATTCAAATCCATACCTATAATAAATATTCGACAACCATTGATTGCTAGTTGTCATCTCTTTTTTTTGTTTAAACATACTTTTTATTCGATTTGTACATAGTTCCGCGTTTCATATTTTCATAACAATGTATCGATTTTAGGATTATAAATGTGCAGAACGGGGAAACATGATTTATGAGCCGTTTCCCTATACGAGTTTCAAACTGGACTAAATCCTGTCAGAAACAGTTAGTGAAATTAATATCATATTTGATCAGGGATCAGTTATAAGACGTATTATTTAACTGGTTAATATAGATAAATTCAGTAAAAATCGAGAAAATTGAGGCCACGTTGACTGGATTGATAACGTTTATATAGAAACATTTGTTGATCCTCGTATAACGGTATGAAAACATGCATTGCAACAATATTTCATCATTTATATGCAATTGGAAAAACAAGGCGAATAACTGTGTTCCGCATAATCTAACCGCTGCGAATCACGCTTCAATATCGGATTTGTTCTGATTCATTATGTGTGACGAAAAGTAGATTTTCTATGACAATTATTTATTACCGACTAACCACAATTTTTTTTTATGGTTTGGAATATTTCTGTAGAAGAAAACCTTTTCAGATCAAGGAAGTTTTGAAAGTGTTGTTGAAAAATTCGTGATTTTTCCAAATTTGGGAGAACAAAAACCCATTAATTTATTTTAATTACCAAATTCGACAGTGCCAAATTAAGAGGCGGTCTAAGGGGGCCAGGACCCACTTTTTAAGGGGCCCCCTTCTAAGTTTCCCATTTACTTTTTTACTTTTGCTTTGTTTTTCTGTTTATTTAGAATAAGTTTTAATTTATGAACCAAGGAGCCCTCAAAGGTTTGATAGCCTCAGGCCCCAGAAATCTAAATCCGCCCCTGTGCTCAAAACAATTTACAGAGTTCATAATCAGAATCTGATATTTTGTAGCGATTCGTTAAAATATGAAAACCTTTAAAAACTTCAATTTTTATACAAAATATCACACGTTAGAAATATATTTTCTGCTTCTCTTTATTATTCTTCATTTCATAATTCTCATCCCTCATTAATATCAGTTGTTGACCCTCTTCCGCTCTTTTTGTCGCAGCCTACTTCACAGAGACCTTTTTCCCTTGATCTCTATATTATTCTGTAATTAGTCTTGATTCTCATTTCTTTAATATCTTTGTGTCCCCCCGTCTCATTCCGTATACCAGCTGTTTTGTTCATTCTGCTCCACTTTTTCCTTGCCGCATTTCTTTCGTCTTTCTCGTTAATTCCTTCCCTTCATTTTCTTCCTCCTATTTTTTTTCTCTCTTTTTTTTTAATATCATCTTTTCTTCCAGTTCTATTCCCTTCCTTTTGCTTCTCTCTAATTGCTCCTTTCTCGTACACCCTTGTTCAACCACACGGCTTTCTACCCTTGCCTCGAGTCAATGGAAACAAGGAGATGGTTTATATCCGATACCACAAACGTGCTAGATGTTATGGATAGCGCACTGAGTTACGGGCCAATATTTCTTCATAATTATTCCACGGCACATGAGATACAGCCGAGACCACGAAGCATCTGTGCGTGCCTGCAGTACATACACTGTCTCTTCTCTTTTTACGCTTTTCAGTAGCCGAGTTTCGAATCTTCTTATTTTACTTTTCTTCTGCACACTTTTAAACAATCCCACGGTTCCTGTGAAATATTCTTCCTTGAGAATATCTTCAATTCGCGAATAGTTGCTCCGGTAAATATATAGGGTGGGTCTAAAATTCTAGTAATAGCGGAGGAGTTATTTCATGTGAAAAAATAAATTAACCGTGAACATCGTAAACGGTGGATGTTTATTAACAATTAATCAGCTGCAAATGTGCGCCATGGTGGATTAAATCATCGATCGAGTAGGCACACTTCCTGTTCTCCCTGTATCGAGATGAAATACGGATTTATTCGTAATTATATTAATTAAACTCTGATAAATAGAGTGGTCTTATAATTACCTATTGTTATTTATTACTGAAAAATAAATATTGTCTCACAAAAATTATTGAATTTGCTGATCCGCACCATCTTTAAAAAATAAACGTGATATTTTGACTGATATTAGATATTACGTTTACAAATTAATTTGGTGCACTATGTATTCTTAATTACTGTTTTAAATTTGATTATTTTCCCGGGCTTCAATGTATTTGAAAAATTATTGCTAATTATATCTCAATAATTCTAATAACGATTGCTTCAATAATTGAAATTATCATAATCTCACGCGGATATTAAATTTTAAAAGATATTAAAATTTTAAATAGTAATTAAGAAGGCGCAATAATCGAATTAATTTGTATGTATTATTCTATGTAATGCATGGCTTTTTAAAAATAAATTTTCAATTAAGAATAGAAAAATCACAGAATTAATTTGTACACCCAATATATCTGTTCAGTCTGAAACATATATTATTGCCAGGGAGAGTTATATTAAGAATTACTCGACTTGAACGAAAGGTGTTTATTTCTTTTTAACGACGTACGTATCGACAGCATAGTTGATTGACAGTAATTACTGTTATCAGTTCGAAGATCCAGACGGGTGTCAGACATAGACAGATGAAGATAATGAGGGAAACTGTAGACGGCAGGGATCAGTCATAATTGCGCGAAAGTGTTTCTCCTCCTTTTTTTCTCGCGGGGAAAAGTCGAATCGGTAAAGTTAATTTCTCGTTATTTCACCACCCCTGGCGACGATTAACGAGGGCTCGCTGTTATAGTCCTTCGCGCGAAAATTGCTGCAGGCCAACGACGATTAGTTTGAAAATATCCCTCGACTACTGATCATTTTAATAATTCTGTCACTGTAGCTCGACAATCTAATCCATATGGTAGAATCTCCTTTATTTTTCTTTTAATTAACATGTCTTCATAAAAATACTCCAAGTTCTCCTGTTTTACAAATAAAAATAACACTTTTTATTTATTTATTTTTGTTATGTGTAATCTTTTTTTTTAACAGATATTTTATATACAATACTGAATACGATTTCTGAAACTATTTTTCGCTATCACCAGGAGCGGATTAGCCATTGGGAATTTGGAAAAATTCTCAGTGGGCCGGTTTTGGATTTGGAGCCTAATTAATTAAAATTAAGGACCGTCATATCACTAATCTCCCGATAGAAAGTTAAGTTCCAAATAGGACCCTTAAATTTTGAGCAATTTGATTTCGATGAAAATAGAAACTTTCAATTTTTTGAGATGTATAAGCAATGTAAATGTTGCCATATTTTACATTTTGCTAGTAATAATTGTAATATTTTATGACCATCTTATTTAAGTGATCATTCTGTAATTATACATTGTAAACTCTATAACTTAAATTGTACACTTGTGATTAAATCAGGCTTCTCCGGAAATAATGGTAATATTTTGAATTTCCACCCTCCCCTTTAATATCCAGGGGGAAAATGACAATATAGCGAAAGAGAGCCTATATATATGCACAGTAAAAGTTGGATAAGTACCCAAAAATCGGAACTGAAACCGGGTAGTTATGAAGCGAAGATGTCTTTTCGGTTCTTAGAAACGGTTCGAGCCGAATATTGCCGAATTTAAAAAGGACATAGAGCGAAAGAGGAACCTTTTCATTTTTTATTTTTGCTAAATGAAACATTTACCAATGTAATAATGCTGTTTTTCTAATTAAAATAAAACCAAGCACGATATAATTTAAAGTATATTTGCTTATTTAACAAGTGATTTTTTGTGAACTGAAATTTTTTCCCTTTTTAAGGTAATAAGTAAATATGCTCCAAATTATATCGTGTTTGGTCTCGTTTTAATCATAAGAATCTCACAATTACATTAATAAAAGTTTCACTGAAAAAGAAACTAAAAATCAAAAAGTTGTGTTGTTACATTAGTATTGTCTCATCGATATTCCAATTCAGATCAGGCTACATTATTCGCTTGTCCAGCTTTTCAAGGAGGATCCCCCCAAGTGATGTAGATGGTTAATGGGTAGTTATCCAATGGATCTGCCCGGGTACTTATCCAACTTTTACTGCATATAGATCTCTGAGGCCTTACACCACTTGCATATAAATGTACACGTGGGAAAATTTGAATTAATTATTATTAACTTTGTTATTCGTACTTTGCAGCTATTGGTATACTAAGTTTTCTAAATTTTCTAAATTTCTTTTAATATCAATATCGATTTAGTATTAATTTTCCTTAGGAAAGCTCGATTTGATTTTGATTATACACACATTATTTATTTATGAGTATTCGATTCGAGCAAAACTTTTCTACTTAATATTACCGTGGATACTGATTATATTCTGGTATTTAGCCCCCGTACATTGCAAATAGTATGCACAATTATGATATTGAAAGTGATATTTCATCGGCACCAGAATCTGTTGCATGAAATACTGATACACATATTTCTTTCTGTGGCAGAAAATTTTCCGATTTGTTAAACTGATACGACGTATCGATACATTTAATATCAAAGTTGAAATATTTTTTCCCGCTTTGGCAACGCGTACACCAAACGGACGCGCGAGTGCAAACACGCGTTCTTTGTAAATGTTTACTTGATGTGCACAGTGAATTTTCATGTACACGGAACACGAGCAAATACGCGATCTTCACGAATGATCGCTCGATAAATACGAGAAAACAAGCAAGTAAATGTTCTTTCGTAATCATCGTTGGTGAAACGGTACATCAAAGAAACCCTTTGGTGTGAACTCATGTTTTTAATAACCTGCCACGTGCCGATAGCTGAAAAAGGGATAAATGATGTTTTTTTTTATGACGAGCTGTTGCTGTTCTCCTTGCGGTATCGAGCAACGACATTTTGTGGCGATTTATGGCGATACTGTTTTTCTTGGAATACTTAGGAAAGTATGTTACACATTGACGTAATTAGTGGAGGGGGTAGGGTGGGTCTCTGCCCCCCATCTAAAATTTAGATTGGGCCTTGTACGATTCTAAAATTCTAGAATTTCAAAATTTCATATTCTCGATATTCCAGAATTCCAGAATTTCAAAATTTCATGTTTTCGATATTCCAGAATTCAAAAATTTCAAAATTTTAGATTTTTGGGATTTCAAAATTTCAGATCTTCGAAATTTTAAAATTTTTAATTTTCGAGATTTCAACATTTCAGATCTTGGTAATTCTAGCATTCCAAAATCCTAAAATTTTCAATTTTCGAGATTTCGAAATTTCAGATCTTGGTAATTCTGCATTCACAAATTCCAAAATTTCAGATTTTTAAAATTCTAAAATTCCAAAATATTATGATTCTAAAAGTTCTAAAATTCCAGGATTTTATAACTTTAAATTTTCGAAATTTCAGAAATTCAATATTCCAAAGGAACCTGCCCTACCCTGCAAATGATTTTGGTTATTCTAATTTTTGAACCTATGAAAAATTTTCTATTTTTTATTTTTTAGAATTAAATAATTTAGCAAATGTGACGATCAATTGTTATAAATTTAATTTAGTAACAGAAATACTTATTCAGCTATAAAATGATACAGAGAAGTGAATATGGGCTATGTTCTTGTTTGCAGGATGGTCCGCATGATCGGCGATGAATTCCTTACGGAGGAAAGGGACCGGAAATACTACGCTGATCATTACACCTGTTGTCCACCGCCTCTCTTTATCATCCTCATCACCCTCGTGGAGGTTAGTAAACAGAGATTACTTTTGCAATGCATATATGTAATTTGGTATATATACAAAATTTTCGAGCTTTGATCCCGTCACTGTAACTAATAAATTTTTAATGGAAACACAGAGGGGAAAGGTGTATCACGGCTGCAGGGAAAAAGCGGAAGATCGTAGATCCGCGCTTTGTTATTTATTAAAACTGCCTTTGATAGCCGCGCGTGTATCTTTTTCTCTGTTCGAATACCGTGTCAGGATTAATATCGTCGCGTCTTGTATTTTCCACGCTAAAAAGGTTTCCGCTGGTTTTCTTTTTTTTCTCTTTTATTTATCGCGTTTATTAAATTTGCCAGTGTGAATTTGTTTTCACTTACGCGGAGAATCCGTTGTGCAAAGCGTGGCCGTTAATTTTGGTTTACATTATGCGGCGGACCCTGCGCCATTGCATACGTACAACTTTATGGGATAAAGTGTAAAATGCCATAAAAGTTCGCGTAACATTGGAATAACCGGCGTTATTATGCTAAACCATTGTTTCTCGCTCTACTTTAAATTGCACCGCGGTACATGTAATACGAAACATCATTATTTTTACGAGGTATAATGCACGATAGTAATTACATAGATTACTTGCGTTCTACAATGTTAAACAATCATGTAAATTCTTTGTTCTTTTGTAAATGCTGGAAGTTGTTGTTTATTGATTCATGAACCCCGGCTATTGTGATCAGGGTACTGTGCCTCAGAAGAAGGCATCTGAAAGGAATGCGGGCCAAATTATGCCCTACCTCAAAGGTGGCGAACCTTTTTACGTGCACGTGCCAAAAGCTCCTTTCCTAAGGAAAATTTTGACGATATTAATATTAAAGGAAATTTAGAAAATAATGAAATTTTTAGTTATTCAATATTAGAAAACTTAGTATATTAATAGCTGAAAAGTACGAATAACAAAGTTAATAATTCATTCTTTTCCCGCGAATACATTTATATGCAAGTGGTGGAAGACTGTCGACTGTCTGACGTCTCAAGCAGTTTTTTTTTATTTATATTTATTTAATTAATTGCGATCATTAATTATGCTAGCTATTAGGGAAGAATTGAATCTTTAAATCGTTCACGTGCCAGTTAAATTGTTGTACGTGGCCCTACCTTAATTCGTATGTACTTTTGACACTATTCTTCTTGTCCTGTGCTGCCCTAAGTGCCCTTTTTTAAGGTACAGGCAGTACTTACTGTGTTATTAACACAGGTGGGTAAAATATAGAAAAGATATATTTAAAATATATGATCCTACAAAGTTCAAATAAAATAAAATGGAAGTGAAATTTTATCAAATGAAATAATTTTATTTTATAGTTTAAATTATTAAAATAAAATTACTTTATTTGTCGAAATTTTACAGGTTTTACTAACAAACTAAATTATTTGTATAATTTTTTGTGGATTAATCTTGTTACGTATTCGTGTTTTAATTACAATTTGAACATTGCTTTATTAAATATTTCCGAAAAATGCATTTATTTAAATAAAAAACATATGAAGTCAAAGTAGAAAATGCCTGTTGCATGTAAAAATTAATACTTTTTTATTTTCTACGATTGACTAAAAATAATTTGGAAAAAATTACTATTTTGCAATTTATTGTTAAAGCATGTTTGAATGGTTTTTCAAGAATTGAAATGATTTTTTAAGTAAATTCAAACTGTAATAAATAGACTATTTAATTATTATAGAAATTGACGTTTATAATTAATGGGCTATTAAAATAAACATTTAAACAAGGGGTTAAGTATATTTAAAAATTAAAACATGTTACATAGAGTGTTCTATCCAACTATGTTTATTTTAATACTGATTTCTTATCGATGGTAGATCAATAATGTTTAAAGTGTCATCGAGACCATAGCGCATACACGTAGTTCATCAACTTCTTTATTATTTTTTTCCCTTTCCTGAAAGCTATCAGTTCATACAATTACCCTTTATGCCGAGAATATCCTGTTTGTAGAACAATATGCACTTTATATAAAGTATTATCGCGTCTCTTTGATGTCAGGCTGCGTAGGTGTGATCATCATGTACATACAATCGATCAATTTTTAACAAACGCGATTTCTGTATAAAGAATTTTCAATCCTTGCATTGACATTTGTTCAGATAAATAATTAATCCCCATTTATGCCAATTTCTCCGATCGTATCTACCAGTTATTGGACACTGATGTTCCAATGAATTTTTAACCAAAGCATTTTGCAACGATTCGCATCGGCAAACACCATCGCTTAATTGGATATGAAATATCGAAATCAGTAATTTCAATTGGCGAGCAGTAATTTTCAACTTTTCGAATATTCTTTTAAAAATTAACTACTTCTTAAAGGGGAGCTAAGGTGCCCCATGGGGGGGGGGATTATAAATCTATCATTTATTATGTCAAAAAATATTGAATAATATCTTCTTTTTACCCTTGCACTTATTTACAATTAAATGTTATTTAATTTTTGTTAGATCGACAAATTTATATGCGTAATTTATACTTGGCGCGTTTGTAGTTGTTACTAGATTCTGCTTGGGGGGGGGGGGGGGGGGGGGGCGTAGCGAGCGCTGCTAGCGTCCTTTTGTCTATTGTCTCTCAATCGCTTTCGCCGGACATGTGTGTCGCAGATAACCGTTATAATAATTTTTGTGATTAAAGTATCTTCTCCGAACTGTCGTGCATTTTATCCACCCTCGCTTTTAATAATTTTATTTAGAACTAGTTAAAGCCACTGTCCGTCCGATCTGCCTAACGAAACATAACTGTTCGCGTCGTGGAGAGGCAGGCACAGTAGTGTTTACAGTATGTATTAGTGCGCGTCTTATCCTGCCTTGTGTCGTTTATGTGAATTATAAACACTGACGAACTTGCTGTTCTGCTTAAATATTTCACAATCTTCTGATGGTGAGTTATTTAATATTGTACTCTAATACTTTTTAATCATTCAGGATATAATTATATGTAAATGTTCAAACGAAATACGTAATAATACTATTGTGAGGTTATGGTCATGTCACATATTCTGAACGATGTATTACAAAAATACGCGGATTCTATTTTTTCAAATGATTTAAAAAGTATTCCTTAAATCATTCGTTTGGTACAGTTGGTAATCTCATTACTTCCATTCGGTATGAAACACCAGTGAAATATAAAAGATGAACGAGACATTTCCAACAAACAGATTGTAGTATAAATTAAAGTCCTTCAATTGTTAGTATTTTACTTAGACGATTTTTGACCAATTATCACAAAATGTTGTTTCTCTAACTTTTTCATATTTTTTAAATATCTAACAAACCTTAATAGCCCTTACGGTCAGTCATTGGGTCAATCTAACCTTACTTTCCTTTATTCGTGCAGTTGTATAAATTCCTTACAAAACATTTTATTACCTATAAAATAATAACAAGGAAAATTGTTCTAAAAATTACGGGGACTTCTGTATACAGCGTTAAATTTAGAAAATGAGAATAATATGAAATACGAAATTACATTAAAATTGGGGCCTTCTCCATGGTCCGCCATACGAGGGTTAGCTTTAAAAAAAAGGTGTATAAAAGAGTTAAGCATTGACGAACGAACACAATTATTGAGTATCGTTTCTATTAGTTATTATATTTTACAATTTCAACTTATTAAAGAAAATTCCTCGAGTTACTTGAAATCCACAATTAGGGCAACGTTTTCCTCTGAAACGTGCTTGAAAGCTTGGAAATTCATAGAATTTCTTAAATACGAAAGGAAAATGCGAAGGGTCTCAGGTGCGAAGCGGGATGTACATGCAACGTTTTCCGATCGAGCTACATAGCTCGTTAATTAAATCTTCGGATATAGCCCGCGCTGTAAGCTGCAATTACGGAAGCGACACATGCTACCATATATTGTACTGTTTCTAAATGAAAATATTACCAACAATTTAGAAAAGCTTAGTGCTATGTTTCTGAGTGAAATGTTTGTTTTAACCTTTGTCCGGGTAGTCTATTCGTGTAACGTAGACAGATATAATTTCATTCATTGAAATATGAGGACCAGCATTTATTCACGAGAATAGTGATTTTTATTTTTGAAAAATTTATAATTTATATATTAGCAATATATAGAGGGGCACTATAGAATAGACATTCATTAATTCTCCGCCATATAATTCCTCGTTAGGAGCGCCTTGTGCTCATCCCTATTACTCACAAACACGCGAAACATACGAACTGTGAAGATGGCACGCATACCATTCGCGTTCAATAATTCCCCGTTCAGAATAAATGCCCCCCTTACGGAACCTGAAACGCGGGGAATTATCAAGCGCGTGCTGTAAATATTGTCCAGAGGCACACCTCTGGAATGCGATTGAATTAGAGGGGTGGCACCTACGGCAATCCATTCAATGAGACTTTTCAAAAATTAATAATAATTTAATAATAATTAATTAAAAAGTTAATAATATTATAATGTCTTCTACTATAAAATTTTCGTAAGAATATTCCATCAATTAAGGTGAAATTATTAATTTGCTGAACAATTGAAAGTGAATAAACAAAAATATCGTTCAATTCCATTATTTTCTAATTCTGGCCTCAGCCAATAAACAATACATGTGACTGGAGGCAGGTCAACGAATTTAATTGGACGGCAACTTAGCTGCAACGAACAGTACTTACACTGGCGTCCATAAGTCCATAAGTCTCAAGTCATTTGGTCCAATTTTAAAAAGAGTATTCTGTTTTAAAGAGTGTCCGGTGACTTATGAACTGCAGTGTATAGTTGTCGTTGCTATATTTCACGATAAACTTTTACATCTGAAACCGCACGATGTGTCGGCCGTATAGTTGCACGCGGCATGTGAATCGAGAGTAGCATACGCAGGTCAACAGTAATCTACCTTTTTCTCTTACCTTCTATCTTTCAACGTCGCGTTCGCGAGGTTCTCCCTTAAGGTACTTTCCCACGCGTGTAATTTGTAGCACGGAACATACCGGCGCATTTGAAAAGGGTCGCTTTAATGAGGTCACGAAAAGACAAATGTATCGTTAGCATGTGTGTACTCGCAAATATTTGGAAGCAATACGGGATGCACGCTTTTGACCGAAAGCAGTTCATACATCCTCGACCAGGGTTAAACGACTACGTTGTCCCGCTCCCTCGGGATGTCCTGTGAGACCATGCAGGAAATATTACATTACACAACTTAAAGTAAATTCACTGCTAGGAAATATAATTCATGGTTACATCGCGGGCACAGTAGTACAAAGAATGAAATATTAAGTTTCTTTTGAAGACTTTAATTTAAGTATAATATAGGCTAAATTTAATATTATCAATTCACATTTAACATAATAGCCAAAGATAGCCAGTATAAACAAAATTAGCTAATATATGTAGTCGAAATGCAGTTAAGTATAATCAAGTATAATTAGCTATCAAACAGACATACGGAGTTGAAAAAGTAGCTATGTATACTTGCCGTTAACAGAGTCCATAACTGCGAGAAGACCAGTTTTCGTTCTTCGCGTTTCTCCAGTGCGCATCTTCGCCCTGATTGGCCATACTCCCAAACGAAGTGGAAACCGATTAGCGGAGAGCTCGCTGAGTTCCCCCACCATCTTCCAACCTGCGCGGCTTAGTTATGGACTCTGGTGACGGCAAGTGTACATAGAAAGTAAACTTTCGTATTCATTTTTCTATGAATTAACGAAATTAATTGCAATATTATCATATCTGAATTTAATGCTACTGCAATGTATGATTATCCTCAAGTAACTGTTATAATAAGTTTAGGATACTAGAAATATGTGAGAACCCAAGGATATTAGGTCAGGACGGGTTGGGTCAATGATGGGTACTCGAAATTTTAGGGTCGAGTCGATTATTTGGTAGCTGAAATTTTTGAGTCGGGGTGGATCGTTTATCGGGTACCCGAAATTTTCGGGTCGATTGTCTGGTATCCGAAATTTGTAGATCGGGTGAGATTATGGAGTACCCGAAATTTTCAGGTTCTCACTCACCTGCGATAGCTGCATCGATATAGATAAGGTCTATAAGAAATTAGTAACATAAGTATGGGTATATTTTTTGTACTTATAATTATGTATACAGAAATGTTAATGAATGATTGTAATGCCATGGAGCAGAGGGCCAATAACTTTGCTATTGTGGGTGTGTCATTGGGAAGCTGTAAAAGTGGGTTAGATATGTATATACTTTTTCTAAGTAGAAAAGTCAACAGTTGACTTCAAATAACTAAGGTATAGTAGTAATTCACTGTAAGCACAATGGGCTTATCGTGATTTAGTTCCACGAAGTTCAAGAAAACCCACAGAAGCCAGATTGTTCTTTAGATCAGTGTAATCATGGGATTTGTTTTTTTACCTAAAGCTGCAGAGCAGAAAATTACGAATTTAATGACCTGTTATTAATGCTGATGCGATCACTGCGTAGTTGAATACGGTGACTTACAAGTGGTAAGATACGGAATCGACGCTAGATTCGTGACGGTTTTATCCCTAATGACTCGAATGTGATTGTGGGTAACATATACTGTCGTTGCGTGCACCCGTATAACTTCGAATTATCTAACGGAAGTACATAGAAAATTACATTTTCGTTTACAGCACTACATATATGTAATGACATGGTGTAACGTCAGAGAACTGTAAACAGAAGTAGAAGAAAGAGAATAGAGAAAATCGTCAGATGAATATCTTTACCATCATTTACCCGTGTTACATTATCGCTCAAAAGAATATTTAGAATTTTTAATGAAATTTAGATTTTATGTAGATAATGAAGCTTGAGTAATTATGTTTATTGTTTGATAATCACAAAAGTAGATGTTGGAATTTAGCATTATATATTTTTTAATTGATTTCACTTCGATTTTGATTTCATATATTTTTAATTGATCATCACTTTTCGCAAAATGAATGAATAATGTTCTTTCTAAAAGTTATTAGAAATAATTATTTTAACAATTCATAAATTATTGAAAATTTATTTATAACACGTGGCTACACTTCAAAGTGCATAATTCTGCAATGTGCAATGTGTATCTGTGACTTGGTACAAGAAGTACCTGCTACTGTCAGTATTTATTAATATTTAAATGTTAATAAATTCTTGTTCAAATAATTTTTGGCACAAAAGTTTCTGCTGTTTAAAATTTTATTTCTGGTACAAAATGAGAGAATTAAAGCTTATACTGTTTGTGTTAGATTATACCATTTTTGGCACAACACGTAAGCTTTTTATTTTATTAAAAAGTTTGACATTAACATGTACAAATGCCATTACAGCCATTTCTAGATGGAATTATAAATTATCGTGTTTTATATAGAATATACAATTGTTTATAAATTCAAAACTAAATTTAACTAATCTTCGCAAAAATATGACATTGGCAATTCTTGTCCCAAGCCACATTTGTTTATTCCATTGTTTTATGAGTGCAGTTACTTTTTTTACATCCTACTTTCAACTATAACTAACTACTCCTCCACTAAACTAACCTCGTTACATAGAAATCGTATTGTAAGGGAACAGACGTCACTTCGTCGTTCGCGTTGCAGTCTACCTTTTTCAACGACATTAGCTAGGAAATGGAAAAACAAACTGAATTGTGAAATCAGGTTCACTTGTAACGTCGTTGGCTTAAAAAAAAAAGAATTCTTCAAATTTCACCGTCAAACGGCGAATGCCGGGTCAATTGTGACCCAGGTTTACAAGAATGTTTCGACTGAAATTATGCATTCAAATTTTTCCACAATAATCTCTGATTTATTGAAAAAGGAATAGTTTAAAATCGAAAGAATAAAAATGGGAAAACTTTAAAAGTAAATTTAAGTTCCTGCATGTCTCAACGGGCCGCCCAAAGGGTTAAAGAAATTCAATGTTACATTCCGATTAGAATTATTTTTTCATCTGATAGAATTTGATACAATAATACTTACAATACCTCCTTTAAGAATTCTCTAAATTTGAGTAATCAAAATTTTTAATTCTTTAGTTTAATCATTGAATATCGGAGCCTGGGTCAATTAAGACCCAAACTTGCAAAACATTAATCTAGAAATAAATATGTAATTTTTAAACAAAAGAGTTTCATATATTGGAAGAATAATTTTTAAAGGAACATTGTAGAATTTAGGAAATGAAAATAATATGAAATACTAAATTAAATTAAAATTGGGGCTCTCTCTATGGTCCGCCGTCCGTGGGTTATCAATTTAAACTAGATTTAAAAGTTAATTTTAAATAAATAATAATCAATTAAATTGAAATTGTAATGGTGAAATATAATAATTTTATAAAAATTAAGAGTAAAACTAGGATTAGATACCCTGTTATATTAATTTAAGATAAATTTAGCAATTAAATATAAAGCATTCAAATTATAGGATATGGAAAATTATAAGATATCAAATATAACTTTTCATGCCTTTGGGATGAGAGTTATTTAAATACCTTTTTATACTCAGCTTTTAAACAATGAAAAGATATTTTTCATAAATCTAGTACATAAACATTTATAAGCAAAGAGAAAGAAATATTTTCCATATAACAAATGCTCAAAATAAATTTATGAAAACATTGTATTTTGAAGACCATTGCAATGTTGATCTTCCATAAGGAGTGACTGGATTTCGTGCAGGGAATACCCTGGCTTTTTGATCGTAAAGGGTGAAATGGTGTCAGAGTTTACATGTTTTGACACGAGCCATTTGGTATGCGCCAACCTAATATTATGAAAGGGCAAATGCAAACGATAGAGGAACAGGACGAGGGGCAGCAATCGAAGACGAAGCAATTTCCTCGCATTGTCTTTACCTCTGTGTTGCCCAGGTAGGAGGGTAAACGATTGGCAAGGGTTATCCTGTCTCGCCGGCTAAACAGAATTCAAATATCGAAAGATTGGCCGGGGCGAACGTTGTTTCGGCATTTTTACAAAAATGTTGGATCCTCGGGGAGAGCGAATTG